>NC_083416.1:47596112-48221112 GCF_020745735.1 Hemiscyllium ocellatum
GTGAATTGAAAAGGTTTGGAGGGATAAGCACCAAATGCTGACAAAATGGTCTATGTCCGATTGGGATGTCTGGTTGGCGTGGGCCAAAGGGTCTGTTTCCAAGCTGTAAGACTCTATGGCAGCTCATCACCACCTTCTCAAGGGCAACTTAGGGTGGCAATAACTGCTGGCCTGCTCAGCAATGCTCAAATCCTGTGAATTATTTTTAAAAAATATTTACATGCTAGTCAATTGGAATTGTAAAGCATGGCTACTCAAACATTGTTAACACGATCAAGTCACCTCATTTCACAGCAAGTACTTATTGCTACAGAATCTATAGATCTGGATGTTGACATTTATTAGCCACAAAGGTTTTGTTCCTTCCACTGCATCTGGTTATAATTGGAACCATATGAAAGAAATTAAGACAGTAATGTGATACCTTATAAACAAAAATAATTATTTCTGTCACACTTAACTTCAATTTGAGCCACTTTCAATAAATAAGATCACAATATTCATGTTTACAAGATACAGTTCAGACAGTTAAATGTTTGACAATAATTGAAAATCAGACATTTCACACAGCTTTAGTTTGTCACCCATCCTGCCTTGTAGACCCTTGTACTATTTTTATGTTCTATCAATCATATTAAATTTAGAACTTCGCTTTGAAAGTTTTTACTAAGGTTTAAACCTGCTAGTAATACCTTTTGTTCCCAGGAGTTGTAATTATAAAGTGTTTCTTGAAATCAAGGTAAATGATGCAATAATTCTAAACTGGAGTGTGCAATTTATTGAAAAAAGCTCTTGTGCTGTTTGATAAATAAAAGAACAGCTTCTCCTTACACATTCTTTTGATATATGGCTGTAATTTGTCTCTTGGTTTGCCAAGGAGACAGGCAGATATTTATAACAGCTGCAACAGTCTTCCAGATCCTTCTCTTGGATGTGAACCAGGGAGAATATCAACCAACCACAAACTTCAATCTATAATGTGACTGAAGGAACTGCAAGAAGCTGATTACTTTGCAATCCAGTCTTCCGAACCATTCTTTCTTTTCTGTCTGGACATGGCAGATTGCTGCCATTTGACTTCCAGGGTAACAAGTTTCAAGAACATTAAAAACTTTACATCTCACTCATGTCTTGCATAACTATGTTTTGTAAGATATTTAATTCTTCGTGGACTGTTTCTTAATTTCAGGACAGTTATAATTAACAAATATCACCCAAGGGATTGCTTTTGTAAGTCATATGGTGTTCAACCTTTTAGCAAGAGCGATGGTGGACAACCTAGTGTAAGATGTAACTTTCTGTTGCTAAGATGTAGCTATTTCCAACTGCACTCTAGCCCTTAAATTTAGTAAGAGCTTTAGCCCTTCAGTACTTAGTATCCCCCAGCCAATTTCAAGTTTGTTGCTGGTGAGGGAAGGTTCCCTTTGTCATATGTTTTTAAACTTTCTTCTCACAAGATAACAATAACAAAACAGTTCACACATGCTGTTCACAGGTAGTTCTGGTGAGACTGGTGGCTGCAGTTGTCTTCACAATTCCTACGGAGAGCATGGCACTGAAGGACTGTCCCAGTTAGCAATTTTCTGCACTATGTCGTGATTCACTGGGGTAACACACTGAAAGACAAGCCCTGCTATTCCCAGAATCATCAGAAAAGCTGAAGATGTTAAAAGAAGTCCACAGAATTCCCCAATTTACCTGATTTTCAGAACCGGGTTGACAGAAAGCATGGGCCAGGATTCTGTACTTAACAAGAATTATTATATTTACAAGCAAATTCAACCTAGGTACAAGCAAATAGTTATAAACCATCAGCATATAACATCGGTGGCTCAGTGGCTAGCAATGTTGCCTCACGGCGCCAGGGACCCAGGTTTGATTCCTGCATCGGGGATACTGTCGGTGTGGAGTTTGCACATTCTGCTCATGTCTGTGTGGGTTTCCCCATGTAGGATAGGGGAATGGGTCTGGGTGGGTTACTCTTTGGAAGGTTGATGTGGACTTGGGCCGAAGGGCCTGTTTCCATACTTTAGGGAATCTAGTCACTACAAATTAAAACTCTAATCTCCTTATCAAGTCCCCCTTAAGCATAAACACACATAGACAAGAAAAAGTAATTAGGGACGAAGGAGAGCTGGGAGGAAATTTAGTGGATCCTGTTCACGAATTGCTGAGATCATCCGATGATTCTTATACTGGTCAGTACTTTGCTTTCCAATCATCTTTTTGCAGATGCTTCCCCTGATTTGCAAGAGACCCACAGTGGGTGGTTCACTTAATAAAGGTCCCTGGCTTGTCACATTTTACAACAACTGCTGAAGCAAAGATGAACCAGTTTGCTTCAGTTTTAAAATGGATTTTACTGCAGAGAACAGAGACACAGTTCCTGTATTGGTGGAGATCAGAACACTTCTCACTGTATCGTGAGCATTCAGTTACCTGAGAACCAATCACATGGTTGTGGGCAGACAAAACTTCTTTTGATATTAAGAACTGGTCACTAGTCCATTGATCAATCAACTTCCTCCGGGTGCTCTGGTTTCCTCCCACAGTCCAAAAATGTGCGGGTTGGGTGAATTGGCCATGCTAAATTACCCGTAGTGCTAGGTGAAGGGATAAATGTAGGGGAATGGGTCTGGGTGGATTGCTGTTTGGAGGGTTGGTGTGGACTTGTTGGGCCGAAGGGCCTGTTTCCACACTGTAAGTAATCTAATGTAATCTAATCTTGTTGCCTCCCAACTGCATCTGTATACAGACCCCCTTGGCTCTGATTTGTCTGCAACCACTTCAATTATTGCTTGTTCAAACAACTGTTTACACAATGGGAGAAAGTGAGGACTGCAGATGCTGGAGATCAGAGTCGAGAGTGTGGCGCTGGAAAAGCACAGATGGTCAAGCAGTATCGAGGAGCAGGAAAATAGATGTTTCAGGCATCAGCCCTTCATCAAGAATGAGGCTTGTGGGCCCTTCACTGTTTTACACAATGCTTGTTGTAAGGGTCAGGTTACTTGCTTTTCAAGACATGCAGTAATCCTTTAAAACACTGGTTTTAAAATTGTATTTTCTTATTTCAGCTCACAATTTTAAAAAGTACAAAATGATTTACAAGGACTGGAAAGTTTGAGTTCCAGAGAAACCTCATTTCCCTCTCTTCTAATGTCATTAGCACCAAAATGGAGCTTAACATCTGATGTTCATTCTCCTCTTTCAGAATTGCCTGCAGCCATTCACGATACCCTTGACTCTGGGACCTGGGAGGCAACACTCTGGAGTCACCTCTATGGCTACAAAAGCAACTGTCTATTCCCCTCACTAACAAATGCCCTCCCACTATTGTCTTTCCACATTTCCGATCCCCCAAGCAGGTGGACCACCCATAGTCCTATGGCCTTGGCTCCGACTGGCGTCTACAGAGAAGCCTTCTCTCACACTATTTTGCGAGGCCAATAAACGGTTTACAAGCATTTGGGAGGTTCCCTCACTATCTGCCCGGTCCCCTTCTTCTGTCTTGCAGTGGCCCATTTCCTCTCTACATGGTGACCCTGTCCTACCCATGAACCCCTCAGCCTAATCAATCCACCATAATGCCTCCAGTTTCCACAAGCCCCGATGCTCAAAACTTGAGTTGCTCCAGCCGTAGCCACCATCTGTATACATGGTCACCCAGACTGCCAGGAGGAAGTGACATCTGCTGGAGACCAGAGTCAAAAAGTGTGTGACACTGGAAAAACAAAGCAGGTCAGGCAGCATCCAAGGACCAGGAAAATCAACATTTCAGGCATAACCCCTTCATCAGGCATGTGTAGGGGGTGTTGGGAAGGGGGATGAGAGATAAATAGGTGGGGTGGGGGTGGGGGTGAGGCAGCTGGGAAGGTGATATGTAAATGCAGGTGGGGGGTGATGGTGATAGGTCAGAGGGCAGGGTGGAACAGATAGGTTGGAAGGAAGATGGACAGATGGGACAGTTCAAGAGGGTAGTGCCGAGTTGGAAGATTGGACCTGGGATAAGATGGGGGAAGGGGAGATGAGGAAACTGATGAAGTTGATGTTGATGTTGTTTGATTGGAGGGTCCCAAGGCAGAAAATGAGGTGTTCTTCCTCTAAGCGTCAGGTGGCTTGGATTTGGCAATGGAGGAGGCCCAGTACTTGCATGTCCTTTGTGGAGTGGGATAGGGAGTTGAAGTGGTCAGCCACTTCAATGGGTGTTGTTTGGTACCAGAGATGTTCCCTGACTCAATTAATTTAGAATATCTGGTTGGCACAGACAAGTTGGACTGTAGAGTCTGTTTCCATGCTGCAGCTCAACTCTATGACTCTATGACATTGATCACATATTTAATGTGTGTCTTCACAGTGCAAGTCACAAATAAAATATCAGATTCAGAAGGTAACCTCGCGATTAAAATAGTGTAAAAATTAAGGTAATTAATATCAGCAGACAAGGTCCAGAGAAGAAACTTGAGACTAATGTCCGACAAATCCTGAGGATCTGATGGCTTACACTCTAGCTTTCCAGAAGAAAAAGCTGTAGAGATATTTGGGTATAAGTTTCCAAGATTCCATGGATTCTGGAATGGTCCCAACAGATTGGAAGTTAGAAAATGTAACACTGTTATTTAAGAAAGGAGGGAAAGGGAATACAGAGAATAACAGGCCGGTTAACTGAACATCAATCATTGGGAAAGTGCTAGAATCTATTATTCATCAGTGAAGGCGAATAGATTATTCAAAGCTGTGTGGGTGTGTAAACTGGGAAGAGGACACAAAGAGTGCAGGAGGTAACAGCAGGTAAAGTGAATGTACAAAAGATGGGATCTGCTCCAATTTCTAATGTTTTTAATAGTTGAAATAATTAGCTGGCTATAGCAAGTGAGTCGAAATACTTTGAAAACAGAAATAGCTTTAAATCAAAAAGATACTCAATTTGTTCTTCATATTCTATATATTTAAAACAATTCCCTCTCTCTGTCAGCTTAATATATTTTCTAAGTTTTTAAGATGGATAAAGAACTACAATGTATCATAAAGTAAGTCATTGTTATTTTCCCTCTCAGTCTCCCAAAAACATACATTTATTTAAAAACAATGTAAATATTACTTCCATAAAACATCCGGGGCCAGATTTTTACCTTTTAAGTGCAATCAGTAGTTGGGAATTTTTCCAACTCTATGATTCTGCCTCCATCCTGGCATTGCCAGAGATATGGGGCACAGGCTGGAGATGGGCTCACCACCTCCTGACATAGGCCCATGATGGCAATGGAACCTGGTGAATGCTATAATGGACAGGTTTAAAGACCTGCCTCCAGATATCAGGACTCTGATGGAGTCAGGAGGAGGATCCAGTGAGGTGAGACGGGCAGAACTCAGGGATAAAAAAAGGTGTAATCACTGTGATGAGGTTATAATATTAGCTTCCCAAGAGTCAGTGGGAGATAGAGGAACAGATATGTAGTCAGTTCAGGGAAAGATGTAAAGGCAACACGTAATGGTGATTCTAACTTCCTCAATATTGACGGAGTCTCCCTTAGTGTCATTTATACTGGTTCCATGCATAAGTTCACTTCTTCATCCTTGAGTAAATCTACCTTTTCCCTAACTCCACTCTTGTTCCTAAACTATATATAAAATACTTTGGGATTCTCCTTAATTTTACTTGCCAAGGAGATTTCATGGTCCCTTTGGCCCTCCTAATTCCTTGTTCAAGCTTTTCTCTGCTTCCTTTATATTCCTCAAGGTTTTCTAAACCTTACATAATGCTTCCCTTTTCTTGAAAAACGTTAAGATTTATAAGTCCCCAGAGCCTGATGGGATCTATCCCAGGAAACAGAGGGAGTCAAGGAAGGAGATTTCTGGGGCTTGAGATATTTGTATCCTCTTAGCCAGAGGTGAGATCCCAGAAAACTGGAGAATAGCTTGTGTTGTTCCTTTGTTTAAGAAGGGCAACAGGGATAATACAGAGAATTATTGCCTTGTCAGCCTTACATTAGTGGTAGGGAAATTATTGGACAGGATTTACTTGCATTTGGAAATACTTGCTGGGACCTCTGTTGTTTGCAATATATATACAAATGATTTGGATGAAAATGGGGATGGTTTGATTAGTAAGTTTGCAGATGACATGAAAATTGGAGTTGTTGATAGTGCGGAAGATTCTGAAAGGAAACAGCAGTGTACAGATCATTTGGAAAGTTAGGCGAAGAAATGGCAGATGGAGTTTAAACTGACAAATGTGAGGTGATATATTTTAGGAGGTCACATGCAAGAGGAAAGTATACAGTAAATAGCAAGCCCCTGAGGAGCATTGACAGCCTGAGGAATCTTGAGATGCAACTTCTTAGCTTCTGAAAGTAACAACGCAAGGGGAGATGGCAAAGAAGGCATATGGCATGTTTGTGTACATCCATTGGGGCATTGAGTATAAGGGTTGGAAAGTCATGTTGCAGCTGTATTAAACTATAATTAGGCTACGTTTAGAATACTGTGCGCAGTTCTGGTCACTACAAAATAGGAAGGCTGTCGATGCTTTGGAGAGGGTGCAAAATAGGTTTACCAGGATAATGCCTGGATTAGAGTACATTAGTTATAAGGAGAGGTTAGACAAACTTGACTTGTTTTTGCTAGAGTGTCAGAGGCTGAAGGGTGACTTTTTTCCCAGAGTAAAAATGTCAAATACTAGGAGGCATAGCTTTAAGGTGAAAGGGGGAAAGTTTAAAGGAGATGCATGGGGCATTTGTTATACACAGAGGATTGTAAGTGCTTGGAATGTGTTGCCAGGGAGGTGGTAGAAGCAGATGCATTAGCAAAATTTAAAAGGCAATTAGATACACAGATACATGAACCAGCAAGGAATAGATACAGACCTTGAGCAAGCTGATGGGATTAGTTCAGAATGGCATCATGGTCAGCACAGACATGGTGGACCAAAGGGCCTGTTTCTGTTCTGCATAGTTCTATGTTCTATATTAAAAAGGTGATATCAGATGGGGCTCCCCCCTGTTTCATGACTCCCCTAAGAGCCATGACCTCCTGCAAAAGCTAGCCCAATACTATCAAAATTGTGGAGTGTCTGATTTGCTCACTCTGCAATGGAGTTGGGATGACTGTGAGTGCTGTGTAAATAAAGCTCTCTTAATTTGGATACTACAGATATTTTTCACAGCTAAAGAAATTGCAGATGAAAAGAAATTGGAAAACATTTTAATGTGTAGATGAAAAATCTGGGGTAGGATTTTTCTTTCTAGGTGGGACCTCAGGATCATTTCCAAATCCTGTATCGTAGAGAAAGTGAGGACTGCAGATGCTGGAGATCAGAGCTGAAAAATGTGTTGCTGGAAAAGCGCAGCAGGTCAGGCAGCATCCAAGGAGCAGGAGAATCCCGAGACATCGATTCTCCTGCTCCTTGGATGCTGCCTGACCTGCTGCGCTTTTCCAGCAACACATTTTTCAGATCCTGTATCGTGTCAGCATCTGACATCAAACACAACTTTCAAGTAGTTGGTCCATTAGCAGACAGGAGGCACAATTGCTGTACAATTTAAGGTGGTGGGTAGGGTCCTGCAGCTGGAGGGCTGAGAAGTGGTCCTTCAGCTCTGCAAGTTCCATCATCAGAGGTGGACATTACCACTCTAGGCAGGAGAAGGAAAGGGTACCTCCACTGTAATTCTTTTTTAAAAAACTCATTGCTGCATAACTGTGGCTCTCTAGCATGTGCTGAATGATTGGTGAAGGGTGACATTAATTGCATGATGGAACATTGGCCCCTAAGTCTACCACTGTAAGGTCATTCATCACCCTTGTTACAGCCTCCAGCCTCAGTGGGGGTCAACATGCTGGCTGGATATTGAGAGTAGCATTATTAACCCTTTTAATTAGTCTAAAAGTCTACCAGCTCATTCCAACTTCCAAAGCGCTCCTGAGGCAAAGAGCTAGCGCAATGGTTTGCGATGGGAAATTGCTGCCCACATCCACCCCATTTATCCTCCACAGCTAAATGAATATTCTGTATTTGTATTGCATAGTCATAGTAAGACATTTACGTTGGGTTAAGTATTGTGACGCGGAGATCGAACCCCTCTGTTAATTAAAACCAAACACCTAGAAAAACTCACCTCACCTCGTAATCTATTAAAATGTGTGAGTAAGTGAAACAGAACTCCTAATTTCCACTATTTAAAGAAAAATAACAATTTGTTTTCCTAACTCTAACAGTGAACACTAACAAAACTATTAACAAACCAAACACTCTTTTCCCTAACTGACAATTCCATCAAAATGCTGTTCCAATAACACAATTATTGAACATTACATTAACTTAATCTCAAGTCACACAGTCTCATATGCTGTCTTCCTTCTGGTTTTCCAATTCTGCTGTTTTCTCCCTGGGTCTACATCCTTCTCTGTACTGCAAGTGTTTTTTTTACAGGAAAAGGCACTTTTTGATAAGTACCTTCTGATTTCTTTGAGAGCTTTTGATATTCGATGGGCATTTAGCTCACTGACTCTACATCAGTTGCTCTGCTGTTCGGTGGTAATTGCTCTGCTGTTTGGTGGTAATTGCTCTGCTGTTTTGTGGTAGTTGCTTTGATCAATTTTCAAAATGCCCTGGTTTTATACCCCCCAACATTGTTCCCCCTCATTGGTCCAATGTTGTCAATACAATAAATTCAAACTCAATTGAGTTTTAGTATCCTGGGCATATTTAAATTAATTGTTTAAATTTGAATGGTTATCAAAACAGCAACCAAAACTCAGGTATTCATTTAAAAGCCAATTTTTACAGGTATCTATTTTGAAACAGCCCGTCTCTTAGCTGTTCTGTATTCAGGCAGCTGCAGCTGTACTTTAAATGTACTTTCAAATTCAGAAAACACTTTCTATCTTAAAGTGAACATACATCTTTCGACTTTGTAACCTAAGTACAGCATAAATGTTGACCAAAGAGTTTACAGTTGATGTTAGGGAAGTTGACACAAAAGCTATGATGAAATTATGACAAAAGGAAACCAAGCTGTGCAGACTGGCAATGAGAGGAGACGGAAGATTTTTAATAAACACCAATGGGAAGTGGTCATTAAGGAGTTCAATGTAAAATGCTTAGCTCCCACACTATGGCTGTAATTCCAAAATAAATTAAATTATCTCAGCAGCATTGTTATAAATAGTACAAATTGGAGCAGACATTTACAAAGTATTATTAGAAGACTAAGGGCATAACCATGGCAGATCAATATCAATGTGGGGAAGTGTGACGTCATCCACATCCATTTAAGAACATTAGATCAAAACATTTTCTTAATGGTGAATACCAGCAGATGCAGGATACATCCCTCAGGTGGGTGTGTTGTGTTTAGATGAAGGGACCTTAGTCCTACCAGATCACAGGGTTGCTACCCTCATTAGGGAGTGATGACTGGTGATGGTTTAACTTGAGAGTCATCATGCCTCAGGTGAGAGGAGAGGCTGAAAAGGTGGGACCTGCATGGTAATCTCAGCAAGTACAGGAATTGAACCCATGCTATTGGCATCACTCTGCATTACAAAGCAGCTGTCGAGCTAACTGGCCCCACCATGCATCATAAGCACCATAACTGGCAGTGGAATAGGAACATTGTCCACAAGCTTTCCCACTACAGACATAAATCAGGATAGAAGTAGAAAGGTGGCCATATGTCCTTCTGCAACCTCACACCATTAAAAAGGGCACTAAGTTTCACATAAAGACAATGCAAATGGATACAGATACGGTTAAAGGAGCGGCTAAAAATACACAGATGGAGTAGAAATTCTGCTTTGTTGGGAAGAATAGAAATGCAAACTATTATTTAAATGGAGGGAAACTGCAGAATGGAAAAAATTCTGGGTGTCCTTGTGTAAAGGTACACAAAATGATTCTTGTCTTATTAAAGTGGAATGTTGGCCTTTATTGCCACTGGAATGGAATGTGAAAATGGAGAAGTCTCATTATACTGTATAGAGCATGGTGAGACTGCACCTAATGGACTGAGTGCAGTTTTGATTTTTTTAAAGAGATATATATTTGCATTGGAAGCAGTTCAGAGAAGACTCTCTGGGTTGATTCCTTGGATGAAAGACTATGAGGAAAATAAAACAGGCTAAGCCAACACACATAGGAATTTACAGGAATGAGAAGTGATCTTATTGAAATATGTGCAATTATGAGTTGACTAGACAGGTTATATGCTGAGAGAGCACAGTTTCACAATAAAGGGTTTCCCTTTAAAATAGGGATGAGAATGAATTTCTTCTTTCAAAGGGTTATTAAGCTGTGGAATTCTGTAATCCAGAGAGGAGAAAATGCTGGGCCATTGAATATACTCAAGACTGAGTTGGACAGACTTTAGACCAATAAGTGAGTCAAGGGTTAAGGAGGGATAGGTAGGAAAGTGGAGTTCATGCCACTATTAGATGACCTATGATTATTGAATATCAGAGAGAGCTCAAGGGGCCAAATGGTCTATTCCTGTTCCTAACTCTTAAGTTCATAAGTGCTTATGTTACATCTTGCAACAACATTGCTATGCAATCATAACAGGCAGATCCTCAAAAGGGCTCATAAGACCAATGCAGCATCAAATACCTGCAACTTCACCAATCTGGGAATCTGAAAGTGCAAAGAGTGCAGACTTAGGTATATAATTCTCCCAGTGATTTGCTGTTTCTGAACAGTTAGCAGCTACAACTGCATACAGATCTTTCTCTGCTGGAACTTGAAACTTGTTGATGCACTGTATGTATAGCACTTTCCTCTCGAGACTGGTGCAAAGGCAGGAATGTCATTATGAAGAAACATGAGCTGGGGCTTTTCCGAATTTCTAGGTATGTTGTTTTGATATTCAGATATTTCTGCAGAGACAGCACATTTCAGCACGGATGACAGTGAGTAGAAAATATCCAATTATCCACATTCAAACTTCAAAAAACTATCAATTCAGCCATCACTGTATGATGGTTACAAATGGTTATATTAAGTAAATTTGAAAGATAAGCAGAAGTTAATTGGTCCTGCATTGAAATCCAGCATGGATCAGGTGATTTGCCTGTAACATTGGCTTAGGGATGACAATTAAAATTTCCTGGAAATTTGGTCTTGGGCCTCACTTATTCAATACCAGAATGCTCCAGTAATGACATGGTACAGCTTATCTATTTACGTATTGAAAAGGTTCATCCACTTCTAACATGGAGCCAATCCACACACAGCTTGTAGGAGGGAGAGAGATAAATAGAAGTGGGTAAATGTAAGATGCTACAGTCCTCCTGCTTCTCCTGTCAGCAGTTAGATGGGAAAGTAGCAATAACTTACCTGTTCTTTGGTAATTTTGCTACATTTGGCAATTATAAAACAGATAGAGATAAAGGTACAGAAATAGAAATAGATCAGTAAGATGCTCATTGATCTGATAATCCTCAACTGTGCCTTCCTGCCTTTTCCCCATAAGCCTTGATTCCCTGATGTTACCATGAAGGACTGTCCTCAATCTCTTTGCTCACCTGAGGTGTGGTGACCCTCAGGTTAAACCACCACCAGTCATCTTTCTGATGAAGGAGGAAGTAGCTCTAGGGGCTGATATGAATATGGTGGCTTTACATTAATTGATTTAAAATCTGCCAATCCTAGCCTTGATTGTACTTAATGACCCAGCCTCAACAACCCTCAGTGTTAAAGAATTCCTCAGATTTGCAATCCCTCAGAGATGAAATTGCTCCTCATCTCTGTTTTAAAATAGGTAATCCGTTACTCTGAGACTATGCCCCTTTGACTTTTCTTTAAGAGAGTCAACCTCTCTGCATCTACCCTGATATTCCCCAGCAATCTTCTATGCTTCAATAAAGTTGCCTGTCGTTCTTCTGCAGTCCAATGAGGACAAGCCCAACATACTCAACGTCTCCTCATAAGGCAGTCCCTCCATTCCCAGGATCTGCTGCGTGAACACTGTCTGGACTGCCTCTAATGTCAGTGTATCTTTCCTTAGATAAGGGGACCAAAGTTGTGCACAGTATTCAACTGTGCCAGACTACTCCATTCTTCTTTGAAGTCAAGGCCTGCTTTCCATTTGCTTTTCCCATTACCACTGAACTTAGAAGCTAGTTTTTTGTGATTGATGCATTAGGATCCCTGTGTGAGGTAGCTTTCTGCAGTCTTACATCATTTAAATAATATTCAGTTCCTTTATTCTTCCTAACAAAGGGCATAATCTCATATTTTCCCATAATATATTCCACCTGTGGAGGTTTTGCTCACTAGCTGTCCATATCGCTCTGCAGACTTTTTGTATTCCCATCATCACGTGTCTGCCCATCTCTTGTTGTGTATTCTACAAACTTGGCTGTAGTACATTCACTTTCCTTATCCAAATTACTAATCTATGTTGTAAATAATTGTGACTTCACTAATATATATCGTAAATAATTGTGGCCACAGAACTGACGCATGTGGAATGACATTAGCTGCAGGTTTCCATCTTGAAAATGCTGCCCTTATCCCAACTCTCTGTCTTCTATTAGTTAGACAATCCTCTATCCATGCTAATGTACTACCACCAACTCCATGTGCTCTTATCTCACTATATGGATTAATGTGTGGTACCTTATTAAATGCATTCTGAAAATCCTAATATACTATATCCATAGCTTTGGGTCTTAACCAGACGACTTATGCTGGGTTTAACATATTCAATTATCCTGTTTTAGGCAGGCATCCATGAATTTCCTGAGTGAAAAGGGTAGGAGAAATTGCACCTCAATATTAACTCCTTCAACTTCCTTTCTTAACCCAAAAAATAGGCACAATAGGCACCAAGTTCTCTCATGAGAAATGTTATTGCATGGCTAAATATCCTCAGCCCTTTGGCGATAGCCTGTGAAGTGGGTGGGCTGGCAGAATGGGAGAGATATATTTTCCACTATCACGGCATGTAGCCAACTATGGGAATCTTTACTTCAGCAACATTAGTGCCAAAGAAGTGGCAAACTGAATTGTTTAAGGGTAGAACTAAAGTCCATTTCCTACCCCACCAGCAATTTGCCAGTTTGAGAGGGCTAGCCATGAACCTAACACGAGTTCCAGCTAAACCCTGGCAGAATCTCACCAGTGAAATCTCACCATTGGACTTACATCTGTAAATATACAATATTAAAACTGATCATAGGACACATGAGATCATTAGGAAAACAAATCATTGACGAATTTGCATTCAGTTTTAGGTGCATATTTCAATTGGATCAGATGTCCTATCAAGCCAGATTTAATTTTATTGTGTTAACCTCTGAGATGCCATTCTGTTGTGTCACTAAAGTTGTATCAAATATGATTAAAGTCAAATCATGACTTTCAAAAAATGCTTACCTTTCATGGATAAACACATCTTGTAATGTTATTGTAAAAACCTAGATATTTTATCATTTTTGTGGAGTAGAATTCTGGTATTGCAGTAGAAATTGAAGTTGATTAGCTGACAATGGTAAGCATGTCACAGTATCTGCATTCTTAAATATAAGGATTAATTATTAAATGCTGATAAGTTGAGAAATTTGTACCACTTGACCTAATGCAATGCTTATGGCAAAATATAGATAGGCAACAAAGAATATGCATACCTCATCCATTAAACTGATTACTCGGTTGCCTCTCCCCAATGAATAATAATGGCATAAAAATAAAACAATTTCAATACAATTCAATTTCAACATCACGCAGACCAGGTAGAAAATCAAGGATGGTCATTATCATCACCATCACTCATCAGTTTACCAAATTTCTTCTTAAAAGACCTTTGAACATAGAACATAGAAAAGTACAGCACAGAGCAGGCCCTTAGGCCCACGATCTTGTGCCAAGATTTAATCCTAATGTAAAATATAGTAACTTAACCTACGCACCCCTCAACTCACTGCTATCCATGTGCATGTCCAGCAGTCGCTTAAATGTCCCCAATGACTCTGCTTCCACCACCACAGCTAGCAACGCATTCCATGCATTCACAACTCTCTGCATAAAGAACCTACCTCTGACATCTCCTTTATACCATTCTCCTAATATCTTCAAACTATGACTTCTCGTACCAGTCAATCCTGCCCTGGGGAAAAGTCTCTGGCCATTAACTCTATCCATTCCTCTCATTATCTTGTATACCTCGATCAGGTCACCTCTCTTCCTCCTTCTCTCCAGAGAGAAAGGTCCAAGCTTATTCAACCTTTCTTCATAAGGCAAGCCCTCCAGTCCAGGCAGTATCCTGGTAAACCTTCTTTGCACCTTCTCCAAAGCCTCTGTATCCTTCCTATAGTAGGGCAAACAGAACTGAACACAATATTCCAAGTGTGGTCTCACCAGGGTCTTGTAGAGCTGCAGCAAAACCTCGTGGCTCTTAAACTCGATACCCCTGTTAATGAAAGCCAAACACCATATGCTTTCATAACAACCCTATCCACTTGGGTGGCAACTTTGAGGGATCTATGTACTTGCACACCCAGATCCCTCTGTTCCTCCACACTGCCAAGAATCCTGTCTTTAATCCTATATTCAGCATTCGAGTTGGACCTTCCAAAATGCATCACTTCACACTTATCCAGGTTGAACTCCACCTGCTATTTTTCAGCCCAGCTCTGAATCCTGTCTATGTTGCGTTGCAGCCTGCAGTAGCCCTCTATACTATCGACGACACCTCCAACATTTGTATCATCTGCAAACGTACTAACCCACCCCTCAACCTCCTCATCCAAGTCATTTATAAAAACTACAAAGTGCAGAGGCCCAAGAAGAGAGCCCTGTGGGACCCCACTCAACACTATCTTCCAGTCAAAATACTTTCCATCTACAACCACTCTCTGCCTTCTGTCAGCCAGCCAATTCTGAATCCAGATAGCCAAATTTCCCTGTATCCCATACTTCCTGATTTTATGAATGAGCCTATCATGGCTCATTATCAAATGCTTTGCTGAAATCCATATACACCACATCCACTGCTTGACCGTTGTTGACCTGTCTTGACACCTGCTCAAAGAACTCAATAAGATTTGTGAGGCATGACCTGCCCCTCACAAAACCATGCTGACTGCCTTTAATCACACTACGCTTTGCTAGATAGTCATAAATCCGATTCCTCAGAATCCTTTTCGCAATTTTGCTGACCACAGATGTGAGACTGATTGGTCTGTAATTGCCAAGGATTTCCATATTACCCTTCTTGAAAAGTGGAACAACATTTGCCTCCTTCCAATCCTCCCATATGACTCCCGTGGAGAGTGAGGAGGCAAAGATCTTTGCCAGCGGCTCAGCAACCTCCTTTCTCACTTCCCAGAGCAGCCTAGGATATATCTGGTCTGGCTCTGGGGACTTATCAATCTTAATGTTTTCCAAAATTTCTAGCACATCATCTTCATCAATCTTGATCTGGTCAAGACTGTATTCCAGCTCCTCTAAGTTTTCATTTACTACAAGTTCCCTTTCCTTAGTGAAAATCAAAGCAAAAAACTCATCTAGGACTTCCCCTATCTGCTCAGACTCCATGCACAAGTTCCCTCTGCTATCCCTGATCAGCCTTACCTTCTCCCTGATCATTCTCTTATTTCTCACGTGTGAGTAAAACGCCTTTGGGTTCTCCTTAATCCTTCCTGCCAAGCCTTTTTTGTGCCCCCTCCTGGCTGTCCTCAGTCCATTTCTGAGCTCCTTTCTAGCAAGCCTGTAATCCTCTAAAGCTGTGCTAGATCCTTGTTTCCTCCACCTTAAGTAAGCTGCCTTCTTCCTTTTGACGAGAAGCTCCTCTGTTCTCATCATCCAAGGTTCCTAAATCTTACCCCTTCTTACCTGTCTCAGAGGAACAAATTTGTGCATTACTTACAACAACTGCTCCTTAAATAGTCTCCACATGTCTGCTGTGCCCTTTCTGTGGAACAATTGCTCCCAGTCTGTACTTCCCAACTCCTGTCTGATAGCGTCATCATTTCCTTTTCCCCAATTTCATATCTTCCCTCGGTAACTGTACCTTTCACTTTCCAAGGCTATGCTAAATGTGAGGCTGTTGTGATCACTTTCACCAAAGTGTTCTCCCACCGCAAGATCTGACACCTGTCCTGGCTCATTGCTGAGCATCAAATCCAAAATGGCCTCTCCCCTCGTAAGTTTGTCTACACACTGAGTAAGGAAACCCTCCTGAATACACCTGACAAAAACGGCTCCATCCAAACCATCTGCACTTAGGAGGTTCCAGTTGATATTGGGAAAGTTGAAATCACCCTTAACAACAACCCTGCTACTTTTGCATTTTTCCAGAATCTGCCCGCCTATGAGATCTTCAATCTCTCTACTGCCCTTAGGTAGTCTTTAGAAAACCCCCAATGCGGTGGCTGTTCCCTTGCTGTTCCTAACTTCCACCCATACTGACTCAATAGAAAACCTTCCTCAACAATCTTTGTTTCTGTAGCTGTGATGCACTCTCTGATTAGTAATGCTACACCCCTCCTCTTTTTCCACCCTCCCTCTTCTTTTTAAATGCTCTAACCTTGGAACATCAAGCAACCATTCCTGCCCCTGTGAAACCCATGTCTCCATTATGGCCACAACATCGTAGCCCCAAGTACTGTTCCATGCTCTAAGTTTGTCACTCTTATTCCGGACTCTCCTTGCATCAAAGCAGATACACTTTAACTGATAGATTCAATACATCCTGTCACTGCCCCATCTGCAACTGACCCCCTCTCAGACATGTGGCTCTGATTCCCACTCCCCTGTCAGACTAGTTTAAATCCTCCCGAATCGCACAAGCAAATCTCCCACCCAGGGCATTTGTACCCCTCCAGTTCATGTACAGGTCCTACATTCCCCAGAAGGCATCCCAATGGTCTAAGTATCTGAAGCTCTCCCTCCTGCACCAGCCTTGCACGTGTTAAGCTGCATTCGCTGACTGTTCCTCATCTCACTATCTCGTGGCACCGGTACCAAACCTGAGATCATTACTCTACTTGTACTGCTCTTCAGCTTCCAATCTAACTCTCTGTAGTCACCTTTCAGATCCTCAATCCCTTTCCTGGCTATATCATTGATGCCAATATGTACCATGATTTCTGGCCCTCACCCTCCCTCTTCAGAATCTTGTAAACCCAATCAGCGACATCCTGGATCCTGGCACCAGGGAGGCAACATACCTTCCAGGAGTCCCAATCCTGACCACAAAATCTCCTGTCAATCCGTCTAATATTGAGTCCCCTACCACTAGCGCTTTTCTATTCTCCCCCCTTTCCTTCTGAGTCACAGTGCCAGGCTCAGTGCCAGAGACCTGACAACTATGGCTTTCCCCTGGTAGGCAGTCCCCACCAGCAGTTTCCAAAACGGTATACTTATTGCTGAGGGGTACGGCCACAGGAGATCCCTGCTCTGACCGTTGATACCCTTTCCTCCCCCTGACAGTAACCCAGCTGTCCTTAACCTGTGTCTGGGGAGTGACCACCTCCCTGTATATCCTCACAATTTCCCCTTCAGCCTCCTGGATGATCCGTACTTCATCCAGCTCCAGTTTCCTAACTCGGTTTTCGAGGAGCTGGAGTTGGGTGCACTTCCTGCAGATGTAGTCAACAGAGACATGTGAAGTGTCTCTCACCCGCCACATTCTGCAGGAGGAAAATGCAACTCCCCTGACATCCATATCCCGCTACTCTGAAAGCCTGCACAGAACTAAACAAGCTATCTGCCTGGGATAGATAACGTATGATCTTGTTGAATAGCAGCCCAGGCTTAAAGGACCAAATGGTCTACTCCTGTTCCTATTTCTTATGTTTTCATGTATTGAACCAGTTATCTCTCACCAGTTATCTCTTCCTGACATATAGTGTGACATAATGCCTGCTTCTATTAGCAATGTTTACTTTTGAATATTTAAATTTATTACATCTAATACTTGTATCATTTGAGATGTCTCAACTATATAAACTCTGAGCATACATGAATAATCCTATTTTTCTGGGTCTATTCAAGTAACAGAGACATAAATTTGGATATATCTGTTGTCGCCAGCTCTTGACATTCAGAATCTATCACCCAATGTAAGGATCAATTGAAATGCTGCAACTTCAGATTATATACTACATTGAAGTAATATATAAATGAAATATAGAGATGGGTGTGTACTTTGATTTTTTAAAATTCAGAATCAAATTTCAAGTTCTTCTTGATGGTCTGTTGTTAGATGTCCTGATATATGCAACAAAACAGATTAATAACAGTAATGACGTGAAATTTTCTTTTCAGTTGTATCTTTGAAGATCTTATCCATCTATGGGTTGTGATGCCAATAAATAATACAGAATACCATTGTTTTTCAAGCTTCATCCTAATTACACTAAAACAAAGTCTTCCTTTGAATCCATATTCTGGGATTAGATCCCACATGTACATTGACAACACCTTAGATTGACTTTACCACAAACCTCTCTCAATATCTTCGTTGTTCATCACATTATCACTCTTTGTCTAACATTCAGAAATGGAGAGGCAGAAATTTCTTCCAGTTAAAAATTAGGAAAATCAAATCCAATTTCATTCCCTGACGAACCATTCCCTGACTAACCATTCCCTGCTCCTTCTTGGTTACTGTCTGAGACTAAGCCAGATTGTTTGTAACACATACTGTTCAACCCTGAACTGTAATTTCGGCCCAGACCCCAGATCACCAAGTTCAACTACCTTCATATCCTTGTGTGCAATTGCATTATCCCTACCTCATCTGTGCTTTGTTCACCTCCAGATTTGACTATTCTAATGCTCTTCTGACTGGCCTTTCATTCGTCACCCTCCATAACAGTGAGCTTCTCATTTTCTAATGCATACTAAGTTCAGATCACCCATCAACTGATATTAACTCTCAGAAATACCTTTCGCAGCCTAACAACTCTCCGAGAACTTTATATTCCTCCAGTTTTGGTCACATGTGCATCCAATTTTCTTTGACTCTTCTTTCCTGGTCCTGCTTCCTGTAGCCTAGAGCCCAAGTTCCGAATTCCCTTCCTCAATCTCTCTGGCTCTCCTCTTTTACACATATTCTTTCAAACCTATCCCTTTGCCAAAGCTTTGGGTCACTTATCCGAGTATGTCCTTAGATGACTGAGTGTCGGATTTTGACTGATAATCAGTGCTTTGCATTGTATGTTAAAGGTGCAACTTAAGTTGAAGTATGAAAGATAAATGAAGATAGAAACCTTTAATCAGGCTTCATATTTTATTAGTAGTCTTGGTGATTTACATTTTTGAAAACTGACTTCTTTATTTTGTATAAGTTATTTTTACTCAATTTTTAAATTCACTATTTCTAACTATTAACATTTTGGGTCTGTACAAAACATGGTTTGACATGGAACATGAATTCACATGTGTGATCATTGTTTCACAAATGAATTTTGTAAATTTAATAAACACACTTAAGGTTGAATCAATTAGTGGAATAACTGTTTTGTTCCTAAATGATAGATTACATAAAAAATCTGTATCCTGTCTTTTTGAAAATATTCAATGTAATTAGTCCTTACCAGTAAGCAGTAGAGAAGGATATGGCGAAAGCCTCTGTCAAATTCCACGTTCTGATTGCTTGTGAACTGGAAGCTTGCTTTCACAATGTCAAGATTATTGCCAACATTCAAATTTGATTGAATTCAAACCAGCAGGAACAGGTAGGAGAGGAAGATTAAAGTCCACCACATTGTCTTAACTTAGAAATCTACAGATTGATCCTTCAGTCAGTGCTTGTCATGTATGTATCCAAGAAATAAAACTAGGAAGTGATCTCAGAGTCATCTCAGATTTCCTGGCCTTGGATCAGCAACTGCTTACTCACTTAGTCAAGAAATACTAAAAATAAGAGAAGCTTGAGAACTGAGCCTCCATACAACTGTGCAATGGCAAATTGGGTTTTCCCTTAATCTAAGCCATAGTGTATATGAAATGAACCTTTTAGTTAAAGATCCAATGCTAAAATAAAGAGAAAGGATTCATGGTTAAAACCTAATTGGACATTCTTTGAACACATGAACAATACATTACTGACTATATATCATGAAACTTGCAAACACAATATGTCTGTTGATATCAGAATTTCACCCCATCTAACCTGTCATTTAAATTCATATTTAGGGCTGAAAAATGTGCTTTAATTTAGAGTTAATGTTCTGGGTCCAGTGTTCTGAGAAAGGGTCACTGGACCTGAAATGTTAACTCTGATTTCTCTCCACAGATGCTGCCAGACCTGCTGAGTTTCTCCAGCAATTTCTGTTTATGTTTCCCATAAACACTCCCTTTGCAAAAGCAAATTCAGTAAAATAGATTGTTTCACATGAAATTCGAGCAGCAGGAAGAGAACTGCAGCTTTTAGTTGTAACAGGGAAGGTATAAGAACTTGCACATCCAGCTTCAAGACCCCAGCAACTGCAGGAAGCTGAAATCTTGATTCTGTGGGACCTTGACCCCCACCCATTCATGTTGTTTCTATGGTTCCAACTTTTTAAAAAACCCAAAGCATCTCGTTATTGGCTTTGAGTAAATTGCTCCCACCTCTGTCTTAACCTTTCTTCATAAAAAAGGATAAAGTATCTCTTAAAGCCACAGTATCATCACTTTATGAAGCCTAAGATTCTCTGTACTTCGATAAATATGATGTAAAAATATAGCCTGTCACCTTCAAAGGTGCATACATATGATTCCATTGATCCCTCTGCCCTGAGCATCTTTTAGAATTTTGTCATTATGTGCAGATTGTCTTTTTCTATCCTTGTTGCTAGAATGTATCATCTCACACTTCCATGTCCTTCATTGAATTCCATCTCAAAGTTCTCTGCCCATTCTACTATCCTCACAATTTTACTTCTGTGACGATACTGTAGTTACGGAGGGAGAGAGTTCCAGAGTTTCATGATGTCAACCCTCTGAATTGTTAAGCTATAGTTTTACTGTGATGTTTCTTTGTTGTAAAGTAACCACCATTCTTTATACCTTTTGTAAGGAAATTTTTTTTTATTCCACCCCATCAATTCCTTTAATCATCTAAAACATCTCAATATGATCACACTTTAACCTTCCCTATGCAACAGAAAATTCAAGCCTAGTCTTTGCAATTTGTCCTCACAACTTAACCCTTTTTGTTCCCAACTATTCTGGTCAATCTGAGCTACATCCAGTGTAAGACAAATAGCACCTCCCTGAAGTGCAGTGCCCAATCTAAAAGCAGTACTCCACAAGGGAAGAAACAAAGCTTTGAGCAGTTGCAACATAACCCTTTGTATTCCAGTTGCAATTCCACCCCTAGCATCCTACAATTGTTTTAAAATGTTTTTGCACACTTCCAACAGATTTTTGTGATTTTTTTACTCAGGCCAATAAACTTTTCTGCTCCTTTAAATTAATACCTTCCCATCTTTTAGAAAATGATCGGTTTTTCTTAGTCCACACTAATTTCCATTTTGCAATCCATTGACGTCAATATTGTCTACAGCATACCTTTGAAACACTGGACAATGAAAATAAATGATTTATTCATAGGCACTTTTTTTCCCAATGTTACATCCCTCCTACAGAAGCAAAATACTGCAGAGGTGTAAATTTGAAATAAAAAACACAGCATGTTTGAAGTACTCAGCAGTTCTGGCCGTATCCATGGAGAATCCGAATTAACATTTCTGATCCATGATCAGTTTCCACAAAAGTTGAATCATTTGTTGTATCATGTATTTTTACTGGCTTTTCAAAGACTACTTCTGTTTGATTAAAGCAATGTAATTGCTTTAAATTTAATTTTCACCCTCCTACTATTTTCTCCCTCAGGCAGTTGATGAGTACCATAGTCTTCTACCCTCAAAAAACATCTGCTGCATTTATGAGATGTTTGAGATCCTGGCCAAGAGCTTGTGACTTCTACAACTGGTATAAATGTTCTTAAGTGCAGCACTGAACTGAAACAACCTTTGATTTGGACTACTTGAACCTTGGAGTGATAAGTGAGGCTTCTCCATCGATTTTGACATAGCAGTAAAGTGTTTTCTTTCTGAAGGATCAGGCATAGTGCGACTGTGAAGCTACTGAACTCTGAAAGTGTCAGTATTGGGAGTTCTAAATACTGTCATTAGGTGCCTTAATATTTAAAATCTGACATGTTCATTATAATAATAGGCCCATTTCAGATGGCAAAGAAGAAAAAACTATTTGCTGCTTCATAATCCTTTTCACATGCTTCAAAGACTTTTGATCCCATTGAAGCATCTGAAATTATGTCGGTGTTTATCTAAACCGTGAAGCAAGAGACAAGTGAAATATTTTGTTACAGGGATTTTATTTGCATGGAGGAAGGAGGAAAAGGAAATAAATCAGATTTCATGAACTGAAACAGATTAGTTATGAAAAACATTTTTTCCACAAATTCTTAAACATGATAAACTTGTTTAAACTCAACTTATTTGAATTAGTCCATGCCTAATTTTAATTTCAAACATTCATAAGACATAATATTTCCAAAAAAAATGTTCTTGGTGACATAATGAGACCTGGGATGAGAAGGATAGATTCTCAGCTGGGAATAAACTTGAAGTTGATTCTCTTCTTTCTTCTTAATTTCACTTAAACCTTAACAAACATCCACCCATGATGGAAACTGAATTTATTTAATTTAAAAAGAAATCAATTTTGAACTGTATTTGAGAGCAACACTGATAGTGATAAGAGCACAGTACATTTTGGGTGGGAAATCTCAATGCCCATCCTCGAAAGTGGTTCAGTAGCACCACTACAGATCGAACAAGCTGAGCCTGAAGAACATAACTGTTGGGTTGGGCTTGTGACAGTCAGCAAGGGAAGCAGTCAGAGAGATAAACCTACTTCATCTTCACTAGTCTATCTGCTGCAAATGTATCTGTCCATGGCAATATTGGATGAGCTGACCACTGCATGGTCATTGTGGAGACTAAGTCCTATCATTTCACTGAGGATACTGATGAATCAGTGAAAGGTAAATTAGTGAGGATAAGGTTTTTTTCTTCTTGTTTGTTTTCTCAACACCTCCCATTGACCTAGCCTAGCAGTTATGTCCTTTCACATTCTCAGGAGTGGTGTTGCTGAGCCACTGTTAGTGATGGACTTTGAAGTCCCAATCCAGAGTGTTCCTTTGCTACATTTAGTGCTCCCTCCAAGTGTTGTTCAACACAAGGGATTACTGACTCATTGTGTTGTGTGGTATTACAACCATGCCAAATGGGACAGATTCAGAACAAATCTAGCAGCCCAATATATTCATTCATAAGACGATGCAAGCCAATAGCAGTAGCAGAATTGTATTCAACCACAGGATGTAACCTCAGCCCAGCTTGTCCCTCACTCTACCATTTCTATCAAGCCAGTAAAACAATAATTGATCAATGAAGAGTGCAGGAGGGCACCAGACATTCCTAAAAATTAGTTGTCATCTTGTGAATCTACAACATGGGGTAGCATAATGGGATATGCTGAAAATAACACCACTGCTACTTGGAAAAATCTATGTGCAAGGCATTCAATATTAGGGAAGTGATAGCTTAGCCTGTTAAACCAGTGACCCAGGGAATGTTCTGGAGACCTAGGTTCAATTCCTGCCATGGTAGGTGATGGAATTTGAATTCAATAAAAAAAAATCTGGAATTGAGGGTTTAATGGTGATCATGAATTCATTGCCAGAAAAGCTCATCTGGTTCAATAATGTTTTTTCCCTGACAATAGATTCATGATCATCATTAGACTTTCATTTTTAAAAATTGAATTCAAATTCAAATGTCACAAACACCTTCCAATGTTCCACAACCTGCACAGAGTGCTCGAGCTGCTCACTTCACATCTTGGACCATTAACATCCGAGTGGCAACTCTGCTCTTTTTGGGTTGGGAGGAGCAGGGAGAGATTCTCATTATTACTGCCACCCATACATGCTCCTATTGTACATGTGCCAAAATGCTTGAGCAAGGAACGTCTCAATTAGGGCAACAATATGCAACATCCTTGGAGAGGCATCGCCTGACCTCATTGTCTCCATTGTTAGGAGAAAACTGCTCAATGTTACTAGTGTTTGTTGTGACTGCCAAATGATCACATGACTGAGAACTGTTTTGTTTCTGATATTCCCCTCATAGGATCATTCAGGTTTCCAGTGGATCCAGACACAGTGGCTCTGATCATCCCTGCACCAGTGAGAGTTGCTGCACGAATAGATGGGAAACACTATACAGGCAACTAGAAGCTTAGGACCAGCATCAACCTCCCATGGAGCCACCTTCTACTGCAGAGCTTCCAGCCAAAAGGTGCCCTCAGGATGCAGCAAAAACAAAGGAAAATCTCAGCTGCTCATCTACTGGAATGCTGTACAGATGAGAGAGGGGTGGTGTGGTCTATTTTTGGCTATTGGTGCTGAATGGTCTATTTGTGCTCCAATTTTGTATGGTTTTATGCCATTCTTATCAATATTGTGATGGACAGATGAATCAGTGAAAGGTAAATTAGTGAGGATAAGGTTTTTTTCCCTCTTGTTTGTTTCCTCACCACCTCCCACTGACCTAGCCTAGCAGCTATATCCTTTCACATTTGACCAACTTTCTCAGGTGTGGTGCTGCTGAGCCACTGTTAGTGATGGACTTTGAAGTCCCCAATCCAGAGTGTTCCTTTGCTACATTTAATGCTCCCTCCAAGTGTTGTTCAATCTGAGGGATTACTGACTCACCAGTAATCCAGGCCCAATGCAACTGAGTGGGCCTACGTTTGGTGATAGGTAGGAGGTTTCCTTGCCCATATTTGACCTGATACCATGAGACTGAGTGAGGTCCAGATTCAAAGTCTTTCAGTGTAACTTCTCTTAACTATGTTATTGTATTGCCACTTTCATTAGGTCAATCCTTGGGTTGGGATAAAACCTACCCAGGGATATTGATGGTAGTGTCTGGGACAATGTTTGTAGGTTGTGACTCTGTAATTAAGGCTACGATAGATTGTTGCTGACCAGTCTGTGTGGCAGCTCTCCCAATTATAACAAAAGCCTCCTTCTGTTAGTAAGAAGGACTTTGCAAGGCCAAGAGGATAGGGTTGTTATTTGTAGATCAATATTGGACAGTCCTTTCAGTGTCATTCCTTTGTTTCAGACTTTGTTACATTTTGGTGCAACTGAGTGACTGACCAGCCATTTCAGTGGGCAGTTAAGAGTCAACCACACTGCTGTGGTCTGGAATCTCAAGAAGACCAGACCAGATATGGGCAGCTGATTTCCTTCCCTTGCTACAATCCTGGTGAAAATGGATCAATATTCAATTGACATCATTTAACTTTAGAATAGAATCATGGAATCCCTAGTGTGGAAGCAAGCGATTTGGCTTATTGAATCCACACTAACACTCCGAAGAGCATACCACCCAGACCCTACCCTCACCCCACTCTATCTCTGCATTTCCCATAGCTAATCCACCTAGCTTGCGCATCCCTAGGCATTATTACCATTTAGCACGGTCAATTCACCTAGCTACATATCTTTGCACAGTGGGAAGAAACTGGAGCACCTGGAAGAAATGCATGCAGACACAGGGAGAATATGCAAACTCCACACAAACAATCACCTGAGGGTGGAAACAAACCCAGGCCCTGGCACAGTGAGGCAGCAGTGCTAACCACTGTGCCACCCTGAGACCTCTGTGGACTACAAATAGCGTTAAATAAGAATAAATACCAACCTAAAATGCACACTATGATCATCTGACCAGGCTGAGCCAAGCTCACAAATCCATCAATAACCAAAGACCAGTCTGAGCTGAAATTATGTTGGTTATAAACTCAAATCTCTGTCTCCCGGCTGTTCTGGAGGAAGGATGTTTAGAGGGTATTCAATATGGGACAGCAATGGACAAACTCTGAAATATACAAATGAACCTTTCTTGGATAGCAAGCATCACCTCTGCTTGTCTCACTCTTCATCAAAATTTCAGTGCCTGGTATAAAAGTAACATGGGAAAAGCAAAACATATTCACCAGAACATCAAGATTATCTGTAAGCTTCGCCAATCCTGAGGAAATATCTAAACTATTGCTATTCTGGTTTCACGTTTGCAACTCAAAGACTGAAAAAAAGACTAAATTGCAACTGCCTGAATCTTAAGACAAAAAAAAACTGCAAACATGGAGATCTGGAAAAAAAGAACAGAACTTGCTAGAGAAACTCTGCAGGTTTGGCAGTACCTGTGAGGAGTAAGCAGAAACAGTCCACTGACTCTTCATCAGAAAATAAATCTGAACGTGTCTGTACTTGTCTGTATTGATATTGTCTGTCCCCTTCTTTTTGATGTTTATTACCGTGCTATGTATATTGTTCAATGTCAGGTTTCCTTCACCTGTTCCACCAGAGGAAAATAATAAAACTCCACTCACAAAAGCCTTGCAACCAGCTGTTCTTCAGTTTTGATCTGGTTAGCTCATTTTAGTTGAGGTGTAGTAGCTACAAGTTAAAAAAGAAATAAAAATATTGTTGAGACCGATTGGGAGGGAGTTATCAAAGAGATCAGCTGGCCACCCATCTCAGCTGGTTGTAACACACTAAAGGACATTACTAAACAAAATGGGTTTTTTACAAAAATTGACAACAATTAGCTTTCAAAAAACTAATAATAATAACATTTTAATTGGAATTTGTCCTAGAGAACTAAACAGCTAGTCCAGTGACATTACCACTGCATCATTATGTTCCTATGGTTTTAAGTCTTTGTATTGTAGCTGATTGCATTAACATTATGGTTTTGTCAGAAATTTGCCTGGGGTGTAATGACATCTTCTTCCTAAATAAATAAAGTCTCCTTAAATGGCTGCACCTTCAAATATTTGTCATGTCTAAATCTCTGTTGAGGTGGTGTAGTCCTTACTATAAAATTACATCTTTGCCTGTAATCTTAGTCCTTTCAAAACTTCTGAATATTTCACTTTATTCCACCCATTTTGCCTTACAAAAAGCATTCTGTACCATCTATCGAAGTGGCACACCAGGTTTATAACTATTTTTCTCCCTCTTCCTTTGCACTGAGCAACTTCTCTTCCACAGCTATTTCAATTTCCATCTCAAATCACTGTGCTCTCTCTACTCCAGGTAACTGTTTGTCCTTAATCAGTTCCTCCATACAAACCCTTAGACATGCTCACAACCATCCTGTCAGCCTTGCCTTCTCAGATTGCCTTGTTCCTGCCTCTATTCCTGATGAAGGGCTTTTGCCCGAAATGTTGATTTTCCTGCTCCACGGATGCTGCCTGACCTGCTGTGCTTTTCCAGCATCACTTTAATCTAAACTCTTGTTCCTGCTTTCATGTCAATCATAGATAAGATAGACTCTGATTATCTGTTTTTATATATCTTTCCATCTATATGCCCCTCCTCCTCTCAAATCCACCCTCTCTGTGTCTGCTTGTGGAAAATTACTCTCTCCCACGTCACTGACAACTGCAATTTCAAATTCCCAACTTTCTAGCCTTTGACCTCCCATTCAATATATTTCTGCATCTGCCGATCTGCTCAATCACGTCATCACTTCTAACTTCACCCTGGTCCCCATTAAAATTGTTACTCTTTCCCACTCTGGACATGTCTCATGAATGTTCCTCATCTCTACTCCTGGGATACAAGAAATGTCAACTTGAAAATCCATAGGAGACAGCTATTTAATTATTAATTAATCAGATCTGGCTCAGATATGTGTAAGTGTTACTCGGTCCTGGAATGCAAAGGTAACTGTTGACTTTTCTGCATCATTGTGAACTATTTCCTTGAACCCCACCCCCTCTGTCTTCCTCCTTTGAGAAGGAGAAAGTTTGAGGAGCTCATGGATTGCTTGAGTCGATCCATTAGGCTGCCTTTGTCACTTCACTCCCTTTCTGCTGAGCAGGGGAAATTTCATTTCAGATTGATCCTTTAACATATTTAGTTTGAGTCCTGTCTCCTTGCATAAATTCAATTTGTTCATGAAATCATCCTCATGCTGCCCAGGTTCTATTCCCAATAAATGGCGTGCGGTCCAATTGCCCTTCTTGTCCCCTATATTAGCTGGTGATGTTATCAGTTCTCTCTCCCCGAGTACTAACATATTCCCTTTCCAATCTGGTCATTAACCATATCTTCAAAATACCAATTTTGACTTCTCTGCTACTGCAGTCTATGATTCCATTTCTGATCTCCCTTTCCACTCTAAAATATTTGCATGCAGTGTCACTTCCCAAATCCATGCCTGTCTTTCCTGCAATTTCATGATAGAATCCCTCCAAACCAGTTTCCAGCCCCACCCACAATACTGAGACAGTTCTAGTCAAAGTAACAAGTGATATCCGATGTGACTATGGCCTTAGTAAAGAATTCCTCTTCATCATAATAGGCCTGTAACCTTTGACCACAATATTGTTTCTTCTGTCATTGCCTTCACCTGGTACCATTCACATTCATTCAGTTGTGGTCAGAGTATCACCTGCAGTGGTTTAGTTTCCTGCTCTTGTACCATTACCTTGAGGCCCTTGCGACACATTGGCAGGGTCCCTAGCTCTGGGCTAGGAAGCATGGGCTCAAGTCCCTCCTGCTGTCAGAGGTGGGCAATAACATCTGTCAACAGGTGGATGCAGGAAAACATCTGCACCATTACCTTGTTGTGGTAATGTTCCTCCCTCTGGATCAGATTTGGGGGTTCAATTCCAACCTGCCCCAGACATGTGTTATATCATATATGAACAGTTTGTTTAACAATATCTACATCATTCCCTTTGACATCCACCAAGCATCTGTCTTTGACTCCTTCAAAGTTTTTGTCCACATACTGCCCCCTGGCAACACCCACCAAAGACACAATATAAGGTACCACAATGCATACAGATGACACCCATCACTGCCTATCTTATTGTCTGTGATTTGCCATCCATTGTCTGATATCTAGTAATGGATGAGCAGAGATTTAATCCAAATTAATATTTGGCAATGCCTTAGGGTCTTTCCACAAACTTCATTTTGTAGTCAGCAATTCCATTCCTCCCTTAGCAATTGTTAGAAGCTGAACTAGACTGTCTACAGCTTTGAGTATGTTAAGTCTGGGGGAAACCAGCAGAATGATGCCAAGATGCGCTTCTCATACTATGTCTCCCTTATAATCAAAACAGTCTATTTTGCTCCTGCTTACATTCATGTGAGCTAGCACTCTCATTGAGGCTTTTATTGCTTCCAACTTGTCACTATTCCAGTAGCTGCCAGCCTGGCCTGCCATTTTTCACTCTATTTGAACTGGAGCTCTGGGACCTATACAAGTTCTGTACAGCCCATTCTGCTGAGCTACCATGTCTCTAGGTTAAGTCATACTTCATTTTGTAATTTTTTATGCTTGTCAAATTCCTCCACGGCTTCACCCCTCTATATTTCTCTAATATCTTTCAAATACAGGACAACCTCGATTCTCCGAATGAGATTGGCTGGCAGAATTTTGTTCGGGTAACTGATATGATCGTAAACAAAGGAAACCATACTGAACATAAAACATAAAAAAGCAGGTTTACAGAGTTTTATTTCATTCAATCTATCAAATGTGTACAAATATTGGATATTGCTTAAAAATTCATGATATTTTACAAATAAAGTAACTTTTTGTGTAAATAAAGTTCATTGAGGTGGAGGCCAAATTCTCAAATATTCCTTAAGCACTCTACGTATTTCCAGAGAGGATTTGAAGACCTAACATTGTGCTCACTGGAGAGTTTGTTTAAATCTATAATTTTGATGAGTCCACTATTTAAACGAACTATTCTTTGCATTTTGCAAATTGCAGATTTTTAAATACTTTGTTCAGAACTATCTTGGTATTTTAGCAACTGGAAATAATATCAGAGCAACATTCCAGGCTGCGAGGAGTAAATTGCACAAGTCCAGTTAAACTGAGAAGGACTAAACCCTCACTATCACATAAACATGGAAATCCCAGCATTAAATAAGGTCCCGGACAGCTTCTAAACTCACAAGAGCATTTGTCAGTTTCTGCTGAACTCAGTGTCCTGATAGAAAGACACACCCTCATTCATGCAATTACTTCCTCTGCCATTTCTTTCATGAATGGTCCAGTAAAGCGACAGGAAAAAAATACTTAATTTTGCAAAGAGCTATGTAACTATCCCTTAAGTAAAAAATATCCAGTCACTGTTGGTTGAGGTGCTTGTGTTTCTTTGTTTTTAAGACCATAAGACATAGGAGTGGAAGTAAGGCCCTTCGGCCCATCGGGTCCACTCCGTCATTCAATCATGGCTGATGGGCATTTCCCCTGTAGCCCTTAATTCCTTGTGATGTCAAGAATTTATCGATCTCTGCCTTGAAGACATTTAGCGTCCCGGCCTCCACTGCACTCTGCTTGCCTGTGTTTTCAAATGTTCTTCACTAGAGGTAATCTGAATTTACTTTTAATTATTGGAAACAAAAGATGCAATCCTTGCACCAGTGTCAGTAACACCTCTTTGATGTAATGTCTTTACAGGACCTTGAGATCTTGTTCGGATAATCCAAAATTCAGATAACTGATGTTCGGATAACTGAGTTTGTTCTGTATACAAGGCTTTGTAATCTCTGCACTACCCTGATTCTTGTCTCTATGTGTTCCCACTATTAGTCGCACTAACACAGGCAGCCATACCTTAAACTGCAAAGGCCCTCAGATCCAGATATTTTTCCCTAAAATTCTCTAGCTCTCTCCCCTTCACGATGCTTCTAATATATTCACATCATGACCAAGTTTTTGGTCATCTTCCCTAAAATCTCCTTCGGTGACTCATGGTGAAAATACAATTTGAAAAGTCTTGTGAAATGACTTGAGACCTTTTAGAGGATAATATAAATACAAGTTTGTTTTGTTCTTGTGGAACAAAGGAAAACAAATAAAACTGAAAGTAGGATGAAGAAAATGGGAACAGATGCAGTTCATACCATTGAGGCTTTTTTCGAGATTGTTTCCTACCTTGTAGAGTGCAACCAACAATTCAGTGATTATAAGGACAAGCTAAGCTGAAGAGTGGTGCACAGATGATTCTGTGTGACAGCTATTATGATCAATAATATGGCTGAAATGAGGAGGAACATTATCAACAACCTATGACACCTTCTTCAAAGCTGTTAGTGCTGATTGGCAAGTCCATTATTCTCAACAAATCATAGTGTTATTAGAGTACATGAAGGTCACAGTCAGAGATGAGGACCTTTTTGATCATTTTTCTTTATCTTTTTTCAAACTATGATCTATCAGAAGCAAAGGCAATCTCAGTGAAAAATTACTGACCCAGAAATTTCACTTACAACAGGGCTCTCTTTTCGGGATTCGAATAAATACATTTATATTTTGGAAACAAATCGCACAAACAGTTTTTCATGGAGTAAATTTACGTTTTTTAATTGCCATTTCTGCACTTGATTTTTTTGTACACGGTCCAACATTAATCTGGTGTTTGAATCCCTCCCTCCATTTTTTTGCTTCAGGCCTCTCACTAGTGGGGATATCATAACCTTACTACACTATGTTGGTAAGTGACTGCCTCAAATATCTTACAAATAGCTATGCTTCATTGTCTTCAGCGATATTCCTCCAACTTGCATAGAGTTTATGATCCTTTTATTTTACATTTTTCAGGTGCATGAAAAGAATCCTAGAAACATTTTTGTTCAAAAGAACAAAGGTGAGATGAAATGGATTTTAGAAAGGGTTCTAAACTACACTTGAACTGTTTATAGATCCATCTATTCTACCTCTGCTGAAATATATTTGCCAGTTTATCAGGTAGAAAATGACACTTAAGAAGTGGCAATGCTTTTATTCATAATTTGCCACATATTAATTTTTTTTCTTGTGTTCCTGTTGAAACCAGATGAGCTCTTCCTATTTATTTTTTTCTGTAGAGAGTTTACTGGGTTTCAGTTTCTTTGTGACTTGTTAAATGTAGAAAGTTCTGGAGTCATTTATCCTAATTCCTGTTATCACACACATATATATGTACTTCTCCTGATTAATCTTCTGTTTTGTTCATTTGCTTTGCATCAAGTAAAAAACATAATTACATCAAGGTTTCAAAGAAAAAAATCACAAAGGACAGAAAGTGACCTCAGAAAACATACTGTCACAGAAAGGGCTGAATCTTCACATTCAGAAATACATTTGGTTTGCACTCAGCATAATTAGACTTTTTTAAAATTTTTGATTTAAAATGAAGAAAAGTGGCATTTGAATTTTCAAACATCTATGGACTATCTCTTTTCCAAGTTGCATCACATACAGACAGGTGGTTAACAAAGTGTTTAACATGCCTGCCTTTGTTGCTCAGACCTTCGAGTACAGGAGTTGGAATATTATGTTGAGGTAGTACAGAATGTTGGTGACACGGCTTCTGAGGTATTGTGTCCAGTTCTGGTCTCCCTCATTTGGATAGGTATTATCAAGCTGGAGGGGGTTCACAAGAGATTTACCAGGCTGTTGCCAGGAATAGAGGGTTTGTGTTATGAGGAGAGGCTGCATAAGCTGGCACTTTTTTCACTGGAGTGTAGGAGATTGAGAGGTGACCGTATAGAGGTTTATAAAATCATGAGGGGTATAGATAAGATGAATGACGGGGATCTTTTTCCTAAGTGGAGAATTTCAAGACGAGCTTTCCCAGAAATTTCTATTTTTGTCTCTAATAAGTAAGGTTTGGAGGGATATGGGCCAACTGCAGACAGAATGGACCAGTTTAGTTTGGGATTATGCCAGCATGGACTGGTTGGACCGAAGGGTCTGTTTCTGTTCTGTGTGACCCCATTACTTACCTCCTTCTCCCCAAAGCCTATCCACTATTTCGAAGACACTAGTCAGGAGTGTAATGGAATACTTTCCACTTGCTTGAATACGTATAGTACCAATAACATTCAAGTCATATGACACCATTCAGGACAAAGAAGCCTGCTTCAGGCACTTGATCCACCAATGTTAGCATTCATTCTCATTGCCACCAATGTATAGTGGTGCAGCAGTGTTTACCATCGACAAGAATACACTCCAACTGACCCTGAGTAAACAACTTGGTAAATTTGCATAGAATCTTTTCATGTGAAGGTCATATTATGAACAGAGTTTGCTTATAAAGCTGTATCTTTTAGATTGTTGATTTAAGTGAATTGCTAGCAGATAAAACTGTCCTTGAAATTGAAAGATGCAGTTACAGAGCAACTGCACAGATAAAAAGCATCACTTCAGAATCACTGCTCTCCTATCTTGCACATTCAAGTTTTCAAAAGAAAATTACTTGATTTAATGGTTAAAGAAATAATCCAATTAGCATTTCTTTTGAAGAGTGAAAAGTTAGAACTAGATAATATTAACCATGTGAATTTTCACAAATCTTTCTTAAATTGGAGCTAGAGTATTGTTTCAAAATAATATGAAGGGATGAGAAACATCAGTTATTTCCAGAGATTAGAGAAACTGGGATTGTTCCCCCAGGACAGCAGCCACAAATAAAGTTGGTCGGGAACTTAACACTGCTTTGTAATGCTGTCTTACAAACATTTAATCTTCTGAGGAGTGACAATTAACTGAGGTGAAGCTTAACTGCGGAGGATGTCTTGTCTCTGAGAGTTGGTCTGGACATCTGATTGCTATCTCTCAGAGTTATGGCTACTACTGTGATTGCATGCCAATTCCTGTGAAGAACAACAAAATGGTGGATACAAAGGAGGTCTGTGGGCCTCATAGCAGATTGAGGCAGATGGGGGATGTTGAATAAAGGGGCAGCAGGAGCATAATAGAGGAGTGGGTTGGAAGGGTGGGTAAAGAGCAGGCATTTAGGGGATCATGGCTCCCAGTGGCAACAAATGATCTGTGACGGAGCAACTCCATTTTCTGCTTGAATCCTAAGTAGGCCATCTTGTTGGGTTTGCCTGACTTACCCCTGCTGGCCATTAATTGGCCAATGGGGTGAGGGTCAGGGAGGCGATAATCTCAGCCTTGTCCAACACCCATAGCATTATGGTACTGTAAGGGGCATGTACCCAGATGGCTAGCAAGTTACCCACTGAATTTCACAGAATTGTATGGGCCCCATTGGGTGCATGACAGAGGTGCCTGAAAACTCCGGCTCTTATGAAGTGAAAATTGTTATGGACCAGGCCAGATCCTCTCAAAATATTTTAAGAAGGTAGCCTAGACCCTAACGTTTTCTTATTTTAAATGCAGAAATGTGAAGTGAATATTCTAGGTGTGATGCAGCTGGTCAAACCACTCAGCTTTAAGCAAAACAGAATTTATTTAAACACTATAGTTGAATCACAAACAAAAGAAGGCAGAATTTAAAATAACTTTATTACTGGAAACTTAATCGACCCGATAAAGTAGCTACAGGTCGACAACCCTTTATCAGAAATCCCAAATTCCGAAAAGCTCGAAAATCCAAAGGTTTTTTAGCAAAGTTTTTTCCTCATTAACAAGGTTATTTGGCATACAAACAGTTAACCCAAGTTCACACCCACTTGATGCATGTGACTCAGATGTGATGTGTGGAGGCATGGCCCAGCACTGGCAGGCCTCAATTTTGTTTCAAGACCCATTTTACTCACAGTAAGTCTATTCTTTGGAAAGATTTTTAAAAAATTTCACCATAAAACTGCCACTTATTCTGAAATTCAAAAAATTCTGAATTCCGAAAACCAGCTGGTCCCAAGCATTTTGGATAAAAGATTGTGCACCTGTATTACTAATTAACTGTTCCAATAAAATAATATCCAATAAGCACACCACTTGGCAAAAAGGTAAATTCAAATTCTTACAGGCAGGAGGGACCAATATCCAGAGAGAGATTTCATAGAAAGTCAGAGGAATCCTTTGTTGAATCTTGCAACTCCCCTGGACTCCAACATCTTGTGAATGCTACAGCTAAAAAAAACTAGAACAAACCTGAACTATGAGAACTAGCCACTTCCCTTCTATTGTTAAATTGTAAGGTACCAGACTCCTCAGCATCTCTGCCTTTATGATCTCTCTTCAAAAACACCAAGGACAAAATAAGCTTTTTAAAGTGACAACATCATCACAAAATTAAGAGCAGACCTAATAATAGCACTTAAAATTATAAAGAGTTTTAATAAAGCAGGCAGAGAGAGTAGAACTTGTCCCTAAAGTAACACCACAGAGGCCAGTATTCCATCACAAAGTCATCTTTGGTTTAGAGTCACAGAGTCATAGAGATGTACAACACAATCTAGTCCCACCTGCCAGTACCCGGCCCATATCCCTCCAATCCCTTTCTATTCAAATGCCTCTTAAATGTTGCAATTGTACCAGCCTCCACCACATCCTCTGGCAGCTCATTCCATAAGAGTACCACACTCTGTGTGAAAAAGTTGCCTTTTAGGTCTCCTTTATATCTTTCCCCTCTCACCCGAAACCTATGCCCTCTAGTTCTGGACTCCTCCACCCACAAAGTGCAGTACCTCGTATTTATGTAAATTAAACTCCATCTGCGACCTCTCATACCATTGGCCCATCTGATCGAGATCGTGTTGTAATCTGAGGTAACCTTCTTCGCTGTCCACTACACCTCCAATTTTGGTGTCATCTACAAATTTACTAACTATACCTCTTATGCTCACATCCAAATCATTTATATAAATAACAAATGGACTCAGCACCGATCCTTGTGGCATTCCATTGATCACAGGCCTCCAGTTTGAAAAACGGCCCTCCACCACCACCCTCTGTCTTCTACCTTTGAAACTACATATGTATAGTACTTGACAATGGTCTCACTTCTGAAGAGCCAGCTGTGACACTCCTTTTTATATTGGTCAGCTAAGGCTCCCTGATTACCCCAGATTAACAGCCCACACAATGAACTCTTATTCTATGTGGTCCACCAGGCTGACCTTGTTACAATCACTACAGTCCCTTATACATAAGAAGTGTTTCTATTCACGAAAGAAGTGCTCGTTATTCACAGAGCATGTGAGTCAAGTTCTCCAGACCTGATCATTTATTAAACTGAAGTCATGGACTTGATCTATATTCTGGGAGTAGATGTTTATCATTGTAGCACGTAGATTGCCATAATACACTCTGGTAATTGAAACTCATCAGAAGCTCATAGACATAGAATGGTACACGTGCATCTTTAGATTCTGCTGCTTCTCTGAGAAACTTACAGCTTTCTGATCTCAGTATTGAATTCAACAACTTCTGATCATAACCATTAATTTCATTTACCACTCTCTCTGGATTCAGTGGTGGTCCCTGGTGATGATCCTATTGTATTACACACGATAGCCACACTCTTATAACTCCACTGGTCTCTGTGGGACAGCACATACAGGATTGGGGAGGTGATCATGTAGGAGGCCTAATCCTGGCTTGTTATGTGCCTGGTTGCAATTAAATTGCCTCAGGTCTCCCAGAGACAAGCAACATGTGACTTCCACCAATCTTCACTGGTTGCAACCTTTTATGGGTTGCAAAAGCCTTGTATTTTCATTCTCTTAGCAGCACTATCATTATCATTGGCGGTCCCTCGTGGACAAGGATGACTCTCTTCCACTCTCAGGGTGAGTCCATATGAGGTTGTACAGTCAGATGTGGCTACCACAGCCTCTGTTAGACTTGAGGCAGAAGATGGTCATGGAAAGGGGCTTGTGGATTGTTGGTGTGGCAATACACTCCTTGTGATGTTTTCCCTGGCTTTGGCTTTTTTCTGACAGCCAATCTCGAGGTGCTCAACACTGTCACGGAGGCTCCTCCTCCACTTTGCAAGGTCGTGGCCCAGTGATTCCCAGGTGTCTGTGGGAATGCCGCACTTTGTCAGTAGTGTATGATGCCTTGAGGGCATCCCTAAAGTGCTTCCTCTGTTCACCTGGGGCTTGCCTGCCACTTCAAAGCTGGGTAGACTTGTGTCAGTCATGTGGACGATGTACTCAGCTCATCATAACTGACCAAAGGTGGTCAGTGCCTCAATGCTGGGGATGTTGGCCTGGTTGAGGATGCTGGTGTTGATGTGTCTTTCTTCCCGGTGGATTCACAGGATCTTGTGCAGGCAGCGTTAGTGATGCTGCTCCAGTACCTTGAGGTGTCCGCTGTAGACAGTCCACATCTCAGAGCCATCTAGGAGGGTGGGAACCACCACAGCTCTGTATACCATGGTCTTGGTGTCTGATCTGATGTTGTTGTCTTTGAACCCCCTTTTCCTCAGGTGGCCAAAAGCTGCTCTAGCACCCTGGAGGCAGTGCTGAATCTCTTCATCAATAACTGCTTTGGTCAAAAGGACACTCCCGAGGTATTGGGGTGGTCAAAATTCTCTAAGGCCTCCCCAAGGACATTGATGATTGAGGGTTCGCTTCACAATGCCAGGTCAGGTTACTGGAGGACCTTGGTCTTGTGAATCTTTAGGTGAGATCCATGCCTCCATAAAGGTACTGATGGTGGCCTGGAATTTGTTTTCTGAGTTTGTACATGCGCAAGAATCATCAGCAAACTGCAGCTCGAGACTGGTTAGCAAAGTTAGATCATATGGAATACAGGGAGAACTAGCCATTTGGATACATAATTGGCTGAAAGGTAGAAGACAGAAGGAGGTGGTGGAGGGTTGTTTTTAAGACTGGAGGCCTGTGACCAATGGAGTGCCACAAGGATCGGTGCTGGGTCCATTTTGTCGTTTATATAAATGATTTGGATATGAACGTAGGAGGTACAGTTAGTAACTTTGCAGATGACACCAAAATTGGAGGTGTAGTGGACAGCGAAGAAGGTTACCTCAGGTTACAACAGGATCTTGAACAGATGGGCCAATGTGCTGAGGAATGGCAAGATGGAGTTTAATGCTGATAATTGTGAGGCACTGCACTTCGGGAAGGCAAATCTTAGCAGGACTTATACACTTATGCCAAGGCCCTGGGGAGTGTTGCTGAACAAAGAGACATAGGAGTGCAGATTCATTGCTCCTTGATAGTAGAGTTGCAGTTGAATAGGATAATGAAGGAGGCAATTCATATGCTTTACTTTATTGGTCAGAGCACTGAGTATAGGAGTTGGGAGGTCATGTTGCAATGTATAGAACTTTGGTTGGGCCACTTTTGGAATATTGTGTGCAATTCTGGTATCTTTCCTATTGAAGGATATTGTGAAACTTAAAAGGGTTCAATAAAGATTTACCAGGATGTTGCCAGGGTTGGAGGATCTGAGCTACAGGGAGAGGCTGAACAGGCTGCGGCTGTTTTCCCTGGAACTTTGGAGGCTAAAGGGTGACCTCATAGAGGTTTATAAAATCATGAGGGACATGGTTAGGAGAAATAGACAAAGTCTTTTCCCTGGGGTGGGGGAATCCAGAACTAGAGGGGATGAGAGGGAAAAGATATAAAAGAGACCTAAGTGGCAGCTTTTTCACGCAGAGGATGGTACGTGTATGGAATGAGCTGCCAGAGGAAGTGGTGGAGGCTAGTACAATTGCAACATTTAAGAGGCATTTGGCTGGGTATATGAATAGGAAGGCTTTGGAGAGATATGGGCGAAGTGCTGGCAAATGGGACTAGATTAGGAGAGCTCAGTGTTTTATGAAATACTCCCACACAGTTTCAGTCCATTTATAAGCACCCCAAGCCGAGTAATCTTATAACAGCCCCCTAGCAGCAATAGACCAATAAAGATCAACAGGACTGTTGCTGATCTCCTCTCAATGTGTAAGCTCCAGAAAAAAAGTCAGCAGTTTAGCAACAGAGAAATGGACTGGTGTAAATCCCACCTTGCTATCGGTACACAAAATGGAAAATCATTCAGACATCAATATCTTGTGCCCTTATATTTCTGCTTTGGTAATAAAACACAGATAGATATGACTGAGATATTGCATGTAATAAATTCTTCTCAGAGGGACACTATTGCTGATATATTTATTTCTTAGTTTCATTATATTATTCTCTTAGAGGCATCTGCATGTTTCAATGACTACAGATTGATTTCCCAGTGGCTTCTTTTTGCACATTGAATTAAAGCAATCTCCAAACAGCAACAATGATTTATCCATTTTAACATCTCATCCAGAGCAATGTGCACATTAGCTTTAACAGACTTTCCATTTGCTCTGCAAGATGTGTCAGGGAAATTTAACAGCAGAGAAAGTTTTACTTAATGTTTACTATAGTGTAAGGTTTCACAATATTGATTCACAATAACAAAGCACTGCTCATTACCTGTAAATTAATTTAGTGACAGAAGGTGTAGGACCTGATATTCCCTGATCAAAAAGCAAACAAAATGCACATGACAAATCATTTCAAAAAAATCGCAGGACAAAGGGAATATTGCTTATTTCTGTTATCAAGGCTTCATATTTAATACATTTTTAGAAGTTGAGTTTTGAAAGAAAGTGAATTTCATTCAAGTTCAATGGGGATATCTGGATTTTCTTTTCACAAGAAAATTGAAAAGGCACAACGGAACTTTTGTTTTCATGAGGTATTTCTTGAAAGCCACAGAGAGGAAAACAAGCCAGTTAGAGTCCTCAAATCATTCAGCTGTACAGCATGGAAACAGACCGTTCGGTCCAACTTGTCCATGCCGACTAGATATCTCAATTTAATCTAGTCCCACTTGCCAGCACCAGCCCATATCCCTCCAAACCTTTCCTATTCCTATACCCATCCAAATGCCTTTTAAATGCTGTAATTATACCAGCCTCCACCACTTCCTCTGGCAGCTCATTCCAAACAAGCTCCACCCTCTGCGTGAAAAAGTTGCCCCTTAGGTCCTTTGGAAATCCTTCCCCTATCACTTTAAACCTATGCCCTCTAGTCTTGGACTCCGCTATTCTGTTGGTGAGAAAGTAGAATTATCTGGACTTCAGCTGCACATCAAGCAGCTTGTACAAGAAGATAGAATAAAGAAATGTGAACATAAAAAGTAAATGAGATAACCTGAACTTCAGAGAGAAAAGAAAAACAAAGAGAGGAAATGAGGCATGAAAGAGTTAGTGCAGGAGTTTCACATGAGGGAGAAGGCAAGAGAAAGAGAATTAAAAAAGCAAGAAAGGGAATATCATCTTTGAAAGCTGGAACTTTCTGATGGGAAAAAATCTGAGTTCAACCCAAGACACAAAGGGGAAATGTTTGAATTTCTGGCGAGCTCTACAGAAGTTTGGTGAAAAGGATTTAGAAATGTTTTTCATTTCTTTTTAAATGATAGCCACCCAGGTAGGGTGGCTAGAAGAAAGTCTGGATTTTCCTTGTGCAAAGTAGGCAAACTAGCAGAGCTCATGATGTTTACATCTTGCTTTCTGAAGATGCTTCTGCAGATGATGAGGTGGCATAAAAAAAACTATTCTTAGTGCATACAAGTTGGCTCTGAACCTTACAGAAGACAGAAATATTGAAAGCAGCCTGGGCAAACTTGTACAGAAGTTAAAACAGTAAAACAAAACAATTTTGACAATTGGATGCAGGTATTAAAGACCGTCAGAGAAACAATGTTTCCTCGAGGAATTCAAAAATTCACTCTCCCCAATTGTAAAAACTCACATCGAGAATAAAAAGGTTACAACTGCCAACCAGCCACTAAAATGACTGATGATTATGAGTTGGCTTACAGGTCCATACCTTTTTTCTGTCACACCCACAAATCCAGGAAGGATAGAAGCTGAGAGATTAAAAGGAAGGCGTGTAGCCAGTGAAAAGAATGGACAGCTGGGAATGCCTGAGGATCTCCAAATTAGGCCAGTAAGGAAAATGTTGAAGATGGAAATGTTTCCTTTGTCACTAAGTGGGAGACCTTTGGGTAGATTGTTGGACATTGTGGTGTAAATCCAAGGAAGTAATTATGATACAAAGGACAAAACAGAAGAGAGCCTCAACTAAAAGTATAAGAGACTTTTAGATTTAGCTCTATCTGCAACTGTAAAATCAAGTACAAACACTGCTATGAGTGCAGGGGTGGCAAACATGGTATGAATGATTTTTGTCCCATCCATCTGGGGAGAAACAGTGAAAAGTGTTCCATCACCACAATCTGGTGCCATTTTGGGGTACAAAAGAAAACAATGGTGATACTGAAATAGAGTTCATCTTCATCGGCTGGGGTCCCAACTACAACTCCAGGATTTCTGCAAAGTCCATGCTCTGGGCTACCACAGAGCCCTCATTCTGCCATTGCTGTAGCCGATGCTCCACAGCTATTCCAGGGCTCCAAGCATCGGGCCTACAAACCAGGAATCACTGCCAACACTGCTCTGGCCTCCCTGCGATGTCAGGAAGATGAAGAGAAGAAAAAAGAAAAGAAAAAAGATGAAAAGGAAAGAGTGAAAAAGAATGCGGGTGGCCTGGAGCTGATGGGTTTAGTCCATTTCTGGTATTTGAAAGTAATAGTGAATTCTTGTCAAAAGGAAAAGTAAAACCTCATTGCTGAAATGACCTGCAGTTATAACAAGGGAATCTTTTCCACCAAAGCCTGCATTAGGTGCCAAGGTTTTAATAAATGGAATTGGTGGGAATTAAACACCGTGAGTTTGTATTGGTGCATCCTGTGTGATTTGCGTAACTAAAATGGCCTTCCATAGTTTTCCTGTAAATGGAGTTGACTAACTCTTAGGGAGGGATTTGGTCAGAGCAAATGTAATAGCTCCTCCAAAAGACCAAGTAACATCAAAGAGACAGAGAAGTTATCAGAAAGTTTCCAGAATTTTTCCATCGTTTCTAGCGACCTAAGCAATGGCTAAACAAAATCCATCATCAGAGATCAAATTGGCAGCACAGACAGATATTTGGGGTAGAATCTTTTAGGGGTCTACTCCGAGATTTGTGGCAGAATTGGACGAGAAATTTGGCGAGATTGGACTCACTGCATTTTTGACACTTTTGCCAAACGGGTTGTCAAGTAAGGGAGATTCCTGCCATTTAAATGCATTCTTTGTGTTCCAACTCACCTCATTAATATTCAGCTTCCAATCTTACCAAATTCACCAAACAAGCCGGATGTCAGAAAGCTCAATTTGGAAACCTGGGCAAATTCAACTCACCGCTGGCTGCAGAGGATCTTTATGTTGGACATCAAACACCTACATCTCAGAGAGTGATTAATGGCCACTGGCTGCACACGTCCCTTTTCCACAGACATGGTATCTGATATGTGCCAGCTTCTAAGAACCCTCATGGCTCAGCCAGTTCACTTACAGGACTGTGCTGCAATACCTCATATCTATACCTTCAATGCTGCAACTCAGGCTGCACGAGCAACTATTATAGTAATACTAGCAAAGACATTGTGTTCTCAGAGACACTCATCTAGCTCAGGCATTGGTCCAGGCTACATCTATAGGTTCTTCTCTTGCAGACATTGTAATCCCTCAATTTGAACTAACATAGATTCTTACACCATCCCTGCCTTCATTGCCTTTTTTGGGTTTTGGCCCCTCCGCTAGAGATGCCAAGTTCATATTACTTTTGTCTTCCCTTAGCATTGAGCACAGACACAGTAGACCTCAGACAAGTGTTATAGGAAAGATATTATTAAATTGGAGAGGGTTCAGAAAAGATTTACTAGGATGTTGCTGTGAATGGAGGGTTAACATTGTAAAAAATAGGTTGGCTAGACCGGGACTTTTTTCATTGGAGTGTGGGAATTTGAGGGGTGATCTTACAGAGGTTTATAAAAGCATGAAGGGCTTGGATAAGACAAGGGTCTTTTTCCTAGGGTGGGAAAATTCAAAACTAGGGGGCATATTTTTAAGATGGGAAAGGTTTAGAAAGGACATGAAGGTCAACATTTTTGCATAGAGGGGAATGGGTGGGGAATGAACTGCCAGGGGAATTATTGGATGCAGGTACAGTAACAATATTTAAAAGACATCTGGATGAGTACATGAACAGGAAAGGTTTGGAGGGATATGGGCCAAATGCAGGCAAGTAGGGCTAGTTTAGTTTGGGAACATGATCAGTGTGGAGCAGTTAGACTGAAAGGTCTGTTTCCATGCTGTATGACTGTACGACTGTATAAGTCAAGGGAAATAGCCTTTGCTTGGGGGTCCAAGCACAGTAGGTCAAGAGCAGCCTCTGATTCAACTCAAGGATCTGCTCGGGATAGAGGTTGGGGTTTGTGAGAGTCATGATTCTCCTCCAAAAGAGGCAAGGAGTCAAGTGTCAGGCAGCTCAACATCCATCTTGACTCTAGCTGCCCTATTGTAGACGGTATTTCTCCTGGAATAGGAGAGAGCAGCTATTAAAAGAGATGAAATTGAGTTGCACAGCTATGACTTGTGTAAGTTGAAGAATGTCCCGAGTGAATTCATAGGCAGCACAGAGGGTTATTCGTTTTGGGTGTTGGGGTGGGAGAGAGAGTGTGAGAGAAGATGCAGCAGGCAATAAGGATAATTAATGCACGAAACTTGGTAACAGCTAGGTATCAGAAATATATCAAATAGAGTCATAGAGATGTACAGCATGGAAACAGACCCTTCAGTCCATGCCGACCAGATATCTCAACCGAATCTAGTCCCACCTGCCAACACCCAGCCATATCCCTCCAAACCCTTCCTATTCATATACCCATCCAAATGCCTCTTAAATGTTGCAATTATACTAGCCTCCACCACATCCTCTGGCAGCTCATTCAATACATGTACCACCCTCTGCGTGAAAAAGTCGCCCCTTAGGGCTCTTTTATATCTTTCCCCTCTCACCCTAAACCTATGCCCTCTAGTTCTGGACTCCCTGACCCCAGGGAAAAGACTTTGTCTATTTATCCTATCCATGCACCTCATAATTTTGTAAACCTCCATAAGGTCACCCCTCAGCCTCTGATGCTCCAGGGAAAACAACCCCAGCCTGTTCAGCCTCTCCCTATAGCTCAAATCCTCCAAACCAGTCAACATCCTAGTAAATCTTTTCTGAACCCTTTCAAGTTTCACAACATCTTTCAGAAAGGATGGAGACCAGAATTGCACGCAATATTCCAACAGTGGCCTAACCAATGTCCTAGACAGCCGCAATATGACCTCCCAACTCCTGTACTCAGTACTCTGACCAATAAAGGAAAGCATACCAAACGCCTTCTTCACTATCCTATTGACCTGTGACTCCACTTTCAAGGAGCTATGAACCTGCACTCCAAGGTCTCTTTGTTCAGCAACACTCCCTAGGACCTTACCATTAAGTGTATAAGTCCTGCTAAGATTTGCATTTATCTGAATTAAAGTCCATCTGCCACTTCTCAGCCCATTGGCCCATCTGGTCCAGATCCTGTTGTAATCTTAGGTAACCCTCTTCGCTGTCCACTACACCTTCAATATTGGTGTCATCTGCAAACTTAATAACTGTACCTCTTATGCTTGCATCCAAATCATTTATGTAAATGACAAAAAGCAGAGGACCGAGCACCGATCCTTGTGGCACTCCACTGGTCACAGGCTTCCGGTCTGAAAAACAACTCTCAACTCTGTCTTCTACCTTTGAGCCAGTTCTGTATCCAAATGGCTAGTTTTCCCTGTATTCCATGAGATCTAACCTTGCTAATCAGTCTCCCATGGGGAACCTTGTCGAACGCCTTACTGAAGTCCATATAGATCACATCTATTGCTCTCCCCTCATCAATCTTCTTTGTTACTTCTTCAAAATACTCAATCAATTTTGTGAGACATGATTTCCACAGATAAAGCCATGTTGACTATCCCTAATCAGTCCTTGCCTTTCCAAATACATGTACATCCTGTCCCTCAGGATTCCCTCCAACAACTTGCCCACCACTGAGGTTAGACTCACTGGTGTATAGTTCCCTGGCTTGTCTTTACCGCCCTTCTTAAACAGTGGCACCACATTTGCCAACCTCCAGTCTTCCAGCACCTCACCTGTGACTATCGATGATACAAATGTCTCAGCAAGAGGCCCAGCAATCACTTCTCTAGCTTCCCACAGAGTTCTCAAGTACACCTGATCAGGTCCTGGGGATTTATCCACCTTTAACTTTTTCAAGACATCCAGCACTTCCTCCTCTGTAATCTGGACATTTTGCAAGATGTCATCATCTATTTCCCTACAGTCTACATCTTTCATATCCTCTTCCACAGGAAATACTGATGCAAAATATTCATGGAAACCAAAATTGTAGTTCAAGTAGGGAGGTCCAAAATCAAGTTTCAGGGATGCAAGATGGCACCGGCAAGCAAGAATTGGTTTGAAGTGTGTCTACTTCAACGCCAGGAGCATCTGGAATAAGGTGGGTGAACTTGCAGCATGGGTTGGTACCTGGGACTTCGATGTTGTGGCCATTTTGGAGACATGGTTAGAGCAGGGATAGGAATGGTTTTTGCAGATTCCAGGATTTAGATGTTTCAGTAAGAACAGAGAAGATGGTAAAAGAGGGGGAGGTGTGGCATTGTTGGTCAAGGACAGTATTACAGTTGCAGAAAGGATGTTTGGGGACTCATGAACTGAGGTAGTATGGGCTGAAGTTAGAAACAGGAAAGGAGAGGTCACCCTGTTGGGAGTTTTCTGTAGGCCTCCGAATAGTTCCAGAGATATAGAAGAAAGGATAGCAAAGATGATTCTCGATAGGAGTAAGCAAGACAGGGTAGTTGTCATGGGGGACTTCAACTTTCCAAATATTGACTGGGAACACAATAGTACGAGTATTATAGATGGATCAGTTTTTGTCCAGTGTGTGCAGGAGGGCTTCTTGACACAGTATTAGACAGGTGAACAAGGATGAAGCCATATTAGGTTTGGTACTGGGTAATGAGCCCGGCCAGGTGTTAGACTTGGAAGTAGGTGAGCACTTTGTTGATAGCGATCACAATTCTGTTATGTTTACTTTAGTGATAGAAAGGGATAGGTGTATATCACTGGGCAAGAATTACAGCTGGGGGGAAAGGAAATTACAATGTGATTAGGCAAGATTTAGGAAGCATAGGATGGAGAAGGAAACTGCAGGGGATAGGCACATTAGAAATGTGGAGCATATTCAAGGAAAAGCTCCTGTGTCCTAGATAAGTATGTACCTGTCAGGCAGGGAGGAAGCTGTAGAGCGCGGGAGCCGTAGTTTACGAATGGAATCTCTGGTCAAGAGGAAGAAGAAGGCTTATGTTAGGATGAGATGTGAAGGCTCAGTTAGGACGCTTGAGGGTTACAAGGTAGCCAGGAAAGATCTAAAGAGAGAGCTCAGAAGAATCAGGAGGAGACATGGCAGATAGGATCAGGGTAAACCCTATATGTACTTAAGCAATAAAAGAATGATGAGAGTAAGATTAGGGCCAATCAAGGATAGTAGTGGGAAGTTGTGTGTGGAGTCAGAGGAGATAGGGAAAGCACTAAATGAATACTTTTCAACAGTATTCACTCTAGAAAATGACAATGCTGTCGAGGAGAATACGGAGATACAGGCCACTAGACTAGGTGTGATTGAGATTCACAAGGAGGAGGTATTAGAAATCCTGCAGAGTGTGAAAATAGATAAGTCCCCTGGGCTGAATGAGATTATTCCTAGCATCCTCTGGGAAGCCAGGGAGGAGATTGCTGAGCCTTTGGCATTGATCTTTAAATCGTTATTGTCTACAGGAATAGTGCCAGAAGACTGGAGGATAGCAAATGTGGTTCCCTTGTTCAAGAAGGGGAGTAGAGACAATCCTGGTAATTATAGACCAGTGAGCCTTACTTCAGTTGTTGGTAAAGTGTTTGACAAGGTTATAAGAGATAGGAGTTATAGTCATCTAGAAAAGAATAATTTGATTAGGGATAGTCAGCACGGTTTCGTGAAGGGTAGGTCATGCCTCACAAACCTTATTGAGTTCTTTGAGAAGGTGACCAAACAGGTAGATGAAAGTAAACCAGTTGATGTGGTGTATATAGATTTCAGCAAGGCTTTCAATAAGGTTCCCCACCATAGGCTATTGTACAAAATGCAGTGGAATGGGATTGTGGGAGATATAGCAGTTTGGATCAGTAATTAGCTTGCTGAAAGAAGACAGAGGGTGGTGGTTCATGGGAAATGTTCATCCTGGAGTCCAGTTATCAGTGGTGTACCGCAAGGGTCGGTGTTGGGTCCACTGTTGTTCGTCATTTTTATAAACGACCTGGATGAGGGCGTAGAAGGTGGGTTAGTAAATTTGCAGACGACACTAAGGTCAGTGGAGTTGAGGACAGTGATGAAGGATGTTGTAGGTTACAGAGAGACATAGATAAGAGGTGGCAAATGGAGTTTAATGTGGACAAGTGTGAGGTGATTCACTTTGGTCGGAGTAACTGGAATGCAAATTACTGGGCAAATGGTAAGGTTCTTGGTAGTGTAGATGAGCAGAGAGATCTCAATATCCAGGTACACAGATCCTTGAAAGTTGCCACCCAGGTTGACAGGGTTGTTAAGAAGGCATACAGAGTTTTAACTTTTATTAATAGAGGGATTGAGGTCCGGAACCATGAGGTTATGCTACAGCTGTACAAAACTCTAGTGCGGCTGCACTTGGAGTATTGTGTACAGTTCTGGTCATGGCATTATAAGAAAGATGTGGAAGCTTTTGGACAGGGTGTAGAGGAGATTTACAAGGATGTTGCCTGGTATGGAGGGAAGGTCTTACGAAGAAAGGCTGAGGGACTTGAGGCTGTTTTCATCAGAGAGAAGAAGGTTGAGAGGTGACTTAATAGAGACATATATGATAATCAGAGGGTTAGATAGGGTGGACAGGGAAGGTCTTTTTCCAAGAATGGTGACGGCGAGCATGAGGGGGCATAGCTTTAAATTGAGGGGTGATAGATATAGGAGAGATGTCAGAGGTAGTTTCTTTACTCAGAGAGTAGTAAGGGTATGGAATGCTTTGCCTGCAACGGTAGTAGATTCGCCAACTTCAAGTACATTTAAGTCGTCATTGGACAAGCATACGGACGTACATGGAACAGTGTAGGTGGACTGTAGATTGGTATGACTGGTCGGCGCAACATCGAGGGCCAAAGGGCCTGTACTGCGCTGTAATGTTCTATGTTCTAGTATCTCCCCCATTTTCTGTGGCTCCATACAAAGGCCGCCTTGCTGATCTTTGAGGGGCCCTATTCTCTCCCTCGGTATTCTTAATATATTTGTAAAAACCTTTTGGATTCTCATTAATTCTATTTTCCAAAGCTATCTCATGTCCCCTTTTTGCCCTCCTGATTTCCCTCTTAAGTATACTTCTACATTAGCTCCTCGACTTACGAACTTAATCCATTCCGGGACCCAGTTCGCGAACCGAAATCAATTTTCCCATTGTTAGGATATTTCCGGAGTCTTTTCTCTTTTTTGTCTCTTAGAGGTTGGTGATGCCACAAGAAAATGATCCAGAGAAATTTGTTTTTTCCTTTGTTGCAGAATTTTCCAAAAATGGGACATCACATTGTCATTTAAAATGTTCACTGCTCTGTTGGTCACAGTTTTGTTAGGGTGATGCCTACACCACTCCATTTGCTACAAATGTCTTTGATTTGAATACTTGATGCATCTTCCCTCTCTTCTTCCTCCTCTCTAGAATGCTCCTGCAGCATAACCTTCACCTGCTCCTGTTGCAATTCAACAAGATCTTCCGTGCTGAGTTCTTGTCTGTGGTCCACCACCAGTTCCGCCACATCATCCCCATCGACCTCCAAGCCCATATTTTGGCCCAGGGTCACAATCATGTTCACTACATTTACTGATGTCTCCTCCTCAAAACCCTCAAAGTCTCTCTCAGGTACACAAGCTGGCCAAAGTTTCCTCAGGCCGACTTCAGCGTACAGAAAGAGACCTCGTTCCATGCCTTATCTATAAGGCTTATGCAGTGGAGGATATTGAAGTGGTTCTTCCAGTACTGACCAAGGGTCAAATCTATGTCATTGGTGACTGGAAACACCTGGCAAACAGAGCCTTCGTATATATTTTTTTGAAATTTGCAATGACATTCCGGTCCCTGGGTTGGATGAAAGGAGTGGTGTTGGGAGGAAGGAATGTTACTTTTATGAAGTCGTATTCAATGTCCAAGTCTTCTTTCAAATTTGGAGGATGGGCAGGAGCATTGCCCATTACTAGAAGACATTAAGTGGCAAATTATTTGTTTCACAATATTCCTTGACAGCTGGTGCAAACACTTCCATCAACTATTCCACAAAAATCATTCATGTGACCCAAGCCCAAGCCTTGCTATTCGCCCTCCACATTACCGGGAGTTTAGCCTTCAACACATTGTTGCGTTTAAAAATGCGAGAATCTTCAGAGTGGTAGACTAATAGAGGCTTAATCTTGCAATCCCCACTTGCATTTGCGCACAATAAAAGCGCTAACCTGCCCTTCACTGGTTTGTGGCTCGGTAGTGCCTTCTCCTCTTGGGTTATGGAGGTCCTTTTGGGCATTTTTTTCCAGAAAAGTCCAGTTTCATCACAATTAAAAACTTGATGTGAGACATAACCTTCATCATCGACAAACTTATTGAATTCCTTCACAAAGTCCTCCTCTGCCTTTTTGTCCGAACTAGCTGCTTCTCCATGCCTTCTTGCACAATGGATTCCAGTTCGTTGACGAAATTTATCAAACCAGCCTCTACTGGCTTTAAATTCTTCAATGCTAGCAGTACTTGTACTCGGCGGTGTCACCAACAAATGTGTAGAGCCTTCTCGCAGATTATAGTCTTGTTAACGCTATCTCCAGCAAGCTCTTTTTGATTTATCCAAACTAATAATAATTTTTCAATCTTATCTAACAATTTAGGCCTTTGCTTCGTTAAAATAGTCACTCCTTTAGCCACTTCAGCTGCCTTTAGTGCCTCTTTGTTCTTTAGGATAGTACAGGTAGTCGATTTTGCCATGTCGTACTGCATAGCGAGATCAGATACGCGAGCACCATTCTTGTGTTTAGCTATTATTTCCTTCTTCGTTTCTACAGTAATACATTTAGGCTTCTTAACATCACTAACACCACCACTTTTCACTTTCTTGGGAGCCATAATGAGGGCTAATTTAATGCAAAAAACAAAAAAAAGCGTAAGAATGCTTGGATGTTGGATGTTCACAGCGCGCGCCAAAGACGAATTGAATGAGATCACGCGGGGCCCGAGAGCTTTTGCGTTCAAAGCGTGCATAGAAAAGCAGAACAATGACAATGAAACCACGGTTTATTTGCGTTCGTAACTTCATTTGTACCTTGAATTTCATACGTACTTTCAAGCAAAATTTTACTTACAATCCTGTTCGTAAACTGATTTGTTCGTGAATGGGGTCATTCGTACGTCGAGGTGCTACTGTACTTCATTTAGACTCTTCTAAAGATTCACTTGATCTATCCTGTCTATACCTGACTATTGCTTCCTTCTTTTTCTTAACCAAACATGAGGTATTAGATTATTAGATTAGATTACTGACTTACAGTGTGGAAACAGGCCCTTGTACAGAAGATGGTGGTATTTATTCTGATGGAGTGGAGAAGTATACTGACTTTCTTCTTATTGGGCTGTGTATTCTTTCAGATGGTTGAGACTGCTCTAACCTGGGTGACAACCTTGGACTAGGCTGCCATGGCCTGGTATTGGGCCCTACACTGGTGGTCTTGAAGGAAGGTGATGCCCACATTGTGTCAGCAGTACCTCCAAGACCTTGTCCACAAAGCAGGATTCTGATTTCCCCCTATCTACCATGTCTGGGGCAAATGTCAGGAACCTTTCAGGGCACCTCCAGACTGACAGTGCTTCTCCAAATGTACAACGGGCTTTCCGAGATAACAGAGGGATGCTTGTGAAATACAGGATATCTGGTGAATGGTGTGTTTTTCCAAAAATGGTGCTTGGTATAATGGGGCTAGAGTTGGACATGGCGGATGATAATAAATAAGGCAGTAGAACCCATGCAGCCATGCGGCAAAATATCCTCCAAGAAAACACAACCCAACTTGGACTTGGCCAATAAAAATAAAATTCAGCCCAGAAGGTTTATTGGAGTTCCTGACCCCTAAAACTAAGTCAGAATTTATCAAAGTTTTGGGGATACGTGATGTATATCACATTGTGTACAAAACATCAGGACTATAGCTATTTTACTGACAGATGTATGACAAAACAAAGCCAAGGCAAGTGGTTGGAAAAGGAAGGCGACTTTTGAGAAGCTCAAAACCATTTTGATTAACAAAGCAGTATTGCAATTGATGCAAGTGAGTAGAGTGTGTTTGAGATTCTGTTACAAGAAGATGAGTCAGGCCGTGAGATATAGCTCACAGGGTGGGCTACTTTGCCAAAAAGTTAAATCAGCTTAATAACAGATACTCTAGAATGGGCAAAGAAGCCCTCAGGATGGCTCTTAAATATTTTGAAGTGTATGTGTGCCATGGCTGAATAGATACATTGGTAGATACTGCTCATAACCCTTAGCCTCTGTGAAAGAATGCAAAAATCAATATGCAGGCTGTTCTGCTATGGCAGGCTTAACTCTTAAAGATCATTACAGCAATGTGAACAATGTAACTGCCAATACTTTTCAAGAATATGAACCTATTTGAATTATATACCAAGAATTTCAAGACGGTATTAGAGATAACTATATAGGTTACATAGAAAAAGCGAATGAGAATGAGTGAGCACATTGTTTCATTTGCTACAAGGGTGGAAGTGCTCTGAAGGCTTCATATTTAATTTTCCTTTTGGTTCTGAGTGTGAAGGATTATGAGCGGATTTAATTCGGTTTCAGTGGAGTTATCAGGAGTTACTTTTAAAGGTAAAGGAGATGGCATAACATAATTTTTTAAAAATAAGACTTTTCTTGGAAGCCACATGTTCCACCTTATTGTTGGACTTGTTTGCTGGCTTCATCTTATTGGATTTTATGTTTGTTCTGTTTGAACAATGTTTTATCAGCATTTGAAAGAGAGTTGGTTTTCATTTGGGGAGTTGGTGTTCAGTCTGCTGTAGAAAAGAAGCTTCCCAGCTCAGCTCTCCAATCTCTGAAAGAAACCCTTATTGTGCACCCAGTGACTGTCAATTCAGCTGCTCTAGTGAGAAGGGTTTGAGGGAATTCTCCTTCCTTCATGTTTCCTGTGGTCAACAACATCCTTCTCTGCGCACCATGACATAAACTGAAAGCCAACTTGGATGTCACAACCCTTGACCTTTTTGTCTGCAGGAGCTAACTACCGTTGGCTAAAAGGCATCTCATTCCACAAAATTTATCTTTGGAGAATTTGCTTTTATTTTACTTTGACTTGTGTTTTGAGTTTTTTAAGAGGGAGAAGCATTCATACTTTCATATCACAAACTATGTATTTACCACTTTTGCATTTTGTTGAACAGGTTTATTTGACATTAAATCAATACTTTTCTGTTAATAAAGAAACCTGGATGATAGATCTTTTTACTGCAAGTCTAATACAGTGAGTGCATATGATTGGCCATTTCAGGAATCGGGTAAAAGAATTCCATTTATCGTGTGACTCATGTGGTAGTCGGCAGTGCATTTTCTCCATCACAGTCGTCACATTTTCAACAGTAAGAAGTGTGAAGTCTTCAGTAGCAACAATAAAGTTTTTGGCAGAGATGATTGTCCATACCAATCGTTTTTTTCAGTCTTATGAAACAAGAATAAGCCGCCTGATCCCTGTAAATTTCATAAAGCTCAAAATCCCAGTTAAGAGTTGCAAACTGCTCCATAATATTACTGTAAACTGAATTTCAGTGACAATGCTCTCTAGAAGTGATGGCTGTTATGTTTTCTTGCTGTGAAAAAAATAGTCACTCTTCCCAATATGAAGAGAAGACAGAGGAAGTGACAGGAAAGACAGACAGGTGCGTCTGTCCCTGCAACTTTGAGGAAAGTGAAATGAAAGATGGAAAACTTAAGAGTTATAAAGGCGTGAATATGACAGTAAGTGAGGATAAATGTTCAGAAAGAGCAGTTATGTTCTTAAATGTCATGCTACTGACCATCCAGTTCTTTTCCAAGACCCCACGCTTCTTGACACTGTAAATGGTTACTCATCTTGGGCACTGTTCTTTTAAATCTGCTATCCTTGCCTTCCTTCAGAAAAAAAATCTTTACCCCTCTATTTTTTCAACTCATCATCTCCAGCTATGCTTTCTACTACAAAGCCCTTGGCCATATTATTGCTCCACCATTTTGGGTTATCTGGATGCCATGAGTTGAACAAATAATGTGCAACCTTACTGTGTCTTGTTCAACTCTGAGGTGACCTTTGAACCAAGCAAGAAAATCCAGTAAGACTGGTGAATGATGAATATTGATCTGATTTGCAATGCATACTTCAAAGGAGCTGCAGTATGTTCATTTCCATGTATTACTGTTATTTTACTATTTATTTCCTCTGGGATCTCTGCCTCATTTTATATTTTCTCCATAACGTTATCCAGTTGTTCCCCTTCAGCCATTTGCTGAAATCCTTATCCAGACTCTAGATTCAACTATTCCAAAGCAGGATTATTGCCAGCACACAGGACAATATCCTGATTAGGTTTCAGCACCAGCCTATCTACATCATAGATCCAGCTGCAGCTTGTTACAAAGTGTACTGCAGATTGCTAAGTGCTTAGGATAAACTTGGAGGTGTAATTAGGCTCCTGCAATATCCCAGAAATATAATTTGCACTTTCAGAAAAACATGTATAATCATATTAACAAGATAAAATTAAATTTCAGTGCAGCAGATACTCAACTGTAATTCTCTGTACATTATAAACAATGGCAGTGTCCAAAATATGTTTTGATCATCTTTTTCAGTAGGAATTTTGCATTGCATGTTTCACTCTTTATTAATCACATCTTAGAAGACCAAAGTAAAATTTGATACAAAGAAGAGTTAAACCTGCATAGAGAAATGAAAGTGCATGTTTTTTTTTATTCACTCATGGAATGTGAACATTAACTAGCTGGGCCACCATTCGTTCTCAATTCATATTCGGCCATTTAATACAATTGATGATGTTTTAGCTGATATTACCAGATCGAGTGAGAGTTCTACAGAGCTTCCATCTGATGAGTTTTGCTTCTGTTTCAGCGCAGTTTTTAAGTGGCTGTTTTATAATTACAGAGTGTACTCTGGTACCTATTGCCATATCCTGACTGGCAATGCAGCAGGGAATACATAAAGGAAGTCAGGATTCAGGCCCAAATTTGCTCCATTAAAGCTATTATTGTAGGTGGGGGTAGGACTGAAGGTTTGGAACAGAGGGTAGGAGCTTTTGAAATTAAATGTTCCAGCTTCCTGGGCTATCCATAATTTTGTCAAAGCAGCAAAAAGAATAACTGCTGACCAGCAGATATTGGACCTATCATCCGAGTTCATGGACCCCACCTGAACGGACACAAAAAGAGTCTAATTTTACAAGCAGCAATTTTTGAAGTAGCCTTCATATTAGGAAGGTTTGAGACAACCCTAATCCTTCAGGGAAACAGCCCATCACACTGACATGCCAGTCTTTGGCTGGCATTTTACCCTCTGCAGTTGATGTCTCTCGTGTGTCAAGGTAATATGAAAGTTAATGAGAAAAAAATATGCCTAGCCCTAAATAGTTCACTAAAATCAATGGCAATGGATAAAATTGCAGTGTAAGTATTGATAATAAAGATTTTCAGAATTTTACCCACAACAGGTTGAATATTCACATATTTTGAGTGAGCACATTTTTAAAAATATCATCAGGAAACCCAAATGATTGCACAGGTGTAATTTTGCATCAATTATCTTTCGTTTGCTAACTGTTTGAAGTCGATGGAATTGGTATCCTGGTCAGCCTTGTGATCAGATAAAGGATGTGTGACAGATCCCAATGGACTGAAATAATAACCCCTCTACTCAAGAAAGGAGGGAGACAAGTGTCAGGGAACTATTGGCCAATTAATCTCATATCAGGGATAATACTGGAATCCAAAATTAAGGAGATAATAGCAAGATGTTGAGAAAATCATAATTTAATCAGGCAGAGTCATTATGGTTTTGTGAAGAGCAAATTGTGTTTGACAAATCTATTAGAGTTCTTTCAGCAAGTAACAAGCAAGGCAGTTAAAAGGCAACCAGCAGATATGGTGCACTTGGATTTTCAAAATGGGTTTGATAAGGTACCGTATAAAAGGTTATTACACATGACTAGAACTCATGATATTGAGGTAGTTTATAAGCATGGCTGGAGGATCAGTTAGCTAACAGGAAGCAGAGAGTCAGGATAAACAATTTATTTTCAGGTTGGCAAACTGATACTGGTGGGGTGCCACAATGATCATTGACGGACCCTCAACTATTTATCAATGATTTGGACAAAGGAATCAAGTGTTTGCAAGCTAAAGTTTCTGGGGTTTAGAGCTATGAAGGGGACAGCCTTGTTTGTCTGGATTGTCTTATGAGGAAAGGTTAGACAGGCTAGGCTTGTATCCTCTGGAGTTTAGAAAAATCAGAGATTAATTAATTGAGACATGCAAGATCTTGACCGGGTACATGAGGAAAGGATGTTCTCTCTTGTAAGAGAATCTAGAACTTGCAGTTATATTTTAAAAATAAGCGGTCACCCGTTCAAGAAAGAGATGATGAGGTTTGAGAATCTTTGGAATTCCTTTCCTCAAAATGCAGTGGATGCAGAATTTTTACATATTTTTAAGACAGAGGTGGACAGATTAATGATTACCAATGTGGTGAAAGATTATCAGTGTATATACAGGAATGTGGAGTCGATGTTAAACTCAGAGCAACTGCAATTTAGTGAATGGTGAAACAGACACAAGAGGATAAATGACCTACTGCTACCTCTATTTCTTTTGATCTTATTAAAAATCCTGCACTGCAGTTTACATCAGGATCAAACTGACACTCACAGCTGACAAGTAGCCATTTGAATTATATTGGAAAGGGAATTGGTTCTCTGAAGAAATTGTGAGCTCACTGAAAATGCATCTTTGATATATTGTAAGCATTACTCATATAAAATAGTGAATGTATCTTTTGAGCCACAAAGTAACAATTTTCTGCTGCTCTTCAATTTATTGTCTTCAGTTCTCACTTGTTATTGGAATATTTGTTGCGGTTTCAGTCATTCAAATCCTTCTAGTTTCAATGATTACACAACATTATGATTTTATCATTTTCACTGCTTAACATAAAGGCAACAGGAGGTACCCATCCACTCCACCGTCTCCTCCCTGACCTAACACCTTCATCCCCTCCCCCATTCACCCATTATACTCTATGCTACTTTCTTCCCACCCCCACCCTCCTCTAGCTTTTCTCTCCACGCTTCAGGCTCACTGCCTTTATTCCTGATGAAGGGCTTCTGCCCGAAATGTCGATTTCGCTGCACTTTGGATGCTGCCTGAACTGCTGTGCTCTTCCAGCACCACTGATCCAGAATAAAGGCAACAGGAGTCCATTCCATCAGCTGTTTGAAATAGTGTGTCAATTGTATTAATTGACATTGAGCTATATTTCTACAAAAATAACTTTTTCTATGAGGATCAGAAATGTTTAATTAACACATTAACATAAATAATTAATGAAACATTTCTACGTGATCTAATACTCCAAGATATTTTTTGCAAATAGGTCAGTATAAAAGGGAATATGAAAAATCCTGGCAATCTGAGGCAGATTAATTTTTGTCAGCTAAAGAAAACTAAATTAATGTTTGCAGTGTAGAGCAGGTTTTTCAGACCTGGTTTTGATTTCCATCAATCAGACATAAACAGCTATCTTCATCTCTACGATGGAACAACTTCAGAAAATTGGACAAATCACAAAACAAAAGTGTAGGCTGAATCTTACCGTATTTGGGCAAAGTGTTATTTTCATCAAGTTTCATGGAGGGTTTCTCTCTGCAAGGCCTAGTGAGTTTTCTCACATGATCAATGTGAACATGCTTCATTAACTACTTTACCTGCCCTGTGGTGTTGCGCATATCTAATGTTAGCTCAGTTCTCCCACTCTCCATAGCCAAACATATGCACCAACTAAGAATGCTCCACCATTACCCACGTTGAAGATTGGGCTGCATTGTACCTTAGCGCTGCCTCAGGGGGTTGTGTAGTGGAGTCTTTGGCCGTATACAGAGAGTGTAGCATTTGTCTCCCACTAATCATCTTTGTAACATATATGGACCCTCAAACGCATCAGGAACATGAGAGTTCTCGAGGATATATGTCCTACGATAGTGCCCAAGGGTACCAAGTACAAACTTCTGAGAATAAGAAATGATGGTCACAGTTTACTTGCACATTGATAGAATAGAATCCATTATGGAATGGTCTTTCAGTACAGCATGTATACAGCCTATCATACCCGGCATCTGGGGAGGCCAGCTGTGTTATCCAGTCCTACTGCCTGAGATACAACACTGACCTTGACATGGTGAAATGAGAAGAAACAGTGTAATCTTGCACAAATGGCATTGGTTAGTCTTGGTGCATTTGTGGTGACAACTGACAGATCCCATACAGGCCTCCAGTGGCTCCTTGGAAGGAGCCAGTGCATAGAAGTTCAACTCAGCTGTAAACTTAATGGTCAACAGGATAGAAAGGCCACCCACTCCTTCAAGGACACCGGTCCTGACAATTTCTCAAGATGTTCTTAGTACTTCACTCATCCAGAAGAAATGACATTAATGACAAAAGGCTCAGTTTTCACTGTAGCCCATGATGGACCCTTCAGTTGTGATCTCTTCATGTGGAGGCTGTTGGGCATCCACTGTAGCTTGCTGCTGGTCCTGGGCTCAGTGGCAATTCTCTTCTTTTTCCTTTTCTCTGCATCACAGTAATAGTGATGGTAACTCCTGCTGTGGCTGGATCCATCAGTCACACTTGTAATGAGGCTATGTGAGGAGCAGAAAAAAACTGAACAAGTCCTTATCAATGTGAGCAGTCAGTATTCACATCACTTACAAAGGCTTTACAAAGTTGTCCACATGTAATGTGGAGCATTCAGACAAGGAGGGCCATGAAATGATGCATCATGGCACTTTGACATCCATGATGAACGTGCATCATGTCGTGTGATAAGGAGATGGCAGACAGGTGTAAGTGCTACATGAGAGCTGACCCTTCTCCTCCCAATGAAAGATCTTGTTGTACATAACAGAGTTTAGTTTGAGAGGGAGTCAGTTCAGTGCCCCTGTGTACCCCAGTAGGTCTTGCATTAGCTGTGTGTGTTGCAGTCTATGAGCCTCTGCTAAGACTGCCTCCGTTAACTTCTGCATCACAGGGGCATCTATCTGAAAAATGCAAGGACTAGTGCTGTGATTAACATAGCCTATGACTAGCCATTTGCACCCCACACATTTGTACACTGTGTGTGTATTTCACAGACACAGTAATATGTGTAATCACGCAAGCGTATGGTTGATGGAATCAGCCCCCTGATGGACCTCCCATTGCCCAGAAATGGAACCTTCTTATTTTGTTACAGCGAACAGGCAGTGAGCCACCCAGTCACAACCAACATCACTTCACAGGTCACATTTAACAATCGGCAAATCACGGAAAGCAGATCAGATCACACTGAACTTCCTGAGCATCAGGCTCAGCTTGGTCATCAGGTACCTCCACCCTGAAGCTCCAGATCTCTCTCTACCTCATGCTCCTTGCGCTGGCCATCTCCAGTAAACTCCCACATGTTCCCACCAACCAGCCTGAATTGTGACTCCAGCTCTCATCATTACTCTCTAAGCCCAGGCATCACAGTTTGGTCATGTCTATAGCCCTGTTGAGGTGACTGACTACCGTATCCCCTCCTGTTGCATCCCATGTCCTTGTGTGCACAATGGCTCCCCTTTTAATATTGAATGGTTCCCCCCCCTCCTTTCACTGCCTTTGTACCCACCTTATCCCAGGTTGCTACCTCCAAACCTCAGTGTTGGGTCCTGGCCTCCCTATGCAGTAGTTTCCCCAGATAACCACCTATATTTTTCTTCCCGCTGATCCCCAGGACTGACCATGCTCCATACTTCCTGACAGCCCCAACTGATGACTGACCAGACCCCATACCCCAACCTCTCTGCATCTCCCTGACTGACAATCTACTACCCACCACATCCCCCCCACACCCCCACACACCCCCTCCAACTGGTTGCACTGGACTTCAGGACTGACTGTGACCTATTCCCCAGACTGTAGGAGGAAGGATCCCTGGACTGAGAGTGCCCTATACCAATGCCTTACTGTTCGAAGGTCCTGAACTGAGAGCAGATGCTGTCCTTAAATTACTGCACCAGACTACCCAGACAGACAGCAGCACCCCCTCCTTGATCTAACTGAACACCACATCCCTACACCTTTGAGATGTGGAAATTTGGTTGAAGCTTATGCAGTGTTTTTTTTTCTCATGCAGACTGCTGGCACATGATGTAGATGTGAGATTGACATTGCACAGTGTCATGCAACATGTTCATCCCAATGACTGCTGACTGCTGACAACCATGACTGATTGCCTGGCTTTGCATCTGCAGACAGTTGTTTATCCATTACAAGGTCCTCAGAATGTTCAAACGACCTTGCTGCTGTAATCACCTCTGATCTTCTGTTGTGCAACAATTGTATTATTATGCCACAATCATTGAAGGAATGTGTTGTCGATATATCACATGAAGGTCACCAGGGAATTATCAACACCAAACAATTGCTTACAGAAAAGTTTGATAACCATGAATTGACCACATAATTGAACACAAGCTCAGTGTTCACCATCTCAAGTAACCACAATGTCAAATCTTTATGATCCCCTCAAGATGTCAGAGCTCCCTCCAGGACCATGGATTAGGGTTTGTGATTATTTCACAAATTTGTACTGTGGTAACCATTTGTTTGTTGATACTGATGACAACAGTGGATTCCCAATTGTGGGACCTGTCTCAATAAAAAGTGATCCCAAAGTTTCACTTGATTGCCACTTTGTTGAAGTTCATTGAGTAGGTGGCATAATTCAACAATGATGGGTTCAGTGAGTTGTGAACTATCTAAGTTTCATGTATAGAGAAAAATCACATTCCATTGGCCATAAGTTAATGAAGGAGTCAAGATTTTCGCCTACCCTGAAATGAAGATAAGCATAACTACAGCTGAGACCATGCTGTGGAAATCAGATCTGTATTGCAGTCTCTGCAGTTACAGAATAATGCCTTATTTGACCATGGGAAATTCTTCAATTACACTTACTTTGTTGCTCTTATGTACACATGTATTCCTGAGGTAGCTGGAGGTGCTAATAATCAATATGGATGTGAATGCAGTTCAGAACAGAACAATCCAAACATGGAAGTGCAGAGTAAGGAATAAAATTCTGAGCTACTGCACTAAAGCCAAGGTTGATGCAAGTATGTTACGCAGCCCAGGTGAATCTTCAACCTTGCAGTCCCACTCCCACCATGTTGCTTGACCTATTTGTTTCATTAACAAGGACCTTGCATTAACAAGCAAGCATATGCAAGTGTACAGACAAACACACATATGGGGTTCCCTCACTAATATAAAGTAGAGCAGCTACGTTTAAATATAAGGACAATAATTTCTATCAGAATGATTCTATGCAGTAAATTCACGCAACAAAAGCAATCGCACACAACAAAAGCAATCACCTGCAAACAATTCAATGGACATTTCCAACACAGATATCCCCTTTTATAAAACAACAACATTGCATGCTTTACCATTGACACTGTGAGTTATCTATCCATGTTACCCACTATCCACACATATGTTCTGAAGCTTTAACAGTTTATTATTCTTGTCAGTAGCTGCACATGCAGAACACACAAATGTTTCAAATGTTTATGTGTTGTGATGTTACGCATGAGTTTTTGGCTTCCCCTCCAACATCTGCTGCTCAAAATGACGTGTTTTCTGGTTCTGTTCGGAAATAATCTCAGCTGACATCCATAGTTGCCTGAGACATTTCTTTCCTTCAGTTAACAGACAAGAGATGGTGACAGTTACCTGTGCAGGCAACTGTCACCTTCTTCCTGCATTGCTGGGCATTCCGTTTCAGCTGGACACTGCACTGACCTGGGTAACTCTCTCAGTTCAGGTTGGCTGAGTCTGGGTGGTGTGGCTTCCTTTGCTGGGTGGCTGCCCTCTCCATCACCCCTTCAATGAGCTCCTGAAGGTCCCTTTCCACAAGGTTAGGAGCTAACCTAGTTTTGTTTGGAAACTCTTCACACTGACAAAAGTGACATTACAGTTGCAAACAATCAGAGTCAGCCTCAGCCAGTTGCCAAAGAGATGGATACAGTTGGTAGTTAGGATGTAAAGAAAGTGAGGACTGCAGATATTGGAGATTAGAGTTGAGAGTGTGGTGCTGGAAAGGCACAACATGTCAGGCAGCATCCGAGGAGCAGGAGAATCGATGTTTCGGGCAAAAGCCCTTTATCAGGAATCAGGAAATGGAGTTTGGCTAATTAATGGCTTTGCTGCAATGAAGTCTTTGGGAAACTGCGAATGTAACATGATAGAATTTTGCATTGTGTTTAATGGAATATAGTTCATTTTGAAGCTCAGCTCTTTCATGTGGTGGCACGATGGCTCAGTGGTTAGCACTGCTGCCTCAGTTTGATTTCCGCATTGGGCAACTGTCTATGTGGAGTTTGCACATTCTCTCCGTGTCTATGTGGGTTTCCTATGGGTGCTCCGGTTTCATCCCACAGTCCAAAGATGCGCAGCTCAGGTGAATTGGCCATGCTAAATTGCCCATAGTGTTCGGTGCATTAGTCAAGGTAAATATAGGATAGGGGAATGGGTCTGGGTAAGTTATTCTTCAGAGGGTCAGTGTACACTTGTTGGGCCAAAGGGCCTGTTTCTGTACTGAAGGGAATCTAATCAAATCTAATGAAAGAAGTTATGAAGTTGTGAGCAGCAGATTAGATAATGTGGATTAGATAAAATGCACAAAGATTTGACTGTAGACAGGGAATGGTTAGTATCTAGTGAATAAGAGACATACATCCCTGAAGGGAAAGGTAACTCAATTGTAATGAACAAAAGGCGTTCAAATTTGCATTAGAAAACCACCTCGTACACACTCCAGCAATCTCTCCAGCAATCTCTCCTCTATGGCGTTGCTACTGGTTTGATTTGCCCGATCAATATGTAAATTAAAATTGCCCATAATCACAATTGTATCTTCATTGCTTGTGCCTCTTGTTTCCTGTTAAATGGCTTTCCCAGTATTACCACTATAGTTTGGGAATGTATAAACAACCTCCACTCATCCATTTTATTGTGAATATTCTGTGTATTAAGACACAAGGGCTTTAGTTTATTAACATTTTTAGCTACATTCACATTATTTCAAAATGTAGCTTTGTTTGATTCTTGTCCTTGAGTGCTCTGCCTAATTTCTTATGCTCTTTTGTATTTGCCCTTGTTTTCCTGTCTTCTGTCTCCCTGTATAAGTTCCATTCCCTTAACTTCACATGAACAAAGAAAAGTGTACTGGATTGAGAGTTGATAAATCAGCTGAACCAGATAAGCTTCATCCCAGAGTGTTGACGGAGATAGCAAGAGAGATAGTCAATATATTTGTGATTGCCTTTCAAAATTATTTAGATTCTAGAAACATTCCTATGAATTGGAAAGTAGCAAATTTAATCACACTATTTAAAAAGGGAAGAAGAGAGTGAATTCAGAACTACAGATGTTTGCCCATGATACTAGTGGAAATGTTAGAATGTTATAAAGGGTGGGATAACTGGACATTTAGGAAGGAATGGCAAAATTAGGTAGAATCAGCACAAATTTAAGAATGGAAAATTATGTTTGACATGCTTGTTTGAGTTTTTTTGAGGCCATTATATGCAGCTTTACTAAAGGAAAATCAGTGGGTGTAGTGTATTCAGATTTTCAGAAGGCTTTTAAGAAGGTCCTACACTTGAGTTTACTAAAACCAATTAGAGTTCATGGGATTAGGGAAAAAGATACTAAGAGTTGGCTGACAGAGAGAAAGCAGAGGGTAGGAAAAAAAAGGATCATTCTCTGGATGTCAGACTACTACTTGTGCATGGTCAGTTAGCTAGATAACTGGTTTATGTTGGGGTGGGGGGCAGAACCAATAGCATGGGTTCAATTCCCAATGGGTAGAAGTTATCATGAAGAACTCACCTTCTCAACCTCTCCAATCTTCTGAAGTGTAGGGGCCCTAATGTTACACCACCATCAGCTGTTTCTCTAATGTGGGACTATGACCGTAAGACCATAAGACATAGGAGCAGAATTATGCCATTTGACCTATCAAATCTGTACTGCCTTTCAATCAATGATGATATGTTTCTCAAACCCATTCTTAGGTTGGTGGGATAGATTTATGAAAAGAAATTGAGGGAAGTTGGATTCTCTCGGGTTTTGAAAGGTGATCTGATTTGAAATAGGGTCAAATATGAATGGTTCAAAAAAACTGCCTCAGATAAATGGCATCATGATTGACTGTTGGGATATAGAATTAACTTCAAAATGAAGTTTTGAACATAGCCTTACTCTGGCTGCACATTCAGGGAGTGGTGTTCCTTGTGGTGCCTCTCTGCATTTGATGCAGGTCCTGAAAAGAAGCTTGTTCATAGTCAATGGGAAATCCTTTATATGACAAAGCCATTCGCACAATTTTATAAATTTGTTCCTGGAAAGAGAGAATGAAATATTTCTTTGCTCCCTCAACATGCAGAGCATCAAACATCGCCCTTTTCCTCAATGGAGGTGAAACTATAAAATATTAAGATTAGATTAGACTTACAGTGTGGAAACAGGCCCTTCGGCCCAACAAGTCCACACCGACCCGCCAAAGCGCAACCCACCCATACCCCTAACCTAACACTACGAGCAATTTAGCATGGCCAATTCACCTGACCCACACATCTTTGGACTGTGGGAGGAAACCGGAGCACCCGGAGGAAACCCACGCAGACACAGGGAGAAAGTGCAAACTTCACACAGTCAGTCGCCTGAGTCGAGAATTGAACTCGGGTCTCTGGCGCTGTGAGGCAGCAGTGCTAACCACTGTGCCACTGTGCCACCCAAGAGGTGTCACTTTCTCATCCCACTCCTTAGGATACAGATACAAATCGCCATATCATACATACAAGTAGCATCTTCATTGTTAGTCTGTTCTGAGGTAATAAGACTGTCCGGAACCAGTTTCACACCGCTGTTTTATAACAAATGTCTTGTACATGCTTATCTAGTAACATAAAGAACTGCAGATGCTGGAAATCTGAAATGAAAACAGAAAAAGCTGTAGAAACTCAGCAGATCGGGCAGCATTTATGGAGTGAAAATTGAGTTAATGTTTCAAGTCCAGTGACCTTTCCTCAGAATGGTCTTGGACATGCTGTTCCTTGCTGAGGTTGAGATAAGAAATCAGTGTTCTTTCTTCTGCAAAGTAAATGGTCTGTGTATTAATATACGTTGCTCTCAGTATGTGCATGTGAACCATACTGCAAGCCCAACTGACGATCCTAAATTGGTTGTTCACATAACTCCTTGTACAGTCAGAATTATGCAGAAAACGTTGGCCATTTGCAGAATCTAATGTTAGACACTTGCGAATTTTTCAAGTGCAGTTTGCTTCAGTATGGCCAGTACATTGCTTGTTGTGAATAGCCAAAAGGACAGGCTGTTTAATATGGTCCACTAGTCTTTGGGGCATATAGCTAACGTACCAGGCATCACACAGACACTGAACTGCATATACCACATTATTCATTTTTGTGATAGGCACAACATCTTTTCAGCTTGATTGACACTTGCCAACAAATCAAGTCTCTCTTCTCATGCAGTATAAATGTTGGTTTTCCAGGTGAATTTGATTCTTATGAAAACGTTCTGATGATAAGACGATAAGCTTTAACAAATTGTGTCTTTTTTTCAGCAATACTAAAAACAAGGTTAAGCTAGTTTCCTTAATTAACTAAATTAAGATGTTCCCCAGTGTATATTCCAGCTTAACCCCGAATAAAATTTAAAATTTAAACATGAAGCTTCTGTTAAATGTCAAATATAAAATGCAAACAAAATTAGATTTTTAGAAAGTGATTAAGAGTTTCTTTACCTATCCATGTTACAGTACTCTAGTCAAATTCACACAGTGATAAGTTGCACTGAGATGCTTGTACTAATATGTTCAGGAGCCTCTACCTCTGGACGCCACTCAGTTTCAGGAGGTGCATGCTTAAAGTGTTCATCAGTTGGTCATTGGGCTCTGCTCCAGTACTTTTCACTCTCCAGAGACAGACCCATAAGGCAATGGATAATATCTGGCTCAAAGCTGGGCCCTAGTTAACAAATGTCAAGACCTGTGTGCCCGCAGGTTTCTTGGGGCCATGAGTCCTGCAAGATTTCTTGCAGTTTAAATTGGGACTGTATGGTGATTTGTTGCCTTGGGCTGCCATGAGAAGACACTATTAAATGATGGTTATTTACCAGTAGGCGAAACTTTTAGCTGTTTAGCTGTTTTTTTCACAATAATCTAGCAAGAATTGGTGGTCCATCAACCGTATAAGATGCATAATATCACCTATGGCAAGCTACTGATGGACTGATAAAAATGAGCTAAGTTGTGAACATGTATATAATGCAGGCAAAATCACGTCTAATAATTATAGTATGTACACCAAATTGGTTTAATCCAGATATTTTATTGGAACAATTAACAAGTTAAGTGTAGTCCACAGAAAGTTTAGCTGAATAAAGCACAATAAATTATGCACTGTAAAATTTAGTTTTCATATTTCATACACCATACAGCCAAGCAAGCAAATAAAACACACACCCATAATTATATAACATGTCCATGCAACACTTTTTATACAAATTCATGTTTAACTTCTAGACTGCAAACCAACACATTACATGAAAACATTGAAACAGCCATTCATTATTATAAATTGCTGCAACCATTTTGCATAAAATAAAAGATTGAACAGTTAAATCATTTAAAATAGGGTGCATTGTTTTGAAATTTTGTAATTCTGGATGTAAGTTTGCTCGCTGAGCTGGAACGTTCATTTTCAGACGTTTCCCCACCATACAAGGTAACATCATCAGTGAGTCTCCAGTGAAGCCCTGGTATTATGACTCGTTTGCTCTTTATGTGTTTAGGTTTCTTTGGATTGGTGATGTCATTTCCGTGGTTATGTCATTTCCTGTTCTTTTTCTCAGAGGGTGATAAATGGGGTCCAAGTTGATGTGTTTATTGATAGAGTTCAGGGTGGAATGCCATGTTTCTAGGAATTCTCATGTGTTTCTCTGTTTGCCTTGTCCTAGGATGGATGTGTTGTCCCAGTCGAAGTGGTGTCCTTCCTCATATGTATGTAAGGATACGAGTGACAGTGGGTCATGTCTTTTTGCGGCTAGTTGATGTTCATGTATCCTGGTGGCAAATTTTCTGCCTGTCCAATGTAGTGTTTGCTTCTGTTCTTGCAAGGTATTTTATAAATGATGTTTGTTTTGCTTATTGTCTGTATACTGTCTTTTAAAATCATTAGCTGCTGTTTTAGTATGTTGGTGGGTTTGTGGGCTATCATGATGTAACCCATAGTTTGGGATGGATAGTTGGCAGAGCTGTTTGTTTGAGTCTTTGTAGTAAGGTTTTACCAACCATCCAACCCAAACTTTGGGTTTGCTATGTGGATGACACGTTTGCCATCACTAAATGAAACAAATTAGAGGAAACCTCCAAGACCATCAATAATATCCTTACTGGCATAAAATTCACAATGAAGGATGAAAACAACAACAAACTGCCATTCCTAGATGTCACAGTAGAGCGAACAGCCAATGCGGAACTTCAAACCAGCCTCTACAGGAAAACTGACAAAATACTGAACTACAGAAGCAATCATCCAAACACCCAAAAACGAAGCTGCATTAGAACATTATTTCAATGAGCCACAACACTACAGCACAGACGAACTATGAAGAGCAGAGGAAAATCACCTAAACAGTGTATTCAAAAAGAATGAGTACCCAAAGACCACAGTCCGCCGATTTCTCAGCAACAAACCCAAACAAGCAGACAAAACACGTCCAGAAACCCTAGCCACTCTTCCCTACATCAACGATGTCTCAGAAATTACTGCCAGACCAATCAGGTCTCTTGGCATCATGGTAGACCACAAATCCACCAACACACTAAAACAGCAGCTAATGATCTTAAAAGACCATATCCAGACAACAAACAAAATGAACATCATTTATAAAATACCTTGCAAGAACAGAAGCAAACACTACATTGGACAAACAGGCAGAAAACTAGCCACCAGGATACATGAACATCAACTAGCCGCAAAAAGACATGACCCACTATCACTAGTATCCTTACATACAGATAAGGAAGGTCACCACTTTGACTGGGACAACACATCCATCCTAGGACAAGCCAAACAGAGAAATGCATGAGAATTCCTAGAAGCATGGCATTCCAACCGGAGTTCTAACAACAAACACATCGACTTGGATCCCATTTACCACCCTCTGAGAAAAAGAACCAGAAATGACATCATCATCGGAAATTACATCATCACATGGAGTGACATCACCAACCCATGGAAATCTAAACACAAATAGAAGGCAGGTCATAACACTAATGCTTCACCGGAGGCTCGCTGATGATGTTACCTAGTTTTCTGAAAATTAACCTTCCAGCTCAGCAAGCAAACGTAGATCCAGAACCTCAACCTGAGTTACAAATCTTCTCACAACTTACCAATTCTTGTAATTGTTGATCATTAGTTCAAAGTCAGTGAAAAATAATTAATATTTTAAGATTTAAATAGATTAGTTTGATATATGTTCACCAACTATTAATGTAAATATCAGCTTTATTTATGTGGCATGATTTGTGGTTGTTAACTTAAAGAATATTTTCCTTTGGAATGTAATTTTTATATCAATTACGATTAAAGGTAGACTTCTCATGGCAATTCTGCACACAGACTTCTTATAACATCTGGCTGAAACTTTTAATGGGATGTCCAATTGCAAAATGTAATGGAAAATGGAAAAAAATCTTGATAAAGTCTTATATGTAAACTACATCAATCCAAAATATATGATTGAAAAATATAATCACTTTAGTCGGTTAAGAGGCAGAAACATTTACGTCAGAATATTATTTGCTGAATGAAATATTCTAATTTATGCAAATAGGATGGAAAGATAATAATTGTGAAATATTTAAGTTTCAAGCACATCAACAGATGTCACGCAAGTTATTACAATAACACTGTGGCTATAGACTGTGCATCTTTTAGGGTTAGAGTTTAATCTTCACTTTAGTATTCAAATAATTATCACCCACTGCATTTTTGCATAAAATATAAATCAACCAAGTCATTACTTTACAAGAAGGTTTTTGTGGTTTGCAGTATTTGGGTTAACCGTCTATTCCTCCATTAATCAGACATATACTGTTGAAATAAAATTGAGTGGTTACCTTGAACTGCTGACAACAAATACTGATAGAACAGGTTTAATTCTGTCAGCAGATTATGCTTCACAGGAAGGACAAATATTTCTCTGATTATAATATTGTTTCCATGCAAAAGTAACTTTCTCCATTAAACAATGTTAAACAAAATACACAATTATCCACAATTTCACTAAATTGCATACTTTATACACTATATCAAATATTTACTGATGGATGGCTGAATGTAAAGAAATACAGTAACCTGATGATCTGTAGCATTGTATTGACATTCAAGTAAGGATTCATTTACTGACTAAAATTAGATTTTGTACTATTACCTCTAGTTTTCAAATGAAAAATGAAAATTCCCCCAAACACTCAAATGAATCTGCATATCTCTTTCAGTTACTTCATAATGGAATGTGACATAAATGTATGGTACTAGGTACATGATGCATTATGTTAACAGTAATGTTATTCAGCATGAGTAACAGAATGTGATCGTTCACAAACAAGGTAAAGGGCTTCTTACTATATTCCTCTAAACTCATCCATTGTTTCTTGTCTATTTGCCTTGCAGTATTCTTAATGTGCTGCTATTTTATACACATGAGGAGGTCTGGAGAATACATTCTCTTCAGGACACCATGGTTAGTTCTTTGGGAGTTAACAGAGAGGTCACACATTAATTTAGTCATCGTAATTTCTAATTATGTGTCATTTCTTTGCTTTAGTGAATGTACGAATGAACATTTCTCGTATGAAGTCAGTGCTCTTTTAGTAGCTTCTGAATGATGCTGTAAAATTAAAATATTTTTTGTCGATTTACAGACACTGTTCATCTTTGATATCAAAGCAACGAGGACCATTGAAATCCATCAAATCTAATCAGTACTGGAAAGTTTCAGATTATAACTTACTGTTTGAAATAAGTGTAAATTGATAATATATAGAAATAAATTAGGGAGATATATCAGTTTAAAATTATATTTTTATGAGTACTGTACACTTGCATGAAGTAGTCAGTGCATATTAAAAATCAGTTTCACTGATCAGATATCTATTTGAATGAATGGATGTAGAGAATGTTGTTTTAACTCACCATGATGTCTTTCATAGAATCCATTCAGATTCCAATGGCTAGTAGAAAGAACATTTGAGCTATTGAGTTGTAAAATTGACCAATTGCTGCATTATTACTGAAAAGTGTTCTCTACAGCCATGGCATGGATCTCAAAGAGTCTTGAAAATTCCACAAGCCTAGGAAAGAACATTTCAGACATTCTAACCCAGTGACACTGGTAGGAGAAAAGTGACAAGGCAGGAACACCAAATTCAGCAGGGCCATTTGAACTTACTGTTAAGTTTAATTAGACATCATTTTCACTGTAGCAAAGGACTTTAACAATAGCATATGTGCCATAAATATATGAAGATACATAAATTCTTTGAAGGATAGGTAAATTATATAGAACTGTTAAGATATTGATTTTTTTAAATCCTCATCTCTGTAAAAATCAAAAAGCAGAGCCTGTCTGTGTCAATGAATACTGAAACAAAACTCAATCTGTGAGGTTATGTAAATTCCCTGCCCTTCAAAAATTTAACAAAAAGCAGCCTGCCTGTGTCAGTGAGATTTCAAAAACACCTGTCCAGGTAGTTACAACGGTGATGGTTGGTAATGTCTCAGGGACAATCATTATTTCATTCTCAATATTTGGCTGCTTTCTGAAATCTTCTCTCAGTGGTACATAACTCAAAGAGATTATTAAAGCTTTATCTGTTGTGATATGGGGTTATGAAAACAAATTTTTCTGTTTAAATAAGGGGCTTTTTACAAAATCTTTAATGGGCTTTCATGAGTGAGAGTGTTTATTATTGTGAAAGCTACAATTGATATTTAGGCCTTTATTTTATTTCATTTTAACATAGCTCTGAAGGTCTGCCCAGGATGGATTATGGAGAGATTCACATTGAACATGCAATGGAAAAGGATGTGGGTAGATGGAATGAGTTGGCATTAATTTGGCATGAATGCTATAAGGAACTATAGAGGGTGGGTGGCAGCATTGGTTGGCATCAATTGGATAGAGGGATTGAATGGGGATATGATGAGGTGTGAGGACGAGAGGCCTAATATTTAACAAAACAACTCAGACCAAGAACCAAAGAAACAAGGCTAGACTTTCAAAAAGCCTGTCTCACCACTGAGCCGTCCCTGCTGCTAGCAGGATCAAATCCATCCCGTGCCCAATCAGGATACTTTCCCGAAATGAAAGCACTAAGCCAGGAAATCTGCTGCCTCAGGAGTGAAATTGAGTTCCATCTCCATGTATTTCTAATTCAATTACATAGCTATAATTATCATTAAATTTTTCCAAAACCACTAAACAATTAACCCACTTAAGAGTTCCATTTCAATGCCACCTGTCCGTACCTATTATTTAGTGTATATTTTGGTGTATAATATTTCTGAAGTGCAATGTTCATTTAAAAATAGGTCTGATCAGCTTTGGTTGATAGCTGAAACATGAATATTAAGAAGATCATGTGTGGTTGCGATTGTTTCGCTGTAAAGTTCCATTTTGTTTTATGTATAATTCAGTATGTTGTCTTTGCTTGAAGAATATTATTAAAATGTTCAATCCTGAACTTGTCCGTTGTATTCTTTGAAAGTTGGATTATTTACTATGAAGGCATTATATAATTGATTACGATTTAATGCAGTAAATATAACCAATATTGATACATAAAAAAATACTCACATGCAGGAACTTAATAAAACTGCCTATGTGAATATCTGTATCAAGCATTTGTAAATTATGTAAATTCAGTGTTATGGAATGCAATAGTGATATACTGACAGTAATTATAAAGTACATTATTAGCAATACCTTGAATGTAAGCAATACAAACACTTGGGAGAAACTGTAACACAAACTGTTCTAGACATGGTATCTGCTCATCAAGTGTTCATGTAGTTAATTTAGGACTGAATAAACTTCTTTCAATGAACATTCTACTAATAGCCTTTAAATTATGTTGTTACTTTAAGAAACGTTTCAAAATCATAGATAAAACTGTCAATATCAAAATCCAGTGTATGTTAATTATCTGTCAAATAATTAGAAGTATTACTGTAAAATGTGATCAATTTCAAATTTATTTTATATATTTGGGGAGGAATTGTTTACTTTCAGTGAGAATTTGGACACATCTGTGTGAATGGCTGAGAGCCCAATATTCTCATACTCTTCCTGGGTAGATTGGTATTTGCAATGAATTAGCATATGTAAGTCCTTCTGGAAATTCTTATTGAGAAATCCATAGAAAATGGGATTAATACAGGTCGATATCATTGCAGTAAGATGACACAGTGTAAATACAAGATTATAGTGGCAGTTCATCAGAGCTTCATGATTCCAGTCAAAGACAACATTGAAGATGTTCAAAGGCAGCCAGCAGACTGTAAATGCCACTACAATTGAGATCAGCATCATGTTTATTCTTTTGCTTTCATTTATTCTACTTTCATTTTCTCTTATTTTATCTACCATACCATTTCTTTTCTTTAGGCATATGAAGATTTTCAGGTAGCAAACAAATATGAAACACAACGGGGCAAAGTATTGAAGAATGAGGAGGCACGTTGTAAAGACAAGTCTATCCATTTCTGATGGCCAGATCTCAATGCATACAAATTTGTCTTTGTAGAATTCTGAATGGGAAGAAACATTTCGAAAAGGATCATCTGTAAGCAGATGAAATACAATAAATGGAAATGAGATTATTAAGGATATAAACCAGATCAATACAATCCCCCAACAGGCATGGGAGACTGCAGGCTTCCAGCCCCGTGGATTTACAATTAGCTGATGCCTTTCAATAGCAATCAGGACTAAGGAAAATATAGACACTGTGACAGATACACACTGAATAAATGAGTTTGCTTTGCACATTACATCTCCAAACACCCAGTAATCCATCAGTGTGTACACAACAGTGAATGGAATACACATGACACAGATAAGGATATCAGATACGGAAAGATTTGCAATCAAGATATTTGTAACATTATGATTTTCTTTCTGTCGTTTTATGATGAATATGAGGCAGAGATTACCAAAAAGTCCTATTATGGTCACTACACTATATGCAAGGATCAATAGGAACATTACAGGCGAAGAAGCTTGACATGAGTCAAAATCTGTAAACTGAGGCCTAGAGCCATTAGGGATAACTTCAGAAATATTTATGCTGTGCTTGTACATTACTTCTTCCATTTTACCTGTTTTCATCATTCAACCTATTTACAAATACTTGCATGTCAATTTTGAGATGAAGCAATGTTTCATGTCTTGCACAAATTAATGATTTTCACTTGTAAATCCAAAATGCTTTTCTGGTTCCAAAAATTTATCCTGTAAGTAAAAGAACAAACCAAAGTTAATTCACCGAGCATGTGATGGCTTTTTCAAAACATATTGCTTTTACAAACTGACACATGTAATTTTATTCACATCCATTTCTCTTTGAAGGTATGAGTCTTTAACAAATCATTCTTCTCATTGTGATCTAAGGACCCATAATATTCATGAAAATGCATATGTGAGACTGAAGAGTCAAAACAGTTGTCTTGACTGCTTTGATGGAATGACACAACACTTCACTTCTGATGTGATTTACATTGCAATTCCAGATTTTGTAAACAAATAAAAATAAGTTTATTGAATATTTTTCCTGAAGATAGTAGTCTTTTGGTGCATGGTAATTATTTACAATACTCTTTTTAAACCTCAATTATTTTTCAGTCAAACACCTATTTGGGCAATAACTTAAAAGTGTATTAACAAGATATAATCTCATGAAGGTGTTTGCCAATCATTTTGGATACAGATATAAATAATAAACATCGTGGTGAAATAGATAAATTGAATTACTTGTGCCATGCATTGGCACAACCATAATGAACATGACACTTCTAATTTTGAGGAATTCATCCAAGCAAGCTACCCATAGAGCTCGTACTTCATGTTATGTTCACTGCATTACCAAGTTACTGAAAGTAAATCAGAGGACTTCACAAAAGGTGCAAACTGTGATTCCATTTCTCCCTATGTATGTACCAGAAATATAACCAGACAAATTTCACACATCACATTATTTACTGAACTACTGCCTGCATTTATACAAAATGTTGTACAACTGTCTGCTTTCGTTTCTAAAAGATTAAAGATAATCCATTTAAAGCAGTACGCTTACAATCTATAGTTGTTTTTTTCTACAATGCTAGAAAGTAATTGATCAGTCATGTAAGTGCCATATGTAAAATTGCACTCAGACCTCAAGAATACAACCTTCTAAAGTGACTAAAGTGAGCCAACAGCTGTTATAGTTGCACATAAAATCTAAATAGATAAGCTTAGCTCACACCACTCTGATTTATTTCAAGAGTACAGTTTCAGGCGAACTGAAAGCAATGTCACCTAAAACTAAGTTTTGTATTGATACTGCTCAGATTTCATAAATAGGAGTGGTATATTTCAAAGTTAGAACTGTATGCACACACATGAACAAACAATAAAAGCTGTCAATTTGATGTTAGTGTCCCCAGCAATATATGCTCCCAGCCTAAGTACAGGAAGTTTTAAATGCTCATAGACAAGAGGTTAAAGGACTAGTTCAGGTATTCTGGTTTGGCTGCTGCCATTGGTGTCAGCTGTTCATGCATCTCCCGTTTCTCACCTCTTTCACATTCTGTTCAGAGCAATTCCCCTCTGCTTATTTAATGCCCTTGGAAGGCAGCAGCTGGCAGTTATCCAGCTGCTTCCTCCATTAGATGCCTATATAATGGGTCAGCAACACTGAAAAAAAGATGGCAGTCATCCAATCATCCATAGATTCTTCCAAACCTTCCAATCCATCTCTTCTCCAAGCCCCAGTGAACCCTATTCAGGGTTATTTCCACCTGGCTGCAAATCAGCATTTGGTAGAAGGCAGTTGAACATACAAATCAATTTCCATCCTAGTCACCTTTATCAACTTCTCCCTGAGATATTTATAAATAGGGTCTGATTAGATTACTGACAGTGTGGAAACAGGCCCTTTGGCCCAACAGGTCCACACCGACCCAGCACCCACCCAGACCCATTCCCCTACACCTAACACTTTGGGCAATTTAGCATGGCCAATTCACCTAACCTGTACATTTTTGGTTGAAAATGCATTGCTGGTTAAAGCACAGCAGGTCAGGCAGCATCCAAGGAATAGGAAATTTGACGTTTCGGGCATAAGCCCTTCATCAGGGCTTTTTTGACTGTGGGAGGAAACTGGAGCACCTGGAGTAAACCCACGCAGACACGGGGAGAATGTGCAAACTCCACACAGTCAGTCACCAGAGGCGGGAATTGAAGCCAGGTCTCTGGTGCTGTGATGCAGCAGTGCTAACCACTGTGCCACTTGGAGCTCAGGAAGAGAGATAAAGATTTTACAGAATCTTGCTTGTCTGTTTCCTGTGAACAACATGAAGATTTTGCAGCTGTCCATAATTCTGGTCAGGGGATAGAGGTGGGCGGTGTTGCATTTCTAAGAGGGACAGTGCAATGAGGGTATTGTTTTGGAAGAAGGAGCAGTTGGTGTTTTAATGGAGGGGACAAATGTCAGAACTGTCCTCGAGGACTTCACAAAGAAAATATGGATCAGATGAATAATTTTACAATGTTAGCTTATTCTCATGTATTAAAACAAAGATGATAAAATGAAAAGGCAGCTGACAGAATCATCAAAAAATTAATACTGATAGATTTATGTAAAATTATGTGTAACATTGGTCATATATTCCCAGTAACAATGTTCATTGCAGTAGGAGTGGTAAACTTTATTTCAGTAACTTTTCACTGTATGTAAATAGAAGGGATAAATCTCAACAGCTCAAAGTTAGTCTTTTAAAATTTGACTTTAAAAAATAACTTTAACTAGCACTTGCAGAGCATATAGAACATATTTTAATTTTTTTAAACATGGAGCATTTAACAATCTTTACAATTCTTTCTCAATGACTTGGTCTTACCCGAAAAACAAGGCTTTCACCAAAGTGTCGACTTGAAAATAATCCCCCAGTCTCTGTATCCTGCTGTTCCTGAAACAGAATGAATTCATGAATTAAGGTTTATAATTTTCACTAACACACAGATGTTAACAGCAACAGGGTGGATAAAATAATTTGGTCTCTGGGGATATTTAAATACATTGGCATAAATGTTCTGGTTCAAAATGTGAGATTAAAGGATTGTGAGAGCTGAGAGAATGGGCAATCAGACATTCTGTCTGTTATCATCTTTAAAGCTATCATGTCATTGTCAAGTGTAGAGATACCAACAACACAAATTATATTTTAATTCTCATTTTCATACTAATCAACACCATTATCATTGCTTGTAAACAATGAGCTATCATGGATTTGATTTTTTTGAGAAAACACAAACTAGTTGCAAATAGGGCCAGGGTAAAAAAACCAATACATTGACATGTTAACAAGATAAGCCTGAGTGTATCTGAGTGCACAGAGCATTTGCAATAAGGTAGATGAATTAACAGTGCAATGTTTTGCTCATAGCCACATTATGATAGTAACTACGGAGACTTGGCTGCAGGGTAACCAATGCTAGGAACTAAACATCTAAGAGTATTTAATATTTAGGAAGGACAGTCAAAAATAAATAGAAGTTAGTGTTCAGTTGTTAGTTAAGGACACAACAATGAGAAAGGATATTGGCTCATAAAATCTAGATGTAGAATCAGGTTGAACGAGCTCAGAAGCAACAATGGCTTTAAATTAATAATGTGCCTGATCCATAGGACTTCAAAAAGTAGTACCACGTCATGGATGATTTAAATAAACATATATATTGGTCAAATCACATGAGCAAATATACTATGGCAAATGAAGTCTTACGTATGTCCAAGATAGGACTGAATTTTAGGTTTCTTGTCCAAGATATGAATTACTTAAAGAAATATAATCAAATCAAGGTTCAATTTTTTTGCCTCAAATGTTCAAAGAATTGATGAACAGCTCTGGAATAAATTATTGCACATAATCAATTTATCAATTTGTTTGGTCATTACAAAGAACAAATATGGTCTTAATTTTTCCAAAAGTAAGTTTGCCAAAGAAAAAGTGACTTATTTAGGCCTCACTGCAGAAGAAGGTCAAGTTACACCTTGAGAATCAAAAGTATGGTTTACATCGGAATTCCCTTTGCTGAAATAAAAAAACATAAGTTTTGAAATAAATTGGCATAAGTGGATTTTATTTGAAGTCAGCCCCAAATTTCAAGAGTACTGGCTTGTTAAATAAAGGTAAGAAATTCGAATGGACAAAAGAATGTCAGTGAGCCATTGACTTCGTGCAATGATGCAAAGCAATTTAAGCTGGCTGTTGATGTTAGAGACATTGACACTGTGCAATATTGTTCCAGGAAAGTAAGAAGAGGTCTAACAGCAGTCATTTACTCACAAACTAAATGTCAAGCCAATGGAAGGATTCACCATTGGAAAATAGAATTTTGCATTCACAGCATTTTGAATGCTACATATCAAACGACTGCAGAGATTATTATTTATGTGGATCACAAAACCTTTGTCTTTTCCATTAAGATTTCATTGAAAGAATAAGGATGGAATCTTATAGGGATTTGAGCAACTATGGTGAGATATATAACAGAATTAGATGAGCGGTCCAGTGAGGTTGATCACAATTTTAGGAACAGCTCACTTTTCACAAGCAGTGTGACAAGTTGCCAAATCGGGGGACTATTGTTTGCTAAACGCCTTGTTAATGGCTCAACTTGCCTCAAAAAAATTTAGCTTTCTATCTGACTAAACTCACTGATCAGTTTGAGGGACATGGAAGTCAGAATAGATGTCTGACGAATTCAGCTTGCCAGACAAATCTCCTATGGAGCAGGTAACACGGAGATTCCTCCGAAATTACATCAATTAGATGGATCCCTTCTTAAATATAGTAATTTGATAATGCCTGAGATGCTTTGGTACGCAGATGAGGCATATGAATTTATACAGTTGTGTCAGAAGTGGATTTCTCATTTATTTCAAAGTTTCAGCAGGGATTACCTCTGCTCCAGTGGTTTTGTGTTTATCGGGTGGCTTTTTCAATTTCGTTCCAGACCAGGATTATACTGAGGCTAAGCCAGACAAGGTATTAAGAAATGGAGACTGGGTCATGATTTATGGGGTGGCTGCAGTTATCCCCATGCTCCTGTACATTTCAGAGACTTGGTCAGTCTATAGCAGTTCAACAGCACTGGAGAAACACTTGGGAAGAGAAACAGGGTTAATGTTATTTTGGATTTGAAGCACTAACTTCTCTCTCCACAGATGCTGTATTTCTTCAGCACATTCAATTCTTAATCCAGTGCTTAGTAGTTTGGTAACAGCTGGATATGACCTGTATGAGACTACCATTCATTAGAGTAGTGATACATTCAGAGCGTCTGGCCTTCACAGTTTACTCTGCTAATAGGGAGAAGGAGCGGGTTGTTAATGGGGGATGGTGCTTGATCACAGACTAGTGCAAAGAACTGGACACTAGGTTCCTTTACCCTGGTTGTCTTCACTTCTAATCTGAGAACCACACCCCTTGCATCACTTTTCTCAGGCCTGAGCCATTTCACAAACCTAGGATTACCGGGCTGCTCTTCATCAGCAGCCACCATCTCCTCTGTGGCGCTATTGAGTGTAAGATCTGTTGGTCTCTGTTTGGTCAAAAACTCTCACTGGGCAGGGCTTCCATTCCCAGATCTTGATCCTAGGGAAAGGCCCAATGGTTGCCTTGCTACTGTCTAATTGGTGGTTCCCAGCTCTACATCTGGCAGATGAGATTCATAACACCTCATCAAGATTCCGCCCTATAACGTTTTATCACAACTAGAAGAAATCAAACATACGTTGTTTTTTAAACAAACACTAAGGGAGGGGGAAAAAAAACAAAATGGTAAGATTAGTAAAATCTGGAAAAATATAATGTACTCCATGTCACATCTGAAAGGTTCTAAACTGACAAATTAGACAATGTAATACCATTTCTTGAACTTCTGATGAACTTCATTGGAACATTAGAAGACACTGAGGGCAGAGAGAATGAAATGGAATTGCAGCAAACAATTAAAATGGAGAAAGTGAGGACTGCGGATGCTGGAGAGTCAGGGTTGAAAAGTGTGGAGCTGGAAAAGCACAGCAGGTCAGGCAGAATTCGAGGAGCAGGAGCAGAAGAGCATAAGCCCTTCATCAGGAATGTGAGTTCCTGTTCCTAGGATGCCACCTGACCTGCTGTGCTTTTCCAGTGCCATTGTTTTCAACTCAAACAATTAAATTGGCAAGCTAAGAGAGGTTTAGTGCCAGGCTGCTGGATTGAATAGAAGTCAAGATTATGTGTGAAAGCTCTAAGGGATTAGACTACTGTAAGTAAAAGGTCTACACAGTAAGGGCCAAGAAAGAAGAATACAGGTGAAAAGAGAGTTCTGGAGATGGAAGAAATGGATCGCCTGTGTGACGGTAAGTGGCTGATCAAAGAAATGGAACTATGATGCAAAGAACACTGAATTGAATTTAGTCCTTTAAAATTAGCTTTCAGAACTACATTTCTTTCCCCAGCAGGACAAGCCAGAAAACTACAAACAAGTGAGCCTGACGCGATGGAGGGAAGCCCGAGGGACAGGACGTACATGTATTTGGAAAGGCAAGGACTGATTAGGGATAGTTAATATGACTTTTTGCGTGAGAAATCAAGTCTCACTAAACTTGATTGAGTGTCTTGAAGAAGTAAGAAAGGGGATTGATGAGGGCAGACGGTAAATGTGATACATATGGACTTCAGTAAGGTGTTCAACAAGGTTCCCCATGGGATTAGCAAGGTTAGAGTTCCTAGACTACAGGGAGAACTAGCCATTTGAATACAGAACTGGCTCAAAGGTAGAAGACAGAGGGTAGGGTCGAGGGTTGTTTTTCAGACTGGAGGCCTGTGACCAGTGTAGTGCCACAAGGATCAGTGCTGGGTCCCCTACTTTTTTCCATTTACATAAATGATTTGGATGCGAGCATGAGAGGTACAGTTAGTAAGTTTGCAGATGACACCAAAATTGGAGGTGTAGTGGACAGCGAAGAGGGTTACCTCAGATTACAACAGGATCTTGACCAGATGGGCCAATGGGCTGAGAAGTGGCAGATGGAGTTTAATTCAGATACAAGCGATGTGCTGCGTTTGGGAAAGCAAATCTTAGCAGGACTTATAAACTTAATGGTAAGGTCCTAGGGAGTGTTACTGAACAAAGAGATCTTGGAGTGCAGGTTCATAGCTCCTTGAAAGTGGAGTCACAGGTAGATAGTATAGTGAAGAAGGCATTTGATTTTTTTTATTGGTCAGAGTATTGAGTCATGTTATGGCTGTACAGGACATTGGTTAGGCCACTGTTGGAATATTGCATGCAATTCAGGTCTCCTTCCTATCAGAAAGATGTTGTGAAACTTGAAAGGGTTCAGAAAAGACTTACAAGGATGGTGCCAGGGTTGGAGGATCTGAGCTATAAGGAGAGACTGAACAGGCTGGGGCTGTTTTTCCTGGAGCGTCAGAGGCTGAGGGGTGACCTTACAGAGGTTTACAAAATTATGAGGGGCATGGATAGGGTAAATAGACAAAGTCTTTTCCCTGGGGTCAGGGAGTCCAGAACAAGAGGGCATAGATTTAGGGTGAGACGGGAAAGGTATGAAAGAGACCTAAGGGGCAATGTTTTCACACAGAGGGTAGTACGTGTATGGAATGAGCTGCCAGAGGATGTGGTGGAGGCTGGTACAATTTCAACATTTGGATGGGTATATGAATAGGAAGGGTTTGGAGGGATATGGGCCAGGTGCTGGCGGGTGGGACTAGATTGGGTTGGGATATCTGGTCGGCATGGACTGGTTGGACCGAAGGGTCTGTTTCCATGCTGTACATCTCTATGACTCTAATTGTTTTTGGCTCTGATAAATTCCATTTGGATTCCACCAAAACTACGTGAGAAGAATTGAACCATTTCCAACCTTTTCAACTTTCTTAGTCAGTAGTAATAATGCTTTAAGTTCTTTTTAACATGGGGATGTAGCTCTCTCCAATCAAGATGTAATTGACAAATGTTTACTGTAGCAGTAGGAACTAATCACAAGGTTTTATGATCTTTTTTAAGGAAAAGCGATCTTATTGCCTGCTAGCCCCCAGGAAAAGTAATAAAGTTGTGATTTTATCTAGTCTATTCTTAAACTGAAATCAGGAGGTCTATGGCTACTGGGTTAGTTCCTGAAGAAGAGGATGAATCTTTAAGAATTTATAAGTTAAGAGAACTTGGATTCTTAAAACATAGTTATAAATTATTGCTGTTATTAATACTTGTTTTCTTTAAGTTTATATTGTTATTGATCAGGCCCGACCCCTCAAACATTTTTAAGCAGGTAGCCCAGACCATAACTTTGCTATTTGTTTTATGTAAGTTTATAGGGGATATTCCTGGAGTGAATTAGCTGATTCGACTGCCAAGTTTTAAACAAACAGAATTTAATTACAAAATTACAGGATGAAACACAAAGAACAGAAAATGGATCACTGGATAACGTGTCCTATCCAAAACCAAACAAACGAGTCCAACATAATGATGCTGTTCTGAAAATACTTGCAACAGTCCCCATAACGACATTCCTTAGCACAAAGAGTAAAAATGAACCAAACCAAGCTTACAGGTTATGAAGTCAGAAGGGCAGAAGGAGGGAGAGATCCAGCAACCTTCCTTCACACACACTGCTGCTGAACTGAATCAAAGACTCGAATCTCAACAAAGGCTAGGTACCCTGCTAGCTTGCCACTCCCCTTTGATTAGACCTTATTTTTAAAAGACATGTAAGCCTTAGGCTGGAGGTGCTATCTGTTAGGGGTAAACAAAAACGGCCAATAAAACTTTCAAACCCAGCCTATTTGGACCCTGAAAAATGTATTGCTGGAAAAGCGCAGCAGGTCAGGCAGCATCAAAGGAGCAGGAGAATCGACGTTTCGGGCTTAAGCCCTTCTTCAGGAATGAGGAGGATGTGCCAAGCAGGCTAAGATAAAAAGTAGGGAGGAAGGACTTGGGGGAGGGACATTGGGAATGCGATAGGTGGAAGGAGGTTAAGGTGAGGGTGATAGGCTGGAGAGGGGGTGGGGGCGGAGAGGTCAGGAAGAAGATTGCAGGTCAGGAAGGCGGTGCTGAGTCCGACGGTTGGGACTGAGAAAAGGTGGGGGGAGGGGAAATGAGGAAGCTGGTGAAATCTGCATTCATCCCTTGTGGTTGGAGAGTTCCTAGGCGGAAGATGAGGCGCTCTTCCTCCAGGTGTCGTGTTGCCATGCTCTAGCGATGGAGGAGGCCAAGGACCTGCATGTCCTTGGCGGAGTGGGAAGGAGAGTTAAAGTGTTCAGCCACGGGGCGGTTGGGTTGGTTGGTTTGGGTGTCCCAGAGGTGTTCTCTGAGACGTTCCACAAGCAGACGGCCTGTTTCCCCAATGTATAGGAGGCCACATCGGATGCAGCGGATGCAGTAAATTATGTGTGTGGAGGTACGGGTGGATTTCTGATGGATATAGAAGGATCCCTTGGGGCCTTGGAGGGAAGTGAGGGGGGAGATCTGATCTCCAGCATCTGCAGTCCTCACTTTCTCCTATTTGGAGCCTGGCCAATATCCCCTCTCTGGAAAAAAAAACTCAAGGGCATGGTGATCTTGTAAAATGACCAACATTGTGACAATATATCCAATAGATGCAATAAAGCTTGTTTTATTTTAAAATGTGAGATTTTAAGGCATAGTCATCCAGTTAATTACTGGGCATTTGGCTCTCTGTCTAAATATGAACAGTTCCTACTGGATCAGAACATCCACCTTGGAATAAAGACACAAACAATAGCAACAGGATGCAGCAGTGTTTCTCCATGCCTCACACAAAGGTTACTATGTTTCATGTTTCTCACCCCTTCCTTCAAAACCCCATAACTCAACCACATCTTTTGTTGTGGACCAATTTCTTCAAACCAATCAGAAGTCACGGCACGGTGGCACAGTGGTTAGCACTGCTATCTCACAGCATCAGAGACCCGGGTTCAATTCCCGACTCAGGCGACTGACTGAGTTTGCACATTCTCCCCGTGTCTGCGTGGGTTTCCTCCGGGTACTCCGGTTTCCTCCCACAGTCCAAAGATGTGCAGGTCAGGTGAATTGGCCATGCTAAATTGCCCATAGTGTTAGTTAAGGGGTAAATGTAGGGGAATGGGTGGGTTGCACTTCGGCGGGTCGGTGTGGACTGGTTGGGCCGAAGGGCCTGTTTCCAGTAATCTAACCAGTCAATTGATTTTCAAAAGGCCAAACCCGCTTGCTGGCCACTTCTTAATTATGCCTAGATTCAGGTGGGGTTATATATTGCACAATATTTTTGAGATCCATCTGTAAAAAGAAATAGGCTGAATCTCCTCACAATGCTCACTGAATTGTTACTTTACTAAACTGTTTCCATCTAGGGAATTAAATTCAACCCTATGATTTATAGCAGGATCAGATTTGCTAGTGGGATGGACTTGCAGCATCCAGATAGCAGCACAAGTACACCATTGATTTTGAAAAAGTCAATTTAGTCACCTCTACTCTTAAAACAGTGCTCAGATGAATTTCACAGAAGTTAAGCATTTCTATAATCATATTACAATGTTACTAGATTCCTAATTAAAATAGAGTACTGGAAACATTTCAACAGATTTGATAACACGGATTATTTATTCACAAACTTTCCTGTTTCTATTTCAGATTTCCTGCATTTACATTTTCTTTTTAAATACTTATTATAGATATTTTACTGTCCTTTGAACCTTCAGGTTGAAAATTTAGCAAAAAATTAAAATATGCTATTTACTATATTGCTTAGGTTAACATATCCTCATTTGCTTGGTCCAGTTGGCTTCTCCTCACCTTGAAAGTAATTAGCTATAATCCATAAAAGACTATTATCATGTCAATTGTGTTAAAAAGACTCCCATGTTTGTCCCACACTTACAATACTGTGGAGACTAGGGCAAGTTAGCACAAGCATTGATAATAGCCAGAGTTCTTTATACTGGCTCTATTCCAAAAAAAAGCTCTACATGCAATATTTGGTTCAATTTGTGGCTTTCATACAAGAGCTAGGATTACATTATGTCTGTGAATAATTAGAACCAATAGCAGATTCTACTCCCTAAAGGTTAAGACGTTATTAATGCTTAATACAATTTGTACAAAGAAAATAAATATTCACAAATATTCACTTTTCATCTGCTCAAGAGCTTGGAAAATATTCATTATTTAAATCTCAAATTTTATGCAAAAATCTTTAGTCACCCAAGGACAAGTTGGAGGATACAATTTAACAATTTTATATTATTTTCCAGTGAAAGACAGTGTGCTGATAATTACTATAATTTTCTATGCATTACACTTGTTTCTTTTTGACCCTCAATCACTTTGTTCATTGTCATGTTCAACCTCCTTTAATAATTCAGGGTTGGAAGCAAAATGAACTGAGTTCAATCGGTTAAAGTTTGAAATCATTTTACATAAAGCAAAAACAAGAGTATGTAGAATAGGGGAGCCAAAGATTTAACAATAGCTCTATTCCTGGGTTTAACAAAATCAACTATTGTTAAGTTCCAAATGTAAATTAGTGTGGCCTGGATTATAACTGTCAATAGATTTCTGTAGGAGATCATCCTGACAGGTTAGTTTTCTACCCACCCACAAGAGAATGAAATCCAGCTGGTTTTAAGAGCCATGTTTCTTTCAACTTGGACGAGATGACATCAACTTGTTCCAGGCAGAATGCAGCAGTAAATTGCAATGGCATTAAGTAGGTAGTTGGTATAACAGCCAGGAAGCTAAAAATACTGACCTGTTTTGGCCTCGTTCAGCCGCAATCCACTTCCCTGCTGTTTTCATCTGAAAGGAAAGCCAATGCAGCTTCCTGATCAGGTTGTACGGTTAAAATTGTAGTTGAGTGTCAATGACATAAATGGATCCAAATTTACAAATGTAAAAACAAGACCCAGCCGGTTTGGATCTTTTCCACCTGCTTAATGGAGAGACTAAAACCTGTAGTCAGCTTCTAGCATATACTGGGCAATTTTAATTGCTTATCCACCCTTTATCTTTGAGGCTTAATGGTAAGGAATCTTTCCTTAAGGATTTCAATTGTCTGTTGAATAAGGGTTCTAAATGAGCCATGAATATGACTATAGCTTTATTCAGACTCTGAGAGGAGCCATCACTCAATTCTGTTAATATCGTCCTTGTCCCTGAATTAATAGGTTTTCATTTGCGCATAGATAAAGAGTATAAGAAATTAAAATGTGACATGAAAATGTAATTGCAGTGGCTAGGAAAGCAAGTACAGTGGCAAGGAAAGCCTATGGCCATACTAGTCTGAAAACGCATGATCTCATCTGATCTCGGAAGCTAAGCAGACTCAGGCCTGGTTAGTACTTGGTGGTTAGCACTGCAGCCTCACAGTGCGAGGGACCCGGGTTCAATTCCAGCCTTGGATGACTGTCTGTGTGGAGTTTGCACGTTCTCCCCGTGTCTGTGTGGGTTTCCTCCGGGTGCTCCAGTTTCCTCTCACAGTCCAAAGATGTGCGGTTAGGTGAATTGGTCATGCGGTTAGGTGAATTGGTCATGCTAAATTGCCCGTAGAGTTAGGTGTGTTAGTTAGGGGGAATGGGTCTGGGTGGGTTACTCTTCAGATGGTCGGTGTGGACTAGTTGGGCCGAAGGGCCTGTTTCCACACTGTAGGGAATCTAAAAAAAAACTCCACAATGCACTACTCATGATGTCATATCTGAGGTTAACTAATGTGGTTCAAGCACTAGTGATTTATGAATGCAGCGGAATTGTACTGAGGGTCATGTGCTAAGATCGTAGCAGAAGTCAGTCACCCATAGATTTGGAATGATGTTCTGTTACAATTTAGAATTAGAATTAGCCTTTATTGTCACATATACCCAATCAGTACAGTGAAAAGTGTATACATTGCCACTTACAGCACCATCTTGAGTACAAAGTTACCTAGGTACAGCTTCTTTAGTTACAAAACCTTGGAAAATAGAGGATTAACATGTCCATTACTGCAGAAGGGGGAGAAGGATGTGGATGTTAATAAGATTAGGGAGGGAGAGTATGTTGATATTCCAGGTCATATCAATATTAAGAAGAAGGAGGTGTTGGGTATCTTGAAAAACATTAAGACAGATAAGTACCCAAGACTTGATGGGATCTATCCCAGGACACTGAGGGCAGCAAGGCCTTGACAGAGATCTCTGTATACTCTTTAGCCAGAGGCAAGATCCCAGAAGACTGGAGAATATTCTGGTATGTGCTGCCAGGGGAGGTGGTAGAAGCAGATACAATAGCAATTTTAAAAGACATTTAGACAGACACATGAACAGGCAAGGGAATAGAGGGATACAGATCATGTGCAGGCAGATAGCATTAGTTTACAATGGTATTATGTGTCGAAGGGCCTGTCCTGTGCTGTACTGTTCTATGTTCACTGCACACAATTGAGTTGACAGCTGCTCACAAAAATACCAAGCTGTCCTGTGAGTAGGCTGATTTGTACTCAGACTGGTTCTCTAATGCTCTGGTTGGCAATGACTTGATAATTCTATCAAACTGAAAATTGGCTTTCAGTCATTCCACCTTGATTTTGTCAATCGTGCCAGTTAATACTTTTAGCTACAGTAGATTTTCCCCATTGGAAAAAAAGAGTCTTGGTACACTAGACTATGACATTTGTCTTTAGATTTGACTACTTTCCATGCCTTCCTTGGGGTAATTTCTCCACTCAGGGACAGTTTTGTTTATTGCTGGATTTGCCTGATTTTTCAAATGATCTCTTTGATGATTTTCACTACTGCCTCAGCCTTTCCATTTGACTGGGTTAGTGTGGATGAATGGTGTTGAATTTCTCAATCCTTTATAATGGTGTTGAACTCTGTACTTATGAGTTGAATGCCATTGTCACTCATCACAATGCCATAATGACTGAAGTATGCTTTCAAGAATTCTATTGTCTCACTGGTAATCATTGATATCAAACAATCTAATTCTCAGTGGACAGAATACTAGTCAGTATTGACATGATAATCAGTTCCTACGAATATGAAGAGATTTATTGTAATTTCATTTATGGTCTCTCAACGATGTCAAGCATCATAAGTGGCTCTTTATTTTGCTTAGTTTGGTATTTATTACAAACACTGCACTGGCCAATGTGGTCTTAAAACTCATTGCTCATGTTTGGTCAGTGGAGCACTACTCTTCCTTGGAGTACCTCAATTTTTTGATAGTTTGCATGAATGTACATCAGCATCCCTTTTCTCATCCTCCTTCTAGATTCCACAATCCAGTCTAGGGTTAGCATTTCATCTCTGTATACCTAATATGCTCTTAAAAGAACAGGTATGTCCTTCCTGCTTTCAGCCCATCCTACCATCACATCTTGCTATAGCACCAGGAGAGTTGCATCTTGTTTCATGGCTTGCTTGATTTGAGTAAGAAGCTTCACTTTCAAATTTTTGCTTGAGTTATGACTTTCAGATCATGTTAAACTGTAGCTTCTCATTAAATCTGGAGGATTGCAGAAAGTATTATAGTATCTTCAACCTTCTCCATTGGTGGCGTAGTTTTTGACAACATGTTTGGAATTTACATCTGTTTCCCTTGCTTGTATTTCACTTCCATATGATATCTTTGCAAGAGAAGGAACAATCGTTGCATTTGCTTTTGAGGAGAAAGAAAGCAGATAGTTTGAGGAAGATACTTTGGGACATTGCTTGTGGTTGGACTCCTCTGTCACTTTGTCTCTCCCAAACAGTTATTAATTAAAATATTCACAAGCAAAGAAAATAAGCAGGCGTTCATTCATTATCTGAGCTTAGTATTGTTCAGCTTGTGTTTATGTCCCTGGGCACAAATGTAACCAGTTATCCTTACTGCGTAAGAGTTTTCCAATAACACCCTGTTTTGTTGGCATCACACTGCAAGGTGATTTCACCCTTGACATTACAGTAACAGTACAGTTTTGTCATCACTAGTTGCTTGATTCTCGTCAAACCTATTTCTTATTCTGTGCCCCTATATTGTGTAGAGGCTCACATTCTGATGACACATTAGAAAGCTTTGCTAGTTCGTGAGTCCAACAAATCATTGCACTGTTTTGGTCATTACATCTCTGCTATAGCTCTCACTTGTCAGGATTTATGTACTTGGCTTCAGGCATCTTCAATTGCGTATTTCCTTGTTCAACTTCAGGTTTATCCGGAGTCTTTTCAGTAGTCATAGAAGATTTTGATGGCCTGCAAATGGCTTCTTTCATAGTATCTCCACATCCAAGATTTGCAGATCATCCTCAATAGCTTTCACTTTGGGAAGGTCACTAAAATGTGATTAGAAAACTACTGTTTCCATCCAGCTCACTTTGCTAGTAACCATTAAAGGTAGAAAATAATTTTGTTTTGGCAGGTCCTGGCAAAGTTTCTTCAATAATTGGTATGGTTAGTGAAAAGCTTTAAAGCTTTACTGAGAGCCTTTGGATTCATATATCATTTTAGTTTTACAGGTTATTTCATTGGTACCCAGCTGCTGATCCAGTCTGTTGGAATTATTGTTTTTTAATTTCTGTTTTTCTTTTCCAATTCTTCTGTCTCATTTTTCAAGCTGTACTTGAGAATTTGAGGGTGGCTGGGACTTTCTTTGGCAAACAGTGTGTTGGTCTCACATTCTCATCTACTTTAAGATGCTATTAACCTGGAAAACTGTAAGGTCAACTCTTCAGCAGTCATTGCTATAGAAGCCTGCAAAACAAAACAAATCCCTCCTGGCATGTTTAGGGGCAATAGTCCAAGTTTTAAACTTGCTTCAGCTAAGATGAGTTGAATTGGTTAACATTTACTATCTGGAATTTGGGATTTTTTATTTTTCCGATTACATTGGGCTTTCAGCTTCATTGTTCTCTCGGGATGAGCATTGTTCCATCATACAACCTCAACCTTACTTTCAAGGGCATTTGGGACACTATAATGACAGATTTCACACAATTCTGTGAAGCTCATAAAGATAGCCATCACGGTGGTGTCAACCTGACATTTCACATTCACTTTAGTTATCATTCTAACAGTCACAAACCCTTTATTACCTTTAGATTTGACAATGTCAATCGTTTGTATGATGTAGAATATTTTGTTAGAATTATTTCCCCAGCAATCATCTTTCTGTAGTTGTTTTGCTTCTTTCTAGCTTAGTACTGTAAGGAAGACATTTCAGCTTTTTGCAGATTGAAGAACTGTTGCTTTTTGTTGGGCATGCTACCTTTTCTTTTATATGAATGATCTCTGCGACACTTAGATTCTGCCCTCTGTACTTGATGTTTCTGCTGGTTCTTCTGCAGCTAGGTTTCCTTTTTTCCAGTTAATTGTTGTTATTTGAATTGCAATTTCTCTCAGCATAATGCAAAGCTTTGGCTGTTCCCTCATCAATACACACAATCTGGTGATTGACAACTGCAGAGCCTCTGCACATGGCATTCTTGAGAGTTAAGTTTCTCCTCTCTCACAAGGTGTGCTCTCACTGCAGGAGCTTTTGATGCCTAGAGAGTCCCGTCTCTGATGAAATCATCTTTCAGTTGTCCAAACTCATAAGATCCAGCTGGATGTATCAGTGCGGCCACATACTAATGAATAGTTTCCCTATCTCCTTAACCTTCGATATACAACAAGGACAGTTCATAAGTAGCATTAATTCTGAATTCAATGTATGTCTTCAAAGCCTGCAAAACCCCTCTATGTCCTTTGTGCTCCTCTGAGCTAGACTATAATACAGTGAGATCCAGGCAATCAAAGGAATTGTAATACAGACAGTCCTGCAGGTCCAGTGTAACCAATCCAGTGATTAGATGTAGATCAGTTGGGGTACTATGGAGTCAACTGTTTGGGGGAATGGGTCAACTTTTGTTGTGATGGGGTAGTGGCAGAATTGAGTGTGATGGAAGTGGATAGACGGACAGTTAATGATGATGCATGAGAAGGAGAGACGGTGAGGAGTGCTCACTGTGAATAGGAAGTGCGGAGGCATCAAGAGTAAGTAATATAGGAGAATGAGGTGAGTGATGGCCATTGACTGATATGATGCATGCAATAGTGCGAGTTGTAGTCATGAGACTTGGTGAGATGAGCATGCAGGGATAGCGTTAGAATGGGTGATGACCTTTGAGTGTGATGTGATAGAGAGAAGATGGTAGCCCTTACCCTTATACAGCACAGATTATTGACCATTTTCCTGCACTGCTGGGAGTCCACTACACGCAGGAGACTGCATTAACCCGGGATGCTATCTGAACCTATGCTGGCCAATGTAGCAGCTGGTGGGTAGTGGGGTTAACTGAGATAAAGGACTGTCCTCCTTTCTACCAGTCTGTCCACTTGCATCTCCAGTTCTCAGGCCAAGAAACAAGGTGTTAGCTTTCCTTTCTGTGTTATAATGATCCAGCATCACAGTGTGAGGGGCAGTTCCTGGTTTGCAGTGTCTATGTGGTGATGAGGACTTTCACCTTCCCTACTATATGATTGCATGATGAAAGTGCCACTACAGTTCCAACACTTTGCCTAGAAATCCTAGGCTACCAGAGTGACATCAGCAACTGGAACTGCCAAACTGTACAGAAAGACACTTACAGCAGATGTAGAGGTCACATGACCACATCCAGCCAATACACGTTGCATTTCTCCAAAATAATTCAAGTTTTCTGAACACATATAAGCATTAATTGCACATAGATTCAAGTTGCTGATATTGCTCTTGCAGCCAGGACTCCTAAGCAAATGATTGAAATCTGTGGTGAGCTTAAACACAACAGTCAATGCCCTCCTAGCTGTGACAATTGGTTATTGGTCTTTCTGAATGAAGTAACACAATTTGTGGACATCCATCCTGGTGAAATGCTCTCACTCTATCCACTGCTTCACAGAGGTCAATAGCAATTTTGTTCTTGGCTTCTATGGTCTTTTAGGATAATAATCTTCACTGCTTCTACTTGATCTCCTTGCTGCAGTGGCTGTGATTGTTTATTGTTTTCCTTCTGCTCAGTAGTTACCAGACAAAGTAAGTGAGATCCAGACAAAGAAAGATGTGCGTCACTAGAAGTCCCTTAAGAGTTCACAACCTGATAAGCAAGTACTCACATCATCAAACAATGTTTCTGTCATAACCTTGCAGACTGTTAACTCTGATCAGGTTACTTGCCTAAATAGTTTTGAAAATGGTCACTTGCCCATGCTACTGCCCATAGTAGTGGAAAGAGTAAAGAACTAATTGGTAGCAAGATGAATAGAACTGAAAATGGTGGTTGAGTTATAACGATGTCATTTGATCCTGATGTGTAACCTTCAATGGAAAATATGTACATAATTGATGTACAAATCACGTAAGGAAACCATCACATAAGATGGAAAGGATTTCAATTCATAAACATTTGGTAAGAGGAAGAAAACTGTTGAATGATACATTGGAAACAGGTGGAGAACAATAAAGAGATTCAGGAACATAGGAACCGTCTCCTCGCCTTATGATGTTGCTTTCATACACACATTTGAAAACTAGGGTGATTTCTGTCACAAGTCTATAAAGCTGTGCATGACAGGCTGCAGTAAAACGTTGTTAGGTTATCTGGGCCAAAAACAGGAATTGCTGGAGAAACTCAGCAGGTCTGGCAGCATCGGTGGGGAGAAAACCAAGTTAATGTTTTCAACCCAAACTCAAAACGTTTTCTTTGGAGTCACACTGGACCCAAAATGTTAACTCTGTTTCTCTTTCCATGGAATCTGCCAAACCTACTGAGTTTCTCCATCACTTTCTGTCTTAACTTCAGATTTTCAGCATCCACAGTATTTTGTTCTATATGGTCAGTCAGGGGATTTGTCTGTCAGCAGACAGGAAACTGTGTCCTGGATAAGTGAGTAGAAATCTCAGAAGGCAGGAAGAGTTTGTAGTTTGGGGGAATGAGAGCCATTGAGGGAAGATGCATACAATATTCAAAGTAGTCAACTGGGAGCCTTGGTGGAAGATAGGTGCAATGCAAAGGTCAGAGTGAATGTGAGATAGCAGAGAGAAAATAATGGTTCTTGCCCAGGTCATGCAAAAGTGGCATTGCTGTGGCCACGTGTTTCTTTGGACCATGGACACCTCACTAATCCAGGTAGCTGTTCAAACCAGGCTGGCAAAGTTTGACATAGTGTGCAGCTGGCATTTAAATATAGTGCCATGGTGTGAATGCTGTAAAATGCCAGCACTGGTGAGCATTTCACCCTGACTGAGTGCAAGATAGCACACGAGCAGCACTGTGGAGGTGTGGCGCATACTTAATGGAGTGAACAGTGTAAGACTGCACAAGAAAAGTTGGTAGGGCTCACAGAGGAAAATCATCATGAAACTTCCTGAAATTGACACTTGGCTGAATTTTGGGAATATTTAGTCCTAAGCGCTCATCATAAAGAATCATATGTCAAAACTTTGGAGACTCTCCTATTGTGTGCCACCTTCTCCTACAAGCAAATTTGAACAAAGAACACTTATACAAAGGACAATCACAATCGTATGTCATAGTCATAGAGTCATACAGATGTACTGCATGGAAACAGACCCTTCAGTCCAACTCATCCATTCCAAACAGATATCCTAACATAATCTCGTCCCATTTGCCAGCACCCGGCACATATCCCTCTAAACCCTTCCAGTACAACCCATGGACAAAACCAACATCACCTACAAAATTCCATGCAAGAACTGCCACAAACACTATGTAGGACAAACAGGAAGAAAGTTAGCCACCAGGATACATGAACTCCAGCTAGCCACAAAAAGACATGACACTCTCTCCCTCGTAGCCCTACCCACGGATGAAAAAAAACACCATTTCGACTGGGACAACACATCTATCTGGGACAGGCTAAGCAAAGACATGCCAGAGAATTTCTAGAGGCCTGGTACTCCAACCACAATGCCATAAACAAACACATAGATCTAGATGCCATCTATCAACCCCTCAGAAAACGAACAGGAAATGACATCACCACAAACCCCAGGAACCCCATCCAAGAGAAAGCTATAAATAGAAAGCAGGAGACAACAGCTTTGCTTCACTTGGAGGTCGCCACTGATGATGTTAGCTAGCCAGGTAATGAAATGTCTGGATATCAAACCTACAGCTCAGCGAGCAAACCTACACCCTAAACCTCAACCTGAGTTACAAACCTTCACAAACCTTGCCTTCCTATTTATATACTCGTCCAGATGACTTTTAAATGCTGTAATTGTATCAGCCTCCAACAGTTCTTCTGGCAGATCATTCCAAACATATACCATCCTCTGTGTGAAAAAGCTGCCCCTTAGGTCTCTTTTATATCTTTCTCCTCTCACCCTAACCTATGCCCTCTAGTTCTGGACTCCTCTACCCCAGGGAAAAGACTTTGTCTATTTATTCTATCCAGCCCCTCATGATTTTATAAACCTCTAAAAGGTCATACTGCCCAGCCTCTGACGCTCCAGGGAAAGCAGCCCTAGCCTATTCAGCCTCTCCCTATAGCTCAAATCCTCCAACCCTGGCAACATCCTTGTAAATCTTTTCTGAATCTGTTCAAGATTCATAACATCTTTCTGACAGGAAGGAAACCAAAATGCACACAATATTCCAAAAGTGGCCTAACCAATGTCCTGTACAGCCGCAACATGATCTCCCAACTCCTATACTCAATGCTCTGACCAATAAAGGAAAGCATACTAAATGCTTTACTATCCTATCTACCTGTGACTCTACTTTCAAGGAAATGTGAACCTCACTCCAAGGTCTCTTTGTTCAGCAACACTCTCCAGGGTCTTACCATTAAGTGTGTAAGTCCTGCTCTGATTTGCTTTTCCAAAATGCAGCACCTCGCATTTATCTAAATTAAACTATGTATATGAACTTCTGGATTTAAAACCACAACAGTATGTTCTCTTCTTGAAAGCCAATGGTGAACCGTAGCATCAGAACCAATTTTTACTGAAAACAACAAATGCTGGAGATCACAGCATCCATGGAGAGAGATTGAGCTAACATTTCAAGTCCAGATGACTCTTTATCAGAATGACTAGAATGTGAGAATGGCAGAACAATGGTGTGTCTCATGCCAGACTTGAAAAGTCAGGTGGTGGAATGGAGGAGAGGGGAGGACATGACAACAAGCTCAAAGAAAGGGAAGAAATGGGAGTTGGTTCACAATTTAAAGATGTTGCCCTCTCCATGGCACCTTCCCATGTAACCGCGGAAGGTACAATACCTGCTCCTTCATTTCCTCCCTACTCACTATCCGAGGACTTAAACTGCCTTTCCAGGTGAAGCAGCATTTCACCTGTACCTCCTCCAATCTTGTGAATTGCATTCGTTACACTTAATGTGGCCTACTCTACACTGGAGAATCCTGGGTGACGTCTTTGTGGAACACCTCCGGTCTGTGGGCAAACAGGATCCCGACATCCCTGTAGCCACTTTAACACAGTGTCCTGCTCGCATACCCACTTGTCTGTCCTCAGAATGCTGCAGTATTCTAGTGACTCCATGTAAACTGGAGGAACATCTCATCTTCAAACTAGTCACTTTACAGCCTTCTGGGCTTAATATTGAGTTCAACACCTTCAAGTTCTGCCATTGTTCTGCCATTCTCACATTCCAATCATTTAATCTGAACTATCAACATCTTTTCTCCATCAACATGCTACACCCATTACCCACTACCCCCACCCCTCCCAAAGTATAGCATAAGAGCTGTCTCCTCCATAGCTCTGATGAAGTAATCGAGACTTGAAACATTAGCTTGCTCTCTCTCTCCGTGGATGCTGTTTGACCCACAGTGATCTCCAGCATTTGTTGTTTTCAGTCCAGATTCCAATATCTGCAGTAATTTGTTCCAAGAGTTGATCTTTATTAAGTTTACATTTATTTACAGAGTCATAACTCAATCATGCCACATTTTAAATAAGCATCTCTTTTTACTTGTTCAAATAAAAACATAATTAATGCTCAACACCTACATATCATGAAACACAATTAATCAGTTGTGCTTGGTATCATATATTAGCTCCATTGAACAGCCAACATGGGAACAATATAATATTCCAACACAGACAATGATACAGAACAAATTAATTGGCTTCACAAGTACAGTTGACAAAGTTTCATGTATGGTCCTTCTGTAATGGCTTTCATTGTTCATAATGAGCAGTAAAATGTTTGACAAAACAATAGTGAGTAGAACGGGTTCTTTATCGATTATATGTAATATTGAAATCTGTCTCTTGATTAAACTTTAATAATATGAAACATAGGTACTAAGTTAGCTTGGAGTAGTATTTAATAATGCAGTAAGACTGTGCTATTTTCCGGGTCTGTTAAGGTATAAAGATGGCTTTTTGTAGAGTGGTGTGCTCTTCCTGTCGCATGTGGGAGGTTAGGGTGGGTTTCCATATTACTGATGGATCATGTCAGCAGGACATGTGTTTGGTTGCAAATCCAATCAGATTACATGGATCGATTGGAGTGGCAGTTAGAGGCAATGGGGAATTTACAGGAGCTAGGAGTTATAATGGATGGCAGTTTTAGGAAGGGAGAAAAACCATAGATACAGTCAGGTAGATGGGTTAACTCCAGAAAAGGTAGGAGGGGTAGGCAGATAGTGCAGGAATCTCCTGTGGCTATCCCCATTTCATGAAGTATGCTGTTTTGGAAAATGTAGGGAGTGATGGACTCTCAGGAGAATGAACACAAACAGCTTGGTTTCTGGTACCAAGACCGGCTCTAATGTAATGACGTCTCCATCAGGTTTCAAATGATTGATTGTGATGGGGGACTCTCTAGTCAGAGGCACAGACAGATGTTTCTGCAGCTGACAATGAGAAATCAGAATGGTTTGTTCCCTCTCTGGTGTCAGCTTCAAGGCAGAAGTGCAGAATATTTTCAAAGGGGATCAGCAGGAGGCCATTGTACACATTGGAACTAACGACATAGGAAGAGAAAACGATGAGATTCTGAAGGGAGAATATAGAAAGTTACACAGGAATTTAAAAAGGAGGTCTTCGAGGGTAGTAATATCTGGACTGTTCCTGGTGCTAGGAGCCAGTGAGGGTAAGAATAGGATAGAGCAGATAATTGTGTGGCTGAGGAGCTGGTGCATAGGAGAAGGATTCACATTTTTGGATCATTGGAATCTCTGACGGAGAAGTTATCTATATAAGAAGGACAAATTGGACCTGAATTGGAAGGGAACTAATATACTGGCAGGGAGATTAGCTAGAGTTGTTCGGGAGGATTTAAATAAGTAAGATTGGGGTGGGGTGGGAGGTGGAGGTGGAACCCAGGGAGATAGTAAGGAAAGAGATCAGTCTGAGACTGGTACAGTTGGGAAAAGGAGTAAGTTAGACAGTCAGGGCAGGCAGGAACAAGGCAGAGGATGACGGAGGATTGATAAATTAAACTGCATTTACTTCAATGCAAGAGACCCATAAGGGAAGGCAGATGAACTCAGGACAAGGTGAGGAACATGGGACTGGAATATCATAGCAATTACAGAAACATGGTTCAGGGATGGACAGAACTGGCAGCTTAGTTTCCAGGATACAAATGCTATAGGAAGGATAAAAAGACAGGCAAGAGAGGAGGGGGAGTGGCATTTTTGATAAGGGATAGCATTACTGCTGTATTGAGAGAGGATATTCCTGGAAATAAATCCAGGGAAGTTATTTGGGTGGAACTGAGAACTAACAAAAGATAATCACTTTATTGGGATTGTACAATAGACTCCCCAGTAGTCAGCAGGAAATTGAGAAACAAATTTGTAAGGAGCTCTCAGTTATCTGTAAGAATAATAGAGTGATAACCCCCGGGGATATTAACTTTCCAAACTTAGTCTGGGACTGCAATTATATTCAGAGCTTATTCAGAATGTGGATGTACCTACCAGAAAAGCAGCAAAACTTGACCTATTCTTGGGAAATAAGACAGGGCAAGTGATTGAGGCGTCAGTGGGGGAGCACTTTGGGCCCAGCAACCATAATTCTATTAAATTTAAAATAATGATGCAAAAGGATAGACCGGATCTAAAAGTTGAAGTTTTAAATTGGAGGAAGGCTAATTTTGATGATATTAGGCAAGAATTTTCAAAAGCTGACTGGGGGCAGATGTTCACAGATTCAGGGATGGCTCGAAAATGGGAAGCACTTAAAAATGAGATGAGAGTCCAGAGACAGCATGTTCCTGTTAGGATGAATGGCAAGGCTGGTAGGTGTTGGAAATGCTGGATGACAAGAGAAATTGAGGTTTTGGTCGAGAAAAAGAATGAAGCATGTGTCAGGTATACATAGCAGAGATCGGTGAATTTTCAGAAGAGTATAAAGGCAGTAGGAGTGTACTTAAGAGGGAAATCAGGAGGGCAAAAAGGGACATGAGATATCTTTGGCAAATAGGGTTACGGAGAATCCAAAGGGATTTATGGATACATTAAGGACAAAAGGGTAACTAGGGAGAGAATAGGATTCCCTCAAAGATTAGCAAGGCAGACTATTTGTGGAACCACAAGAGATGGGGGAAGATACTCAGTGAATATTTTGCATCAGTGTTCACTGTGGAGAAGGACATGGAAGATATAGAACGTGGGGAAATAGATGGTGACATATTGGAAAACATCCATATTACTGAGGAAGAAGTGCTGGATGCTTTAAAATGCATAAGGGTGGATAAATTCCCAGGACCTGATCAGGTGTACCCCAGAACCCTGTGGGAAGCAAGGGAAGTGATTGCTGGGTCCCTTGCTGAGATACTTGCATCATCAAGTGGGGAGCCAGTACACTGGAAGTTGGCTAAAGTGGTGCCACTATTTAAGAAAGGTGGTAAGGAAAAGCCAGGAAACTATAGACCAATGAGCCTGACATTGGTGGTGAGCAAGTTATTGGAGGGAATCCTGAGGGACAGGATTCATAAGTATTTGGAAAGGCAAGGACTGATTAAGGATAGTCAACATGACTTTGTGCTTGGGAAATCATATTTCACTAACTTGATTGAGTTTTTTGAAAAAGTAATGAAGAGGATTGATGAGGGCAGAGCGGTGGACGTGACCTATATGGATTTCAGTAAGGCGTGCAACAAGGTTCCTCATAGTAAACTGGTTAGCAAGGTTAGGAGACATTGAGGTCTGCAGATGCTGGAGATCAGAGTTGAGAGTGTGTTGCTGGAAAAGCACTTAGGTCAGGCAGCATCCAAGGAGCAGGAAAATCGATGTTTTAGGCCAGAGCCATTCATCGGGAATGAGGCCTGCTTACGAAGGTTAGATCACATGGAATACAGGGACAACTAGCCATTTGGATATAGAACTGGCTGGAAGCTAGGAGGCAGAGGGTGGTGGTGGAGGGCTGCTTTTCAGACTGGAGGCCTGTGACCAGTGGAGTGCCACAAGATTCGGAACTGGGTCCACTGCTTTTCATCATTTATATAAATGACTTGGATGTGAATATAGGAAGCATGGATACTAGGTTTGCAGATGACACGAAAATTGGAGGTGTAGTGATCAGCGAAGATTACCTCAGAGTACAATGGGATCTTGATCAGATGAGCCAACGGGCAGAAGATGGCAGATGCAGTTCAATTTAGATAAGTATGAGGTGCTGCATTTTGGAAAGGCAAATATACACTTAATGGTAAAGTCCTGGGGAATGTTACTGAACAAAGAGACCTTGGAATGCAGGTTCATAGTTCCTTGAAAGTGGAGTCCCAGGTAGATAGGATATTGAAGAAGACGTTTGGTATGCTTTCCTTAATTGGTCAGTACATGGAGTATAGGAGTTATAAGGTAATGTTGCGGCTGTTCAGGACATAGCTGTGCATTTCAGGTCTCCCTCTTATATGAAGAATGTTGTGAAACTGAAAAGGGATAAGAAAGGATTCACAGAGATTTTTTCAGAGTTAGAGGGTTTGAGCTAAAGGGAGAGGTTGAATAGATTGGAGCTGTTTCCCTGAAGCATTGGAGGCTGAGAGGTAACCTTAAACGTTTACAAAATCATGAGGGGCATGGATAGGACAAATAGACAAGGACTTTTCTTTGGGGTGGGAGAGTCCAGAACTAGAGGGTATAGGTTTAGGGTCAGAGGAAAAGATTTCAAAGGGACCTAAGGGGCAAAGTTTTCATCCAGAGGATGGTGCATGTATGGGATGAGCTGCCAGATGAAGTGGTGGAGGGTGGTACAATTACAACATTTAAAAGGCATTTGGTTGGGTATATGGATAGGGAGGGTTTAGAGTGATGAGAGCCAAGAACTGGTAAATGGGAGTGGATTAATTTAGTGTATCTGTTCGGCATGGACAAAATGATCCACAGGGTTTGTTTCTGTGCTGTTTATCTTTATGACTCTATGACAAATCCTGTGTCAACATTTCTGCTTTCTTGTACACTAACTGTGGCAACTCAAAGCATTCCTTTTCTATCTCCAACTTCAAGTCAAAAGTGAGATTTATGCCATCTTCATGGGTGCTGATTTTTCTGGCTTTGCTCCTTATTTCAGAGTGGTCTTTCCTCCTTTAAGAGTTTTGGCAGAACAACTTTCAAAAGCTAACGACTGAAAAGTATCATTCTGACACCAATCATTATGTAGTTAAGAAATTGGTATGCTTTTAAGGGCATTCAACAGCCTTTTAACATCTGAAGGTGTAGGAAACCTAACCTGACCCTCAAATATAAGTAAAATGCAGCAAATGCTAAAAATCTGAAACAAGCACAGAATGTGCTGGGGTAACTCAGCAGGTTTGGCAGCATCTATGGAGAGACAAATTGAGTTAAAATTGAGAGTCTGATTTCTTCAGAACTGAAAGATTTTGAAAAATGTTGAGGTGGGGGGGAATGGAACAGAAGGTAAAGAGACACAGTGCAAAAGTCAAAGGGGTTGCTGATGGTATGAAAGAGAAAAAGAGACATAAAATGAGTATAAATTAAGAGAGAGAATGGATCCTCACTGCTGAGAGCAACAAGCCCAGGCTCGGGGAAGAGTATAAGAAAAATTAAAACAGATATCGTGCAGTTAGTTTCTGAAGTTATTAAATTTACTCTTGAAACCTTGAGATTGGAAAGTGCCTCAGCAGAAAATGACATTTTCATAGAATCCCTCCAGTATGGAAGCAGGCCATTCAGCCCACTGGATCCACATTGACCCTCTGAAGAGTATTCCACCCTCCCACCCTATCCCTGTAACCCTGCATTTCCCATAGTTAATCCACTTAACCTGCACACCTTTGGACTTTGGGAGGAAACTGGAGCACTCAGAGGAAACCCATGCAGACATGGAGAGAATGTGCAAACTCCACAGAGGCATCATCTGTGGGCAGAATTGAACCTGAGTCCCTGGCACTGTGAGGCAGCAGTTCTAACCACCGAGACACCTTGTCACCCATTTGTTTTGCTCCTTGAGTTTGTGTTGTGCACTGTGAGAATATCACAGCAGACCCAGGACTGAAATGTTTACATAAAAGCAAGAAGGTTCACTGAAATGACGAGCAACTGGCAGGTCAGGGTCATTCCTACAGACAGAGTGGAGGTGTTCCGCAAAGCAGTCACCCAGACTGTATTTAGTGCCACCACTGTAAAAGAGACTGCATTGCAAGCAGAGAATACAGTAAACTAAATTGAAAGAAGTACAAGTACAAATACTACTTCATCCGGAATATGTGATTGGGCCTTGGAGATTGACAAGGGGAGAGGTGAATGGTAAAGTATTACATCTTCTGTGATCGCATGGGAAGCTGCCATGGGGAATGAGGAAGTGTTAAGAATAATGGAGGAGTGGACTGGGATATTATAGAGGAAAAAGTTCCTGCTGAATGCTAGCGTGGAGAGAGGCGGAGGATGTGTTTGGTGGTGCCATCCTGATTGAAGTTGCAGAAATGACCAAGAGTGATCCTTTGATGTGAAGATTAGTTGGGTGGAAAATAAGGACCAGGCGATTCCTATTACTGTTCTGGGAAGGAGGGGTAGGATTGAGGGCAGACGTGAGATAGAATAGCCGGACATGACCGAAGGCCCTGTCAACCACTGTGAAGGAAATCCTCAGTCAGAGGCAAGTGGCAGATGGCTTCATCAGAGCAGGTGCAATGGAGACTAAGAAAGGTAGGGCTTGAGGCGTAGTCATGATAACTAGGAGTCAATGAGCTTGTAATGGATATCGGTAGATAGCTAATTTTCAGAAATGGAAATGGTTAAGTCAAGGAAAGGAATGGAAAAGCTAGAGATGGACCAAGTGAAAGTGCAAAAAGGATGGAAAACAGAAGCAAAACTGATGAATTTTTCCAGTTTAGAATGAGAGCAGCAAGCAGCCTCCAGTGTTCTTTCCTGCTTAAATCACTTGGGTTGAACATAAGCAGTGTGACAGTGCAGGTTGTGAAATGATAGTATGGCTGGTTGGAAGGAAGCATGACTCACCATTATTGTCAGATACATCTGGAGAAAGAGAAGAGGGTGACTGATTACTGTAGTTTCCTGATGAGTACCTTTCATATCTAGCTTTTAGTTTCAGTGACATGGTAAATTCCTCACTAGCCATTAATGGTAGAATGAGATGAGAAGAAAGAACAGTAATAATTGGTAACAAACCCTCCAGCTAACAAATTTTTAGACACCTTTTATTTACTTTCTATTGATTTTGGGTGTGTCTTTTTCATTTAACTTTCTATTCATTTTTCATTTGATGTTAACACTTTAAAGTTTCATCCTCTATAAAAAATATTAATTCAGGGATCATCTTGCAGCTTTGCGCTTGTAACATAGACTCTGCTTGAACATTCATTGCTCAGATTTGGGAGTCTGGAAACACAGCAGTTCACCACCACCTTCTCAAGGCTAAATAGAGATGGCCAATAATGGCTGGCCAGCCAGTGATGCCTACACCCTACAAGTGATTTAAAAAAAGACAGTGTGATATCAGAATAGCACCAAATCAAAGTATGCTTGCACCCTTATCCTGACAAAACACAAATGAATGACACAGTGAGTGTTGACAGTGTGGATAACAGTGGTAAAGTACCAGGCCTTGGTAACCCTGCTACAAATGGTGCTGATGCAAAGAAGCAGGTTCTTCCTCTCTACCCTCAACCTGACTTCTTCAAACAGGATTTCTGAGGCTACTGCAGACATCAATTAATTAGCAACTATCTTGTTTCATCAATTGTTCAGGTTTTCATACTTGTCTATCTAAGTTGCAACAACATGGTGCTTCACAACAGGCAAACATCTTCTTAGAAGCAGTTTCCATTCCTGTGCCTTGCCTGTGAAATTTGTTGAGATCAACCACCTGAAGGATGGGCAGGTTCAGCTTCTGCAACATTTAGTTATTGGCTTGGAATATGCACTATCTGAATATTGCACCAATGTTGCCAATTACATTGGTATTTTTGAAACTTTGAGAAAATGATGATTTTAAGATGTGGTTCAGTATAACTCAATATCATCATTGCATTTTATATAAAGAATTAATTCTGAATACCATTGTTGACACTTATTTCCAAAGTAATTGCTGCAAGTCCTCGTGGTAGTTCAGTCAATAGAATCAAGATGTAACTGATCAAAACATTTCAGGCATAGTCTTCAGACTGTGCTGAGCTTACTCTGTAATGTGGGGTGACTTTAAGGACATCAAAATTAGTCTCAATTTAGATTAGATTAGATTACTTACAGTGTGGAAACAGGCCCTTCGGCCCAACAAGTCCACACTGACCTGCCGAAGCGCAACCCACCCAGACCCCTACATATACCCCTTACCTAACACTACGGGCAATTTAGCATGGCCAATTCACCTGACCTGCACATCTTTGTGACTTGTGGGAGGAAACCGGAGCACCCAGAGGAAACCCACGTAATCACGGGGAGAACGTGCAAACTCCACACAGTCAGTCGCCTGAGGCGGGAATTGAACCCAGGTCCCTTTATCTGAGCATGGAGAAGAGCATTCCCTTGGTACCTGCCTTTTATTGCTATCTAGCAATATTCTCAATGATTGTGAGAGAAGAAATGCTTGCAGGTGAAGGTCCAGATACAAAGAGCTTTTGACTACCTCATGTGCATTTCTGTTTGGGTTTGAAAGTACTTTAAGATAGTTTAAACGTTTTCCTACAATTTTAGCTGTGCAGTCCTGCCACATTCAGTCATGAGTGGCAGTGCATATAGTAAAATAATCTAGTAGACTCATTAGAGACAGACAACTGGTGGTGGTTTAACTTGAGGGTCATCATGCCTCAACTGAATGGTCCATCCTGGTCTTCTCTTGAGGTCCTCAGCATCAGATAGACAAGTTTTCCACCAATTCATCATTCACTCCACATAATATCAAAAAATGGCCCAGACACTGTACACTCCAAAGGCAATGGGATCCAATAATATTCTGGTCATAGAATTGAAAACTTGTGCTCTGGAACTATTCTTGTCAAGCTGTTCCAGATTCAACAATGGCATCTACCTGCCATGTGTAAAATTGCTCAGGTTTGACCTGTCCCTTGAAGCAGGACAAATCCAAATGAGCCAATTACCACACCAGCAGTCTAATTTTAGTCATCCGTCAAAGTAATGAAAGGTGTTACAAGTAGTGCTCACCTAGCAATCAGCTGCTTACTAATGCAGTTCAAGGGGTGAGCTGATAGTGACTGCCCTTGACATGAAGGCATCATTTGAGCAAGGGTTGTTTAAAACAACCCTTGCAAAACCAGACTCAACAGGAATCAGGCAAAACTCTTCACTGGTTTGTAAAGAAGATGACAAGAGAAAATGGTTGTGAGTATTGGAAGCTAATCATGTCAGTTCAAGGAAATCACTGCAAGTGTTCCTCAGAATAGTGTCCATCACCCAACTACTTCAGCTGCTTCATCAATGAACCTTTCTTTATTATAAAGGATGGACAATAAATGTTGGCTTGGCCAGTGTGTCTACACTTTTGTGAAAGAATTTTATAAATGTTTGAAGGTATGTTATTGTAGGTGCAGACATGCCTTGGCTACTATACCAATGCGGTATAGAATCAATGAACTATTATTGCGCAGAAGGAAATCATTTAGCCAATCATGTCTCCAAGTAAAAAGCTCACCTGGTGCCATTCTCCTGCTTTTCCCCTGTAACCTTGCATGTTATTAATTTCCAAATAATTATTGAATTCCCAATATGGAGATGATGCAAACAAGATCAGCATCGAATAGTCTCAAAGTCTTTTGCAGAAAGGAATGAAGAATTGCCTACACCCACAGAAATAATACAGATCATAATTTTTAAAGTTGAATGGAGAATGTTTAATATAAGAAAACAGTGCCATAGTTTTTCATTGTACAATAGAAAGTTTGCATAATTACACAATAGGAACAATTTTACAAGCCTACTCTAGCAGTTAGGAACCTCACCTGAAAACAACACATGAAAAAAATCATGTTTGGTGCTTACAAAAGAAACTCATGGTGATATGTTCCAAAACTTGTGAAACTTATTGCATTTAAGATTCTTTCCTGAATCAGAGAATCACAAAATAATCCCCACTATGCATTAATTGAACTTACAACCTGTTATATTAAAGCACATAAATTTTATTTTCTGGCTTTCAACTCCTGAAGTAATATGTTGTCATAGAACCTCTAGAAAAGTGATGTAAGATAAAAAAAGGGACGTAAAGTATATTTGAATGCAAACTAAGAGTAAGCTTACAGTATAGAACTGTAGTATACAAAATAGATTATACCTTCTAGATTCTGAATTTGACACAATTAAAAGGACACAGGTTTGATTTGCATTACTCTGAAAGAAAAACTTTGAATTTACAGTATACTTTATCTTGCGTCTCAGAAACCTCCTAAACAGCAAGAACAATGATGGTGCTTCTGTGTGAGCTGTGCAAGAGTGAACAACAACAATATTTTTGATAATGCTGATAAAGGAAGAAATTTTGACTTGCTTGTGGTGGAAGCCCTTTGCTCTTTTTTTCAAACAATGTCACTTAGATACCGTATTTTCAATGTACAGTATATGAATAGAGCAAGAAATCAGAGCTGTTGGTCAAACATATGATTCAAATGACAATATTCACAACAGTGCAGCAATTCCTTGATTGCTACACTGTGTTAAATTTCACTGTTTGTTTAAATAGTGAAATACCACTTAAAGACCTTTGATTCAGAGTATCATCAAGTAAATCAAGTTGACAATATATAGTTATAAATTACTGTAACTAACTTAGATTATTATATTTGAGCACTGAGTTGTTACCAAATTGATGCCAAAGCAACTATTCAAGTGACTTGAAATGGTTCAACAATCATCATTCAAGACATATGTCCACATTGCAGCACCAATAAACATAACACAGAATATAATTTGGTTTACTTTCAGAATATAATTGACTCAAATATATTAATATTTGACACACTACATTTCTACCACAGTTTAATCAAAATATATTCAAAACAAACCTACAGCTTGCAACTAATCCATTTTAAAATGAAACATGATTACCTGCTGAGGTTAGATTTTTCCTGTTTTGCGGCTTATCCAGTCTCTAGGAGGATGCAGGAGGAACACTGCATTTCAGTACGTTCACTTTCACAGAATATTTCTTTAATTTATCTAGTAAATCTCTTGGAATTGCACTATAGTTGCTTTCAACGATACGGTGATATTTCTGAAGATGTGCGTTTCATTTGTGTGCAAAGCACTTTGTCCAAATCCAGTTAGAGTGCACTGACGCTTTGTAACAGACACAAAAACAACCACAGAGACAATCTGAAGAGTCTCAGCAATAATCAAAAATAGTACAAATGGATACAAAGCAGCACCAATCAGCTCAGCACAGGATAGGATGTGGTTTACTTTCACAACATGATTTGTCAGTCCTTCCCAGGATCGTGAGGATGGAGGAAAGGTAATATAGTGCTGTAAATTGTTAATAACAAGCTTTTAGCATGGCAGTAGCAGAGTGATTCATGTGATTCTCTAGCACCATCTTGCAACCGAATTTAAGATTTTGCGGAACGCCAAATATTTAGGAAATAGAAAAGGTCTATCTGTTGGTAACATTGATCTTTGTTATCTTTTTATGTTGTAGTTGTGTAGACACATATAAATAAAGCAATGAAGGTGGTTTAAAGCATTTCAAAAAAAGAAGTTGCCTTTGGTAAGGGTAAAAACCTGATTAAACTACATTTTGTAAACAATTCAACCAAAAATATATATACAAGCTAAAAGGTGAGACTGTGCCTTATGCTGAATCCACTATAAATTGGAATTGTAAATTCAAACAATGTTAGAAGTCAGACAATGCAACAGTCCAACAGGCTTATTTGTAAACACATTTGTGTAATAATTGTACTATTAAAAATTGTACTACTAAAAATAGTGTGCTCAGTTTTAAGCTGAGAATAATTAATACTTTTCATGGTATTAATGCAAGTTTTTTGAAAAAGAATTGGACAATATCAACCTTTCCCAGCAACATTAATAAACATAGAAAGCTAATGACCTTTACCATATTTATTCTTTAGTCTGGTTCTTAAATGTATGAAATATTAAAAATCCCATAGTAGCTTACATTTAAAAATGTAGAAAATTACTCATAGTACTTTTGAATAGCAATCATCCTGTGAAGTATTACTCCGCTTCATGATCTGAAAAAAATGTGACTGCATGTTGAATTTAGCATCATTTGTCAACATTGCTTAATGTGGAGGTGCCGGTGTTGGACTAGGGTGGACACGGTCAGAAGTCAGACGACGCCAGATTATAGTCCAACAAGTTTATCTGAAATCACATTACAAATTTTATGCTTTGCTCATTATTCAGTAACCATTGCTCATGGGTGTGCATGTTCAGATATAGGGAAGACATTTTCGTTCACTCAAATGTGCATGAAAAATAATGTAGGCTGGACAGTTTTGTTTGATGTCTGTCCAGCCTTGGCCACACACAAGTTTTTGGGCAGGTGTGAAATAAAATTTTTATAGTGAATGTAATAGTAGTGTGGAAGTCTTCCAAGTGATTTCCCAGCTTCTGGCCATACTGATTTCCAGGAATAAGGGCTCACTCATGATGAATCTTTCAGGTGAGAGGCCATTTAAAATGTCCGATGTGTTGAAAGTAGGTATCATTTTAAGATTCATTGACTGGTTTTGCTAATTTTACTATTTCCCTGTTAACATTTTAATGGGCCATTTTGCCATAGGTCAACAATTGTTATTGACTAGTACCCTCCCTTACACAGGTACCATTTCTGATACAATAGATTTCCCTATGGGGTGGTCTCTAAGCTGTAATATTCAAGAATCTATGAAATCATGTCTGACATTAGAATGACAGACAGGTACTTTCTGTCTTCCAACTTCTGGCCCCACATTTGCAGAGAAAATAAAATTGCCTCATTTCTTCCCCACAACATTTTGCCAACAAAGTTTTAAACATTACAATGGACAAAATCTTCACTGTTTGAACTGCTCACAGTGGAAAAGGCTGGCAATGGGTCAGTAGCTAAAAAACAGGGCAGAGAGCTTTGGTGTGGCTTCTTAACTCAGACACAGAACTTGGTTTTGGGTTTCTTGACCAATGCAATTGCAATCAAGCTTCAATATTTAAAAAGACAGAGACAGCAAATATGCTGAGAATGCCTCAACATGGGAAGAATGCCTCACTTCTTGATAGCATTCCTAGAGGTATTGCTGTAAGCTGTGAGAACCAAAGGGGAAGAAACATCATGGCAAATGAGAGGAAGAGGCCAACATCTGAAATTGAGCAATCAGATATGAATATCATGCAGGAGGTTACTAGGAGAAGTTATGTGCTCATGGATACAGTGCTGTAAGTGGTTCAATTACCACATAAGAGCAAAAAAGGGAAGACTTCTCACATTTCTCAAACCTTTTACACTGATATCCCCAGCCTTCGCCTGCAAAGCACTCTTAAGACCAACACAGCTTGCAGAATTTATCTCTCTCAATGTTCTTCTTACATCCTCATCTGAAAAGCCAACACTCCCACTCACCCTCATCTTACTGCCTTCTCATACTCAACACTCACAATTCCCTTCTACTAGTCCATTTTTTCCAAAACATGTAATTTCATTTCACTCATAATTCTCTCTTTTCCTTCAGGAGGAAAGTGTGCAGAATAATAAGGAGAGGCAGAGAACCAGATGCAGCCCTTCAATCATCACCACCCTGACTGCTGTGTAAGGGATGGCACTGGAGATCAGTGAAGTACCAAAGTGCATATCCTTTGGAGATGAAGAGATGGAGGTCTTCCAGATACCTGCTGACAGTATTAAATACCACTGTTGCGCCTGCCACACAGTGTATTTTAACTCTTAAATCCAGCAAAAGAACTGTGAGTCGACTCTTAATAATAATAAACAATAATACTCACTTATTTGACACAATTAATACTATCACAACAAAATACACTGTAAGTTAACAATTTACACGACATATCTATCTTATGCTTTAACTTAACTCTGAATGATAATATACCAACACACTAGAACTTGGCTGTGCTCTATGTGGTGATGTTGTCTGGTCTTCTTCTCCCAATGCCTTCTCTTCTCGGTGGTTGGTCTCGAGTTACTGGTCTCCAGTTACTGCTCTCGAGTTTCCATGCTGGGCGTGGTGTTGTAGCAATTCTTATACTCCAAAGTCTTTACACCTTTTTGGGAGGGTCTTCACCATTCGCCAATGGTTCAATCAGGCTCGATCACCTTGACTGATTGGACCCAACCAGGTGTTGGCATGTTGATGGCAGGGTGGTCCTTAGGCATCCATTCCTAGAGGCGCTGGATGCACATTGTCTCCTTCAAATAAGAGTGTGAGGTGCTCCCATGTCTGGTACATACTTTGATGTTTCCAAATGCCCTGAGGATGACATTCTATTGATTCCATTCAAACCCAAATTTGGGTGTGTATTGTAGGGTCTGCAGCTATCAGGTTTGTTGCAAATTGTCTGTTACAAACTGCAGATTATTTGGATTATGCAGCACAATCACTTTGGTCAAGGCTGGTTTCCATTTCCCAGCATGCTTTAGTCCTTGTCCATTTTCATCAAATCCATCATAAACTTCACCATTTTGAGCAGCCCGTCCGGCCACGCCACAATTGACACACAATAATCTCTCATGTTGAATTAATGTCACCAGTATGGTTTTGAACCCTTTTCTCTTGTATTTTTCTAATTTATATCTTTCATCTCCCACAGGACCTTCAAACATAATGCTGGAGCTAGTGCAGGACAAGGCCGAGGATTTATCAGAGGAGGCTACAAACTCTAAGGAAACACCATCTCATGACTCACACATAACCTCCACTATTCCAAATGCACACATCTTCGTAGACTAGCAGCATATGGAGTTTGGGTTGTCACATGGTGCATCGTGAATCACACTGAGCAGGAGCAGGTGTTGGAAACAGGGTATCAGTGCAGCATCCTCATCGTGGGTGCAGATATTATTTCAAGCTTTGTTCAGCTCAACCCAGAAGCTAAGCCTCATGGATCATCCACAAAGACAATTATTCTGGACCAGCTGCAGAAAATATCTGCAATCCTGAAAGTATTTTCAGATGCAGTGGGCAATACAAGAGAGTTGGGAAGTACCTGTCTCCAGAATGTGTGCCATGATGTTCTAGGTCTTTGTACTGGTTTCCACCTCCACAGAAAATGAAGCCTCTGCTTGGAGCATCAGAAACAGTAGTGAAATGAATGTATGTTTTCCTCATCAATGGCCCTACATTCAGTCTGACAGTTTCAACAGGTTAGAGGAAAACCATAGTGCAGTCATTTATCATCTCACTGAAGTGCAAGAAACACACACACACACCTTTCAGAAAAATAGTATAACAAGAATGGAAGATGAAAAGTTGGTATCAGTGAATAAAAAGATTACTGGAATGCTTTGTGTTGAGAGTGGTAGACTGGGAGGGCTAATGAATCCAGCAATTTTGTGCCATTTGGTTGCACATCCTCAGGTTAATTGAACTGTGATTTTTTACAATCTTGAAAGGGTGTTTGCTTTCTGCACTTCCTTGCCGTCAGCCTACTCAGCAGCACGGGAGCAGTTAATGCTCTACCATGGATGAGGAACAAGAAGACCAGCACCACCTGCAGGAGCAATGCCAGCAGGAGCAGCTGCTTTTTTCTCAGCCACCTGCCACTCCACAGGATAAGGTGGATGGACACAGATCTCAAGCTTGCAGTAGGCAATATCCCTACATAGGGAATCTAGGCAGCAAACCAGCTGCGGGGTTTGACAAAACACCAGTGTTACCTCAAGAGCTCAGATTTTCAAAGCAGGCCACTGCTTATGTCTGCAGCCTCCTGGAACAGAACCATCTTCAGAGTCGACCAAATAGGTATGCATTGCTGATGGCTTTTGAATTGCATCACAGCCCTGAAATTCTTCGCCTCTTTCTCCTTCCAGAAATCTGTTGGTGACATCTGTAGTTGTTAACATCTTTCGGTCCACAAGTGCATCCAGAGTGTCTATTGCCATGTTTGGCAAGGTCACCAATTAAGGCTATTCAAAAATGAAAGGATTTGTTGCAATGATTAGATTCCTACAAGAATATGGCAATCAAGATGCTTTATTACCAACTTGGAATACCTGTCAAATAGAGGCAAACAAAATAATGACACAAGAGCATAATACTCTCCATTTTGATGATCTGTACATGGTTGTGCTAAATGAGGTACTTTTGTGGAGATTGCCCTTTTTGATACACTCCAGCCTTATCCTGCATGTCAGCTGTCAGTCACCTTAGAAAATATCTGTGACACAGTGAAAAACACACTCTTTACGATCAAGCTCTGTGAGCAAAGTCTTTCATTCGGGCAACTGCATGATTGAAATTTACAATGAATCTCTGACATAATATGGATCAATATACCACAAATTTGCTTATATTGCAGAAATCCCAATTGAGGTAAATCTTGCAGGATCCCTTTAGCACCAGCCCCTGCCCAACCAAAAACCCTCACCACTGGCAGGACCTGACTCCAACCTCAGCTTAACCCAATCTGACCCCTGCCCCTTTGGCCAAAACCTGACTCCTCCCCTTGGTCATAGTTCCCAATTAGTCTGACCTGACATTGTCACCAGCCCTGGCCCGACCCAACATTCTCATTGAACCAACATGAAGTGCACTCCCCCACCATTCCCTGGACATGATGCACCCCTTGGTGATGGGCCCAACACTCTCAACTCCAACCCAATCCAACACTGCTGTTATCCCCAGCCAATACAACACCGCATCACAGCCTCAGTCAAATACCTCCTCAGTGTAGCATCCCCACCAATCCTGACTCCCCCACTCTGGCCTTGACTCCCTTGTCCCAGTCCCGATCCTAACTCACTCCTCAGGGTCTCAGCATGGACTGCCACCTTGGCCGTGATTCCTCTCTTGGCCTTTTCTGATTCAACCCTAATCCAACCACATCCCTGACTCTCCAAATCTACCTTGAATCTCCTAGCTCCCAACAACTTAACCATTCAGCACCTTGTCTCACATACTTACTTTACTCACTTATTTCCTCTCCTTGGTTTTCACAATTAGATTTTTCCACCTGTGGATGGATATTTAAATAACAATAATCTTTTCCATTTATTTACAGAATATTTAGAGTGATGAACCATCTTCTTTTTATCACACAAGTGTTTGAACATAACATACTTCTGCTGTATGACAGCTACTGATATTGTTACTGTGATAACAAATGAAAGTTGAAAATAGCATTGCATGTGAAAGAGAGTTTGGTACCTTATGAAAGGAGGCATGGTTTCTAAGCAGATTATTTCTGACAGATTATTTCTATACCCAATATCTATCCATGGTTTTGCTATAAAATGGTTTCACTTCTGGGATTCTGACACTTGCTTTATAACGGACTTCCACTGTCGTTCAAAATTTGAAGGCTTTCCAGCTCGTCAATTCCACACCTTGGAGGCCCTCACCTTGTTGTCCTTGATGAGTTTCAGACAGCCTGGCTAACCTGTAAAATGCAGTTAAAGTCAGAATGACGGTTGAATTCATTCTATTGTATTTAGTTCACAGACCTGCCAGCCCCAAAACTGCCTGGTTCTTGAAATGCCAGTATCTTCAATGCTTTACTTGCCCCACAGGTACCAATACCTGTTCCCCTTCTTGCAGATTAAAACTGCCTATCCCATCCCAAAGCCACACCATGTGAATAATTTGCTAACTCTCCAACTGCATGTTGTCCTTCCCTCAGTCGTACAGTATATGTAAAGGGGAATGACAGATTCGTCAAGAGTCAGCTTTGCCTGATTGGCTGCATACACCATGATACTATCAACTATTTATGGAACTGTTGCACAAGTCCCTGGCAGTGATTATGGGACTCAGGTTTCTCAGGTTTAGGTCAGCATAGCAGCAAATGCCAACTGTGCCATCTGCTGCAAGACATAAGGCTAACGCATGCAGGAATTATACTGACCAGCTGTGGTCTGAACCTAGCCATATAACTCCTCGCATCCATGTTGTAATGCTGACCTATCGGATAAGGCTGTAGTGTATCAAAAAGGGCAATCTCCACAAAAGTACCTCATTCAGCACAACCATGTACATATCATCAAAATGGAGAGTATTATGCTGGTGTCTCATTGTTTTGTTTTCATCTAGGGTCCCCTTTCCCTCCTTTTCTCAATACCTTGCTCTTGCATTTAATTAATTCAGCTTCACAATGCTTGTCATATACTTTAACTCTTTCCTTTGTTTATTCCCAACTCTTTAAGTGTACCACACATAATTTAAATGGTGAAATTCCTGCAAATCACATAACAGATCATTTAGGATGACACAGTGGCTCAATGGTTAGCACTGCTGTCTCACAGTACTAGGGTCCCAGGTTTGATTCCAGCTTCAGGCAACTGTCTGTGTGGAGTTTGCACATTCTCCCTGCGTCTGTGTGGGTTTCCTCCCACAGTTCAAAGATGTGCAGGTCAGGTGAATTGGCCGTGCTAAATTGCCCATAGCATTAGGTGCATTAGCCAGAGGGAAATGGGTCTGGGTGGGTTACTCTTCGGAGGGTCGGTGTGGACTGGTTGGGCCGAAGGGCCTGTTTCCACACTGTAGGGAATTTAATCTAATCACAACAGATTGAAGCTAACATTCAAATAACTTGTCAGTTCAGTGTAAAAAGTTATATATTAAGAATACTTATGTGTTAGATCATTGAATTAATTAAGAGCAGATGTAGGACACTTGACACTTGGCCCTTTAAGCCCGTTCTGCAATTCATGACTGGATTTTATTGTGAATGCTTGTTTGGATCAATCCAATAGTAAGTCATTGCTTTCAAGAGAAAATGGAGAAAGTTAGAGTTCTTTCAATAATGGCATTACAATTATGTAATATTAAATCTGTTTTTCTAGATTGTTCTGTGCACCCACAGTATTGTTCCTTCGTATTTATTTCTTGCATTAATGAGCACGTGAAAACAAAGTAGAAACACAAATATTTTTAAACTATTTTCTTTTGTGTTTTAATCATGCGCAGTTTCCAACCTAATGTATTCTTCCACTGTTTAAATAGGCTGGATTGTATACTAGAAGAAAGTGAGGACTGCAGATGCTGGAGATAGAGTTGAGAGTGTGGTGTTGGAAAAGCTTTTCTAGCACCACATTCTGGACTCTGGATTGTACATTGTCTCACTGGTGAGTTTGAAGGTGGTGGCGAGGGGGACTTTAAATTCAATGAATGAGTTTCCTATTGCTGATCGTCTTACACTGACGTGTCTGAAATTTTACAGGGAGCAGGGGAGATGTTGTGTAGCCTATTGATGCCCTTAAGTGGCAATTAATGGCCACTTAAGAGCTTCAACCCATTTCTGTCAATATTTTACATGCAGACAGTAGAAAGACAGCATCATGCAGGAAGCCCTAGCTTTAACTGTGTGAGCTGGTATTGGTCTGGGGAGACGAGAATGGCTGCAGGTCTCTTTTGTATGTTGTGTGGTGACAATAATTAGACCATAAGATACAGGAGTCAAATTGGGCCATTCAGCCCATCAGGTCTACTCTGCCAATCAATCATGACCAATTTGTTTCTCAACTCCATTCTCTTGTCTTCTCCTTGTATTCCTTGATCCCCTTACTAATCAAGAGTCTCTGTTTTAAATACACTCAAAGATTTAACCTCCACAGCACTTTGCAGCAATGAGTTCCATAGAGTCAGACATGGAAGATATAGAATATGGGGAAATAGATGGTAACATCTTGAAAAATGTCCATATTACAGAGGAGGAAGTGCTGAATATCTTGAAATGCAAAGAAGTGAATAAAGCCACAGGACCTGAACACGTGTACCCTAGGACTCTGTGTGAAGCTAGGGAAGTGATTGCCGGGCCCTTGGTGAGATATTTGTATCATCGATAGTCACAGGTGAGATGTCGGAAGACTGGAGGTTGGCTAATGTGGTGCCACTACTTACGAAATGTAGTGAAGAAAAGCCGGGGGACTATAGGCCGGTAAGCCTGACCTCAGTGGTGGGCAAGTTGTTGGAGGGAATCTTGAGGGACAGGATGTAATGTATTTGGAAAGACTGATTAGGGGTAGTTAGCATGAATTTGTGCATGGGAAATCATGTCTCACGAACTTGATTGAGTTTTTTTTGAAAAAGTAACAAAGAGGATTGATGAGGGCAGAGTGGTGGACGTGATCTATGTGTACATCAAAAAGGCGTTCGACAAGGTTCCCATTAAAGACTGGTTAGCAAGGTTAGATCTCATGGAATACACGGAGAACTTGCCATTGGAAAGAGAACTAGCTCAAAGGTAGAAGACAGAGGGTGGTGATGGAGGATTGCTTTTTCAGACTGGAGGCCTGTGATCAGTGAAGTGCCACAAGATTCGGTGCTGGCTCCACTACTTTTCGTCATGTATATAAATGATTTGGATATGAACATAGGAGGTATAGTTAGTAAGTTGCAGATGACACCAAAATTGGAGGTGTAGTGGACAGCTAAGAAGATTACCTCAGAGTACAATGGGATCTTGAGCAGATGGGCCAATGGGCTGAGAATGGCAGATGGAGTTTAATTTAGATAAATGTGACGTAAAGCATTTTGGGAAAGCACATGTTATCAGGAATTATACACTTAATGATAAGGTCTTGGGGAGTGTTGTTGAACAGAGACCTTGGAGTGCAGGTTCATAGTTCCTTGAAAGTAGAGTCGCAGGTGGGTAATTAGTGAAGAAGGTGTTTGGTATGCTTTCCTTTATTGGTCAGAGTTTTGAGTATAGGTGTTGGGAGGTCACTTTGGTCTGTACAGGACATTGGTTAGGCCACTTTTGGAATATTCTGTGCAATTCTGCTCTCCTTCCTATTGGAAGGATGTTGTAAAACTTGAAAGGGTTCAGAAAAGATTTATAAGGATGTTGCCAGGGCTGGAGGATTTGAGCTATAGGGAGAGGCTGAATAGGCTGGGGTTATTTTCCCTGGAGTGTCAGAGACTGAGGAGTGACCATATAGAGGTTTATAAAATCATGAGAGGCATGGATAGGATAAATAGACAAACTCTTGTGGGGGAGTCCAGAACTAGAGGGCATAGGTTTAGGGTGAGAGGAGAAAGGTATAAAAGGGACCTAAGGGATAACGTTTTCGTGCAGAGGGTGGTGCATGTACAAAATGAGCTGCCAGCAGAAGTGGAGGAGACTGGTACAATTGCAGCATTTAAAAGACATCTGGATGGTATATGAAGGGTTTAGAGGGATATGGGCCGAGTGCTGGCAAATGTGATGATGAGGTTAGAATATCTAGTCGGCATGGACGAGTTGGACTGAAGGGTCTGTACATCTCTATGACTCTATAAGTTACCACTCTCTTGCTGAAGAAATTCCTCATCTCTGTTCTAACGGGTCGTCCTTTCACCCTGAGGCTGTGTCTCTGGGTCCTAGTTTCTCCTAATAGTGGAAACATCTGCTCCATGTCCATGCTATCCAGACCTCTCAGTACATTGCAAGCTTTAATCAGATCCCACCTCATCCTTCTAAATTCCATTGAGAACAGATCCAAAATACTCAACTTCTCCTCATAGGACAAGCCCTCCATTATTCGGGATCATTCTTGTAAATCTCCTCTGTACCCTCTCCAACACCAGCACATCTTTCCTTAGATACAGGGCCTAAAACAGCTCACAATATTCAAAATGTGGTCTGACCAGAGCCTTATATAGCCATAGTATTATATCCCTGCTCTTGCTTTCTCGCCTTCTTGAAATAAAGGCTAACATTGCAATTGCCTTCCTAACTGTCAATTGACCTGCATGTTAACCTTAAGAGAATCCTGAACTAGGACTAATTCAATCACATGTTAATGTCTCAAAATGTTCTTCTTTGTAAAATGAAAATATTTATTTCATCAGCAACTAAACTGTTTTTAAATTATGTGATGAACATATACAGCAGCAGTAATGCAACAAAAACAAATCATCCAAAATGTAAGTGGACAGCACGTCATAAAAATAAACAAACAGCCATTGAGGAAAGCTTAAAAGTCTGCTGCTCCCAAGTGAGCAGTTCTCAATAGGTGCACGGATCAGAATTTGGTCCACAACAAAATAGGATTAAATCTTGATTATGCTTAGTATCCCTCCCATAGAATATGTGATTGCTAAATAAACTCTATCTGAAATGCAAATATGAAAAACATTTTAGAAATGGTACAGTCTCAGAAATATAACTGCTAGGAGATCAAAACCTGTTTATTTACAATTCCAACATCCAATATAATTATAAAAATGTTGGCGGGAGAGGAGCTTTCTTCAAAGTTTCAGACATCTATTCCTTCATAAATGCAAAACCTCATAAATAATTATAATTAAGTAAAATATACAGGATATTTAATTATGTGTTGAGACAGTTTTAAATAATATCTATAGTCTTCAGACACTTAAATGTTACAAATGTTCTACATTTTTTCAAAGACAATCATTAGATAATCTTCATTACTTATCATATTCATATTGAAGTGATCTGTCTGCCAAATGTTCAGATTTCTTTAAAAAGATTACAAATTTCAAGCTTCACAATTTCCTTCAAGATATGATTATGTGTAATGTATATGTTGTACTTAAACAATGTGAGTCTATTTCAGGTTTATATAGCAAGTATTCTTGGTCTGCTTGCTTATCAGCTTTTGTTTATGGTTGTTTCACCCACTTTCTGCTGAATACTAGAAATAAAATAAATTATCTATGAGGATTTTGATGCAGTCACTGTAAGTTGTCAAACAGTTATACTGCCCTTACACATCTATTACATGACAGTTTGAACAAATACTGGTGAGTGGGGAGTCAAAGAACTGCAAAGCATCAACTTGTAATGCTTCTACTTTTGTTTTAATAGGAATGCAAAACCTGATAATATATATATCATAGCTTGAAAAAGATCAAAAACAAAGTATAAATACCAGACTATTAGTTGATTTTCTAGCCTATGTATAACATTTAAAACCTGAGACATCTGTTTGTAATTGTGAGTGATAGAAAACTTTGTAATGAGAACAAAATACAACATCAGAAATCTTTATGACCCATATGCCTCCTAAAACTGTCCACGCTCAATGTCTTCATTCTAACCATGTTAGTAAGATCCTCCTCAAACTTAACAACTGATGGAAGGTGCCACCAACAGTGCTACCAAGCAGCATCTGCTCAGCAATAACCTGCTCATTGATGCCAGTTTGTGTATTGCCTGTGCCAGTCAGCTCCTGACCTCATTACAGTCTTAGTTCAGACATGGAGGTGAGATGAAGGTAACAGCCTGTGACATAAAGGCCACATTCAACTGAGTGCAGCATCAAAGAGCTCTACCAAAAGGGCCTAGCACTGGAATGAATGGGTATCAGGGGGAAAACTCTTTGCTCGTTGGAGTCAGGCACCTGGCACATAGGAAGATGGTGGTGGTTGTTGGAGGTCAGTTATTTCAGCTTCTGGAAATCTCTGCAGGCATTCCTCAAGGTAGTGTCCCAGGCCCAACCATGTTCAGCCATTTCATCAATGGCCTTACTTCCTTATAAGGTTTGAAGTGGGGATGTTTGCCCATGATTGCACCATGTTCAGCACATTCGCGATTCCTTTGATACTGAAGCAGTCCACGTTCGAATACAATAAGATCTGGACAATATCCAGGTTTGGGCTGACAAGTGGCAAGTGACATTCATGCCACACAAGTGCCAGACAATGACCATCTTCAATAGGAGACCATCTAATCACCACTCCTTGACATTCAATGTTGTTATCATCACTGAATTCCCCACTATCACATCCTCGGGGTTACCATTGACCAGAAACTTTCTGGATTCATCACGTAAACACAGTAGCTACAAGAGCAAGTCAAAAGCTAGGGATATTGTGGCGAATAACTCACCTCCTAACACCCCAAAGCCTGTCCACCATCTCCAAAGCACAAGTCAGGAGTGTGATGGATACTCCCACATGCCTTGATGCATTCAGCTCCAACAACATTCAAGAAGCTTGAGAACATCCAGGACAAAGCTGTCTGCTTGATTGGAACCATCTCCACAAGCATCCACTCTTTCCACCACCGACAATCAGTGGCAGCAGTGTGTACTATCTACAAGGTGCACTGCTGAAATTCAACAAAGATCCTCAGACAGCATCTTCCAAGCCCACGACCTCTTCCATCTAGAAGGACGAGGGCAGCCATTACATGGGAACACCACCTGCAAATTCCCCTCCAAGCCCCTCACCATCCTGACTTGGAAATATATTGCCATTCCTTCCCTGTTGATAGGTCGAAATCTTGGAAATCCCTTCTTAGCATATGGTGGATCAATCTACAGTATGTGGACTGCAGAAGTTCAAGAAGGCAGCTCATCAACAGCTTCTCAAGGGCATCTATGGACAGGCAACACAATGCTGGCCAGCTCCACAAGTGCATTTTAAAAAAACACAGAAGTCTATCATAAATATATCTGTTTGTTCTTCAATTTTATGCATAATTACAAAGGTAAGAATTACATACTGTTTCAGGTGAAAGGATAAACCCCATGTAATGGAACTAAATGGGAAATAGGATAGAGTCTTTGTCAATTGTTTGTTGTTTATTACAGCTGAAAATGTGTTGCTGGAAAAGCGCAGCAGATTAGGAATACTGATGAAGGGCTTATGCCCGAAACGTCGAATTTCCTGTTCCTTGGATGCTGCCTGACCTGCTGTGCTTTTCCAGCAACACATTTTCAGCTCTGATCTCCAGCATCTGCAGACCTCACTTTCTCCTGTTGTTTATTACAATCTAACACGGTTTCTCTAATTTTACAATCTATTGATAAATGAATTAAATAAATGAGTTATAGATTTTCACTTCAACTTTATTGTCATATCACAAAATGAAGAGGTGTTTTAAGAATGTGGAACACAGAGGAGGAAGCATTTTCATAGACTTGAAGTACTAATTCTTATAGTTTCTACATTCAATGTATTATTCAAGGAATTAAATAAATAGGAAGACATTACAATAAGATGCAATGTTTAAGAAAACTTATTAAGTGCAAACTACTTAGTGGATTTATCTATAACAGTTGAATCCCATTGATACAGGCTACGTTGGTTCAACAGTTCAATTGCACCATCTAGTGTAGAGAATTTTCATTTTTCTGCTTATAGACATGGGCAAGTCTGTCAATTATCACTGACTATATAATTGTAAGTGTGGTAAATAAACATACACAGAAAGACAGATGAGAAAAATAGGAAAGAAATTAAAAAGCAGAATGAGTACAAAAATAGGAGAAAAGTGCAGATCAATGTGTAGCTGGAGCAAAAACGGCATTTAGACTTCTGGGGCACTGGTTCATGTCCTGGGTATGGGAGGAATCAGCACAAATTGGAACAAATATTGTCATGGAGAGATTTGTTAGTGATGTTGGGAGTGTTTAAACTCATTTGTTAAGGGGATAGGAACTTGAAATTACATTCAGAAGTGATAGGTGCAAAGCATGAAATGGAAAGCAAAAAGTTACCAACCAAGAAGGATTTGAGCTACAGGGAGTGATTGAAAAGGCTGGGGCTGTTTTCCTTGAGGCTGACGGCTGACCTTATAGAGGTTTATAAAATCATGAAGGGCATGGATAAGGTAAATAGACAATGTCTTTTCCCTGGGGTGGGGGAGTCCAAAACTAGGTTTAAACCTATGTATGATCTGGATTAAATTCCATTTGCCACTTTCCTGCTACTTGACTAGTGTATAATGAGTAGTAGTTTATATTTCTCCCCTCACCGTCAATCACCACACCAATTTTCTTTGTCATGCAAACTTTTAATTTTCCCTCTATGTTTATTAAGTCTGAAGCAGTGATATATACCACAAAAAGCAAGAGACCTAGTGCTGAACCCTATGGTCCCTGCCACTCAGCCAATTTTGGATCCAGCTTACCACTTTCCATCGGACACTCTAGGGTTTTACATGCCTGGCTGCTTTGCAATGTTGGACATCATCAAAAGGCATAAGTTTAAAGTGAGAGGGGAAAGATAATGAACGAGACATAAGGGGTAGCTTTTTCACACAGGGGGTCATACGTGTATGGAATGAACTATCAGCAGAAGTGGTGGAGGCTAGTACAACTGCAACATTTGAGAGGCATCTGGATGGGTATATGAATAGGAAGGGTTTGGAGAGATATGGGCCAAGTGCTGGCAGGGTGGGACTAGATTAGTTTGGGATATCTGGTTGGCATGGACAAGTTGGACCGAAGGGTCTGTTTCCATGCTGTACATCTCTATGACTCTATAAATATGGAAGGCAGAGGAAAAATAAGCTAGAAAATAGACAAAAAAGGAGTAATCGAATGACTAATGGAATAAGTGTCAAAGCAAGAAATCTATTAACAAAGCAGATGGATTGAAGGCAAGGATGGACATTTGGAATACAGTACGATACGGTTATTACTGAATGGTTGGTCAAAGAAGGGCAGGCATGGCAATTTTACAGTTCTTGCTACAGGACTTTCAGAGGGAATGGAGAGCATAAAAGTTCACCAAAATTCCTTAAACAGCACCTTCCAAACCCATGACCACTTCCATCTAGAAGGACAAGGACAGCAGATGCGTCAGAACACTACCACATTTGAGTTTCCTTCCAAGCCACTCACCATTCTGATTTGGAAAATATTGATATTTCTTCACCACTGCCAGGTCAAAGTCCTGGGATTCTCTCCCTCAGGGCACTGTGAGTCAACCTGCAGTAAATGGACTGCAATAGTTCAAGAGGCAGCTTAATGCCACCTTCTCAAGGGCAATTCGGGATAGGCAATAAAAAGTTGGCCAGCAGCAATATTCACATCCCACAAGTGAATATATAAAAAAGCAAGGGGTGTCACAGCATTGACCAAAGAAACAATTACAGCTATGAGGAGGTCTGTTATGCTGGAAAGAACATCTATTGAGATGATTGAGTTGAAAACAAAAACAGAGCAATCACATTGCTACGAGTATAGGATACAGTCACAACAGACACAGGGAGTTAAAAAGGAAATATGTCAGCAAAATTGTTGAAAAATGCAGAAACAATAGAGCATTAACAGTAGGCTAGCTCGATCACTTTAATATTAAATGGGATTAAACTAATGTAAAAGATATGGCAGGTGCAGAATTCTTAAAATACTTAAGAGAGCCTTTTTAGCCAGTAAGTAGCAAGCTCAAGAAGTGAAGGGGCAGTTTTAAATTTAGCTTAGGGTACAAGGTTGGAATATTGGGAGGGTTATCAATGGAATAGCATTTTTATCTCAGCAATTATAATTCAGTTTTAATGTAGTAATGGAAGAGGACAAGTATAGATGAAGTCTAAAGGATGCAATTCAAGGCATTCTACAAATAATGCTGAACAAATATGTTCCCATAAAAAGAAAAAGCTCCTCTCACACCACACTAGATTTCAAATTGGAGGTTGGTTGGATTAAGCAAAAAAGGATATTTGGGTCTAATATTGAAGTATCAATAGTTAAGAAAGGAATATAGAAAGTACAGGGCTAAATTTAATAAATGAATTAGGAAAGCAAAGTTGTGAGAATAACCTATGAAAAGATGGGACATAATAGAGGCCAAGAATTAACCTTTTGAAGTAAAGCAAAAGTGTGGGCATGGTCCTCAATGAATATTTTCCAACTGTATTAATAAACTAGGTAGATGATGCACATTGTTGATAGAAAGGAGGAGTGTGCAATATTGAAAACAATAAACATAATGAGAAAAAATATAACGGGAGTTTATCATCTTTGAAAGTAGATAAATTACCAAGTCCAGGTAGTTTACCTCCCTGGCTACCAAGAGGAACAAGAGAGGAAATAGTCCAGGCTGTAATCTTTGTATTTCGTTTCCTTCTGGCTATAGATGCATTGCTGGAGAATTGGGACTAGCAAATCTGTGTTTAAAAAGGGGAAAAAAGGATGGACTGAGTAATTTAAATTCAACCAGCTGAATCTCAATAATGGGTTCTGAGAAACTGTACAAATCATTCAGAAGGGCACAGATTAATCACAAAAAAATCTACATAGATATACAATGGTAGATTGTGTCTGATTGTCTGCATTGAATTTCTTAAGAATTTCAGCAAGACTTTTGATGATGTCCAACATGGCAAAGCAGCCAGGCATGTAAAACCCTAGAGTGTCTGATGGAAAGTGGTAAGCTGGATCCAAAATTGGCTGAGTGGCAGGGACCATAGGGTTCAGCACTAGGTCTCTTGCTTTTTGTGGTATACATCACTGCTTCAGACTTAATAAACATAGAGGGAAAATTAAAAGTTTGCATGACAAAGAAAATTGGTGTGGTGATTGACGGTGAGGGGAGAAATATAAACTACTACTCATTATACACTAGTCAAGTGGCAGGAAAGTGGCAAATGGAATTTAATCCAGATCATACAAACTAGGGGCAGCACTTGGACTTTCAGCACTCAATAATACCATGGCTCATAGGATTGTGGCTTCAATTCCATTTTCTTTTTATTCTCTCGTTAGTCATGAATTTATCTCTGCATTCAAACTATTCAACTAATCAATTGTACAATTCCACCACTCCCTGGCAAAAAACATGCTACTGACTCACACTTCGAAAGAACAAAAATTACTTTCATTTCCATCTTAAAGGGGATACCCTTTATTTTTAGCCTGTGTCCCTTAGTTCCAGTCTTTTCCGTATGTTTCAACATCTACTTGTCAAGCCTTCTTAGGCTCTTTTGTTTCAAAAAATCACCTCTCATTTTCTAAACTCCTATGGATGCAGACATAATGTGCCTAACATTTCCTCATGATATTGTCTTTCATCTCAGGAATTAGTTGGGTGAACCTTCTCTGAGCTGTGACTAATGCAAGTATGTCCATTTTTAAGTATGATAACCATATCTGTAACTGAGATGTAGTCTCACCAATGTTCTATACAACTACAACAAAACAGTTCTACTTTTACAACTCATTCTTCTTGTCTTCCTAATCAATTGCTGTACCTGTGTACTAACCTTTTATTATTAATTTACCAGGACACCTGGATCCCTTTGTGACTCAGAATTCTGCATTCTCTGTCCATTTAAATTATTGGTTATTCTTCTTGCTCAGCTAGCGATAGAATGCCCTTTTTGATTTGCAGGAATGCTCCACATGAAGCGCGTGGTCAACACAGTGAAACTGAGTTTTGATTAGCATGCATTTAATTCTAGGTAATGCTGTATCTTACAAAAACATTGATGTTAATGGTTTTGTTTTGCCGGTCAATGTTTGCAACAAATGTTAAGTACAAAGGTGGACTATATCTTGTTGCTTTGTGTAATACCACCAGTTGTCCATGCCTCAAAACTATGGTGAAGTGACGTGAGAAACTGGCTGTTAGGTTTTGATTTTTATTGACACAGATTTATATTCTGTGAAAAAACTGTGGATGAGCCTACTAAACGATAAGATTGTTTTCCTAGACAATGTGCAATTTCACTATTCAATGCAGAGTCTTGGAAATGATACATTCAAAACTGGAAAATTCCTGAATCAAGTTAAGGATTATATTGTTAATATGACAAATGGGCATTGAAGTGTATGGCCATGGGCAAGTTGGCACAAAATATATGCGTTGAAAATGTGTTGCTGGAAAAGCGCAGCAGGTCAGGCAGCATCCAGAGAGCAGGAGAATTGACATTTCGGGCATGAGCCCTTCTTCAGGAATCAGAATATATGCGCTGAAGTTTCAGTGAGAACCAGGCAGCGGGTCCTTATGACCCATGTTGACTTTTCATTTGCAAATTTCTGTTCATTAATTATGCAATTGGCACCTCCGATGCCGGACTCATGGAATTGCAAAGCAGGAGAGATGGAAGTGCCCCCTGTGCTGGGACTTGGTGACATTAACCTCATTGGCACAATATTTAAACTTCAGGAATTGATCTTCACATTGTAGTCCTGCATCATTATCCCAAACAAAACACACCGGAAAGGCAAGTTAACTTCTCTATTCTCTGACAGGGACCTGAAGGTGCTGGTGGATGGAATGATGGAAAGGAGGGCCATGGTTTTTCCTCCTGACTGGCAAAGGAGGCCATACCACCAGACTCAGTTAGCCCAAACCAAGGTAGTGGCCTACCTCATTGCAGTGTCACAGGTAAAAGGCAATGCACAGCAATACAGAGAATAAATTAATCATCTTCTGCACACTGCAAGGATAAGTCCCATAATCTGTTCTCTGCTATCTTGTACTCACAGGGCCACCACTCACTCAAACTCTGCCACTGCACACACATCTCACCAAGGTTGATACAAAACATTTTACTCTTTTATGGGGTGGGGTTATGCTGGCTAGGCCAGCATTTATCGCCAATCCCTAATTGTCCAGAGGGCAGTTATGTGTCACCAACATTGCTGTGTGTCCAGAGGCACATGTAGGCTGGAGCAGGGAAGAATGGCAGTTTCCTTCTCTTAAAGACTTTAGTGAACCAGATGGAATTTTCCCAACAATCAGCTATGGTTTCAAGGTCACCATTAAATTCTCAGCTTCAAATTTGTTCTTATTGAATTCAAATTCCACAATCTGCCATGATGGTCTTTGAATTAATATTTTAGTTGTAGTACCACTCAGCCATTGCCTCCATGCATCACTTCGACTCACTGGCTCTCGCCTTCCTCATCCTCCCAAATTCTAGCTTTTGCTGCCTTATGCGCTTCTCATTCAATCATTGGGAACTGTCTTTCTGCCTTGCTCATGCATCATTACCAACTGTTTCTCCATCCTTGTCCATGATACTAAATCCTTCTGCTCATCTCACTGCAGGAAAAATTAACCCACCCCTTGGGCTGGAATTGGATAAGCCCCTTGACTGACAGTGATGGGAGCTGCTGACTGACTGTAGATCCCCTGAGCTCTCTAAGGAATGATCCCCATTGACTTTCGGACATTACAAAATAGTTGAAGTACATGCAGGGTGTGGCCACATAAAATGCAACAAATGCTGCAAGCATGTTATTTACATAGCATAGTGTCATATAGCAACATGTCCACTTCCTTATATAAATAAAACAAAGAACTGCAGATGCTGGAAATCTCAAAAGACCAGAAATTACTGGTGAAACTCAGTAGGTCTGTCAACATCTGTGGGAAGAAAGCAGAGTTAACGTTTCAAGTCTGATGACTCTTCATTACAACATTAATTTCTAGCTTTATTTCCATTTTCTTGACTGTTCAGTTCTCCTCGCCATGACAAACTACCTGTTTCTCCATGTGCACTAAAAAGCAATGCAAGCCAGCGAGGCTGGCAGTACTTAAGTAATGCTAAGAAAGTAAACTGAAAACCAGAGGGTGTATCCAGTGTAGATATATGTGTGACTCTGAAGGCAAAGCAATGTAGCAGAAGAATGCATGTCATAAGTGTCCTTGCACTCAAAGTGAAGTTCTTAAGTGATGTGAAAGTTAGTCTGAGAGCAGTGATGTTAGCAATGCTCACTTACATGAAGGAAGGGTGGAAGAGAATGGTGTCCATGGCACATGCAGGGACACTGTTGTGTCAGAAGGTCTAGAGAAGCAAGTGGCAAGCTGCTTTCATCAGGAAACCATGTTGACAATTGTTGTGGTCAGGTTTCTCTGAAAAATTGGATGCTGCAAAGAAATGAACCGAGAATAGCATTAATAAAATGCAAGTGCATGGAAATAAGGTAGCTGTCACACATTAGATAGATACAGAACTCTAATTTTTCCATTTTCATTGCATATTCTCAAATTTCTTGCCATTGTTCAAGCTGCTGAAGCAAGCAAAAAGTTCTGTCCTATGTCTTTTTCAATTTTATCATAAGGCCAAGACATCTGAAGGCTTTGGTAAATCAATCAACCAATAGTTATATGCCCTTTGGAGTGTATGCTAAAACACAGTCAAAGGCACACAAAAATTAGCTTTATAAATGTTTTGTACAATCATAAGCCTTTACATTTTGAATCAATTTCTATTGGTCTGAACTGGATGTGCATCCCTATGTTGAGATCTTTAACTGTACACAAGAACATAACTAAAGAATGGATGACAAACAAAACTCAGCCATGATGCAGTCTTGCTTGGTGCCTTTGATGACAGGAAGTGATCTCTTGAAGCACCATTCTGCACCATACTGGTCATCAAGAAATTAACAGATCATCGTGATGAAATTTTCAAGGGAGCCATAATTGGCAGACCTTCACAGTTTACTATACTAAATGCCTGGTTGTTGTTTGACTAGTCTGCAAGACAGCTGTCCCACCTTTTGCACAAGCTGTCAGATATTAGTCAGGTGGGTTTTACAGGATTAATAGGACTGGGTTTGTCATTGTTGTTTCCAATGCCTAAGCCGATGCCAGATTGTTTGTCCAGTTTCATGACTCTTCTTCAACATTGTAGTGTTTTGATAGAACCAAATAGTTTGCTCAGCCATTTAAGAAGACATTTAAGAATCTACCACACTGCTGTAGGTTTGGAGTCACAGACCAAGACCACAGACCTTTTTTCAGACCAAATAAGGCCAGCAATTACACTCAGAAGTTTCTACTGAAGATGACTTTGGTGGAATGAAACTCTTGCCCAAATAAAGGAAGCTCAAGCTAAGTTGATGGCATCCTGGTATCAGAATTGGTTATCTGTTTGCCAGCCAATGCCAAGCAGCCACCTACATGAAAGGCACTAAATTCTGTCAGATAATAATACCAAAGTGCAGGACATTTAAAGAGTAATTGCAACAAATAAGAAAAGTTTTGAAAATATGTATTATGGAAACATTTTCCTGTTTATTTTGCTTATATTGGCTACTCATTGCAACCTCCCAGTTTACATCTGTAGCTGTGAACTTGCCTTTGGACCAATGATGTATTCAACAGAAGGAACAAAACTTTTCATTTAAAACATGACTTTACTTATGTTACTTCAAGGATCATTAAAAAATTGCAGGGAGAGAAAGGTGGTCAGACAACACTGGAGACATGTGCCATCCACTCACCAAATCTTATTGTGTGCATGATTCAATATTGTTCATCATATATAATTGATATAATCTTGGAGCATAATCCTTTTCTATTGTTGAGGTTAATGGGTTCTTCCAATGAAGCAAACTTGTGTGCAACCAATGGGACTGGGAAATTCTGACACTTGGAGCTGATTGTTTTTTTTGGCTAAGGGTGAGTTAAATCAAGTTTGTTTGGAAGGATTCTTGCTGCAAGACTCTGTGAAACTTGTTGCAGTACATTACTAAACAAATTTCATGAATGACCTCTGCTTCTCCACCCACATCACACACCAATCCTAGAACATGTGCCAGTCACTGGATATCCATTGAAAGACTGGCATCACCTGCACCTGTTTCAATTTTTAAAAAAGTCACTGTGCACTTGGACAAGCATTGGCAATTCAGTGCTGTCACTGGCAGTGTAATGGTACAGCAGCCACAGTGCCATGCTGCTCACAGAATAAAGTCAGAATGGCAGACACTCCCTTGTCATTCACAATGAGGCCACACACTTTACCTGGCCTTCTATATCTGAAGACTAATATTCAAAGCTCAGTGGTCATTCTCATCTTGTCACTGTCCAGTAAAGAACATCTAAACAGATGTTTGGGTACTCAAGGAATCCACATTTCTAACCTCATACAAGGTTCATATGATTCATGTTCCTTTGGTGCTTTAATATGGAAAAGGCATAGATGAAGTCACTGTAATAGATTAAATGCTTTCCTAAAATTTCACATGTTATCTCAGACTGTGGGATCAGTCTGCCAGCTTCTGAGAGTGAGAAAAGTACAAGAGGCCACTCAGTGTCAGAATGTGGCTGGAAGATTATGCTTGGAATGAAAAGACCAAATTTATGTGAAGTTAAATCCACACTGGACGACCCACATAGCTTGCACTAGCGGCAGGATTTACAGTAATACTTGCATTGTGAAAGGAAGTTCTGTGGTTAGAGAAGTGAAGCATCGGGAGTTAAGAATTATTTTGGACTGATTCTGGGAGAACTAAATGTCACAGAGTCATAGAGCACGGAAATAGACCCTTTGGCCCAACCAGTCCATGTTGAACATAATCCCAAACTGAACTAGTCCTACCTGCCTGCTCCTGGCCCACATCCCTCCAAACCTTTCCTATTCATATATTTATCCAAATGTCATTTAAACATTGTAATTGTAATCACATCCATCACTTCCTCAGGTGGTTCATTCCACACATGAACCACCTCTGTGTAAAAAAAAGCCCCTCATGACTTTTTAAAATCTCTCTCCTTTCACCTTAAACATGTTCATCCTGGTCTTGAAATCCCTCATCCAAGAGAAAAGACAACTACCATTAAATCTATCCATACCTGTCATTATTTTATAAACTTCTATTAGGTCGCCTCTCAACCTCCTACGCTACAATGAAAAATGTTCCAGCCTATCCACCATTTCTTTATAACTCAAACCTTCCACACCTGGCAACATCCTGGTAAATCTCTTCAGAACCCTCTCCAACTTTATAATATCCTTCCTGTAACTGGGCAGCAGAACTGGACACAGTATTCTAGAACAGGTCTCACCAATGTACTGTACAACCTCAATATGACTTCCCAATTCCTATCAATAAAGGACTGAGCAATGAAAAAGAACATGACAAATGCCTTTTTAACCACCCTGTCTATATGTGACACAAACTTCAGAGAATTATGCACCTGCACCCCCTAAGTTCCTCTGTTCTACAACACCACCCAAGGCCTTAGAATTAATTGTATAAGCCCTACCTTGTTTGTTGTACCAAAATGTAATACCTCACATTTATCAGGTTCAACTTTATCTGACATTTTTCAGCCAATTGACCCAATTGATCAAGATCCCTTTGTAATCTTAGAAAACATTCTTCACTATCTACTGGTCAGTGTAATTTACAACTATGAAAGGTGGATTTTCAATTTTGCTAAAAATGAGGAGGAATATTCTATTTTGTGCTTTAAAGCATAAGTTGTTCATAAAGATAGTGTTTATTCAATTGAGCTTTTGCTCTTTTGAAATCTTGTCCTCTTTTCAACTATTAACTGGAAGTTCAAATTTTTATATACGTTATCTGTCTATGTAGATTGTTAGCTGTTAATAGTGATACAATTCAGTAAAGATTTATTTTCAAATTTGGATAATAAATTACACATGCTGTATGAGCAAAGGAGGAATGAGAATGTGAATACTGTACTAACCTACAGCCATCATTTAACCTCATAGCTGCTTACCTCTCAATTTCTATGTTATCTGTTGCCTGGCATCTAAGTGTTTCCTTCTAGTAGATAGTTAAAAGCCAGATGCTGGGCAATGCTGGATGACTACAAGTGACAATTTCTGTTTTAGCACAGCAATTGGTTGCCATGATATTTAGTTCCACATAATTGTTAGCAAGCAAATATTCATAGGCTAATGAACTATAAACAGAAAAGCAAGTACAATTACTTGAAACTATTATGAACTCAACTGCGAGTTAAGGAATAAGAGATAAAGGTGTTGGGTGTAGTTTTACAGTGTCTCCAAATCATTAGAGATTAAATGATGAAGCACTTCAAAATAGTGAAACAAAATTATCATAATATTTAATAATGTTTATAGAAATTCTTTGTTATAAGGTCCCTACTTTTAATTGACCTGTCATTGATATTTTTATCATCATCAGGACATGATGGGGAAGGATAGGAGGTTGTTAGAAGAATCATAATTGCCACGATTAACTGCAGTAACTGTACCTTGACACTTCCTTTGGATTAACAGAGTGACTATGACAGACCCTGTTCAATGTCACAAATGGAGTGTAAGTTTTTCACAATCAAGACTGAGAACGTTGAATTTCAGGGTATCTAAAATGAAATGTTTGCAGTAAACAATAAGGAATACCACACATGCTACAAACCTGATATAGAAAAAGAAAATGCTGCATCTATAGAGAGAAACCAGTTAATTTTCAGGTCAATGGCCTTTAATAAATTCTAATGAAAGAACATTTACTTGAAATATTATGTTCAAATTTTCAGCCATCTGGGGATAATGCTTGCCATCCCAATAGAAAGGTTAGTTGTGAATGGTCTGTGAGACAGGGAATCTCATTCATGACTGCCTAGTGATCAAACTGACTGCCTAGTGGCTGATTAATCCCTACAATGCCAAATCTCAGGAGAATAGCCATTATGGAGACGTTGCTGTAAAGAAATCAAAGCTGGGAACTAAATATTCAGGGGCATTTGACTTTTTGAAAACACAGGCAAGTAGTTTAGGATGCGGTGGGGGGGTGGGGGGATAGCTTTGTTAGTAAGTGTTGGAATAAGGTTGATAGCAAGAAATGATTTTGAGGTGGAAGATGTAGAATACATATGAGTGGAGGTAGAAACTAACCAGGGGAAAAATTCATGGAAAGGAATAGTCAATAGGGCTCTAAAGTAGCTGAACAGTAGAAGAGTAGTCCTGATGAAGGGCTTATGCCCAAAAAAATGATTCTCCTGCTCTTCGGATGCTGCGTGACCTGCTGTGCCTTTCCAGCACCACACTTTTCAAGTCGGATATCATTATCAGGATAGAATGAGGGCATGTAAAAAAAGTCTGTTGATTAATCACAGGTGACTTTAATCTTTACGTAGATTGGGAAAGTCAAATTGGCAGAGGGAGGCACAAGGGAAATCCATTGAGTGTATTCCTGATAGTTTCCCAGAACAATATGCTGTAGATCCAACCAAGGATCAGGCTGTATTGGATCTGGTAACATGCAATAAGGCAAGTTGGATTAATTATCTCTGAGTAAAAAATCCCCGAGAAAATTATGACCATATCAAGATAGAATTTAGCATTCAGTTTGAGAGGGAGAAGGTGAGTTTTCAGAATGGTAACCTATAACTAGTGGAGTCCACATGGATCAGTGGTGGGGTCACAATTATTTACGATATATATTAATGATTTGAATTAAAAAGAAGTGAATGTATTTAACCAGGATTACACAATAATAGGTCGGAAGTCAAGTGCTATGGATAACTCAAGGAGTCTGCAGAGGGATACAGTCAAGTGAAATGACTAGGCAAAAAATATGGGAGATGGAATACAACATGGTAAAATGTGAGGCTATGCACTTTGGCGCGAAAGGTAGAGTAACCAGTATTACTTAAATGGTAAAGGACTGCAGAAAGCTACGAGACAGAAGAATTTAGGAGTCATCTTGCATAAACCACAAGGTTACAGGTTCAGCAAGTAACAGGGAAGTCAGATTAAAAGTTGGCCTTTATTTCAAAAGGAACAGAATATAAGAATAAGTAGATCTTGCTAAAAATACAAGACACTAGTCAGACTGTAGCTGGAGTACTGAACACAGCTTTGGTCCCATAATCTAAGGAAAAGTGTTTTGACATTGGAAGCAGTCCAGCGAAGGCTCATTCAGTGGATCCCAGGTACAGGGATTGTCATATGAGGAGAAATTGGGTAGGGTGTGTCTATTATTCCTTTGAATTTAAATAATGAGAAGTGGCCAAATTGAAACATATAACATTCTTGATGGGGTAGATGTGAAGATGTTGATTCTAGGGCTAGAATAAGGGTTCAATCTGATATTGACAGAGGAGGCATTTCTTCACTTCGAAAGTAGTGAATTTGTGCAGTTCTTTACCACAGAGGGCTTTGGATGCTGGGTTGTTAACTACACTCAAGGCTGAGATAGACACATTTTTAATAATGAAATGAATGAAGGATGATGGGGTAAAGGCAGGAAAATGGAGTTCAGGATTGTCAGATCAGCAATTCTCTCAATAGCAGTGCAGATTTGATGGACTGAATGGCCTACTTCTGCTCCTACATTTTATGGTTTTAGGGCCTCAAATGGCCTAAGCATATGTGGGCTGACCGATGTCTTTCACATCCACCATATTATGGAGAACAACTCAGAGATGGGTGGGATGGTGGTGAGTTAATTGTTGTGTTGCCCACCTGACCTCAAATATTAGGAGCATGTTATTTCTCACGGCATAGTATTTGGGAGATACTGTTCTTATTTGTAGAAGGATCAAGAGCCAGAGAGCATAGATTTACACTAACTGATAAAAAAAACAATGGTCTCATGAAGAATGGCACAGCAAGTGGCTATGATCTGGAACACACTGACTCAGAGCTAATTCAGGCTTTTAAAAGAAATTTAATGATTATCTGAAAAGGAAGGATTTGCTGGGTTATGGGGAATAGTTGACAAGTGGCATAGGTAAATTACTCATTCAGAATTAAATGTGAAGTCATTCATTTTGGTAGGAATACCAGCAAAATGGACTATTATTTAAAGGTGAAAAATTGCAGCATGCTGTTGCGCAAAGGGACCTGGGTGTCTTTGCGCATGAATCACAAAAGGTTGGTTTGCAGTGCAGCTGGTAATTAAGAAGGCGAATGGAATATTGTCCTTCATTGCTAGATGGATGGAGTTTAAAAATAGGGGGTTATGCTGCAGCTGTATAGGGGCTGGTGATGTCACACCTGAAGTACTACACACAATTTTGGTCTCCTTACTTGAGAAAAGATCTACTGGCACTGGAGGGGGTGCAGAGGAGGTACACTAGGTTGATGCCGGAGTTGAGAGAGTTGATTTATGAAGAGAGATTGAGAAGAATGGAACTACACTCATTGGAATTTTGAAGAATGAGGGGCATCTTATAGAAACAAAAAAAATTATGAAGGGAGTAGGTAAGATAGACGCAGAAAGGTTGTTTCCACTGGCAAGTGAAACTAGAACTAGGGGCAGAGCCTTAAAATGAGGAGAAGCAGATTTAGGACTGAGTTGAGGAAGAACTTTGTCACCCAAAGGGTTGTGAATCTGTGGCATTCCCTGCCCAGTGTGAGAAAGTGTATAAGGTAGGTAGGGAAAGAGTTAAATTTTGGGTTGTGTAACAAAGGCTCAGCTAGCATGACTTTGACTAGATAAAAACTTGCAGTAAAGAATGAGGTGCTGGAAGCAAGGATAATGGGTTAATGAGGTGAAAAGCAATCATTATGTAAAGCCAATTAACAAGGTTAATAACATCCATTGTATAATGCCAGATGACTTAATCTTTACTGTGGATTGTAATGGTTACCCAATCAATGTAGATGTTGCCTTATTTGGATGCTGCGTCTGCAAGTGACTATATGATTCTTTAAGAATGTGTTGTTTGAGAGAAGACTGAGAACTCATCACCCTGTGCACATGGGTGATTGTTCTCTCTCACTGGCCTGGACTTGAGATGAAGGGAGTAAAGCTATACTATGTGCTGTTTTGGGGTTTGAGTTCCCTGGGTAAAATTCAGGTTCAGGTCCTCCATGCTGTATTGGGGTTTGAATCCCCTAAGTTTTAAGGTTTGAGCCCTCTATGCTGTATTGAGTGGATTTTATTGAGATTCAAGTCCTCTGTACTGTACTGGGGTTCAAGTCCCCTGGGTTTTAATTGAGGTTCAGGTCCTCTGTGCTGTAGTGGGGTTTGAGTCTCTTTGGTTTTATTGAGGATCAAGTCCTCTTGCTGTAATGTAATTTGAGTCATCTATGTTTGAGTGGGATTTGAGTTTTTTTTGTTTAACTGGGATGTGAGTTCTGTTTTTTTTAAATGAGATTCGAGACCTCTGTGTCTGGTTGGGGTCCCAGCCCCCATGAGGAATACACACACACTGAAAAAGGGGTTAAAGTCCCCAGTAGTGAAATTTGAGGCTCTGCCAGTCTTTGTTCTGGGGGAAGACAGTGGTTTGGACTACAGTGCTGTGTGGTCTGCTGTGAGGGTTTTCTCTCTAAGTTCAGTGAGAGGATGCAAAAAAAAAACAAAAATGAGAAATGCTGACATTAAGATTGTACTAATACTTGGGTTGAAAAAGGAAAGTTTCAATGTAAATTGTACCATGCTGAGTGTTTGATGTTTAAAAATGTTGGTTTGTTAAAATACTGGTTCAGAAAATCCCTTTAAGTGACTGTGTTTTGCCTTGCTTGAATTAGGAGCCCACAAAACACATTGAATTGAGATATGTAATAGGGCAGATTTTGTTTTTTTCAGTGAAATTGTACAACATTGATAATTTTTTAAAAAATTATCAAACTTGTAACCTTAATACAAATTGAGTACCTTTTTAATTCTTTGATTTGTTTCAAATTCTACATTGCCTGTTTAAAAAACAGTTGGGGTCAGTGGTCATGCTTTAGCCATATGAGAATGTTGTATCATAATATCTTTGTTTTTAATGCAGAGTGTTCTCAAAAAGAACAGTGGCATTTTGAGTTTGATGTTTTAAGATTTTAGAGAATATTAGAACTTGAGGTTGAGCTGTTTCAATTCTGTGAATTATTGTTAAGACTTCATTGGTCCCCTTCATATTGCAAATTCAAAGAATGTTGATCTCTACCAAAATTGCCACTGTAATTCTGACTGCTTTTATTTGAGAAGTTTCATTTGGAGAACACATTTTAAAATATTCAGCATTTGTTTCCAATGAATTTTTGACATTTTAAATCTGAACTGAAACTGCCTCTTCAATTCTCTCTTCACAGGAAATATTTTGTGTTTTTTCTTGCTGTTCTAGATTTTGGAAATACTTTTTCTGACAGCTTTCATGTTAGCCAAGTATTAATTTGTTAAAGGAAAGTTTTTGAATAATCTGAAAGGGGTCCCCTGAGGGTTTGATTTTTAGGACCATTCATTGTTGTTTTATAACTGCCTGAATTGTTTAGGCAGTTCAATGTAGAAGTTTATGGATTGTATAAAACTAGACTGTCATAAATAGTGAACAGAATAACAGACTTCAAGACGACTGAGAATGTTGAAATAGGCAGAGACAATTTGGTGCAGTTAAATGTGTGACTGTCTTCATACTGATAACCACCTTGGCAAGGAAGGAATAACAGGGAATGCAAAGATACTTTCAGCAGCTAACATTGTCTCGAGTTTCTCCATTCACAGGTAAAGCATGTTTTCAGACCACGGCCCACCCTTCCACAACCTGATCCAATGGATTCAATCAGCTTCCCAGTCATAAGCATGAAAAGTGAAGAAGCTAACAACAGTGAAGAGGAGGTTGGTACGATTTTTGACAATGGCCTTCCTTTGGACATTATATCACATGGGCTTTACCTTGCCTTACGATCATTTTAAGGGGGATGATTGTACACTGACAAAGCTAACATCACAACAGCCAGTTGGCTTTGTTACACTTGACAGCAGAGCAGGATTAAAAGCAGCAAAGAATGCTGTATTCACCTATCCTGCTGCTGCACTTCACACTCCGTACACTACACTGGTATCCTCTATCTGAAGCACCTCTGGAAGGATGGAAGCCTTGTCTGTTTAGTTAAGTATTTAACTGTCCTTATAGTAGAATTCCGATTTCTCCATGAAGTGGTCAGCAATGACAGACTGGATTTTGTTTTCAGGTTGGACTTTATTGAAGGAGATTTTGGATGACTGGCTCATACCCACTCAACTTGGAGGGGATGGAATGGTCACTAAGGACTGTGGATTTAAGAAGTTTAACTAGTGAATATTTTTCCACATGAGGATTCTTAACTCTATTTACTATAATGGACTAATAATTTTTGTCATTATAATCATTTGTATGCTGTGTGTCAATAACTTGCTTAAATACTGGCTGTCAAGAGTCTTATGAAAGCTGGTACTGCAATTATGGAAAATAAAGAGCATGAAAACATGGGAAGGGTTAAAGCATGAAGACCACTGGCAATCTGTGGAAGGCAGGATGGGATAAGAATAGTGGAATGTTCTTACACCAATTAGCAGAGTCAGGTTAAGGCTGAAAGGTCATTATGGCGAGATGAGATAACAATTAGTAGAGGTAACTTCCCTGTTAAGTGTCAGTATGACCAGATTGGGACCAGAAATATTTGGGACATGACATTAAATATCTAATTAATAGTTAGTAGAGTCAGCTTGAGACAGCCTACTGTAATAGATGGGTCAGTTAGACTTGAAATGTCAGCTCTTTTCTCTCCTTACGGATGCTGCCAGACCTGCTGAGATTTTCCAGCATTTTCTCTTTTAGTTAAATATCATGACAGGTTAGTCTGGAATGGAAGATCACTGTAGCAGAGGTGATAATAAATTCCTAATTATGACACTGGGAAAATATTAGGTAGGGTCTGGCATGAAAGACTATTGTTGCAAGAGTTAGCACTAAATATCTAACCGTGATATTTGAATAACATTAAGTAGAATGTACAACTAAAGTGATAATGGGAACTAACATCACTGGTTTACTGTGTAGCGAGAGTGAGGTACTTTGATTAATATAGTTGGACATGCTGATAAGCTAACAGAAACATGATTTTAAAAAATATTTTAAAAACCACGGATGCTGAGGTTCATGGGCATTCGAGAATCTGCTTTCTCAGATGGTTTTTTGTTTGCAAATAAAAGACCTCCTTCTTGAAGGACTCTCTGCATCTCTTGGTGATTCTCTATATTTTCTCCACAACAAATTTGGTGCTGGGAGCAGGGTCATGCAGTCACCCACGTGGAAAGAAGATGGCAGTAACAGGGTGCTTCTCGGTCTACCGGCGGCACTCCCCAAGACTGACTGAATAAGGGTACCCAACAAAAAAATTAGCATTTTTGCTGTAAATTTGGACTATATTCTGTTGGCTTGGAGAGGTCCCTGGGGACTCGGAGGTGCAGGAACTTGCCAAAGGGTCTCTGATCCAAGATCCAAAGGCAAGGGGTAAATTGCAGCTGAAAGAGACGTGGAGAATTGGTCAACAAAACTGCGCAGTGGGTTAAGGAGTGAGTAAGAACAGAATGTAGTAATTGTCTGAGTAAAAGGTCCACGTGTTGATGCTAAAAGTCCATGTGGTGAATATAAGACCATATAGCTAACACCTGGTAGGAAATGAGGGCCTGAATAGATAGGGCAGAATAAATAGGGTAAATAGTTTTACAAAAAACTATTTGGGCGGCATGGTGGCACAGTGGTTAGCACTGCTGCCTCACAGCGCCAGGGACCTGGGTTCAATTCCTGCCTCAGGCGACTGACTGTGTGGAGTTTGCATGTTCTCCCCGTGTCTGCGTGGGTTTCCTCCGGGTGCTCCGGTTTCCTCCCACGGTCCAAAGATGTGCAGGTCAGGTGAATTGGCCATGCTAAATTGCCCGTAGTGTTAGGTAAGGGGTATATGTCAGGGTATGGGTGGGTTGCGCTTCGGCGGGTCGGTGTGGACTTGTTGGGCCGAAGGGCCTGTTTCCACACTGTAAGTAATCTAATCTTAAAAAAAAGTGCTGAAAAACCTGTTTAGAAAGCCAGCAGATTGGTAGTGGATGATTAAAAGTAAAATAGCAGAGAATAGTCAGTGTTAGTGTTACTAGACTGTTGAATCTTTTAGATAAGGCTTGCAGGATAATTAGACTTTTGGAAATGAACAAAGGGTCTGTTTAAGTAAGATTCTGGCTGTGAGAGAGAGATTGATTTATGGCTTGGTTCTTGGCTGTTCGCAGCAAGGCTCTGAATGTATGTGAGAGAGAGTGAGCAGCTGTAGTTTACAGAATGTTTGTGGGTGTGTCTGAGAGATTTTATAGTTTAATCATTGTGTTCTGGCTTATATGCATAATTGTTTGGTGGTTAAATGTTTTGTTTCACTGGAGCTCAAGATCCAGGGGTATTTTGATGCAATTTTGCACTGTAAGAATGTAATATTTTTTTGACAGATTTTTTCAAAACTGTTAGTGATTTGGTGCTAGATTGGTTTAGGCTGAATGAGAATAGGTTTGTATTAACTAGCTGCAATTGAGGACATTTAGGAATTGATAGATTGGTAAGGGACAATTGCAAATTATAAAGTTAGAGATTGTTTATACTGTTGACAAAGCCCTACCGGACTTGAATGGCATGAGGAAGTGATTTGTGAGAGCAGAGATAATACATTAGGTGGACTGAAATATGTTTCTGGATTAGTGGTGCTGGAAGAGCACAGCAGTTCAGACAGCATCCAAAAGTGCAGCGAAATCGACGTTTTGGGCAAAAGCCCTTCATCAGGAATAAAGGCAGTGAGCCTGAAGTGTGGAGAGATGAGCTAGAGGAAGGTGGGGGTGGGGAGAAAGTAGCATAGAGCACAATGGGTGAGTGGGGGAGGGGATGAAGGTGATAGATCAGGGAGGAGAGGGTGGAGTGGATAGGTGGAAAAGGAGCTAGGTAGGTAGGACAAGTCCGGACAAGTCATGGGGACAGTGCTGAGCTGCAAGTTTGGAACTAGGGTGAGGTGGGGGAAGGGGAAATGAGGAAACTGTTGAAGTCCACATTGATGCCCTGGAGTTGGAGTGTTCCGAGGCAGAAGATGAGGCGTTCTTCCTCCAGGTGTCTGGTGGTGAGGGAACGGCAGTGAAGGAGGCCCAGGAACTCCATGTCCTCGGCGGAGGGGGAGTTGAAATGTTGGGCCTCGGGGCGGTGTGGTGATTGGTGCGGGTGTCCCGGAGATGTTCCCTAAAGCGTTCTGCTAGGAGGTGCCCAGTCTCCCCAATGTAGAGGAGACCGCATCGGGAGTAACGGATACAATAAATGATATTACTGGATGTGCAGGTAAAACTTTGGATGTGGAAGACTCCTTTAGGACCTTGGATGGAGGTGTGGGTACAGGTTTTACAGTTCCTACGGTGGCTGGGGAAAGTGCCAGGATGGGAGGGTAGGTTGTAGGGGGCGTGGACCTGACCAGGTAGTCACGGAGGGAACGGCCTTTGCAGAAAGGGGTGGGGAGGGAAATATATCCCTGGTAGTGGGGTCTTTTTGGAGGTGGCAGAAATGTCGGCGGATGACTTGGTTTATGCGAAGGGTGGAAGGTGAGCACCAGGGGCGTTCTGTCCTTGTTACGGTTGGAGGGGTGGGGTCTGAGGGCGGAGGTGCAGGATGTGGACAAGATGCGTTGGAGGGCATCTTTAACCACATGGGAAGGGAAATTGCGGTCTTGGTCTCTAAAGAAGGAGGCCATCTGGTGTGTTCTATGGTGGAACTGGTCCTCCTGGGAGCAGATACAGCGGAGGCGGAGGAATTGGGAATACGGGATGGCATTTTTGCAAGAGGTAGGGTGGGAAGAGGTGTAATCCAGGTAGTTGTGGGAATTGGTGGGTTTGTTAAAAAATGTCAGTGTCAAGTCGATCATCATTAATGGAGATGGAGAGGTCCAGGAAGGTGTCAGAGATGGTCCAGGACTGCAGTTGAGATACTGAGTAAGAAATTTCCGGTGGCAAGAAATGATATTGTAAACATTTCTGAAAAATGGGGGAAAAAGAACTAAGGATTTATTGACTAAATGGCCAAAAGAAGGTACCTTTTTTTGATGTGTGTGATGAAATGGAAAGACTAATTAAGAACTATAAGCAGAAAGATAAATCTTAAAAATAGAAACCAAAAGAGGGATCAGGAGATGGAAATACTGAAATTTTTCAGGAAAGAAGGTGAGGAACTGAAGGTAGCTTGTCAGGCACCTGTGGTGACTAGGAAAGCTGCAAAAGAAAAAGCTGAGCAGTTGCAGGAATCCGCATCCCCCCCCACCCTATACCCAGATGTGGAGGAGTTGAAGAGACATTGAAGCAGTGTCCAGTAATAAAGGGAACAGTAGAAATAGAGGGATAGTTAGAATGGGATGGAAGTGCGGAAGACAAAAATGAACTGAGAGAAAAGGGACAGGCAAATAGAAGCCATACAACAAGAGCAAGAAAAGTTGAAACATGAGATTAGTGTGCTGCGTGGGCTAAGGGAACAAAAAGCAATTGAGGAATACTCATACTCCTTGTGAAAGGACGGTTGAAGAGGAAAAGCAGTGAAAGTGGTGCAGAGCAAGCAGAAAGGGATGAGAGACAAGGAAAGAAATAAAAAGGCCCTAGTAGCTAAAGGATGGGAGGAATTAGAAATAGCATCGGATTCAAAGCCTGAGGGGGATTTATGGAGAAGTAGCACAGGTAAAGGGGAAAAAGGGCCAACAGTGAAGGCTGCTACTGCTGCTTATCAAAGAGGGGAGAAATCCATAATACATTCCTTGGAGAATTCTGGACCTGCCTGGCAGACAATCCAATGATTGATGGAGTCCGGTTTGATCAAGTGAGACAGAATGCATGGCAGGCCTTAAGAGACTGTTATAACCCAAATGGACCCCAGACTTTGAGAAGGGATCCACTGGGAGAAAGTGAAAACTTGGAGAAACAGTTTAAAAAAAGTGGAGATGGGAAACCGAGCAAGACGCAGACTAATCAGTTTCTGACCACAATCTTCTGAAATTCCATCATTGAGGCAATGCCCGCCCAAGTCCTGTCAAGACTGGAGGAGGTTGGTCTGACATCAGTGAGCCACCAGGAATTTAGAAATTATGTAGCTCATGCAGTTGAAAGGTTTTGAAGACAAAAACTGTCTGAACAGCAGGAGGTGTAAATGCAGCTCCAAGAGCTTAAATAGAAAGAATAAGAGAAGGCTAAAAAGGTCTTGCCAGTAAGAATCGGCACAATCAACACTGGTGTGAACCAAGTGCCGGTGCAAGGCGGGGTCCTGACAGGGGCCAGAAAGTCCCATGCCAGCAATGGAGGTTCTTAGAAGCTTTCCCACAGGTGGTGTATCCAGGGCAGGGCAGATTTAAACAGCCTAAACAGAACTGGAGTGTCCAAGGTCAGGGATCTAGGAATAGGGACTAAGATACCTGATAAATAATCAGGCTCAATGGGGGCCAGAAATGATGTGCTGGGGATGCCATCAACCACTTGAGGAGGAATTACCCTTATTGGACCAGGCCCCTCTGCCCCACAGTAGACCTAGACAGCAGGAATCCCTAGTGGCCACTTCCCAGACACTTACAGGCCCAGCAGGACCTGTTAACCTGGATGGGATGTGCTAGGGATGCCCTGAGAACCTGGGTGAGACAGGGAACTACCCTGTAGTAGCATGGGAGGCTGATCAAGAACCAGTAATACAAGCTAATATAGAAGGGCAGTAGATGCTGTAGCTACATACACTTGCGTATAGCCGCGGTATGCCCCTCACCTTCCCGTGTCAAGTAAATTTATTAAGACTGCAGGGTTCTCGGGTAAATCACCAGTAACTCGATTTACAGCTCCAATAAGATTAGAAATTAGATTAGATTACTTAGTGTCGAAACAGGCCCTTCAGCCCAACAAGTCCACACCGACCCGCCAAAGCGCAACCCACACATTCCCCTACATTTACCCCTTACCTAACACTATGGGCAATTTAGCATGGCCAATTCACCTGACCTGCACATCTTTGGACTGTGGGAGGAAACTGGAGCACCTGGAGGAAACCCACACAGACATGGGGAGAATGTGTGGAGTTTGCACAATCAGTCGCCTGAGTTGGGAATTGAACCTGGGTCTCTGGTGCTGATGGAAGATAGTTCTGCCAATATTAGTGTCTAAAGAGATGCCAATTAACTTGTTAGGTAGGGATGCTTTACTACAATTAGAAGTAAGATTTTCTCATAGAAAAGGCCAATACATAATTAGCAATGCAAGAAGTTAAAGGTGTTTATGCGATAGGGGATATAGCAAGTGATATTCAAGACAGTTGGGTGATGTGGGAAGCAGAAGTGTTGACTATATTTTCTAAAGCAATACCACCTAAGTCTGAGCTGCACTGTACAGTGATATTTGAGTCTCAGGATGAGGTATTAGAGAGGCAGTGGTAACAAGAAGTTGCTGCTCCACAATATTTGAAGTGAAGCAATAGTATTAGGGGAGCAGGGAGTGATCCTGCAAATAGAGAGCAATGCATTCCTGGAAAAGTGGTATAGTGTGCCAGATGCCGCACCACATTTAACATTACTGGTAAATAAGAGATATCAATCTAAAGACTTAGGACCTATAGCCAGGCATGTAGAAACAATTAAGGAATGGCATATGCTCGTGACAGGGGTTTGGGAGTCCGGGATGGCAACTATATTAAAATCCTAGCATACTACAGGGAATCTGAAGGAAGCCAAGGTACCACCCCAGCGGAGCATGCCAGTGACAATGGAGGAAGATGAGCTGGGACAGTAGTGAAATTTCTTTCGAATGAAGTTATCCCAATGTTTGGTATAGCATTGGAAATCTGCTCAGACAATGGGTCTGCCTTCATTCAGAAAGTTAGGTTGGTGCAGCAGTCTTTGAGAATCAAACAGAGGTGTTAATGCGTGTATCATCCCCAGTCACAGGGTATGGTGAAAAGAATTAATGGGATACTTGAAAGCCAAATTAAACAAAATCTGTGCAAGCACCAACCTTAATTGGGTTGATGCACTGCTGCTGGTGCTAATGAGTTCTCGCATGACCAATCTAACACTGCATGAGATGCTCACAGGTAGACCTATGCCAGTGCCTAGGTGGAAAGGCCCATATGAAGGGCCTAGCTTGGAACGGTTAAGCTTAGAACTTAAGCAATATATGCAGCAGCTAACTATGATACATGAGACTACCCACCTTCAGGAAACAAAGGGAACAGAGACCTGTCAATGAGGAAGGACCTGTTAAACCTGGGGATTGGGTGTACATGTGGGTTTTTCGAAGACTCTGGAATGAGCCAAGGGGAGAGAGACCTTTTGTGGTGACTAAGACATCACCTACCGCCATCCAAGTGGAAGGACAACACACATGGTAGCACCTTAATCGTTGTACTAAAGCTCTCCCGGCACAAACTAACTCTAACACTGAGGTAAGTGGAGTTGAGGCTGAGGAACTTGGATATGGGCAGGAAACAGAGAAGGCTAGTACCCCTCAGCAGGGTTCTGAACAAGGTACAGGGGATACTGATCACTCCACTCCAGAAATGATAGTGATGGAGATGTGGAGCATAGTTCTCCTAGCAGCAGGGATGGGGAAGACATGGGTGATGCCCCTGATACCCCCCCTTCTCTGATGCCAGGCCTGCATATTCAGACCATTTAACTTGGCAGACCTGGACTGGTAATGCCAGGGTCACTCAAGTTGGGAGGCATAGATGTATTAGAAGTGCAGACCTTGTGCCCTAACATGGGTATGCACCCGTGACAACCACTGGTATCAATGGGCAAACTATACAGCTGTAATGATGGCTAGACAGGACAGTTTCTTTTGTATACTAAGGCAACCCTCTCATACTATGTTGTCCCTGTGCCATATAACTCAACCACCTGTATTCAATGGCATTTGCAGCACTCTAGCCCATCTCTTAACCTGGATGATTCATCAATTTACAGGCAATCCCATTGCCTGTTTTGGAGCCTCCTACTTCAGGTCTCAACGTTCTATCAGCAGGATGACATGGGCAGGCATCAACTCCAACGGTGTTGTGGCAATTGTACCCGTGGTCCAGCAGTAAGACTAATTACACGTCCCCCATGGCTGCTTTTAGAATACTGGAAGGGTTGAGTTTTGAATGCTTTAAGCGAAATGGTTCCACACCAGTAGGCTATTTTAAGGGTCCTTACGGGTACACGATTGAACTAGAGGTGGACACCACATTTGGGGCTAATTTAAATTCTCAATGCATCCTACTAGCAGATACATGGTGGCTGTGTGGTAAGAGTTTTACCTGCTGCCCGCTGACTGGAGTGGCAGCTGTGCCTGTGTAGTGCTCGTACACGTGCAGCCTGATGCTATGTCACAGTCAGCTTTGTGCCAAACTAAGCAATGGTATGTCCCTGATCCAACCATTCTGATTGATGGCATTGGACAGCCAAGAGATATTGCTAATGAGTTTAAGGCCCGCAATGAGATTGTCGTGGGCGGGGAGGCTCTCATTGTAGTGATTAGGGGTTAGCAAGAATGCTGAATGGATTAATTACATTTATAACCAGCAGAGGTTTATCAATTAAACTGACTATGCCCTTATGGCTTTGGGAGAACAATTGGATGCTACTACCAAAATGACAAGGCAAAGCAGACAGGATTTAGATTGGATACTGGCAGAAAAAAGTGGAGTTTGTGTGATGTTTGGGGAGCACTTCTGTGCCTTTATACCTAACAACGCTAGCCCTAGGGGATCTTTTACTAAAGAATCTAAGACTGGAGCTAAAAGATTATGTGGGGATTGGTCATCAGGCTTTTGATTGGTTGAATAATATATTGGGGTCTTGGGGGAGCATGGTTTGTCACGATTGGCCTTATTGTAGGTGTGCTTTTACTTGTTGCCTGCGTCTTTTGTTGTGCTTTTATAAGTCCTTTTTTTTAGTTCATGGCAACTTGTGGTCATTTCAGCTACCCCAGGAAGTGCTTACTTCTCTGACAGGACCCCAGTGCTGAACTATTATGATCTGACAAACCGCCACGATGTAAGGAATATGTCTACATGGGATGTCGATGATCTTTCTGTAGAAAGCGTGGGTCCTCGATTGTGAGGGATCTTGGGTCTTTTTTTTTCTGTGCTTGTTATTGGAGGACGGAGTTTTGGCCCAAGGGACCCAGGAACGGAGGAAAAACTCTTTAAGTCTCAGAGTCCGAAAATTATTTAGACTGGGTTGGGAACTAAATTGTTTGTTTGTATTGGGGCTGAGCTTATTGTTTTCTCTCTAGGTGAGACCAGAAGGTCTCAAAAGGGAGAATATGGAAAATAAAGAGCATGAAAGCATGGGAAGGGTTAAAGCATGAAGACCACTGGCAATCTGTGGAAGGCAGGATGGGTTAAGAATAGTGGAATGCTCTTACACTAATTAGCAGAGTCAGATTAAGGCTGAAAGGTCCCTATGGTGGGATGAGATAACAATTAGTAGAGGTAACTTCCCTGTTAAGTGTCAGTATGACCAGATTGGGACCATATACACTTGGTAAATGACATTTAAATATCTAATAGTTAGTAGAGTCAGCTTGAGACAGGAGACTACTGTAATGGATGGGATAGTTAAATAGCTATCATGACAGGTTAGTCTGGAATGGAAGATCACTGTAGCAGAGGTGATAATAAATAACTAATGACATTAGGAAAATATTTAATTAGGATGTGGAATGAGAGACCATCATTACAAGAGTTAGTACTAAATATCTAACCATGACATTAGTTGTACATTCTACTTAATATCATTTTAAAGAGATAATGGAAACTAACATCACTGGTTTATTGTGTAGCTAGAATGAGGTACTTAGCTTATCAGCATGCCCAACTATATTAATCAAACAGAAACATGATAAAGATATTTTAAAAAAACACATGGACCCTGAGGTTCGTGTGCATTCTAGAATCTGCTTTCTCAGTGTCATGGCCTTTTTTTTTGCATATAAAAGACTTCCTTCTTGCAGGACTGTCTGCATCTCCTGGTGATTTTCCACGTTTTTCTCCACCAACACCATTTCAGTGGTTATCCTGAAATGATAAAAGGAGGGAATGAGAGAGTGTAAGATGAGTAGGTGGGAAAAGAGTTAAGTTCACCTCATTACACAAACCAAAAAAGAATTCATTATGTGAAGCCAGTTAACAAGGTTAAGAACATCCATTGTACATTGCCAGATGACTTAATCTTTACTACTGTTGCTCATTGATTTGTAATGGTTACCCAATCAATATAGATGTTGCCTTATTTGGATGTTGCTCCCTGTAAGTGACTATATAATTCCTTTTAAGAATCTGTTATTCGAGAGAAGACTGAGAATTCACATCTTTGTGCACATGGGCAATCTGTCTGTCTGTCTAGGAGGTAAAGCTATACTGTGTCTCTAAGCATTTTGCTTTGACTGAGGTGGCATGGAGTATACTTAGCCCCCTACTATACTCACTATATACCTATGACTGCATTGCAAAATACCAGACCAATGCCATTTACAGGTTTGCTGATGACACCACCACTGTCGGTCGAGACTCAGTGGCGATGAAACAGACTACAGACAGGAGATGGAAGACCTGCTAAAATGGTGCACTGAGAACAACCTAGCTCTCAATGCCAGCAAAACCAAGGAACCTATTGACTTTCGGTGGGATGTTACTCATGCCACCCTACACCATTAACAGCACAGAGCTGAAATGATTGGTCATCCACAAGAAGCTTACTTGGACTCTTCATGTGGACAGACTGCTTACAAAGACCCAACAACGTCTCTTCTTCCTCAGGCAACTGAGGAAATTTGGTAAGACAGCGAATACCCTTGCCAGCTTTTATAGGTGCACCATTGATGTATCACTAACTGGTATGGCAACTGTACAAGTCAAGATCAGAGATGGTCACAGAAAGAGTGATTGTCTAGGCCGAGTTCACCAAAGGCCAACCTTCTATCTATAGAATCCATCTACCAGGCCCACAATCAAAGAAAGGCTGCCAGCATTCTCGAAGATCCATCCCACCCTGGCAATGCTTTTCTATAACCTCTACCATTGGGGAGAAAGTACAGAAGCCTGAACACACACGCGCGCGCGCGCGTTTTGAAACAGTTTCCACCCTACTTTGTGAGTCCATTCAGTATTCTAACAAACTCTTACCATTTTGCTTGTAACTGTGTTTTTGTTTTTTTCTGTTGCTGCAGTTTACCTATTTATTTACTATCTATGCTACTTAACTCTGTGATCTGCCTGTATTGCTCGCAAGACAAAGCTTTTCACTCTGCCTCGGTACACATGACAATAAATTCAATTAAATTCGAATGGAACTACAAGTGAACCAATTGAGACTGTTGTGTTGAATGTTTTTAAGGCATAAATAGATAAGAGTTTTGAACAGTATAGGAATTAAAACTTTATTGTGGGTGGATAAATGGAGCTGAGTCCATGAAAAGATCAGACATGATCTTATTGAATGGCGGAGCAGGCTTGATGGGCCAGATTGCCTAATCCTGCTCCTATTTCTTATGCTTTAAGTCCAATATAGACAAGATAGAATCATAGAATCCCTACAGTATAAAAGCAGGCCATTCAGCTCATTGACTCCACACTGATCTGAAGAGTCACCCACCCAGACTCATCTCTTTACCCTCTAACCCTGCATCTCTCATGGCTAGCGAGCACATCCCTGGAAATTGTGGGCAATTTAGTATTGCCAATCCACCTACCCTGCCCATCTTTGAACTGTGGGAGGAAACTAGAGCAAACCCTTACAAAAACAGGGGGGATGAGCAAACTCCACTCAGACTGTCACTCAAAGCTGGGATTGAATCGGAGTTCCTGGTGCTGTAAGGTAACAATGCTAACTACTGTACTCCAAATAGTCTCCTGAACTGTAATCATTGCAATGCTTAAATTCGTTTCATTTAGCTAATCAGCCATATTTGTAGCAATGCTTCCACTCCTCCTTTAGAGAATTTGCAGTTTTTGCCCTGCTTCACAATCAATAGCAATCTCAAACCTCAAAACTTGTGCAAAATAAGACACAGAAATGAACCAAATTTATTTTATTTCCTTCAAGTCTTTAAATTCTACAGCAACACATTATTTCCCCTCACTGCTCAGAACTCATCAAAAATATTGTAACAGGACTAGACCTAGGAATGGGGCCATTGCTTGTCCATTGTGGTGGAAACGGCAAAGAGTCTTTTGCCATTACTGGTTTTGGGACACCAGGAAATGTTTGGGGAAAAAAGAGATTCTATGGAATTATTTTGTGAAATGTTGTATCATTTATATACATACAAGCTCTATCAACTTGTTCAAAATTCAAATGACACCAGGTTACAGTCCAACAAGTTTACTCAAATTGCAAGCTTTCAGAGCAGATTGTGTTGTCAAAAAGATAAAACTGCACCTCAGCTTTAAACATAGACAGATTCAAAGCACACTTGAAGTGCATTGTCTAACACGAGTATCACCTCTTGCACATTGTCCCTAGATAAAAGTTTTATCAAAGACTTGTAAGGGAATCTGGATTTTGAATTTTAATCAGCAGTCCACTTCCTAATTAATTAAAGGACTCAACAAGGGCAGCTCGTTTTAAAGTTGTTAATTTTTTTTGCTTATAAACAGTGTCTTATACCTCCCGATCATACCACACGAGGAAGGAACGACGCTCTGAAAGCTTGCAATTTCAAAGAAACCTGTTGGACTAGAGCCTGGTGTCATCTGATTTTTCACCTTGTCCATGCCAGTCCAACTCCGGCATCTCCAAATCATATCAACTCGCTAATACACTTCAATGATCCCTACCCTCCAGAATGGGACTGGAGTCTCTTAGGAATTGAAGATCAATTTCCGGGATACAACTGTGGAGAGTAATCATTGTGATATTGAAAATATAGTTTATTTCTGTAATTTTCTTTAACGTATTCTTTACCAGATATAAAATTTCCGAAAATGAGAAGTGATGGTGTGTGTTGTCCGGGGGTGGGTGGAGAACGGTGGCGTTGTGGTTGGCTTACAGTCCATTCTCATCCACATATGGGTCTTGTTGCTTTCCAGTAGCTGTAGGAATCCATGTGCCACAGGGACTGGGGAGGGTAAGTGATGAAACGTACCGGATTACGCTTAATCACATTTGGCAACCCTAGTTTCTACTGCATCACAGTTAATGGTCCTTGTAATTACTCATTATAAGGTTTGCATTGATAATTTCTCGCTTTATAAATTCCTACGCGATAATAGAAACTAAGGACAGAATGTAATACTTCAGGAACAACTAGATTGCATGTGTCTGTTCAGGTCGAGATAACACAGGAAATCTATCTAATCCTTCCACTCCATCTACACCACACGTGTTAAAATATGGAAAGAGAAACTTGAGTTCACTTCTTGTTTGTGTGTAATTTACTTCCTATGTCACTTGTTCCATTGCCCCTCCCGCCCGAGGGCTCGCACTGACTGAGATGGGAAGTGGCAAAGTGCGCACGTTATTGGGGCGGCAGGCGCCCATTTTAGGCCGGGCCGCGTGGGCGCGATTCATATTTTTGACGAGCGGGGGCCCGCTGGCTTGACGTCCGGCCTTTCGACAAGGGCCCGCCGGGAGAAGGGGGGGGCGAGGCAAACTGGCGGGTTCCTGCTCTCTCAGCGCCACAGGAAACCAAACGGGCCTAAGGAGCCTCCACACTCGAACACACCCACAACAGGCAACGTTAAACAGTCAGAGGCTGTGCAGACCTGCACCCAAGATGGCAATGTGCTCCTTACTATAAATAAAGCCTGTGTTTCTGTTGGGGTGAGCACGAGCTTGCAGCTTGAGGTGATGATTCTCTCTCTCTCTCTCTCTCTGGAGGACAATGGAACAGACAGGGCTCCTCAACTGCAGCACAGAATGGGGCTGAGGTTACCTAGCAGCCAGGGAGGAGCCAATCAGAACGTCGGAACGGGGGTGTGGCCACGCCCCCTCCCTCCCCGCTATATAAGGCGCTCATTAGGCAGGCAGTCAGTCTCCCGCAGTGTGAAGTGAAAGCAGTTGTTGCAACATGGCGAGGGAACAGCTCTGTAAGCTATTTGTTGGCGGGCTCAGCTTCGAAACGGTGGAGGGGAACCTGCGGAACCATTTTGAGCAGTGGGGGAAGCTAACTGACTGTGTTGTCGTACAAGATACGATCACCCGGCGCCCCCGAGGCTTCGGCTTTGTCACATATTCTTCGCCGAGCGAGGCGGATGCTGCAATGGCTGCTAGGCCTCATGTCTTAGATGGCCGCACGGTGGATCTGAAACGAGCTGTGCCAAGGGAAGACTCCAACAAACCTGGCTTCAACATGAAGGTAAAGAAGATCTTTGTTGGCGGTATAAAAGAGAACCTTGGCGAGAATGATTTACAAAGCTACTTCTCAGACTATGGTATGATTGAGAAAGTAGATGTGATCTGTGACCGAGAGACTGGCAAGAAAAGAGGCTTTGCCTTTGTGTACTTCGATGACCATGATTCTGTTGATAAAGCGGTAATACAGAAGTACCACATGATTAATGGCTACCGGTGTGAAGTCAAGAAAGGTTTGTCGAAGGAGGAGATGCAGAGCGGAACTAGACCTCGAGGCCGAGCTGGCAACTTTAGCCAGCGAAACGGTCGGAGTAATGGCAATTTTGGAAACGCGGCCGGGTATGGCGGCGGAGGCAGCTACTACAATGATAGAGGAAATCGAGGCGACGTCTATGGTGGTTATGGTGATGGGGGGTATCCTCGGCGTGATCGTTCTTTCTCGGGAGGCAGCTACGGTGATCAGATTGGGAACTATAGAGGAGGCGGTGGCTTCGATCGTGGAAATTTCCAGGATGCCTATGATAACTTTGGGAGTTACTCCCCTGAGCAGTCCAACTATGGTCCCATGAGAGGAGGGGGTGGTATGGAGAAATATGCTGGACCTTACAGGGGAGATTACGGTGTTAGTAATAGAAGCAGAGCCAGAGATTATGGAGGATATGCCTTTTAGTTCTTTTTGGGGAGGGGTTGGGTGATGGTTTAAAAGGGGGGCGGGGGGTTGCGTAGCTACAAAATGTACACGAGTAATGCATACCAAGAAATCTGCATTTTTTTTTGTTTTAACTTTTTTCATAATAAACTACATTGAATTTATCTCCTTTTTTTGTCTGTAGTCTCTTTCTGGGGTGCAATACTTGAAGATGCTGAGGTTTTTAACTCCTTGTCTGTAGCTATTTGATTGTGCTTCCTGTTTGTGTATTTTATTGTAATCTAAACTTGTTCCCAGGCACACTGAAGAATAAATGTAGTTGTCACCTTTTTTTTTATTAAAAGTACAGATTTGTTGGTTTAGGTGGAGTTGATCCATTGATAAGGCTATGGGATAGAGAAGATAATTTGTCAATACAAGTAATTCCAGTTTTAACTTTCTGGAGGTGGTGGTTGTGGAATTTTAGCTTTGCAATTTGCAGTGCTGAAACTTTTTAATGTTCTTTAGGCCTAATTACACTTTTTTCCTATCGCAACTACTATTGCTGACTTTGTTCTGATTTCTCTTTGAAGGGTGTGAATGTTTGTTTTTGTGACCTTTCATCCAGTTTTCTTGAGGTTTGATACTAACCCCTGTTAAGTGTACTATACGCCATTCTTGTGCCTGACTGTATTGCCTTAAAGTGAGACTTCACAATATACTGATGCTGACTACTGGATTGTCTGTCTGCTTCCCACAAAAGAAATTTCAAGTAAATTATTTCAAAAAGCTTCCGATGCACAATACTGAAGACTTGAAATGAACAAGGTGCTGGGAAAACTATGTAGCTCTGTCAGCATCTAACACAAGTTAACATGTCAAATCCAATATGACCTTTCACAGCAGACTTGAAATATTAACTACTTCTCTGCAGATGCTGCCAAACCATTTTTGCTTAAGCATTTCCTGTTTCAATTGAAACCTTCCTGGGTGCAACCTGCAACTTAATTCTATCTGCTCAACTTGTGTTGCTGAGGCTTTGTATTGGTTATAAGTAAATGTACAGTACTTCCAGTGATCGCTAAGTTAAGATTGAGATATAGGGATGAAATTTTTGATTATACTGTTAACCATTCAGCTCCATGAGCCTCTTCAGCCATTCAATCAGATCATGGCTGATCTGTGGTTTAACTGTACATATGTACCTTTGGCCCATATGCCTTTTGCTGAACAAAAATTTATCAGCCTCATTTAAAATTAACAAGTGATCTAGTATCAACAGCAGTTTTACGAAGTGTCTTAACCTAATGTCTGCAGAAAACAGGCTTCATTTGTATGATCCCAAAATCCAGGTATCTTTCTTGTAAACCATGTTGTACCTTTGTACATTTTTTTTTTCCCCCTCAAGTTGTGGTATCCAGATCTTCTCAGTATTCTAAATAGAATCTAACTAGGGTTTTCTTCAGCTGCAGCATAACATCTGCATCGCATACTCCAAACATAATTTAAAGTTCTTATAGGCAGCACAAATAAGCATTCTCTCAAATTTAGGAGTGAACAGTCTTTTGATTTGTTACTTCATATAAATGAAACAAGTAATTACTGGGTAACTTTTTTTTCAGTGAAAACAACAGTGAAGCCTTATTTCCCGCACATGTCTGCTGCAGAAAGTTCCTTTAAGCTAAGACGTTGTAGTCAACCTTGTCTGCAAAACCTGATTTTTGGCTCCTAGCTCTCCCTGGCTATGTACATCAGCACAACAATTCACTTGCTCTTGAGTGTGCTGCATGTTTAAGTTTGAGTTAGGATATTGGGTTGGCATAGAGGGTCTGGCAGAAATAAAGACTTGAGAATTATGTAAAGAAAATTCCCAACTCTAATGAAAATAACAATTTGAGCAAATGTACATATTGGGTGCTCTCAAAAGGCTTTGCTGCAGCCTGCACCCTTTTCACTTGTCATTGGTTGTTAAAAATAAAGTTGCTTTAGAATATTCAGCTTCAGCAATGAAATTTTGATGAATGTACAAATTAGGTGACGCCTACCAGTTGAAAAGGGTTAAGAGAATCTGAATTCCTAGTTGGTTTCTTGATCACTGAAGTTTTGACTCTGGAAACATTGTTCTCTTTGTAGTTCCATATGTTCAAGGTCATCACATTGGGTAAGTACATAATTGTACTCAACCAGTTCTCAAGACAGCTTCGATATTTTGAAGCAAAGTAGAAAATGATTTGGACTTATAGAAAGTTTACTGTAGCAAAAGTTCTTGTACTAAAAATGGGGTGAATGGGAGATAGTTTTAAATCAGTGACTTAAAATTCTAAGAATCTGCAGTTTAACATGGAGCTTTATCTTCAAATAAAATGCACTGCAATTAATAATCACTGAGGGTCTTCTGCTTAATTGTACTCCAGTTCAAGTGCAGTGTTGTGGGAGCTATTTTATATTTAACAAGACTCTACCAATAACAGTAGGATGAATGATTTGTGCTTATTAATAAAACAAAATGTTGGCCAAGATAACTACTGCTTGCATTTTATATAGAACTTTTTTACCTTGATTATCACGGTCATAAAGGAAGAACATGGATACAGTATTAGGAAGAGTCTTGGTCAGAGATGGTTTCTAAGGCGAGAATTCCAGAATGTGGGGCCTAGATTCCTGAAGGTTATCCCTGCCAATAGTAGGGTGAAGAGCGAGATGCAACAGAGGAGTCTCCCTGTCTGGCCAAATAGTATCAACGAACCTTTAACTCACCTACACCAGAGGATTGGGAGGACAGGCCTAACATCTGAAGGACAGGTTTGATGAACTTGGATATTCATTAGGATTATGGTTTTCTATCTATCTAGTAACACTTTCTAGTAACCTATTAAATGACTACATTTTCAGAATTAGAAATCAAAGTGCTTATGATTTCTTTGAATGATACCTGCCAATTCTCATTTGTTTTAGTCGTGTTGGACCATGCACTTTGCCTAGTCTCTAGATTATAGGAAGTGAAGTGCGAATATTAAGTTGCTTTCTACTCATTTTTCATCTGTTTCATTTTGAGCGGGAGTATGTTGAACTGACCCTTGACCTTTTTACATCCCAGTAATGTAAGTCTTTTGTTGTTCCTGTGAGATCAAGACCTTATCCTATAGATAGAATGTTAAGACTTTAAAAAAACCTTCTAAATGTTGTTGTTAATGTCACATTTTAAGTGAAGTAGTGGTTGATTGTTTCTTGCACTTTTTTTCTAGGTCACTAACTGCACACTCTTCTCTTATGCAGCCCTCAAGCAGGAGTGAACAATGTTTGGGTCTCCGCTTCTCAACACCTGTCACCATTGATGTCTGCCAGACTGATAAAGGATGAGCATCTCCAGGGTGAGACTGGTTTTGCTGCTCTTGCAGTGCTGAAACAGCCAAGCTACCTTCTGTGCTGCTGTATCCATAGGAAACTTCTGGGAGAGAAACACTTTAAAAATTTCATATTTGTATTCAGCTAAGTTGTCTTGCCAAATACAAGTTGTTTTTTTTTTATTTTGAAATGGCTTGTTATTTCAATACAACTGGTTTGATTGAAGTAGAAAACTCAAAGTAAAGCCAAGAGTGCAGCTCAGTGCCCAGAAAGGAGCATTAATGCATTGGGTGAAGCAACCTTAACAAAGCATGAATAGGCTTAACATGAGTGAAGTTACTCCAGGCAAAGCCACAAGAAACATGTCAGTATGGGGTTTAATTTGCCAAGTCTTTCACACTTTTAATAACCAAAGCCAATGTAGTGATTAATATTTCCAACACCTATCTGATGTACTGTATCAGGACCTGTTCCTTTTTATAGTATCATGACCAACTATATTGCTCTTTGCCAAATGCTGGAATAGGCAGTCTGTGAAACCACAGGGCATTGAGATAATATTTCATGCCAGTAGTTACTGTGGAGAAGGACATGGATGCTGTGGACTTTGGGAATGAACAGTAATCTCTTAAACTGTCCATCTTGCAGAAAAGGTGCTGGAAGTATGAAAACAAAGGTACGTTAATCATTGGAACCTGATCAGGTGTGTCTCCAAACTTTGTGGGCAGCTGGGGATGAAATTACAGGGTCTGTTGCGGAGATGTTTGCATAATCTTCCACCATTGGTGAGGTGCTGGAGGACTGATTGGCTAATGTGCTACTGTAGAAGGTGGTAAGAAAAAGCACGGGACTGGTGAGTCTGCCAATGGTGGGTAAATTGTTGGAGGGGATCTTTTTGAGGGACAGGATATACATTCCATTGGAATGGAATTGACTGACTTTGGGATAGCCAACATGGCTTTGTGTGGGGAACTGTGTCTCTCTAACTTGAGGTGTTTTTGAAGATGTGACAAAGAAGATTCCAGGTAGAATAGTAGATACTACCTATATAGATTTCAGGAAGGTGTTTGACAAGATTCTGCATGGTAGACTTGATAGCACGGTAGATCATCTGGAATCCAGAGGAGCTATATAACTGGATGCCATCTCCTTGATGGTAGGAAATATGGTGATGAAATGCTGCACTTAAGACAGGAGGCCTGTAAGTAGTGGTGTGCTGCAAGGATCGGAGCTGTTTCCAATGCTTTTTGTTCATATAAATGACTTTTGATGTGACTTATAGGATGTCTTGTTAGTACCTTTGCAGATGATATCACCAAAATTGGTGGCATAGTGAACACTGAAGGTTACCTCAGTGCAATGGGACCTGGATTGGATGATCAAAAGGCCAGGACGTGGTGATGGGATTTAATTTTGATAAATGAGGTGTTGCGTTTTGTGAGGCAAACCTGGACAGTACTTGTACAGTTAATGGTAGGGTCCTAGGGAGTGTTGAAGAGCAAGAGAGCAAAGGGGTGCAAGTGCATACCTCAAGTGGAGGCACAGGTAGACCGGGTGGTGAAGAAGACTGGCATTTTTTTGCCTTCATTTAAGCAGTGAATAGAATATAGGAGTTGAGATGTCATGTGGCTGTACAGGACATTGAGGTGACTTTTAGTGTATACCATTCTAGTTTCCCTGATAGGAACTGTTGCCCTTGAAAGGGTTCATAGAGAATTTACAAGAATATTGCCCAGATTAGAGGGTGTGAGCTACAAGGAGTGGCTGAATAGGTTGGGGCTTTTTTCCTAGAGCATTGGATGTTGAGGTGTGACCTTTTAGAGGTTTATGAAATTGAAGGGCCTGGGCAGGGTGAATAGCAAAAGTCCCTTTCCCAGGGTGGGGTGTCTAAAACTGGAGGGTGCAGGGTTAAGGTGAGGGGAAAGATTTTAAAAAGGACTTGAATGGCAACCTCGCATAGAAAGTAGGGAGGATATGGAACAAGCTGCTGGTGGAAGTACAACTACAACCTTGGAAAAGGCACCTGGATGGGTACGTGAGTAAGAAGGGCTTAAAGGGATAAGGACCAGTTGTTGGCAAATGGGACTAGATAGTTTAGGATATCTGGGTGACATGGATGAGTTGGACCAAAAGGTCTCTCTCTGTGCATAACTGACTTTAAGTTAGGATCTTCAACATCTTTTAAGGCTGATCACCAAAGTTTCTTTTGAAGAACTGAAAGTTGGCTTAAACTGAAAATTACAGTATACATTGTGCAAGACTCAGTAACCTGAGCAGATTGAAAATAGCTTGAGGTTTTTGCCTTGAGGCAAAGTGTCATATTGCCATTTTTTTAGTTTTTCAAATACTGGCAATCTAGTTGTTGAGCAGAGCAGTACAATAATGCAAGATGTTTCATGGAGCAGTTACTCGGCATTCAAAGCTCTTTCTAGGCCAAAGTGTTGCTATCTGCCAATAATGGTGATCCACACTAAGTCAACAAGATTACTACTTTTCAACTTCTGCTGAAGACAAAGAACATGGGTATGCAGCAGCTATGAAATTCTCAACGGCTATCTTTGCTGGATGTGGTCTGAGTACTGCTGTGCATTATGATTGAATGCCAGTATGTACTTAACTGTCATTTGTTACAGATATTGATGATCTGAGTCAATAGTAACATGACACTGAACTATCATGCATGTGTCACTTTTAAATTGATAATTGTTGGACAAGAGGTGAAAACTGGTCCTGTAGTGCAGTAGATAGAGCAGTTTCCTGATCCATTGCAAAGCTGGTACTCCAACCCACTTATCTAAGAGCTAACTGCTACATGCTGACTTCATGGTCGCTGTATTTATCGACTGCATATTTGTGACATTTCCATCTTGGAATCCATGCAGAAAAATACTAACTTGCAGTGACATTCTAATCCTAAAGATTTGATACAAAGCATCCTACAACTGAATTAATATAGATGGTGAACCACTAAACCTGAGCTATAACCATCCATACTTATGAATATGGCAGTAGCTCCAACTCCTGTGATGTGCTTAACATTCTGGCAGCTGCTGTTTGCACATGCTTTGAGAGGATGTGGGGAAGTTATCTACTCTTGACTGGACCTATTTTTTTTCCCTGCAATTGTGCCCATTTTGTTTTTGTTTTCATCAGTTTGAAAAGTAACTGGGCACTGAACATCTGAGCACAACCTCTAGTGAAGTCTGAACTAGGCAAATGCCACAATCCAACTAAAACTCCTTTTTTAAGACTGCAAATTAGGCTATTTAAGAGCTTAGATGTCAACTGAAATTTCAACTGGACTACTTGCTGTAAGGTAACTTGTGTCGTACAAACAGAACAAAATCTCTTGCACCTGTAACTACTGTGGTTGTTGTCACTATATTGAGTTGCCTTAGCAAACTAATTAGTCAAAATATTTTCAGCATTCTCTTCAAAGCATTTGGTTTATCTACAAAATAGAATAAAGTGGGATTTGTCTAATCGGTTATGACCAGGATCAGAAGTAGGACCACATCAGTTTTTCTTTATAATTTAGGAATGCACAGTTAGACTTGGCCAGTAGCAGGCTTTGTTCCCTGTCTAAGCTTTTTCTCAGCTTACCATCTATCCAACAGAGGAATAGGACTTTACAACCTGTTCATAGTTGATCAGATGCCGATTAGGTCCATCTATGACTTAATAATAAAGCCCTCCATGCTGTCCCCTCTCTGTTTGCACAAGAGCTGTGAACTTCAAATAATGAAGTGTCTTGTTTCTGGCCAAAGGGTTCTTCAAGGCAAATAATTTTCAGTTAAGGAACCAGGTACAGAACCTATTTCTATACATTTGGAACACTTCAATAGCTGGCTTGAGCAAGTGGGGTTTTTTAATGCAAGATATATTGTTGCCATTTGGGAGTGTATGAATGTTGCTTTTAAAGATGTGCAATAAGTTAATGGTGAATAAGCCTACAAATTTTGCATTCTGAACATAGAAGATCGAGAGCAGTGGTTTTTAATCTGATTAGGTTGCAGTTGCAATATTCTCGTTTTGGACCATTTTTAGGATATTAAGGCTTTTGAATTGTACTGAAGTGTTGATTTTTAAATGGTGCCAGGGATTCAGGATTTCAGTTACTAGACAGACTAGAAAAGTTGCTGATTTCTTCCAAACAGCAAGTTAGAGGGTCTTAAACCTTGTGCTTTTCAACATAGTGCATGGTTTTGCAGTAGATGACAAAGCACTTTTTTGCTAGCAGTGCTGGTAAAAGTACAGAGCTTTTCATTTGAACAGTACCTGAAAGGGTGTGGTCATGATTGCATGACCAGTTGCAAATTTTCTAGTTTCATAACCACAGGATCTCCAAAGTAGTCATGTAGAAATTTTAGTTACAAGAAAAATCGCAGCAACTTAATTGGATTGTGACTGCGCTTCAAGAATTCTATTGCTTTTGGAAGCTGTTCCAAAAAAACTACCTTCAAAAGTTGCAGGCATTATTTGGCCAAACAGCTTTTTGTGATGTTTCGTTTGGAGTCTATAAACTGTTGCAAGAGTTCATTGCAACTCAGACTATATGAAAAGTTTCACTATCAAATGTAAGAAGTGATGCAGGGAAGTAGGAACTGGAAGAACTGTAGATGCTGGAAATCAAACAAAAACAAATGGTTGGAAAGTCTCAACAGGTCTGACCGCATCTGTGGAGAGAAGAGTTATTACTGAGTCCCTCCATCAGAACTGATGGCAGCTAGGAAATTGGTTTTTATGCAGAAGATTTGTTGGGGCAGGAGGAAGAACAGTTGGACAGACAAAAGGAATGGCTAATGAAACAGTAGGAGTGAAGAGCTATTAATTGGGATTGTTAATGGCTAACAATGAGCTGTGGGTACACAAATGTGATATGGCCTAGTGGGTCAGGGTAAGGATATGGAACAACTCCAGTCCTAAAACTTGTTGAACTGAGTCTGAAAGACCCTAGATTTCCCAAGTAGCAAATGTGCTGTTCTTCCAGCTTGCACTGCTTTTGGAGCCTTGCAGAAAGCCTGAGACAGATTGGCTAGGGAGCAAGATGGTGTTGAAGTGCAGGCATCTGGAAGCTCTGTTCTGTGGGCAGGATGTTCTGTAAAGCAGTCACCCAGTCTACACTTTATTTCTCCAATGTAGCAGAGACCATATTGTGAGGAGCAAACGCAATCGACATTGAGTGAAGTGCAGGTAAAGCACTGCTTTGTTGGGAGGTTATTTGGCCCATGGATACTGGAGAGAAGTAAACAGACAGGTGTTCCACTATCTGTACTTGGAGGGGAAGGTGTTGTGGGTGTTTGTTGGAAGTAAAGGAGTGCACCAGGATATCCCAGAGGGAACAGTTCCCAGTCAGCCTTCTGTAGGTGTCTGTGTGTCAGAAATTGTGGCTAATGATCCTGTCTGGGTATGGATGCTGGTGGGCTAGTAAGTAAGGATAAGGGGAACCCTGTCACTGGTGTGGAAGGGGATGAAGGAGAGGAGAGCTGAAGTAGGAAATTGATCAGACTGTGTGCAGAGGGCCCTACCACAAGGGTGCTGGAGAATCCCCTGAGGAGGAAATGGACATTTCTGAGGAACCCTTGTCAAAGTTGATATTGTCTGAACATATGCTACAGCGATGGAGGAACTGGACAAATGGATAACCTTTTTAAGGAAGCAGGATAAGAGGATATATAGTCTAGGTAACTGGGAGTTGGTTGACTTGTAGTAGATATTGGTGACCAGCCTAACTGTAGAAATAAAAATGTCAAGGAAGGGAGGAGTCAGATGGACCAGGTGAAGCTGAGAGCAGGGTAGAAATTGGAAGCAAATCCAGAGGAGAGAGGAATGCAGTATCAGTGATTTTGTGGGTGGGGTCCACAATACCATTGGAACAAAGACGGGCATAACTGTACCTGCATGGGTCCCAATGGCCACCTGAAGTAAGTGAGGGTAAAAGAGGCTAAGGATGAGGACAGCTCAGCCAGGTGGAGGTGGTTGAAGATGGTTCAGGCTGCTTTTCCAGGAAGTAGTCTCGGGGTTCTCTACTATCATCCCCCATCAGGATGTGTAAAGGGATTGCACATTTATGGTAAACAGGCTTTTGGTGCCTGCAGACTGGAGTTCTGAAACTGATATAAACTGTTGGAGGAATTGCTGATCTAAGTGGGCAAGGGCTAGAGAAGGAGAGAAAATTGAGGTAGAGGTAGGAAGAGGTATGTTAAGGGGCAGGAACAAGCAGTGGGAAGTACAGAAATGTTTGTTCCTGGTTTTTTAAATCTTGCTGACTGCAAGTGTTCTGTTTTTAAATCCATGGCCAAAAATTCAAGAGTTCACTGGAGATCACGAATTCATTGGAATCCTTGTTTAGATGTAATCCATGAAATATGGTTCCAACTGCACCAGCATTTGAGGTGTCAGTGGACCTGAAACATTAACTCTTTCTCCTCACGGATGCTGCCAGACCTGAGTTTTTCCAGTAACTTGTGTTTCTGATTTACTGCATCTGTAGTTTGTTTTTATTTTGCAATAACTTATTCTGGTTTGCTTACAGATGAAAGTTCAAGGAATGAGAATATCACTACTTTTTACTGGTTTTGGTAATCTAGATCTTGTTTTCTCTGTAAAAGTGTAAATATTTTAATGGAAAGATGTGATTCAAAGAAAACTGATGTTTAAACTCCAGTGATTTTAAAATTAAAGGTGGAGAAACTGCAAAACCAAAACTGAAATGAAGGTCATGATGGTGACAGCATACCTGACCTGAAGTGTTGGTCAACCAGTGCATGAATCTTGGTGAATCTAAGCTCAATTAAAAGTTTATTTTAGCATAATGTTGCCTTTAAAAATGTAAATTTGACCTATGTTTTACTAATGAATATGTGGGTGATCTTTTTAGTTTGATAATGTGGGCTCTGAGGGATCAGAAGATCATTACAGTCTGACTAGTTCTAAAGTTTTTAAGTACTTTTTTTATTTGTCAAGATGTTCAATTTTGTTTTCTCTTTGCATCCTGTGTTGTGCCTCCAATGAAATCTCCACACTATCACTCTGCATAGGAATATCTGATTTGTAATCTAATCTAATTTCTAAACTGGCACTGTACTTCCTTGTGGAATATCTGGCAGGTAGTGATTTTGGTGTACCTAGACTTAAAGATCTAGTACACATCTCTGCAAGTTATAACTGGAATATTTATTGTATTATGGAAGAATAAAACTGATCTCTTGCACACAATCAGATTTGTTTTGGGTATTTACTTATAGCTTAAGGAACAACTGATTTTCATTTGGATGTCTAGGATTTAGAATAAATTCAGCCATGCAAGCTCGCTGTCCAAGCAGAGGTGCATTTGCAACCTGCCTCTGCAAATGAATGGTAATGGTAAACCACTTGTTTTAAAAGTTCTTCCTGATGAATTATTAGGACATGGACCAAGGACCTGCCTTCAAGCATTAGTTCACCTGCTGCAGAATACCTGTAGCTCAGTTCATAGGGCAAAATTTAGTTAAACACACTCTAACATGTCACCTGAGGAAATGCTACACTTGTCATAACTTGGACACTCCTGCGTTTTGGTGGATGGCACTCCTCTGAAGAACAGAGGAGTTCTCTCTGGTGTACTGACATTTTGTCTCTTTTTGTCATTTAACTCGTGAAATTTTATTTAGAGTAAATGATTATACTTTTAAGTATTTTAATGGCTGCAAAATGCTTTGGAGTTTCCTGAGCGTGAGAAGAGCAGGATTTTATTTTTACATCTGATTTCTAATTTTTGAATGGAACTTAGAGTTGACTCTAAATACGGTGGCTTACACAATCCATACCTTTCAAATCTGATCTGCAGTTCTATTAGAGACAAATTGAAGGTAATGGTCATGTGGTTTTTTTTTAGAAGTTTGCCACTATTTTGCCTTTCTTTCAACTTGAGCAGAAATGATTTGGTGTCTGTTTTAAAATGTATTCCTTCGTGCTGTCAGTATTGACTTTCAGCTTAGGGTGAATTAATACAATAGTATAAAGTATTCAACACTTGTTCTAAATATCTTGAATTCAGATCTTTTCAATTTCTGAAATAGATGAAAAATTCACTATTTATTTTGTCTCTAATGCATTCTGAATAAGATGGCTAATTAAGTATTTGCCAAGAGATTTTTGCACAACCAGTTCAACTATGTATGAAGGTAAAATAGATTTGTTGTTTTTGTATGTTTAATTTCTAATGATGTTGGATTTTACACTTTCTTTTAAACCAAGTTTGTTTACTATAGCTCTGGTTTGTTCACTATATATTTAGTGTATGTAGTGCATCATATGCACTAATATTTTATTTGCATCTGAAGGAAAAGGAGTTGTTGAGCTTGAACAGGCATTCGCTCATTGTGGCAGGATGATGTGTATAATTCCTATATTGGGCAGTTATGAAAGCACTTCCTACACTAGAAATAGCGCTCGGCAGGTCGTTTAGCATTCGTGGACAGCAATTTATCATTTTTGGTTGATTTGCTTGCCCTCACTGCAGGGATTCCCCAGAATGTGGAGTGTTCTGGTTCCCTGGCTTTTGTAGTTTTATTCAATTTCTAGTTTGAAAATCCAATGGGGAGCTAGCGGAAGCAGATAATGTGACCAGATTTGTGTAGATCATGGTCTGAGTTTGAAGCCTTTCTAATTGGTGACATAATGGTACAGGAACTTTACTAGTTTGACTACTTACTTGGAATCTAGGAGTTCAATGTTTAAAAAAAAATATTAAGTTGTGTTTGTGCATAAGCATTCAGGTAGATGTTTAGAATTAAGTGCATGGAAGATTTTAGAACAAATATTTGGAACAAAACACACCTTAAATTGCCTGAAGTTACTAGGAACAAATAAGCATGAGATTGCTTGTACTGAAAGTCTCTACATTTCATTTAAAAGTGCAATTGAGGAAATGATCCTTCAGGAAGGATATTAAGGCCTTTTGAGCAGGTGCAACAAATGAGAATGATACCTTGGCTGAGGGACTTCTGTGGAGTTACCATCCTTGAAGGGATGTTAATTGGAGATCCTCAAAATAAAGAATACAAAGACAAGTTCCATTTACTGAAGGGTTGATCGAGAGTTTGAAACCATTGCTCAGAAGAATGAGGCCTATTGGGAAAAACTGCATGTTGCAATCTGGAAAGCAATACTTGAAAAGATGGTGAAAGCAGATTCCATAGGAATTTTGCAAAAGGGAATTGGATTAATACTTGGAAAAGGGAGAGTCTCCAGGAGATTTGAATTAATTAGATTGCTCTCAAAGCTGTCGCAAATATGATGAATCAAATAGGGTTAGTGACAAATGTGGCTGCTAACTAATATTAAAGGCTAAAGACACCTTTTTTTTTTTAAAAAGTGAAGAAAAGGAGAAATGTGTTAATGAATATAAGTAACAAGAAAAATTATGGTGCTACTGAGGTTATTTTGCTTATTCCTTGGAATATGTACTGAAATGGCAGGAATATAGAATAGAAGCTGAAACACCACATCTCCAGAAGAGTAATGTCCCACTTCAGTAGGAAAAACCTGGTACTAAAAATCTTGCTTTAAGGAAGATATGGTGGAAGCTGTAGAATTACTATATTTAACTCTTCTTTTGAGAAGGGATTGTCAGGACTAGTGAACAGTGAATCCAGTTCCAGTCTTCAAAAGTTTAGAATTTTAATGGGGGTATAGACCAGCTAGCTAAAAGGAAAGTAATGAAATTTTAATTCCATGAAGAAATATGCTGTCACATTTTCTAACCAATCTGTTCAAAATGTTACCCAGCATCCAGAACAGATGAGATTTGATCTTGGGCCTCCTGGCTCAAAGGTGGGATACTACCATTGCAGCACAAGAGCATCTCCAGAGGTGCTGGTAATATTGGATGTCCTATTTCAGGTGTTTGACAAATGGCCATGATGTCCATGGTCAGTCAGTGCTGTGGAATTTGATTAGAGATTGGATTTAATGATTTAAACCCAAATAAGGTGAAGTTGGAAACATATTTCACTGGCTGAAGATGTAAATTAACAAACAGTCAGTGCTGGGACTAGTGTCTCTTGTAAAAACATAACTAGTTTTATTTTAACTGGAATTATTAGATTTACTTTTTAGTGTGGAAACAGGCCCTTCGGCCCAATAAGTCCACACCAACCCTCCGTACAGCAACCCATCCAGACCAATTTCCCTTCACCTAACACTATGGGTAATTTTAGCATAGCCAATTCACCTAACCTGCACATTTTTGGACTGCGAGGAAACTGGCGCAACCGGAGGAAACCCACGCAGACACCAGGAGAACGTACAAACTCAGCACGAACAGTTGCCTGAGGTGGGAATTGAACCTGGGTCTCTGGCACTGAGGCAGCAGTGCTTGCCGCTGTGCCACTGTGATGCTGTTGAAATGGTGGCAAGTTGGTCAACAGGACTAATTTTAGTTTTCAGTGAGATCATTCTAGACTAAGACTGAGGGGTAGAGGCAGTTTTTTCTAATTTCTGTCCACAGGATGTTTCTGGTAGCTTGTGAACAAATCCATTGTAACTTTTCTTTTCAATGACTATCTCTAAGGGACTACAACTGTACAGTGCTCCAGGTGCAGTAGAAGTACAGGTGTGGACTCGTTGGACCAAATGCACAGTTGCTGTGATATAAAATTAAATCCTTTTTTAAAAAGGAAAATGAGTTAACTACATGCTCACGTTGAAGTAAAGCCTTTGGAAAGATTCAGCAAGTCCGGTTTTCTGAATAAGGTTATTTTTCAAGTAAATAACTACTAAAACCCCTTTTAATTCAGGAACTAAGTTCTGGATCTTCTCCACATTATACCTTCAGGTCTTAACAAATGTGTAAAGAGCACTTAATAGAAAAGTATTGTGAAATCTGTGCTAGTCATTTTTGACTTTCTGGAGTAGGTTGCATTCTCCGTTTTTCATGCTACAGGAAGATGTAGTTGTTTTGCATTTTCTGTTTTGGTGAGCAGGTATTGACTCAATGTAAAGAATTGATTCAATGGAATTGTACTAATTTCAGATATTTGAAGCTCCTGATTTAAATATTGTCTCAAACCAGAGGGCAGCTTTTTTTAAATAGATGGCTGCTTTGCTTTGTGCAACACCTAAATTATCCCCAAAAATTACCCAGAGCTTCCAGTTGCCTGCCACTTTAACACACCACTGTTCCCATGCCAACATTTCTGTTGCAGGCCTGCAGCAGTGTTCCACTGAGCCTCCCATCAAACTTGAAGAGACATCTCATTTTCTACCTGGGAATCTTGCAATCTCTAGTACGCGATGTTGAGTTCAATAACTTTAGAGCCTGATTCCATCCTTCCATGTTTTATACCTATCCCACACCTGATCTTGTTTTGACATGGGTTGCTTTATGGTTGAATGGTCACCATTCTCACATGCTCTAGATTCACATCCCATCTATGGGTTGTCCAGCAGAGCTCGCCCATTCTCATCCATTATTTGGCTTTTCTTCCATCCTGAGCTGAAAATGTGTTGCTGGAAAAGCGCAGCAGGTCAGGCAGCATCCAAAGAACAGGAAATTCGATGTTTCGGGCAAAAGCCCTTCATCAGGAAGGGCTTATGCCCGAAACATCAAATTTCCTGTTCCTTGGATGCTGCCTGACCTGTGCTTTTCCAGCAACACATTTTCAGCTCTGATATCCAGCATCTGCAGACCTCACTTTCTCCTCTTTTCTTCCATCCTGGCCTGCTATCTACAAGTTTTTTGTTTACCTACTTCTTACTTATCTCTCCGCATTCCTTCATTTTTTTTCCCCACTCCTCTTTTCAAAAGCATACTTAAGTGCCATACTCATCCTGAAAATTGGGTTTGGACATCCTAGATCTTCAGAGTTGGCTAATGAGGTGGCACAGTGGTTAGCACTGCTGCCTCACAGCGCCAGGGACCTGGGTTCAATTCCCACCTCAGGCGACTGACTGTGTGGAGTTTGCACATTCTCCCCGTGTCTGCGTGGGTTTCCTCCGGGTGCTCTGGTTTCCTCCCACAGTCACAAAGATGTGCGGGTCAGGTGAATTGGCCATGCTAAATTGCCCGTAGTGTTAGGTAAGGGGTAAATGTATGGGTGGGTTGTGCTTCAGCGGGTCGGTGTGGACTTGTTTGGGCCGAAGGGCCTGTTTCCACACTAAGTAATCCAATCTAATCTTGAGCCAACTCCTGAAGACCCTAGGATGAAGTCCATCAGGTCTTGTAAACTCATCAACCCACAGTTCCATCAGTGTTCAGAACCATTTCACTAGTGATTTTATGATCTCATCCAATTTCTCTCCCTTCAGCTACTAAATTTTTAGGAATTACTGGGATTCTTGTTTTGCTTCCTCCATAGTGAAGGCAGGAGCAAAATATTGTTTGTGATTTAAATCATTGAAGAGCAAACTACTAAGTTGGTGGTTCATCTGAATTATTGACTTAACCTGTTTTGTTTAAGATTATAAAATGTAGTATTAGCTAGCTTATCCTAGTGTTTGAAAGGGATAATGAAGCTTCACCAGGAAGAGGAAAAAAATGTATAATGCTTAATGTCTAGTCTCATGAGATTTGTTCAAAAATATTGTAATTTAATGGCTATAAATCAGTTTGATTTTATATCTTTCAAAGTTTAACTGTCTGATTTATATTAACCACACATTCATTTGCAACTTCAGTTGATGGTCTCCAATCGGAATAACTGGAATTACTATTGTTACAAAAATTAGAAAAATGATTTCTTCAGAAATCCAAGTTCTAGTTTTAACCAAATTGCAATGGCATCTGTGAATTTTTGAGGTCCACTTTTTTAGTTTAAAAACATCAGACAACTTCAACTAGTGCGACTGCAGCCTGTGCAACATAGCTTTATTTAAACTTTTTTCACTCTATCCTGCAAAAGCCTGTTTGAAAAATTGTAAACATTCTTTCCAATACATCAAATGGACAAGCTGACAATGATCCAATAGTGGCATGATGCTTTTACTAGAAAAGATGGCGGCCAAAATCACTTGATACAAAAGTGATCAGAACGATATCTTGCAATATAACTAACTTGTTTTTAAGGGCTGCCAAATGCTATGTCCACAGTGAAACAAAAGCACACTGTGAGTACTAGCAATCAAATACAGCCACCTGCATAGACCAGACTGCAATGGTGGAAAGAAATCTGTTAAACCTTTCCTGAGCACCATTTAGTTGGACCTGAGGAAAATGCTTGCATACAAATATTAAGTACCTAAAGGGGTGAGGTTAGGGCAAAAGGAGATCTGTAGTCAAATGGAGACACGAGAGCTTAAATGATAGGGATGGTACAGGGCAAACAGATGGTAATGGAACATGAGTTTTAAAGTGGAAGTTGTAAATTGGGGAAAAAAGCAGAATCAATATCCTCCTAAAAGAAGCAGACCTCTTCCAAAATTGTAATTTTAGGAACAAAGATCAACAGATGTTCAACCTGGGTGACCGTAGAGAGCCTAATTGAAAGGCCACATGTAGTGATTATAACTAAATAAATTGAAAGAATATGAAATCTTTTGAGTGGAAGGTGTTTGGAGAAGGTAGAAGGGCAGAAAATTTAGTTTTCTGTACATGTGAAAAGGTGACTAGGAAAATGGTTTAGAATGTTGAATAAGGGGAAGGTATTTGGCATTACTGAGATGGATGAGGATGATGCATTGAATATTGACTGGGGATAAGTGACATAAAAGAAACCTTATTGTGGAACCTGATTGGCAAAAGATAAGGATCAAAAGTTTGGGAAGTTATATGACTTGCCAACCACAGCAGGGAGCCTTCTGTTGAGGAAAAAGGAAGATTGAAATAGAATGGTTTTCAGTTTGATCACTTTTGTATGAATGGAAAACTGGGACTGGGAGAATGTTGTCATGCTGGACTTGGTGGATTTTAAAATTATAAGATGCTGAAACATTTTTGAAATATGTATCTGTTCTCCAGCTTAAACTCCAAAATGCTGTTCCCTTCATCTAATTAGAAGTAATATTTGAGAACTTTTTGCACTTTTGTTTCCCCTTTCTCTAGCATCTGCCTACAGACACACGTGATGTTCTTGAGTTGAACTCTGAAGCTTTATTAACTCTTAAACACTTTTTTGTGAAAGTACCATCCAAACAAAATATATACAAGCAAAAATCATGTACATCTAGGAATCTAAAACAATAGCTGGGAATATTCAGGTCTAGCAGCACCATTAGAAAACATTTAATCTTTCAAACCTGTGATACTTGATCAGAAGTCATTTTCAACAAGAGGTGAGAGGTAAGGGGGAGGAAAAACCTTTAGGTGGAAGGACTGGAAACTTGAAATAAGTGGTGCAAGGCTAGAGTGTGGTATTGAGACTAGGCAAAAATTGAGTAATTTGTAATCTTCAGTTGGACAGCAGCTATTTAAAGTCATGAGGAAAAACACATTGGCAAAGAAATGAAACAAACTGGAAGAAAGTTAAATGTAAAATTGTACTACAGGTTGTTTGACGACTTTGGAGCCTCTATTCAAGAGGTGAAGTGATGCTCCTTTCTTTTGCCTGTGATTTGCTTTGGAACAGGAGCAGGACAAGGGTCTTAGCAAAATGGAGAATTAAAATTGCAGGTACGTCAGAACTTCTCGAGTCGCGCTTCTCGTCTGAAGATGCTCTGTTCAGTAGTCTTGTATGTCTGGGTTTTTCAATGTAGAGGAGGCCATTTCAAGAGCAAGTACTGTAAATTTAAATTGCAAGTAAGTCGCAGCTTCACCTGAATTGTTTTGGGGGCCTTGAAGTGGGGTGCTAAAGGACAGACGTTACATCTCCTGCACTTGAATGGAAATGAGAGGGTTTGGTTGGTGGGAGAAGTCCGTGTTAAAGGTGATTTGAGTAACTGTCTCCATTACACCCAGATCTGTGGTTCCCTTGCACAGAAACAGTAGGAGAAAGGAAGGTAATTGCTGGCATCAAGCTATAGGTTACTAATGGAGGTGACTGGAAAGTTTGGATACATCAGTTCTCATCCCAAATTCTAGAACAGTCTTTGTGGATTGGATTTGGCAAATGTAAACAATTAATTTAAACAAAATGATAAACTGGGAATTATGGACTAATTAGCATAACTTGTAATCCTGTTGGGTATTGTCTAGATCACATTTATGCAAAAAAAAATTAAACCTGGGAGTTTTGAGGAGTTACCTGATAAAATAGAGAAGGATGAACCAGTGGATGAAGTGTATTTGAACTTTCGAAGCTTCTAATCAAAAAGAGGCGAGTGTGCAAATTGGAGTGAATGGAGTCAAGGATAATGCACTCAGTTTTGAGAATTGGTTGGCAGGCAGGAAACTGCAGAAATGAATTCCTTTTTTTAGAGTGAAAGGATACCTGTAGGATCTGAGTATGGACCCAGCTGCACAAATGTCAACAATTTGAGGGAATAAAATGCACTATTGCCAAGTTTGACTGACGGTATTGAGTGGTGAGGAAGATACAGTGCTTCAAGGTGACTTAGATCAGTTGAGTGGACAAAATATGGCTGCATTATAAGGAGTAAGTGAGAAGTTCTACATTTTGAGTACAAAAAATAGAACAGTGAACTATTGTTCTGGTGTTCACTAAATGGGGGAATGGACCTAGGTTTCCTTCTGCATCGGTCACTGAAATCAAGCATGCAGATACAGTTGGGAGTTGAGGCAAATGGTATGTTCACCTTCATTGCCAGAGGATTTCATTATAGCAGCAAAATAGAATTACTGCAGCTGTGTAAAACCTTGGTGAGACCACACTGGGATCATTTGGAATATTAAGAGTTTTGGGCCCTGTATCAAGGAAAGATGTGTTGGCATTGACTAGTAGTTTATAAGAATGATCCTGGGAGTGATGCACTAGTCATTTTAAAGAACATTTAAAGAGTCTGGGTCTGTTGTCCATGGAATTTAGTAAGATGAGGGGGAGTTCTGATTGAAACACTCCAAATAGAGGCCTGGGTAAAATGGATGTGAAGATGTTTCCATTAGAGACTAGAAGTCTCAGTATGAAAGTATGACTGTTTAGAACTGAGTAATTTCTTCAGAGTGGTGTTCATTGCCACCGCTGGGAGGCCAAATTGTTGATTTGTATTTAAGACCTGTTTGATTGGTAAAGGGTTCAGGAGTTACAGGGAGAATGCAACACAATGATCTTGAGGAACATCAGCTATGATTGAATGACAGAACAGAATTGATTGTCCAAATGGCTAATTCTGTTCCTATATTTTATGGTCTTGTAAGTGGGCAATTTTCTTCTCTTATTGAGGGAAGAAAAAATACTTAACATATGAGTGCAGAGAAAGTTAATTGATTTGATTGTGGGATAGTATGTTTTGGTGTATGAGAAATTGGTGACTGGGCCTGTATTCACTGGAGTTTGGAAGAATTGGCAGGTGGGGTGTGTGTCTCTGAAACATTAATTCTGACAGCTGAATGTTGGGATTGTTCCCCTGGCCAGGGCTCTAGAACAAGGGATCAAGGTCTCTTGTAGTTGGGCTATTTTGGACAGATTCACTACCCTTCATGAAGGCATTTGTATCAATAGCATTGCCTACCAAAAAAGACTGGAATGGCCCAGACTTCATACATAATTAAGAAATGAATAGATTTCTAGACCTAAAGTTATTGAAGGATATGGGGATAGTGGTAGCGTGACATGAATTACCTTTTTTCCTGCTCCCATTTCCTATGTTTCTATGAAATCTGTTTAGGTGAAGGTGACAGATGAGCCTAGTGTCATGGCTGGCTTAACTCATTGAAGTTTTGACATACAGGAATGAAACTGAGGCCTTTGCAAAGATCAGATTGTTCAGTCAGAAGGGAGGGTTAGAAGGAACATGATTATAGGGTAAGTGAGACTTGAAGGGTTGAAGTATGAAGGAACAAACACATTAGAAGCAGGAGTAGGTTACTGGCACCTCAAGCCATTCTGTAACACCTATGAATAATCTGATCTTAACCTCCATTTGACTTTCTTGCCTCACTGACCTTTAACCCCTTGCTTTTGAAGAATCCAATTGCTTCTGCTTCTACATAGAAGATTTGTTAGATTATTGCCAGTGTTTAGAGCCTTTTGAATACAGAAACTAGTACTGGAGACAGTACTGAAGAGTTCTCACCAATTCCCTCAAATTTTTGGGATTCATGCAGTAACATAATCAGGTCCTTCTGCAGTCTCTTCATTTTAGATAATCTTTTTTCAGTAAAACTGACCATATCACAATTTCCTATACTTTACGGTTTGCCAGATCTTTGCTCACTCACTAATCTAATCTAAGTGTACACTCTTTTTTTTTTAAAAAAACCTCCCTGGTGTCCTCTTTGTACATACCACCTTTTTGTGTCATCAGCAAATTTAGTAACTTGCCTTCAGTCCCTCCTACATTTTGAAGAAATTGTAGTAATTTCAGACCCAAACACTGATCCTTATGGCACATTACTCATTACAAAGCCATTTGAATTGGCAAGATGTAATGTGCACTTTCCTGTATGCTGGCTAATGTTCTATGCTAACAAGTATACCCCTGCATCATGGGCTCTTTCCCAAATATCATTTGAGTCACTATCAAATGTCTTCTTGAGGTCTTGAGTACAGTACATCTACTGGTTCCCTATTATCCAAAACATTTTACTAAATTTATTTACCCATTGAATGTGGGTGTCACTGGCCAGGCCAGCATTTATTAGACATCTCTAATTGCGCTAATGGCTATTTGCTGCAGTCCTTGGTGTGCAAGAACGTCCATAGTGCTGTTCAGAAGGGAAATTCCAATTTTTTGTTTCACCAGCATGAAGGAATAAAGTATAGTTCCAAATAAGGATGCCGCATGGCTAAGAGGGGAACCTTCCAGCTTACTGAGCAAACTCTCATTCGGAACCTCCACCTGAGTTAATGTTGTGATGCTGTTCTAGTCCTTCCAGGTGGTAGAGGCATGTTGGAAGGTGCTGTTGCAATCTAGTTACTACAGGGCATCTTATAGATGGTTACCATGTAAATATGGGGTTTCAAGTGGTCATTGAATGTCTTGTTGGTTCCTTCCAGCCACATTTCTTAGGCAGATTTCCAGATGTTTGCCACTCTCTGGATAAGAGACTTTGGATTTGGAGGGAAAAATTTATTCTAAATCATCTTGCTTTGAAAGCTGACCCTATTGACTGCTGTACTGGAGGGAAAACCTCTTTTTTTTTTTCCCTATCTATGCCCCTCAAACATCTTGTAGACTTCAATCAGGGTATTGTTTGGCTGCTTTACTCTATTTGGCAATCATCTTAGTATGACAACTAGAATTGCAGGTAGTTAGGTGGAATGCTAACTTTTTTTTTAAAGCTCCAAACCTCCTAGCTCTGTATTCGATGCCTTAACTAATTTAAAGTAGAAACAAAATTTTACCTTTTTTATCACTTTTTTTTCTGCCTGTACTATTGCCTTTAAAGATTAATGGACATGCATATTTTAAGAACCCTCTGACCTGCAGCTGAATAGTAAGTACATATTCCTCCTTGTCCTCAAACACATGACTTCCACACGTTTCAGAATTAAATTAAATTTGCTGCTGTTTGGCCCATCTGTCATCCTGTAGTCTAAAACTTTATTCACTACTTAGACATGAAAATTGGTGATATGCTATTTCATTAATGTACACCAACAGCAAGAGATCCAGCACCAAAACTTGTTACATCACTTGACATAGACTTCCCCTTATTTAAAAAACTTCCTTTGATTTACCACTCTCTCTACTTCTGGCAACTTAAGTATTTTTGGAACTAAATTACCTTGCATCTCCTCCACAGGTGAGTTTAAGAAGCAAGAGCCCTACCATGCAATACGTTTTAGCAAGCACTTAATTAATGTTAAATTGACTACATAAACTGCAGTACTTGTGCGCTCTCTCTCTCTTTCCCTCCCTTCCCCCCCCCCCCCCCCCCCCCCCCCCAACTGCCAAAAACAAAAGTCATGTTAATAATGGTGAATCCCTGCAATCTCCTTTTTTCCTTCCACAGCTGACTAGAATACACTTCCATTTGGAGTTGGGGATTTGATGATTTCCAAGCCACTATTGTTTCTTTGATGCGACTGTGTTCGAGTATATCATACTGCCCCTACCCCCTGATTTACAAACTTGCTGTTGCATCTGTATCTAAAGTAAAACTCAACTTCAGTTTTATGTCTTCTAGCTCCACACACAGGTTTTCACTTTGATCCCTACTAGGCCTTGTGCCTTTTCCTGGTTACCTTCTTGCATAGGTAGAAATCAGGTGCTCTTGATTTTTTTTTGGAGACTTTTTTTTAAAAAAAGTGGTTGACAAAACTGAATAGCTTTCAAGACTGTTAACAGTTGATCACCTCCTCTGGACCTGTAGCCACATGAAGACCAAACCAGGTGCATATGGTGATTTACATTTCTCTAAAAGACTATAGGAAACCAGGTAAATTTATGATATTAACAAACATCTCTCAGTCATCATTACACTTTAAATATTTCAGTTTTAGATTCAAATTTCACCAGCTTGCATCTGTTCTTTGCAGTGATTCATGAAAGGTAAGGTACAAATTTGAGGGACGGGTAATTTACTTAAGAAAGTGCTTAGTAAAGGCTAAGCCTGAACGTTTCTGTTCGTTACTATAAATAAAGCCTGTGTTTCTGTTGGGGTGAGCACGAGCTTGCAGCTTGAGGTGATGATTCTCTCTCTCTCTCTCTCTCTGGAGGACAATGGAACAGACAGGGCTCCTCAACTGCAGCACAGAATGGGGCTGAGGTTACCTAGCAGCCAGGGAGGAACCAATCAGAACGTCGGAACGGGGGTGTGGCCACGCCCCCTCCCTCCCCGCTATATAAGGCGCTCATTAGGCAGTCAGTCAGTCTCCCGCAGTGTGAAGTGAAAGCAGTTGTTGCAACATGGCGAGGGAACAGCTCTGTAAGCTATTTGTTGGCGGGCTCAGCTTCGAAACGGTGGAGGGGAACCTGCGGAACCATTTTGAGCAGTGGGGGAAGCTAACTGACTGTGTTGTCGTACAAGATACGATCACCCGGCGCCCCCGAGGCTTCGGCTTTGTCACATATTCTTCGCCGAGCGAGGCGGATGCTGCAATGGCTGCTAGGCCTCATGTCTTAGATGGCCGCACGGTGGATCTGAAACGAGCTGTGCCAAGGGAAGACTCCAACAAACCTGGCTTCAACATGAAGGTAAAGAAGATCTTTGTTGGCGGTATAAAAGAGAACCTTGGCGAGAATGATTTACAAAGCTACTTCTCAGACTATGGTATGATTGAGAAAGTAGATGTGATCTGTGACCGAGAGACTGGCAAGAAAAGAGGCTTTGCCTTTGTGTACTTCGATGACCATGATTCTGTTGATAAAGCGGTAATACAGAAGTACCACATGATTAATGGCTACCGGTGTGAAGTCAAGAAAGGTTTGTCGAAGGAGGAGATGCAGAGCGGAACTAGACCTCGAGGCCGAGCTGGCAACTTTAGCCAGCGAAACGGTCGGAGTAATGGCAATTTTGGAAACGCGGCCGGGTATGGCGGCGGAGGCAGCTACTACAATGATAGAGGAAATCGAGGCGACGTCTATGGTGGTTATGGTGATGGGGGGTATCCTCGGCGTGATCGTTCTTTCTCGGGAGGCAGCTACGGTGATCGAATTCGGGATTACGGCTTTGGGAGCTATGGTGGAGGAGAAAGAGGATACAATAATGACCATTTCGATGACATGTATGACAACTTTGGGAGTTACTCCCCTGAGCAGTCCAACTATGGTCCCATGAGAGGAGGGGGTGGTATGGAGAAATATGCTGGACCTTACAGGGGAGATTACGGTGTTAGTAATAGAAGCAGAGCCAGAGATTATGGAGGATATTCCTTTTAACATGCGCATGAATTTAATATGTAAGGGGGAGTATTTGATTTGTACACAAATGGCTCAAACTAAAAGTGAATTGTGTGTAAACTGTGTAAGGGGGACGTATTTGATATGTACATATGTAGCTACAAAGCTACATAATGTATTCAACTAATCAAGGATAATTGTATACTTTTTCACAATAAAAAATTGAGTTTACAGTCTGTCCAGTTTACCTTGCAAGTCTGAAATTACTTTTGTGATTAGCACTATCATTTATAACCATTTGGGAAGTTAGTAAGTGAGCACATCCTGTTTCTTTTTTAAAAATGATTAGACATTAAACATGTTCATTCTAGAAAAAAAATGCTTTTAAATTTTAAAATCCTGACGTTCTTCTCTTTGAGTGGCTTCCTTTTTGGTACTGATAAGGCTGGGATTTGAAAGTTTTTAAGGTCAAGATACTTAATTCAAGTCTAAAAGATGTTACCAGTTGAGCAGAGGCAACTTCTGTCTATCAGTGATGGTTCTATTCACATTTTGGTAAATGCTCTTCATTACAAAAACACACATGTGAAGTAATGGTATAGAAAATATGTTGACAAATATTTTCATTTGGGGATGGATCTGTCAAGCAGGCTAATGATTAGTGGGTGGAACTTCATAGTCTCTTCCCATTATGTCCAGTATTCAGCTAAATTGTCAAGAAAACATGGGACTTTTAGAATTTGACGAAGTGGATATAACTTTTGGTCACTGAGCATTCTGGAAATAATTCATGTGGGAATGCCAAACAGTTTGAATTTGCCTGCCTGTTGTGGCAGATCTGAATTCAAGTCTTGAGTTATTCATTTGAGTAGCTGAGATGGAGTTTCCCATTGCCTTCCTCTCAAAATATGACATTCAGTACAATCATGACAGATTATCTACCCAAAATTTTCCTTTTCTCATCCATTCCGCAAATCCCTTGCTGGCTGAAAGATCAAAAGAATCTGGCTTTGCCTTAAATGTCAATAATGGAATATCCATAATTCTCTGGAAGAGAATTTCTAATATTCATGGCCCTTTTGCAATCTCTGCTCATTTCATTCTAAACTGACTTCATCCTCCCTTTTCCCCCATTCTACATTTCCATAGTGAGGAGAAATAGTCTTGGTGTACAGCCTGTCAAGGCCCTTCAGAGTCTTCTGTTTCAATGAGGTCAAACAACAGGGCAATTTGCTTACTCTGCAATAATAGGAATACACTCTTCTGAGAAGCAAATGTAGGACTTGCACTTGAGTCTTCATTCAAGTGGGCTACGATGCGCTAATCAAAATCATCAGATCGTGACTGGATATCAATCTGGTATTGTAAGAGCTGGCACTTGAATCTGTTTTGGAGCAATCTGCTATGAGAGTCTGAGCCCCATTCATCTGATGCAGAGCCCAGAATGAGGATCATTTGAGCTGTGGTCACAGTCCGGTGGTAAGTACCCTGCTACAAGTTGATCTACTAATGAGACCTGGAGTGAGGCTTTACTAATCAGATTTGTCTGTGACCTATGTATGTGTTGCGTTTGATTTTCTTTTTTCTTTTCCCTTCATGTACAGCAGCATCAATGGGACGTGGAAAAAAAAGTTCTCTATCAAAAACAGCCTATGGATGGCTAACTTCAGATCTGTTTCCTCACCATTGCCGTTAGCCAGGAATATGTGGAGGTGTTTTATGATGGGAAATAATCATCACAGAAAGCAGACCAAATCCTTTAAAAGCCAACTGTCGTAATGGGTGGAATGTTTGCTGGATTCTAGCACTCCTACCTATTGCATCTCTTCTCTCACATTTACAGTTAGCTTAGTTTTTTTTTCTTCCTGCATCAGCTCAATTCTTGCCTACAATGTATTCCATCCCCTCCTTGCTCTGTATTCCTCCTGGAATGATTCAAGCCTAGTTTTTCGACTGGAGCACAGGAGGTTGAAATCTGTTTTATAAATCTGACTTTATAGAACAATGAAGAATAGAGATAAGGTGAATGGCAGGTGTCTTTTTCTTCCCCAAAGGTGGCAGATTTCAAGACTTGGGGGGGCATATGTTTGGGGTGAGAGGTGAAAGATTTTTAAAAAAGACAAGAGGCAGTTTTTTCACACTGGTTCGTGTGTGGAATTAACTTCCAGAGAAAGTGGTGGATGCAGGTACAGTTATAACATTTAGACAAGTACATCAATAAGAAACATTTGAAGTGATATTGGCTTTTCGTAGTAAGGTGCGACTATTTTAGTTTGGGATTATGGACTTGTTGGACTGAAAGGTCTGTTTCCATGCTGTATAACTCGTATCACTCTATGACTCTACTATCTCTGTTTTGGTATTATGGTAATACACTAAGGTTCAGTCTGGTAGCCATCGTAATTGAGTTCATCCAGTCTAATCCTTAAGTTGCTATTGATTCTTGTCCTGTCACATGTTGCAGCAGCATAGCATATGTGAAAATCCTACCATGACTTTTTGCCCAAACTCCATTTTGTTGTGACAAATTTTACTCCTTCCATTTCATCTTTCCTTTGGTATATCCTAAAGCATTTTATGTAAAATTAAATACTTTTGAAGAGTAATTCACTCAATGCAAGAAATGCAATGCCAGTTGTGCAAGCTTCCTTTGCTACAAGCAGTCATGAGAATCACCAGCCAATTTAAATTCAACTAATTAAATCAATCTTTAACTCTAGATTTATTTTATTTTAAACATCAATTTCCATTGTGGCAATAGACCGATTATAACACAAAATCCAATTTTAAAAAGCTGGTATCAGTAATGGTAACTGAAATGCTACATTGTCTTAAGCCCATGTGCTTCATTTATTCTTTATGAAAGTAGATCAGTCATTTATACTCAGTCCTATATGTGACTGCAACCACACAGTAATGTAGGTGTCTTTAACTGCCTTCAGTTGTAATCGCAGGATAAAAACTTTTCATTCTTGAAGGATGAAATTAGATGTGTGATAAATGCTAACATTTTGCAGTACCATCTGACCCGATTTTTCAAAAAAGTCTACCTTAACGTTAGAAGGAGTCTTAGTCTTAATGTCTCACTGAAAAGACAGCACTTCCAACAGTGCAGCACGAAGACTGGTGGAGTAAGTGAAAGCATAGGGGTTTTGTCAAAGAATATAGATAATTGGGGAGGTGGGCAGAGATGTGGCAGATAGAGTACAATCCGGGCAAATGTGTGATGATGCATATTGGGAGGTCTAATTCTTGAGCGAATTATAGTGTAAACGGAAGAACCTTGGGAAAAGTTGAGCAGAGAGATCTGGGAATTCAGGTCCATTGTGCTCTGAAGGTGGCCAGCAGATTGTACAAGACTTTGGTCGGCTGCATTTAGAATACTGTGTACACTTCTGGTCGCCATGTTACCAAAAGGACGTGGAACTTTGGAGAGGGTGCAGAGAAGGTTTACGAGGATGTTGTCTGGTAGGAAAAGTGCTAGCTATGAAGAAGGGTTGAGTAGGTTAGGATTGTTTTCATTAGAAAAAAGGAGATTTGAGGGGGATTAGATTACTTAGTGTGGAAACAGGCCCTTCAACCCAACAAGTCCACACCGACCGGCCGAAGCGCAACCCACCCATACCCCTACATTTACCCCTTACCTAACACTATGGGCAATTTAGCATGGCCAATTCACCTGACCTGCACATCTTTGGACTGTGGGAGGAAACCGGAGCACCCAGAGGAAACCCACGCAGACACAGGGAGAACGAGCAAACTCCACACAGTCAGTCGCCTGAGGTGGGAATTGAACCCAGGTCCCTGGCGCTGTGAGGCAGCAGTGCTAACCACCGTGCTGCCCAAATCTTGATCGAGGTCTACAAAATCATGAAGGGTAGAGACAGGGTGAATAGAGATAAGCTTTTTCCTAGGATGAGGGATTCAACAAATGAGAGATCACATGTTCAAGGTGAGAGGTGAAAAGTTTAAAGGGGATACACGCGGTAAGTACTTCACACAGCGTGGTAGGTGCCTGGAATGCATTGCTAGTAGAGGCAGGCAGGGGTAGATTCATTTAAGGTCCATCTGGACAGATGCATGAGTAGGTGGGGATGCTTAGGAATTGGGTGATAGGTTTCGGCAGTGGATTTGGATCGACACAGGCTTGGAGGCCGAAGGGCCTGTTCCTGGGCTGTAAATTTTCCTTGTTCTTCGCAGCATGCACTCATCACTTACTGAACTGACGTTAGTCTGGATTTTATTCAAGTCTTTGGAATGAAACTTGAAATAGTAACCTGACTTTCACGTGAGCGCCCTCTCTCCTGTTGCCCCTAACTGACGTCATTAGGCCATTACATGGCTGTTCACATGTTTATCATCAATATATTTCCAGGTCTATTCTTGTGACAACTTATCTAAATATTGCCCCTTCAGTGATATTTTCTTGAACTGCAAGACAAGTTTCCAAATATGTTGATAATATCCACTTTCCTTGTTATCTATGTAAAATTGTTTGGTCATTATATTGGACAAAGAACTCGAGAACAACATCAGAATGAGCCAAATCTTTCCTGTAACTGAATATTGGAAAGACTGAGGATGTTGATGCTGTTGCCTTTGTCATATAAACCATGGTTTCATGTAGAATTAGGAACTGTTCTGCTACCTCCTGTTTGCTTTAATATTGTATGCTTTTGTCCTCATTGGTCTTTTTCACTGATATCTGAATTCATTGAGTTCTTCATTCTAACCTAGAGTTTGCCAGTTTCCCCCACTTTCAAACCTGAACCTTCCACAACATTATTATAAATAATATTTCAGAACATGTGCTATTTAACGTATGTTCACGTCTTCAAACCCCAATATGTCCATTGTTAACAGTCTTTTTAGTTAAAATCTCTGTCTCTTTCTTTATGTCTGTCTGTTTCTCTGCTTCGTTCCACTGAATGTCAATGATCCCTGTATGATCCAATTTTCACCTGTTCTAATGCTGGATGTTGTTTTATTCCTTTCATTTAGGAATTGGTGGCCCTTTATTCAGCCAGTATGCTCACCCTGTGTGCTCCTGCAATTTACTATTCTGCACCCAGTTCTCTCTACTTAGCTGCCTTGTGGTATACTCCCAAGACCTTTTCTATTCAACCATGCCTTTGACAATTCCTCTTTCCACATTCTTATAAGTTTACTGTATGTTGTCCAAGTATGAAAAGTACAATGTACAGAAGTTCTTGGCAGCTGATTTTTTGGCAGTGCTGCCCTGGCTTAGCAAGATCACACATTAAGTTTTAAGTTTTCCTAATTTGTATGGTACTACCACATTAATGCACAAGTTTACTAAACCATTAACAGACCTGTAAACGAGAGTTTGATACGACAGCATTAGACTCTGACTACATTAGAACTAAACCTGGATGTAGTATGTCAATGGTCATAAAATGCTTTGTGGCATCTAGATGTTGCATGAAGTTCATTTGGAATATTGAGTAGTTTTGGGCTTTGTATCTGAAGAAGGAGGTGTGATTTTAAGAGGGTCCAGAGGAGGTTTACAAAAACAATCCCAAGGATGATTGACTTGCTGTATGAGGATTGGTTGAGAATTCTGGGTCTGTACTCTGAGTTTAGAAGGATGGGGGTTATATGATTAAAATGTGTATTTAGAATACTGGAGACCTGGATAGAGTGGATATGGAGAAGATGTTTCCGCCAGAAGGAGAGACTAGAACCCGAGTACATAGCCTCAGAGTGAAGGGACGATCTTTGAGAACTGAGATAAGGAGGGATTTCTTCAGGCAGAAGGTGGTGAATCTGTGAAACCCATTGCTCTAGAGGGTTGTGGAGGCCAAGCTAGAAAGGCTTTTGAAAGAGGATCAAAGGTTAAGGGGAGAAGGCAGATAAGTGGAGTTGAGAAACATTAGCCATGATTGAGTGGGAGAGTAGACTTAACGGGCAAAATGTTCTAATTCTGCTCCTATATCTTTTAAATGCATATTCTGCCTAACTAGAGTCTAGTGTATTAAGTGCTATGAATTATTGCCCAAGAAGGTGCTCTGTGACCACTACTTTTGTTTTTCTCATTACTAATGAGTCCAAAGATGTGAATTGGCCATGCTAAATTGTCCAGTGTCCAGGGATGTGTATTCCAGATAGATTAGCCATGGGAAATGCAGGGTTACAGGATGGGGTGGATCTGGGTGGGATGCTCTTTGGAGGGTCGGTGTGGACTCAATGGGTTGAATGGCCAGCTTATCACACTATAGGGATTCTATGATTCTATAATAATCTTTGAACGAGTTTACAAACTGCATCATTTCCTTTGGAAAAACAGTTTAAGTGAAGTGACTGAAGAACAAATCAAATTGTGTCTTGGTGCATGTTCTGTTGCATGAATCATTATGTATTTCATTTGCACAGTAAAACATCTCATGTTTTGTCTTGTGGCAAAAATATTGGTATTCTACAATTTTCATGCACTATTGATTGGACTGAAATCTTTTCTGATTTATTTTAACATGTTCCCCTTTAGTAGCCCATAGAAATAAGAATATTATTCTAGTATTTCGTATTTCCACAGCCTACCAATCAATGCCCCCTCACCTTGAGCTCAATACTCCTACACAATTCATAAGCCTTGTGCATGTAATGCATTCCATAGGAGATAAGCAAGTCTAAAGATGTTCCTTGGCTTATTTGTATATTTTAACTGTCCGTTAATTACAAAATGGACATGAACCAGCTGAAACATCAAAAGAGCTCAATGTAGTTGCCTCTTCTCTATTCTACAAAAGCTTTTGACTTGAGCCACGTTTTGGGCCAATTAATTTAACTGAGCTCAACTGAAGGCACACCACTATATTTGACTTTTGTGCTTTCTCTTACTGATTTCTGACCGGCAATTTCTTTCGGAAGACGATGTATACATATTTCAGGCACGTGCAGAGTCTGGTCCAGATGCGAGGCTTCAAATGTCTCTGTGGATATTTTTGCATACCAAAAATGCTCTTACACAGTTGGTGAAGCTTTATATTGAAGAGACATTAAAATGAGCTAAATAGTGTCTTTCAATGATAACTCAATCTGAGTGAGTAGCCAATTTGTGAAGCTTTCTTTATTTTAATTTAGTTCGAAGATCTCAAACTTGAGTCACACATTGTAAATTGCTCTTAAGTCAGTGCAAAGGGTCAAATTTAACTGATTTTTGGCAAACATGCCACCCAAAAACCCAGAGCAGCTCAGCAGAAGTTGTAGACTCTTGAATTCTTGGTTGTAGTAAATTGTGATAAATAGAGCTGATTGGAAACATTTTACCAGCTACAAATACTGGAAGTAAACTGATTTTGGATGTAAAGTTTGTTTCAGTGGTGGAGGCAAACATTTTTTTTCTTAAATCTGAGAACTTACTAGTGAAGGGTATATAGTAAATGTAACTCTGTTGCGGTCAGGCTTCTGCATTGTCAGATTCTGAAGAATAAGATGGCAAAACTTCAGTGCTTATGATCTCCCAATTCTTCCTTGGCTGTTATGACCAAGTAATTGTTTCACTTGCTATTATCTACTTAACTTCTATTTATAATTTATGAAATACATTGCAATATGTTGGTACATTAAAAATACATTACAAAACAAAATGATACTGAGTCACAGGAGGAATAGGATAGAACAGGTTTTAAAGAGTGTCTTTTTGACAAAACGTGAGATAGGTGGAGAAGGTTAAGGGATTAATTCCAGAGTATGGCCTACTCCAGAGGTGCCAATAGTAATGACTGCTACCTAGCTAGGCAAAGAAAGCCAGTCCAACCAAGAACAATCAATTGCGTACAATGGTGGAAGGATTAAAATCAGATGGTCACTAGAATATGTAATTGGCCAGGAATCTTCCTTTTGTTATGAACTGCAAAACATTGTTTTAGCTGTACCTCATAATTAACAGTAATTAATTCTAACAATTGGTTATATCTGTGGAATTGAAGGCAAATTGGTCAGTTCATAATAACCGCACAAGTGGTCCCAAATGTGACACAGATTTTTGAAATCTAACCACAGCTTGATACTACCAACTTAGGATTTTTGGTAATGCCATTGCTTTTCAGTCATTTTGCTTCAATGAGCATGGCTTTAGAGACACTGTTTTGTATTTCAAGTTTCATTTTAACAATTACTTAACAAACATTTGACCACCAAGCAGTGTGAGTTTTGCAGATTCCTCTTTCACTGAAATTTCAAATTCTGGCATGAATTTGTCAGAAACAGCACATTATAATGTAACTTGCATTGCACTTGGTAGCTGTTCTTTTTACTTCTCCAGTAATTACTGAGAATATTGACTTAATTTCTTCCATGCCTGTGACCCTGCCATTCCCGTTGTCAGTTGTACTTGCTTTCTTCAGTTCACCAAAACTACTTATTACAATTAATTGAGCTTAATATATTGCTTTGCTTTCCATATTCCAATTCATTTTCACTTTGCTGAAGATCACATGCCTATTAATGGTATCTGTTAATAGTAATCAGAAATACAGTTCATATCTAGATTCCTAATCAAATGGGGCCTAGTGTGACCTTTTGACAAGTGAAGTATAGGTTGTGCATGAGTGCTAACAGTGAGAATTTCTTCCTAGACCTACACATAACAAAAATGGCAGATCATGCCATTAAAGCCATGTTTCTGAGTTAAACTTGTAAAACCACAAAGTGGTTAAATTTTTAGAAGAAATCAAACAATTGTAATAGGTCACTGTGATCCCTTTAATTGATTTTAATGGTAAACATCCCACTAAAAACTGTTTGGTTTTTACGAGGTAAAACTGAATGCTAACTTAAAGCATTTTATTCTGTTGTTTTTTTTATGATTACCCACTAGACCATTACTGATCTGGTGTCCTGCCAATGACCTCCCTTATTCTGGCAGAATTGGGGTTTGAGGTCCTAGAAGATGGGGAACAGATCCAACTGTAACCATCCCAATAATAGCCCAGTACAATATCTGGCCAAAGTAGTTCACCAAACCTTATATGAAATCTTTTGCTTTAATATACAACATTGAGTAGAGTAGTTGTTTGCTGTTACAATTACTTTATCCATTTTATTGCCAATGAATAAACATTTTTATTCACAGTAAAGTCCCACCGTTTACATCTCTGCCCTTTTTTGCAAATTTGCATAACTGCTTGATACTTTTTGCCCATGGTGACTCCCAGTGTTTGCACATTTATTCCCAGGAAACAGCAGATGTGTACGCTTCACATCCCTTGTGAACCGCAGAACTTTACTATATTCTTTCTTAGAATGGGGCCATCGCTGGCTCGGCTAGCATTTACTTCCCATCCCATACTAGCCTGGATATTAATGGATGTTTTGAACCCCTGCAATTTATCTTGTGCGAGTTCACCCACAGCTGCTGGGATGGGAGTTTCAGAATTTTTATGCATATTGTCAGTGAAGTAGTAAGTTCCAAGTCAGAAGCGTGGTTAGGAGGGAAACTTGCGGGTGGAGTTTTTTTAAGTGGTGGAGTTTGTGGACTTTATGGGTGCAGCTTGATGGAGTTGCTGCTGTGTATCTTGCATCGTGGCAGTGTGCACAATATACATCAGTAGCAGAGTGAGTGAATGCAGATGGGATATCAATCCGGCAGGCTGTTCTCACCAAAGTGGTATTCAAGTTCTTTAGTTAGAGTTGCACTTTCTCTAAATAACTGGGGAGTATTCCATCACACTCATAACTTATGCCTGCTAGATGATAGACAGGCTTTGAGAAGGCAGGAGTGAGTAAGTCATCACAGAAATCCTAGTTTTTGCCATGCACTGATAGCCATTGTGTTCATAGGGCTTGACCACTTCAGTCTCTGTTTGATAGTAATACCCCATCCTACTCAGAGATAATGCTATTGAACGTCAAGATGCAATTGGTTAGTTTTTATTTATTCATTTATTTTTGTGGGATGTGGGCATTGCTGGCTGGCCAGCATTTATTGCCTGTCCCTAGATGCTCTTAAGAAAGTGGTGGTGAGCTGACTTCTTGAACTTCTGCAGTCCACTTAATGGAATAACGCCACTGGAGAGGGTATTCTTGTTGATTTGTTATGAACTGGCATTTGTATGGCATAAATATTTTTTGCCACTTGTCAGCCTTGTGGCCTCCTCTATATTGGGGAGACGGGCCGCTTACTTGCGGAACGCTTCAGAGAACACCTCTGGGACGCCCGGACCAACCAACCCAACCACCTCGTGGCTCAACACTTTAACTCTCCCTCCCACTCCACCGAGGACATGCAGGTCCTTGGACTCCTCCACCGGCAGAACATAACAAAACGACGGCTGGAGGAGGAGCGCCTCATCTTCCGCCTGGGAACCCTCCAACCACAAGGAATGAACTCAGATTTCTCCAGTTTCCTTATTTCCCCTCCCCCCACCTTGTCTCAGTTGGTTCCCTCAACTTAGCACCGCCCTCCTAACCTGCAATCTTCTTCCTGATCTCTCTGCCCTCACCCCACTCCGGCCTATCACCCTCACCTTGACCTCCTTCCACCTATCACATCTCCATCGCCCCTCCCTCAAGTCCCTCCTCCCTACCTTTTATCTTAGCTTACTTGGCACACTCTCCTCATATGCCCAAAACGTCGAATTTCCTATTCCTTGGATGCTGCCTAACCTGCTGTGCTTTAACCAGCAACACATTTTCAGCTGTGATCTCCAGCATCTGCAGACCTCATTTTTTACCCTAAATCTTGATATTGTCCAGACCGTGTTGCAAATTGACTCCTTTGATATTGAAGAGTCAAAAATGGTGCTGAATGTTATACAATCATCAGCAACCATTCCTACTTCGGCCAGTAAACTCAAATGTGACATTGAGAATTGAGAAAAAATCAACTTGACTTGATGGTATTTGTGAAATTCAGATCCCACGGAACTCCCTGGACTCTGAGTTGGTCCATTGCAACTGTGTTGCAACAGTCTTCTAAAAATTTGACCAAAGATAAGATTACAGCCAGGAAATGTCAAATTTGGCTGATAAAGATGAAGTATTGTTGTTAAATCTGCCAATTTCAAAATTTCTTGGCAAGGGTAAAAACAATTGAAAGTTAGCACATGATGGTGAATATCTATTTGCAGAGTAAATGATTTGTTGTATTGCTGGAAGGATATTACCAGCCGAGTCCCATAGGGCTTGGTGTTGGATCCTTAGTTTCTGGTAGATACCGTGAATTAAGTTGTACTAAAATGTGCAAATCATGATTAAGAAGTATGGATATTAATATAAGAGCAGAGAGGTGAGTTAGGACTGTTTAATCATTGGCTGGAGCTAGCATACTGTCTATAGTTCTGGACATGGTATCACACAAAGGATCCAATTTGCATTACAGACTGAAATAAAAGTGGAGTAATTGGTCCAACTGCTGAGAGCAAACAAAATGGCCACTAATGCATCCACAAATGGGCCAACTGATGTTTACATGCAGGTATGCTTAAATAGGAGTATTTCTAGTGCTGTGAATGGGACATGTTTAATTCCAATTTACTAAGTCGATTCAGCTGTACATTTTTGGCATCTATAAAAGCTTATTTTCGAGGAGAGAGAGATTTTTAGTCAATGAACTATATCCACAGCCACAAGACATACGGTCCAACGAAAGGAAACAAGCAAGGCATCATTGAAATAACAGGTAAAACAGTGGTAATGTTTCTCTTCGATGCAGCTGTAAGTGGACTAGTTGTGCTCCTAGTTGTTGACAGTAGCATCACTGTTGTTCCTGCTTCTCTTTATTCTCTGCAGCCTGGAGGCTAATTCCACCCTGGATGATTGCTTAGGTTCCATATAGTGCCAGCCTGCGGTGTGATCATTATGTGCAGTGCCATCTTTGTTCCTGCAGCTGCCATTCTGTGGCACTGTAAACCCATATGTTTGTGCTATTGCAGCAACTGCGCATATAAACTTAGCCTAAGTAGACGTTTAGAAGATGCTGCCAGGAATTAAAAAGAAATAGTTGTGAAAAGATTGGACAAACTGAAGTTTGTTTTTCAAACCAAGGAGGTTGAGGGGAGGTTTAATTGAGGTGTATTAAATTGCAGGTAGTGGTTAGGAAATATGTTTTTCTTAGATGTCAGTGGTTAGACTGCATAGATTTAAAGTAAATTGTTAAATGAAATTAGGTGGCAGTTGATCAGAAATTTCTGGGAGTGTAGAACTCACTGTCTGAAAACGTTACAGAGGAAAAACCCTTGCATTTATAAAAATACATTGCTAGGTACTTGAAATGCCAGAAGGAGCTAGAAATTGGGATTCAGCTGGTGACTTATTTGGCCAGCACAAATGCAATCGGCTAAATGGCCTCCTGGGTTGCAAAGTTCCTTCTATGAAAGGGTTGTTGCTTTTACAAGTCACTTGTATGTTTCTGTCTACCCTTGCCATTAACTGGTAAACCTTATTCCTCTCTTCCCTTTCAGATTGTGAACTTGGATGGGACAGCAAGACCTGCAGAACAGAAGTCAATCTGCCAGAAGATGCAACATCACTCTACTTTAGCTAAGCAAGCAGCTGTTTTGAGACCGTAATGCTCTCCTGTAATGTGGGCGTAGAATAGAGGGGTGCACTGAGAAATTTACCTGACAGGGGGAAAGGCAGATGAACAGGATGGCCCAAAAGTTATGTCACCAGATGATGCCCGCTGCAGCACGGCTAAGGTCAGATATTCAGAACTTGGATCCAGCCTACATGAGAATACAGTAGTTGGCTAAGAAACATGAACCTTTAAGTACACTGGGTATCTTCCAGTGAAATTCCATTAAATGGCAGTAAGCATAGAGAAGTATAACATGAACTTGTAGCATGTCAGAAGATAGTGCATCCAGACTATGAAGTCCATGATGGGGTTTATGGTAAATTCTTGTGAACACTGCTATGAAACCCTCAGTCATAGAGTATATGTTGACGGTTCTGATAGAAGCTAAGAATTTGGCCATCTTGTCATTATCCAGTATGTCTCTGACTTAAATGTAATGGTAAGGTTTTGAGTCTCTCTCTATTGCATTCTGTTCTCATGCAGAGAAGCAGGGGTATTAATTGCAGTGACCTGAGACTGTCTCCAGATAATATCCTCTCTATACTGTCAGTCCTGGGATGACAGCTTGCCTACCACCACAACACATACTCCAGTCTAGTTTCATTGTTGACATCTGTGCCTGTATGCCAAGGCTGCTGTCTAAATTCTATAAGTGGCCTCTTTAAGGCCAGAGCTGCTAGACATGCCCTACCATAGCCATTGCAGGACTTCATTGAAATTAATTTGTTTCATTTTCCTTGCTGCAGACATTGGTGATTCTCCTTGTAGGAGAACTAGAGTAGTGTTAGTAAAGGCATAACAATATTTAGTTCTCTCTGTTCAGTAGAAGGAATTGATAAGTGAAAAATAATGGAAGTTGAAGTGAACTTTCTTTTTCTGGATTCACTTTACCTTCTGGTTAACTCCAATGAATTAAATTGAGGTTTTCAGCTGAGAACTGGGACAAGTGGATGGAGAAATTATTGAGACATTGGGGAAATGAATGACTACCTCAGAGAGCTCTGGCAGCAAATTGGGCCTTGCTCTTGCTCTGTAGTTACAGTCACTTGATCCTGTTTCGCCACCACATCTTCTAGTTTGTAACTCCAATGATTGCCAAGGTGATGTTATGACATGCAGTGTCTAAATTGACACTTGCTGCAAGTTCTATTGAAAAATGCCTCTCTGTTGAGATATCAGAACCTTTTCTTGGTAGCACACTTTCTTGTAAGCCAGAAGATTGCTTCAAGTCCCATTCTAGAGATTTAAGATTTAGGAATCTTGCTGACATTCCAGTGCAGTCCCAAAGGAATGCAACACTTTTTGGAGATCCTGTCTTTCAGATGAAGCCTCAAACTGGAATGTTGCCTTAAAGATCCTAGGGCACTATTAGAGGAAGAGTAGGAAATTCTTCCTGGTATCCAAGCCAACCAATCCCTTGAGCGGTATTGACTAAACAGCTTAACTCATTATTTATCACCATTTGTAGAGTCTTGCTATATCTAGGTTGTTTGTTGCATTTCCCTACATTAATTCAGGGATTGCACATCTAAAGTACTTCATTGCTTCTGAAGGAGGCAGAAAGAGATGTACCAAAAGTATCCATATTTTTATTGAATTTGCTTGGCCTGGCTTTATGGAGAGCCAAGTGAGGGATGTTCAGCCATTGTAATTTAGCACCTGTGAAGGTGACAGTTGGTCAACTGGATATTGTAACATTTAAGGTACAAAATGTACCAATTTTTGATACATCTGGTACAAAGCACTGGAGAAAACTGACTTGATTCTTCTCTCTTGTTTTTCAACTTAAACGTCAACTGTCATCATGGCTTCAGTGCCACTGTAAGAGCAACTTAAGATTTGAATTTTTAATTATTTTACTTTTTGTGTAAAGCATAGCTTTCATCTCAAAATAATGCTTTTATTAACAATATTTGAAGTAGTTCTGTTTTTGATTTGTTTAAATATTTTTAATTTTTGTATATTTTTTTGCATGGGCAATAGGCAAAAAACTGAAATGTGGAAAGTCCTGGATGCATTTGCAATGACTAATTACATGCAAACTCACAGTTGTTCTGCAAGGGAAGTGGATGATATTCCATCAGGTTGGAAAGATTAGATTCCTAACAGTATGGAAACAGGCCCTTCGGCCCAACAAGTCCGCACCGACCCTCTGAAGAGTAACCCATCCAGACTCATTCCCCTAACCTTTATTCGCCCCTGACAAATGCACCAAACACTATGGGCAATTTAGCATGGCCAATTCACCTGGCCTGCACATCTTCAGATTGTGGAAGGAAACTGGAGTACCCAGAGGAACCCCACACAGACATGGGAGAATGTGCAAACTCCGGAGGTGGGAATTGAACCCGGATCCCTGGCGCTGTGAGGCAGCGGTGCTAACCGCTGAGCCACCATGCCACTCTTTCAGAGTACAGAGTAACCAGAGGCAATGAAGAGATCACTTGGGAGTGAATTATACCTGTGTAAGTCTGGGGATGGCAATCATGAACAAGTAGGTGTAAAAGTTGGGGGACAATGAAGCTCAAAGCTAAGGGACAGATGCTTTTATAACTATGTCTGAAAATTGACAATAGGCTATATTTTCTAACCCTCCCAAAAAGATCACATTACACCTGCAGATAGTTCTGCGTGTGCACACTTCGTAAAACGCTTTGCCAGTTTAAAAAAAATGCCATTTAATAGAAAATTTACAGCAGAAGAAGACATTCTGCCCTTAGTGAGTGTGTTGGACAAAAAGAAAACTAATCCAGCTTTCCAATGTATTGATCTCTAGCCTTGTAAATTATAACATTTCAAAGTGCATATCCAAGTACTTTTTGAACGCAGTAAGTTTCTGCTTCAACAATCCTTTTGTAGGCCATGAGTTCCTGATGATTTTCATTGCTCCTATTGAAAAGATTTAGACTCCCCTTTTGCCAAACCTCTCCCCTCTTTTTCATTCCCCCCCCCCCACCTCAAACAAAAGTTAATATGGCAGGCCCCAAAGAACCCAACAAAGCATCCCTTCTCAGTTGGTGCTTCACTATCAACCAGCTATCAGGAGCTAGTTAGCTCAGAGTGCTTAATCAACTGGAAAATCCTTGGTAACCAGCACCTGTGAAGAGGTCCTTTGTTTGCTTTGTAAGGAAATGGTGTGATTGATTTTGAAAATTACAGAAATTGAACCTAAGTGCAAAATTATTATTGACTGAAAACTACTTCACTCAAGTGGCTGAAGGCATTAGTCCAATATAAAATCTGCAACATAAAGAACAAATGATGGGTAGAAAGGATACAAGAATCGAGAAGTCCAACAACTCACTAACATGGTGTTGTCAGTGTTGACTGGCTATCTAGGGCCCAACTAAGTTCTAAATGACCAACTATGTTGAGGGCCAAGCATGGAAGAGAGCTCAATATAGTAAGTGCTCACTAGAGATAATACTTCAAAGAACTCCTCAACAGAGACTATTTGACTTGAAAGTCTTCAATTCCATCCCTCAATATACTGTCAAGTCATTATTACTCTGTCTGGACTGAATATAAAAAAGCAATTGGTAGTAGAAATTAAACAGGGCCATTGGATGGAAATTCTGAACCATGGCAGAGAAAGATTCCTGAGACTGCTGCACAATCTAATATTCCTCTTCTGAAATGAACAAATGCTTTAGAATCTCAGGGAAGTGGTGCTTATGATTATATTCAGGTAGGGATACAACTCTGATTGCAATAACAGAGCAGCCTCCCAACTATCTGACAAAAGGAAGATTATTGAAAGGATATTCCTCAACCATCACCTCCTAATGGCTGACTAACTCCTCTGAGTCTCAGTATGGATAGCTTTCCTTCAGGAGATACCATGGACATGGTCCGTACTTCACAGAAAATTTGAGGAAACTAAGGAACAATATGAATAAGCTGTACATAATCTTTCTTTTCCTCACAAAAGCTGTTGACTCTCAATCGTAAAGGTTTATGGAATTGCTGTCCTTAGAAATTTGTCATAAGTTTGTACAACTCAATTAGTTTTCCCAACATACTTCATTAGGCTGTTTGCTTTCTTTGGAACAAACTATCCTGATAACCTAAATTTTCCGAATCTTGGCAATTCAAAATTTTCTCTGGTACCTGCTCCTGTGCAATATGTACTTCCTTTAATGCACTGATCAAGAACGCTATGCAACAATTGGTGGGTATTTTGTGAAGATCAAATCTAACTTGCCTACTCTTAAATTCTAAAAAAAAGTATATTAAAAAAATTGTATAACCCTTTTTGATTGCCGTATCTAGCTGTCCTGTACCTTCAGGGATCTGTGAACATGCAAACAAAGGTCCCGTCCTTCCTTTATGCAGCAGTATCCTACCATTTTCTCTTTTTTTTTTTGCTCTCTCCAAATGTATTTCTTTAATCTTCATTGCATTGAATTTCATTTGCCCTTCTGTGTCCACTTGACCATGGAGTCATACAGCTTGAAAACAGACCCTTTGGTCAGCATGGATGAGTTGAACCAGGTTTCCCAAACTAAACTAGTCCCATTTGCCTGTGCTTGGCCTATATTCCTCTAAATCTTTCCTATTCATGTACCTGTCTAAATTTTTTAAAATGTTATAACTGTACCTGCATTTATCACTTTTTTTATATATATATATCACTCCATGTGGAAAAGTTGTCCCTCAGATTAGTTTTCTCTTTCTGCAACCTGCATCGTCCTCCTTCACTAGCAATGGCCTTTTAAAAAAATTGTTTAACTGCAAACTCCCTCATTATGCCCCCTAAGTTTAAACGTCAGATGTATACACACATACGCACATGTGCATAAAAATTTGCATAAATAGGCTTTTCACCCAGGCCTGCTCTACCATTCAACAAGATTATGGCAGATCTGTTTGTGTTCCAAGTTTCACATTCCGAACTATCGCTGATAACCTTTGATAACTAACAAGAATATCTATCTTCATTTTAAAGATATTCAGTGACTCCCATCTCCAATGCCTTCTGTGGTAGACAAAGTTTCACAACCCTGAGGAACAAACAAAAATCGCTCTCATCTCCTCTGTCCTAAATGGAAGACTCTTAATTTTGAAACACTGTCCCCTAGTTCTGCACTCAACCAAGAGATGGAATATCCTTTCCACATCTACCTTGTCAAGATCATTTTGGGTCTTTTATAATTCAAATAACTCCCTCCTTAACCTTCTGAACTCTTGTAAAAATTCAATTTTTCCTCTTAAGTCAACCCACTAATTCCAGAAATCAAACTCTCAAATTTCCTCTGATCTTCTTCCAATGCATTTACATGTTTCCTTAAATAAGACCAAAATTGTCACAGTTTTCAAAGTGTGGTCTCGGTGATACTCCTGTCTGACTGAAGCATAACATCCTTACTTTCATGTTCCATTCCCCTCATCGCAAAGGCTAGCATCCCATTAGTTTTTCTGTTTATGTGCTGTATCTGCATACAAATCTTTTGTGACTCATAACTAGAACACCCATGACTGCACCAGAGAATTTTGCATTTCTCCATTTAAATAATGTTTTTTAACTTCTTCCTGTCAAAGTGAACAATTCCATATTTTCCCATATGTTTCATCTGCCAGAGTTTTGTTCACTTTATCTATTGTTCTGCATCCTTCTTATATCATCGTTATAACATACTTTCCTACCTATCTTTTGAGTATCTGCAAATTTAGCCACCAAGGCAATATATTGCCTTCAATATATTGATGTATACCTTTAATAGCATGGGACCTAGTTTTGAGTCCTACAGAAACCCACTGTAAATCATTATCCAGTCATACAATACCCATTAAGCTTTCAAATTTACGTAAATATAATTTGAAAGTTCTACAACATTAGCAACAGGAGAAACAATGGTACACTGAGCTTTTTAGGCATTGGTCATTGATTTCTTCTATAAATACAGTGACAATATGCAATATGTGTACTGCATAAGGATAGTTCAATTGACCAATTTAATTTGTTTAGTTCTGTACTTGTGATGTGCGTTGATTAATTTTGTCTTGTTATTGTTGTGTACCTACCTGTAGGAGCAGAAATCAATTTGTTTATCATACAATTGAGTGCATGGATTCTTGTTGTGCATCTGTAGTGTTCCTATCGCTGCATTATTAGACCCAAGTACTCCAGATTTGTGTCACAACATGTCTAAATAGGTTGATTAAAAGTAACTACAGGTGAGTGCACCGTCTTTGCACTAGACTTAACAACAATCTAGGTGTGTTCAATATTTTGTATCAGTTGCGTGACACTACGATCGTTTGCTATAAATTCTGTGTCTTATGATCCTGACCCACTAGTTACCTGATGAAGGAGCGGTACTCTGAAAGCTAGTACTTCCAAATAAACCTGTTCGACTATAACCTGGTGTTGTATAATTTTCAACTTTTGCACTAGGTGGCAGTCTATTCTATAAACTAACAATGTACTGTAATACCTGTACTTGATAGTAGTAAACTTGCTGGTTTGCAGAATTTTGACATGATCCTGCTGCTGATTTCTTTTGTAACTTCAAATGTGTTGGCTTCCCTCCATTTTAGCCTTTTTGTTGCTTGCATTTAACACTTTATGCCACTGTCTTATTGCCACCACCATTTTGTTATTCTATTGTGAATCTTGTGGTTTCCGCAGTCTTTTGTAAGTAAATTAGTTACAGTAGACCAGTTATGATTTAATTGATGCTTTTTAAACTGTGTTCAAGGAAATTGTAATTTATTCAGATGCACAGCAAATTCAGTTTAGAGAGAGCAACTGTATAATGTGCTGACATTTTCAGTGCTAAGTCAACTAGCAAACGATCATTTCATTTGAGAAAACCCTATTATACGCTAACCATATGGGTACCTTTTCATGTCCTGTATGAGTGTTGATGTACATTTCTGCTCAATTGGATTGAATCTACAGATCTTTCCTGGAAATATCTTTTGTGTGACATTGTCTTTAAAACATTTTATTTGTAATATCTTTTATCTAGAATTTTAAAATGTACAATAGTGAAATTTTGAAATGAATTTTTGTTTTTGCTGCCCAACTAAAATCATTATGAATAATGCCTATTAATTGAATTATATTTCCCAGGCAACTCCTTTGCCATCCACTACAATGGGAATTCTACAAGTGCAATTCTTAGTTGGAATAATGACTGTGTGGTGTTAGAAAATCTGGGTCAATATTTCTTGGAAGACTAGAATTTTTAATGATTGTAGAAAAGTATTTTAAGTTTTGTGGAAATACCTTGAATGATTCATTTAAAATATGTTTTTAAAAGATCACTGTTGAATTGTATTTTTTTTAATGATGCCTCCTAAAAATTGCATGATGGTGATAACTGCTTGCTTTGCTGTAGACCTGCTGGACAATGATACTAGGCCTGGGAAAAAAAATGCTTGACATCACGTCCCACTGTACTTAAAAGTACAGTAGTATGTGGAAATAGATGGGAACTAATTAGTCTATTAGGAAGTGCTGCCTAGTTGTTCTCTTATTTCTGAAAAGAAACCTTTCTTGTGAAGTTCAGGGTGAAGTTTATTTGCTTTTCTGCGACAGTAATTGCAAGAAATTCTCTAATTATTTTTCTGAGTAAGCTGTATCTGCCAAGACTTCAGAGACAACCATGTATGATTATTGAAATTGAGGAAGTTCTGAGGAAGGGTCATTTTGACCCAAAATGTTAACTCTAATTTCTCTGCAAAGATGCTGCCAGAACTGCTGAGCTTTTCCAGCAATTTCTGTTTTTGTTTCATTTTCCAGCTCCTTTTCAGTCTGAAGAGGTCATTCTGGAATCAAGGTTAATGTTGTTTCTTTCTCCACAAATGCTAACAGATCTGCTGAATTTTTCCAGCATTTTTTGTTTGTTTCAGATGTCCAGCATCCAAAATATTTTACTTTTATCTAAAGTGAACCATTCTGGCTTCTACAATCAATCCTTGTAACTAAAATCTATCATTCTCAAGACCATTCTCATAATTGTTTTCTGCATCTTTTCAATGCCTTCAGATTTTTCATGATGTCCTGGCCAGAACTGAATGCTACTTAAGTTAAGCTTGAACCAGTTTTCTTTAAAGGTTCACCATAACTTCCTTGCTTTTGTACTGTATACCTGTACCTTTTTAAATCTCAGGATCCTGTATGTCTTATTAACTAACTACTTCCTGAACCTTTTGTCACCTTAAATTAATTGTACACCTTTAACCACAGTGTTTATGATTTTGCACTCCCTTTAGGATTGTATATTTTATTTGCTTTTTCTCATTCTACCACCAAAGATGCTATTTTTTGCAATCCCTTGCATTAAATTTTATTGCCTTGTGTGGGATCATTTCACTCTCTATGACATTAGGTCATTTGCAACTTTTGAAATTGTGCCCTGCACCATACTTAAGTCAAGGTAATTAATATAGATCATCTAGTCCAAATACTGACCCAGTCCAAGAAACAATTATTTACCAACATTCTCTTTTCTGTCACTGAACCAACTTTGCATCCTTATTGTTACCACTTTTATTCTAAGGGGTTTAACTTTGTGGACAACACAAGAAAATTCATAAATCAGATAATGTGCAATTTCCTGTTAGGTACAATGGATGAGGCAAATAGATGCATTGAAGAGGAGCTAGATATGAACATGATAGTGAAAAGAATTGAGGGCAATGATGGGATTAAATTAAGTATAGGTGAGGGAAAAGTTTGTTTGGATTTTAAATCTCAAAATAAGAGTGATGGGCCACACACCTTGTGTCTATATTCTAAAATTCTACGTGATGGCCACTTCCATATGAGGCCAATGGTCAGGAACATTTTCATTCATGTCAGTAATAACTTGGAGGTGAGCAGACAATGATTTTAAAGTAAGAGGCTTAGACAGCAAAATTTTTTAGGTATTGAAACAAAAATAATGTGCTAAAGAAATACTGGGAGAAACCAAATTTGAGGATCTTACTGAAGCCAAGTAATATGACAAGGCAGGTATGAGAAGATGTAACCTGGAGTGGGGGTGGGGTGTGTGTGATTTCTTTGGCCTTTGTTATGAGTTTCATGGGTTTAGTGTTGCATCATTGTTTGAGTAATCTATAATCATCATTTACAAACCTAGTATCCTGCGTGCTTTTAAAAAAAATTAGGATGAATTTTTGAAAAATGCATATTCTTGAACCAATCTGTGCTCTCCTATCACTTTAGTATATACTGTTACTCCTTGCATACCACTTACATTCTCAGCAATAAGATGCGTCAAGTCTGTTTAGCAATCTGCTAACTTGTCCATGTACCTTTAATTTACAATGCATTTTTTCTGTACTGGTGGAAAAAAAATTGAAACTATGCCCTGACACCTAATTCCAGATCATCTAGATGTAAAAACAAATAGGAAACTGACTCTAATCCAAAAACATCCATTAACCATTATTTCCTTTTTCAATACAGTCACCAACTTTCTGTCCAAGCTGCTTAATATTACGTGTTTTAAGTCGTCTTCATTGTTGTGTCGAACTCCTTCATTTCCCTATAACACACCACTGCAAATGATCACCTGGACTGCAAAGATTCAAGAAGGCAGCGCATTATCACTTTCTCCAGGGCAAATACAGAGCGATACTGGAGTCCAAATGAAAACAGTTTGTAAAAAGAAAATTAAGTCTGCAATGAAATTCTTAAAACTCAAACATGCAATTTAATCTCATCACACAAATGTCTGAATTTTAGAAATGACGTATGGATTCTGGTAGAAGTGGATCACAAACATATTGAAAATGCCACTTTGTGAATGCAACACTTTTTTTCAATTTGTTTTGTCATTCTTTGGTGCAAACACATTCCCCCTTCCTGCATGGATCAGCAAAGTGCTACTGAGAAACTCTTGAGGACAACAAGGGGTCTGATGCATAGAAAACCTCCTTTTGTGTAAATAATTCTGATGCTAGGCCTGGAAAAAAAAGGTTGCTTGAAATCCTGTCCCACTTTACTTCCAGTGTAACTCTGATCATGCTGGCTATGCTTCTGTGGCTACTGTTTTTGTACCTAAACTGTTGTTTATGAATAAGGTGAATCAATGAATTTTGATTGTTAGCTAATTGTGATCTTATTTCCCCTTATGCCTACATATTTTTATAAAGCAAGACTGGATAATGATCAAAAAGAGGCATATGATCTCTTTTTAAAATTAAAATGTAAGTTAATTAAATTCACAGGCTGCTGTTTTTGAGCAGAGAACCTTAACTTGGTAGTGATGATCAAGACCATGAATGGTTCAATGAGGAGAAAATTTTCGATGGCAAAAAGGATGATGATCAAAGGACATAGATTTAAGAGGATTGAGAAAATAATTTGACCTGAAGAGACATTATTTTTGATCAGAAAGGCACTACCTGAACGGATGGTGGAAACAGGTTGAATACAATCCTCACAAAAGAGGATTGGATAAATACTAGAAAAAAATTACTGAGAAAAATAACTATTTGGATGACTCTACCAAAGAGCCAGCTCAGGCACACTGGGTCAAATAGTAATCTTACATATTGTATGATTCTATAACAATAATCCAATTAATCAACAAATTACTGAAGAATCAAGACAAAAAGTGCAAATGAGATTTAGTACAGGTCAGTGAAAAATATTACAAGTCAGCAGAAAATACTGGGAATATTCTTAATCAATGGTGTCAAAATACTTAGGAAAGTGGTTAAAGTATGTCTCTGAATGATAATATCTATTCATGTAAGATAAAAGGAAAAGCTGCCATAGTCCCAGAGGTCCGTCATTAGAAAGAGACAACAGTTGGTGAGATTAAACTGAGGAGCACCAGGCTTCTGGCAAGAGGAAAGGTTGAGAAGACAGGACTTCATGGTGACGTCAGCTAATACAGGAATCTATTTATGATACACCAGTAATCAAAATTGTAAACAATGCTGAGGCATTAATCTGTCAGCGAAATTTGAGGCCATCAACCAGTTCTGAAGAAGGATCACTGCACCCAAACATTAACTCTGCTTTTCTGCACAGATGCTGCCAGATCTCACGTGTTTTTACAGCAATTTCTGCTTTTGAACCTGAAACTGGCACAAGTTCTGGTGAAGAGTCACTGGACTTGAAACATTAACTCTGGTTTTTCCCCACAGATGCTGCCCGAGCAATTTCAGATTTTGTTCCAGATCTCCAGCAGCTGCAGTTCTTAACGTGAAACTCACTTCTGGTCAGATTCACCTTTTGCTTACTGAGACACAACGAAAACATGCAAGAAGCGAAGTTGACCTGTTCCAGAATAGTGCAAGAGAAGGTTAAAACATCTCGAATCTTTAGTTTGAAAAGATAAGAATGAAACGGAACCTGATAGAGCAACAAAAGGTGCTTTTTTTTCTGTTCAATTAACTCCTGAGCACCAGATTAGGTTTAACCATGAACTGAAAAAAATAGTTTGAGGCACACAAGTAATCATCACACAAAAATAATATCTGGAAAGATTTCTCACTTAGGGCCCTGGGGCATAAGCTTTGGAATCATTCAGGAAATATGGTGGTTAGGGAGGCATATGGGATATTTGCCTTTACCAGAAATAATGTACAACACCTGTACATTTTAGCTGCATAGCTCTTTATAATCAGTAATCTTCCAGTTTTACTCAGCATAATCTTCCGAATGACCCTTTAACACGCCCAAACATCACCTGGGAGTTTAGCCAAAATTCCTGTTATTGTATATATTGAATCCTCAAGGCACAAACTGGCAGTTATGGAGAGAACGGGAAAAAAACGGGATAGCTGTTGGTTATAAGGGAGTTTTGTACTTTCAGAACCGACAGTAAACTGGAAATGAACAAATACATTCTCAAGAAATAAAAGCAGAAATTGCTTCAAATATCAGCAGGCTCTGGCTCTATCTGTGGAAAGAGAAACAGAGTTCACCGACCACTTTAAAACAGAGTACTCAAAAAAAACTCTGGAAATTATTGGATACGTGAGATCATTCTTCCAAACCGCAAAATATCACAGAATGCAGAGAGAAAGGGGTGGAATTTAGGAATTCCCACAAAAGGTCAACTCTCCCGAAGTTGTTCCCAGAGGCAGTTATATTTTATTGATTGAATACACGCCACTCTGTACCTACTTCCTTAGCCAAGAGCAACTCAATTTACATCAGCAAATATTTACTTGTTAGTTGAACGTTGCACTTCTTTGATTGGTTTGTTGACCTCAGTCTGCTCACATTGGCCACTCTTTAGACCAGTTGCTTTACAACTTGTGAGTTTCCAGTGAGAATCGGCAGCAAGACGTTCGAAAGCTAAACTTCTGGAGAGGCAGATTTGTTTAGGGCTGCGGGTGGCGAAAGAAGGGTGAAGCAAAAAGCGCAGCAACCCCCTCCCCCTTTGCCCGCCGCACAGCGAGCTGTATGAATCCCTGTAACACGGCAAGAAATGCTGCGGAATCTCGCAGCGGTGGTGGACGGTGCCCAGGAGCCAGGTGAGTCTCGAGCCGCTGCCGCTGCCGCTGCCGCTGCCAGGCAACCGGGCAACACCGTGGAGTCAGGTGCTGCGGCGGGGAGCTCGGGGCAGGGTCCTGAGAGAGCGCGAGCCGCTGCCATGGCGCCGCGCGAAGGCCCTCAGCCCGGGCTCCGCGAGCAGGGCCGGACCAACTCCCTCTCCCCGGCCGGTTACTCCTCTCCTCGGAGCTGGGCCCAAGGGAATGCGGCCGTCGAGCACCAACACTCCGCACTATGGAGGATGAAGGGTAGGTTGGGAGCAACCGGCACTATTTCCCTTTTCATCCACCTCCCTGACACTCTCTCCCCGTCTGAACGAGTTGCTCCCCATCTCCGTCCTGTCCCCGATCTAGGGGTGGGCTGCTTTCCGACCCTTTCTCAAATCCGTGACAGTCACCGCGCTCTTTAAAAATACGCGTGCAGTTTATCTGCTTCGTGTGAGATCTTTGTATGTAAACCAACTTTTTTCTTAAATCGAGGAATCACTTGATTGCATCCTGTTCTGCAGATGCATCCGTTGCCCATTTGAACTGACAAATTTGTCCCTCCCGTTTCTGATTCTATGCTGAGAGGTTTCTTGATCATTACTGGGCTTCGATCTCTGGATTTTTAAAAACAAGTGCTAAAATACCATTCCCCTAGTACTGCTACAATTTAAATTGTCGAAGTAATTCATGTGTGCGCAAAATTCGAGAAAATGCTTTATAAACCTGGAACATTACCATGAAATAGCAAATGTCATTATTTGTGGTTCAGACAATTCCAGTACTGTCCATTACAAATCATATATTAAGCAGGACTAGTACTAATGGCGTTCTGTATATCAATATTTGTGTAGGTGTAATAGTTTCAGTTGGAAAACTTCACACCAAAAATGTACTGATGTGGTGGAATGGTGTTTGAGATGCAGTCAACGTTAAGCTGTAACTTTGTATTGTCTTCCTCTTAATTATTGCCTAGAAAGGTGTATGTTTCTTGAAAGTTAGCCTGACTGCCTAAAAAGCATTTAGCTTGCCACTGCAAACGGATGCTGAGGAATGCAGGGGTTACACCTTTAATAACCAAAACAGAAGTTGCTCGGGGGGAACCTCAGGTCTGGCAGCATCTGTGGATGGAAAGCAGAATCAACCTTTTGGGTCCAGTGAACCTTCTAAAGAACTCGGTATAGATTAGATTAGATTAGATTAGATTCTCTACAGTATGGAAACAGGCCCTTTGGCCCAACAAGTCCACCCCGATCCTCCGAAGAGTAACCCACCCAGACCCATTCCCCTAGCCTATATTTACCCCTGATTAATACACCTATCACTAATGGCAATTTAGCATGGCCAATTCACTTGGCCTGCACATCTTTGGATTGTGGGAGGAAACTGGAGCAAACCTACGCAGACTTGGGGTGAATGTGCAAACTCCACACAAACAGTCGCCCGAAAATGGAATCTAACCTGGGTCCCTCGTGCTGTGAGACAGCAGTACTAACCACTAAGCCACCGTGCTGCCCCCCCCCCCGGCACTGGGAAATGATGGTATATATGCAGAAATGCTGAGTGATATTTTGTTTGAGAACATTTGTGTGAAATATCATGACAAGTTTTACAGTCCTAAAACCGCTACATAAATCTACACCGATGACATAGAGTTAGACAGTATAGAAATTGACTCTTCAGTTCAACTTATCCTGCTATTTTGAACTGATCTAGTCCCATTTGCTAGCATTTAGCCTATATTCCTCTGAATCCTTTTTATTCAGATACTCATCTAGATGCCTTTTAAATGTTGTAATTATACCCGTCTCCACCACCTCCTCTGGCAGCTCATTCCATAATTGCACCACCCTCTGCGTGAAAATGTTGATCCGCAGGTCCCTTTTAAATCATTCCACTCTCACCTTAACCCTGTACCTTCTAGTTTTGAATTCCTCTACCCTGAGGGAAAAAAAACTTGGCTATTTACCCTATCTATATTCCTCATGATTTTATAAACCTCAATAAGGTTCTCCCTTCAGCCTCAGATGCTCCAGGGAAATGGCCCCAGCCTAATCAGCCTCTCCCTATAGCTCAAAACCTCCAATCCCAGCAATGTCCTTGTAAGTATTTTCTGAACCTTTTCAAGTTTCACAACTTTCTGACAGCAGGGAGATCAGAATTCAAAAGCAGTATTCCAAAAGGGCCTCATCAGTGTCCTGTACAGCTGTAACATGACATCACAACTCCTTTATTCAATGCACTGACCAGTGAAGACAAGCCTGCCAATGCCTTCTTCACTACCCTGTTTACATCTTGCATTTACATTTTAACACACCCTTTAAAGAGTTCCTTTAACGTGACCATTCATTTTTGTGGAATCATAGAGTGGTTACAGTCCAGAAGGAGGCCGTTTGACCTGCTGAGACTGTCAGGTCTCAGCCATTGGAAAGATGTTGTGAAACTTGAAAGATTCAGAAAAAAATTTACAAGGATGTTGCCAAGGTTGGAGGATTTGAATCATAACGAGAAGTTGAATAGGCTGGGGCTGTTTTCCCTGGAGTGTTGGAGGCTGAAGGGTGACTTTATTGAGGTTTATAAAATCATGAGGGACATGGATAGGATAAATAGACAAAGTCTTTTCCCTGGGATGGGGGAATCCAGAACTAGAGGGCATAGGTTTAGGGTGAGAGGAAAAGGATATTAAAAAGACCTGCGGGGCATCTTTTCACGCAGAGGGTTGTGTGTGTATGGAATGATCTGCCAGAGGAAGTGGTGGAGGTCAGTACAATTGCAATATTTAAAAGGCATCTGGATGGGTATATGAATAAGAAAGGTTTGGAGGGATATGGGCCAAGTGCTGGCAGGTGGGTTTAGATTGGGTTGCGATATCTGGTCGGCATGGACGATTTGGACTGAAGGATCTGTTTCCGTGCTGTATATCTCTATGACTCCCAAGCAGTTTGTTCCTTAATGTCGCTCATAGTCTCGCTCATTAGTGTTGTGTATGGCGTTGCCTTATTGAGTGTTTGCAATGGTGTAAACCAATTTCATTGATTCCTTTTCACGGAAAGAAAATTTGATTGTTTTATTATTGCTATTTATGGTTCCTAGACTGTAGGAAATGTTTAAGTAACCTACCCAAATAGCCATTCTTTATTTATAAACCTAAGTATTAAGTAAAACTGTTTTTATGCCTCTAACATAACCCTATCTTGTCAGCACCTAGCATCTACAGGCACTCTTATGCTGTCACGCAGGACCAATGGACAGTAATCAGAAATGAGAACCCAGGTATTTATGTTCCTGTTCCTAATGAGTGATCTAAGGCAATGTACCAACTCTTCCTTCAACTGGGTTCTTATTAGTCAGGAGAAGACACAAATTGATTCTGACTTTTTAGGGCCTTGTGCTTCATTTTATCTTTTCACTGTGCAATTACAAGCATTGCCAAAGGGTTATAACAGCCAAATCACATGCAAAATATTGATATAATGTAAAATCAGATTTACTAAGGATTAAAGTTTTCCTAATGTCTCTATGATTGGAACTGCAGATAATTAGCTTAAATTTTTTACAATCAATGAATTATGACTGAGTACAAGAAGAGTTTGAGAGATAATATATACTTTAACTGATTACAAAATCAAATCTAGAGCAAATCTTAATTACTCTAAATTCATTCATAGCCAAATATTCCAGTAAATCTACAGCACTAGCGTCTACCCAATAATGTAGCATCTGTGACTGGTACAGCAATACGTAGACAACATTCAGGTTTAGGTGATAACTGTGCAAAAACTTTTGTATCACATAGATACAAGAGATTTCCAGTAAAAGAAAGAATCTAACCAACTCCTGATGATATTTAATTATATTGCTATTACTGAATCCCCCATTGTCAACATTCTGGAGTTGTCATTTACCCGAAACTTAATTGGACAAACCACAGAAATATTGTGGCTAGAAGAGCCAGACAGAGGCTAAGAATTCTGCAGAGAGTAATTCACTACTTTCATCCCTTGCTGTTGCATGATCTACGAGGCAAAGTCAGGATTGATAAAACACTCTCCACTTGCATGGGTGTGTGTAGTTTCAATAACACTGGAAAAATCTTAAACCGGCCAGGCCAAAGCAAGCTGATTTAAGAACACTACATTAATCACTTTAAACATTTACTCCCTTCATTGGTAGTGCAGAATGGCTGCATTGCGTACCATTTAGGAAATGCAGTTCCGAAAGTATATAAGGAACCTACGAAAGTATTTTCTAAATGCGTGACTGCTACTAGCTTTTTGGAAAAGAGCAGTGAATGCCTGAAAACACGTTAATCTTCAAATTCTCCTCCAAGCTGCATACTATCCTGGCTTGGCAATGTAAGACTTCTTTCGCTGTTGCTAGTTAAAATCCTGGACCTCCCTTCTGAACAGCACTTTAATAGGACCTACTGTGGATGTCCTGCAGTAGTTTAACGCAGTTCACTACCACCTTCTCAAGTTGGAGGTAGTGAGGACTGCAGAGTCGATAAAGTGTGAGCTAGAAAAAGCACAGCAGGTCAAACAGCATCAGAGGAGCAGGAGAGTCAGTGTTTCTGGTTGGGACTTTTCATCAGGACCTGATGAAAGGTCCCAACCTGAAACGTCGACTCCCCTGCTACTCTGATGCTGCTTGACTTGCTGTGCTTTTTCCATCTCCTCACTGCCTTCTCAAGGCCAATTGTGAATAATGAATATGCCTAGAATGAAAAGAAATAGAATTTTATTAGGACTGTCTAATTGAGTTTGTAAAATCTGTTTATAGAGCAAAGGATTTGTGTTCATTAGCAGCATTCACTGGTGGATGTCCAAAAAATTTTGCAGCTGATTGAACATTTTTTGAAGTGTTTTTACTGTTTATAAGAGAGAAAGTATGGCAACTAATGTATACACAGAAAGCTCTAACTAGCAGTAGCATGATAATGATCAAATGCACTGTTTTGATGATACTGATTAAAGGATAAGTATTGACCAGGACATGAAGGAGAACTCTTCTGCTCTTTTAAATAATAGCATTGAATCTTTTAGATTCACGTTTAAGGCCAGACAGAGCTTCTTTTTAACAGAATCGTATAATCCCAATAATGCAGATAGAAGCCATTTGGCCCATCAAGTCTACACCATCCCTCTTAAAAAGTATCCCACCCAGACCCACACACCTTATTTTGCCACCTAAACTGCACATCTCTGAACTCTATGGGACAATTTAGCATGGTCAATCCACTTAAGCTGCACATCTTTGGACTGTGGGGGGTAAATGGAGTACCCAGCTGAAACCCACACAGGCATGGGGAGAACATGCAAACTCTACACAAACAGTCTCCCAAGTCTGGACTCCTAGGTCCAGACTTAGTAGCGAGGTGGTAGTAGTAGTAACCCATTAATGTTTCCTTTAAAAGTTGGCATTTGCAGTTCCAACTCCTCTGCAGGACAACATTAAAGTGTCAGTGTTCATCTTGCTCAAACTTCAAGTCTCCTCTCTCACTATATTCATGATGTTTTTTCTTCCCTTTGATACCTCCTTGTGAATTATCCTGATGAGTGCAAGCTGAAAAGCTTGACAAAATGACTTTTTTTTTTGCCCCAGCCGTACTCCAAATCTGCAGTACCAAACAACTGTTTGAAACTGGGGTTCTTCTCTTTACAACAAAGAGGATTTACTCAAGATGCTGAAAATCCTGAATGTCTTTGACAATAATTAAGTGAACTGGTTTGCATTGGCAGAAGGATCAGTAACCAGAGAATGTAGATTTAAGATGAGTGACAAGTTGAAGTATTCTGATTGGGGAACAGCTGAGCCAGTAACAAAATTATAGTATTTTTGCTGTTCACACTAATCTGAATACTCAATAGAATTATCAAATGTTACAGTACAGCTCGAAGCCATTCAGCCCATCATATAAGCAGTTGGTGCACACAAGTTCAACGAGTTCTACAGTTTAGCACTTTCCCTGCAGAGCAGCAAGTCTGCCTTTTTTCACATAATCATACAATTATGCTTTGAAGCCATGATTGAATCTGCCTCTACCACACTCAGGCATTACATTCCAGATCATTCACTGGGTTTAAAAAAATGCTTTATTCCCATGCCAGTGTTACTTGTTTGACTAATCGCCACTTTAATTCTGTGTCTTCTGGTTCCTAATCTTTCCACCATAGGAACCATTTCTTCTTATCTGCTTTTCTGCAAACCCTTACCTCGAATCTCCTCTCAAACCTAAAATGGACAACAGTCTCAGTTTTCCTAATAATCTATATAACTGAAGATTCTCCTTCCTGGAATTGATTTCATGATTTTGTTTTTCTGCACCACCTCTGGTGTTTACTCATTCTTTCAGGATGACACTTAAACAGTTCTTAATAGTTTTATCATACCTTCCTTTTTGTATTTGTGCTTTGTTAAACATGCTCTTGACTTATCCTGCCATCTTTAGTGATTTTGTGCACACATGATTTGCATCCTATTGCTCCTGTACCTCTTTTAGAATTGTGCACCTTTATGTTGTTTTTATCTGCTTCTTGTTCTCCTACAAAACTTTTCTGCATTAAGTTTCATGTATTCATCTACTGCTTTGTCAACCCATCTATATTTTTGCAGTTTAACACTATCCTCCTCTCAGTCAACAATAATTCCAAGATTTGGCATCTATAGATTTTGAAATTGTGTCCTATACAGCACAATCAAGTTCATAAATCGAGAAGATCTAAAATGACTATGAAACTTCTCCAGTTCAAAAGGCAACCATTAACTACTACTTCCTGACTGTCAAGGTCTTATCTATGTTGCTACTGCCCCTTTTTTCCCCTCTAACGTTGCGCACAAGCCTGTTATCATTACATATTTGAGATCTATGTATACCATGTCTTCAAGATTGCCCTCGTTGACTTTGTAACCTTGTCAGAAAATTCAAGTTAGTTAAATACTCTTTGCTTTTAACAGATTATGCTGGATTTCCTTTACTAGGACAAAAGCAGATTAAGTTATGGTCAATTTTGTCCTGAATAAATGTTTCTAAAAGCTTCCCGCATAACTGATTAGTCTGTAATTGCTGGACTTGTGCTTGTACCTATATTTGAACAGGAATTTTTCATCTGCAATTCTCCAGACCTCTGGTACCAGGAGAATTGAAAGTTACGCTCTGTGTCTGTTAAATTTCTATCCATTCCCCAGATCCCTCCTGCTGTTTTGCTCTTGTCCCTTTATTTCTGGCTTCTTATCCTCGCCTTTTATGTCCAGCCTCCATTCACTGCTCTGCTTGCCCTCCTTTTATGTCCACCTTCCACTCCCTGATATGTTCCCGATCTGTTAGGTCTAGTCCCCAGTCACGTGGCTCACTTTTTAAAATATAGCGTTCGATGCAAACTTTATTGCTTTTTTAAAAATGTCATGTAACAAGTGGAGTCTTTGGGAGTCAAAGGTGCAAGGGTAGTCTGATTCACTTTGTAAAATAAAAGAAAGAGGCATATGTCAGATATGGACAGCTGCGATCAAGTGAATTCCTAGAGGAGTACAAGGGCAGTAGGAGTAAACTCAGGAGGGATATCAAGAGGACAAAAAAGGGACATGAGATAGCTTTGGCAAATAGGGTTAAGGAGAATGCAAAAAGACTCTACACATAACTTAAGGACAAAGTAAGCAGAGAGAAAATAGGGCCCGTAATGTCTTTTAAATGTTCTAACTGTACCAGTTCATTGCACACACAAACCACTTTTTGTGGAAAGAAAATGTTGCTCTTGCTGTGCTTTTTAAAACTTTCTCCTCTCACCTCACCTTAAATATACTCGCTCGTTTTGAACTCCCCCACCCTAGGGAAAAGGCCTTTGCTCTTTCTAAACCTAATCTATACTTCTCATGGCTCAATAAGGTCACCCCTCAACTCCCTACATGCCAGTGAAAGAAGTCCCAGCCTCTACTTGGAACTTAAACCCTCTAGTCCTGGCAACATCATGGTAAATCTTTACTGACCGCTCTCCGATTTAAAAATCTTCCTATGGCAAGGCTACCAGAACTGAACACCAGTGCTCCAGAAGAGGCCTTACTAATGTCCTATACAACCTCAACATGACATCCAAACTCTTATTCTCAAAGGTCTGAGCAATAAAGGCAACCGTGCTAAACACCTTCTTAATCACCCTCTCTACTGGTGAATCAAATTTCAAAGAATTATGCACCTGAATCCTGAGGTCTCTTTGTTCTACATCATTACCCTGGTCCCTACTTTTAATTGTATACATCCTACCTTGTTTTCTTTACCAAAAATGCAGTACCTCACATTTATCCAAAGTAACCTCCTTCTGCCACTCCTTAGTCCATTGATCCAATTGATCAAGATCTCTTTGTAATCTTGGATTACCTTCTTCAATGCCCACTTTTCCACCAAGTTTGGAAACTTGCTAACCATGTCTCCTGTTTTCTCATCCAAATTGTTTATATAAATGACAAACAACGTGGACCCAGAACTGATCCCTGTGGAACACCACTGGTCACAAGCCTCCATTCCGAAAAACTACCCTCTACCACCACCCTATGTCTTGCACCATCAAGCCAATTTTGTATGCAATTGGCAAGCTTGCCCTGAGTCCCATGTGAATAAACTTTACTAATTAGGCTACCATGTGGAACCTTGTCAAAGGCTTAACTAAAGTTCATGTAAGGAATGTCTACCACTCTGTCCTAATTTTTTTTTGGTTATCTCAAAAAACTCAATCAAGTTGGTGAGACACAGTTTTCCTTGCACAAAAACCATGCTGACTATCTCTAATCAGTCGCTGCCTCTTCAAGTGCATATAAATCCTATCTTTCAGAATCACCTCCAACAACTTATCCACTAGTGATGAAGATTGAAATCACATGACCCCTGCTTTTTTTTTTCAAATAGCATGGCATGGTAGGTAGCGTTTGGGCTCCAGGCTGGCAGCATCATTTCCTCTATGTATATATCATCTTTGTTTCTTCTTTTCTTCATCTTTGAGGCTGGAGCAGTGTTAGCAGGACCATGGCTGGTTACAGCATCGACAGTATGGGCTGGGACTACTGATAGCGGCGGTACCTTGTGCTAAGACTGTTGGTGGCAGATGGGGGGTATTGGTGTCATCGTTCCTGTTCCCAGATTTGGACTCTTTAAGATGTAGAATACCTGGCAGAAGCTCTGAAGCTGTGCTTGAGACACCAATTTGAACAGAAGATTCACTCCTTTTATTTAAATAATTTTTTTAATCCTAATTACATCGCAAAATGGTGCCGTATTATGGTGACAACACACTTTTCATTATATTTTCAAAATATGTGACAATAAATTAATCATGTGTTCCTTCACTCACATGATTATTTCAGTATCTTTATTGTAAGTTTACTAATTATTTCTCAACGCACACTCCAGCAGTGTACCCTTTTGTCTATTGTTAAAGGGTTTATGAAGTAATTCCCTCAGTGACTTTGCTTTTTGATATTTTCACCACATAAGCGGGTTCTCCACCTTAAAGCATTCCCTGTTTGTACTTTGATTTGACAACTAGATCTTCCAAGCTAAGATAATTTCTCATGACTGTTTTGATCTCATCTCTTATTAACTGAGCTATCCCACCTCATTTTTCTTTCTTCCTATCCTTTTGAAATATCAAATACCCCTTAGTTCCCATTCTTGATCACCTTAGAACCAAGGCTCTGTAATGGCCATCAAATCGTGCCCATTTATTTCTATTTGTCTATCAATTCAGAACTGCTAACACCACATGCAATCAAACTAGGGCTTTCTGTAGATGAGATGTAATATCTACCACCTTTGTATTCCAGCTATTTAGACATAATGGTTAGCATTTCATTAGCCTTTTTGATAACCTGATGTACCTATTTATATTACTGTTAATAGTGGAAGCATGAAATTACTTGCATATGGTGCTGCCTCACTTTGTGCTTTTGGCAAATTTGCATATGTGTTGTATCTCATCATCCAGAGTCGTCGCTAAATGCAGTCTTCAACACTGGCATTGAAAATCATGAAATTTCTATTCTGTCCTTAATTCAACGTTTCCCCAATCATAGTTTCAATTTTGGAATCAATCAATGTAACTACAAGTATTGTAGTGGAGAGAGACCATTGGAGCTAGGTAGTGATCAATAAATCCAAAGGGAAATTCAGGAGAAATCCAAAGTGGTGACAGTGTGAGCATTGACACAAAAGGAGGAAAGGGTAAAAATCTGCATTGATTGAGTTAAATGAAGTAGATTGGGAGGAATCTGCAAACACTTGTTGGGTGATTGGACTGTATGTATCATAGAACATAGAACATAGAAGGATACAGCGCAGTACAGGCCCTTCGGCAGTTAACTCAATGATGATTGAGTTTTTGGATTTTGAATATTTGAACATTGGTAATTGATATTGGTTATGGTCTGTATTTAGGGCTGAATTAACATTAGTCCATTTCAGAGCTTTGTTCTTTTAAAAAAAATCATTTATGGGACAGGGTGGTGTCAGTATTTATTGCCCATTTGTAATTGCTTGAAGGGTAGATAAGAATCAGCATTCTGCTATGAGTCTGGAGTCACATGTAGGCCAAACTAGGTTATGCCGATTTTCTTACTTGAAGGAAGCAGGTGAACCAGGTTTTTTTTCCCTGCTAATCAACATGGTCATCAGTAGGCTCTTAATTCTCGATTTTTATTGAATTCAAATTCCATCAGCTGCTATAAATTTAAGCCTGGGGCTCCAGAACATTACCTGGCTATCTGAATTAATTGTCTAGTAATAATACCACAAGGTCATTGCCTTCCCTTAACTTTGTTTAGAGAAATTGAAGAGTATTGTTCTTCCTCTCCTGACTGCAGTTAATCCAAAACAGTTGTTGTGCACTGAGTAGTAGAACCAAACAATACTCCAGAGTACAGCAAGATTATGCCAAACCTTTTGAGTGTAATTAGTCAACCCTACTTCATTGCTTCCGTCCTATTGCTGCTATTTAAATATGTTCAAAGCTCTTCTAATTTACTTTTGAAGCTGACGTGATAGTAGCTTTTAGAAGAGAATTGGATAAATACTTGATAAAGTGGAAAAAAATTGCAGGGCTATGGAGAAAGAGGTAGGAGATGAGGGCATCTGGATTATTCTTTGAAAGAGCCAGTACAAACCCGATGTGCCAAGTAACCACTTTAGTTGTATTTTTTGAATTTTATGATGCAGTAACCATTCACAATATTGTACTTTAATTGTTGAGTCTATAAAGAAGTTAACAGTTCAGTTAGACTGAAGTAAATTAAAACATAGATGAATAATGAGTTCACAATTAACTTACTAAATATCTATGTTCCAAATATGGACCCATGTATTCTTTAGTTTCTGTAGAAATAATCCGGTTGAAACCTGACTGCTTTGATTAACTAAACAAAGTGGCCAGATCTCTCCAGTAGCAGCAGTGATGGTTAGATTCATACTGCATTCAAGATTTACCTAATCTGATGCTGGTATGTGGTTTTGTTTTGTGATCTTCTGATCCCTGTTGACAAACCGATGCATAGCACAGGGGCCACAATGACATAAATTGGAGTTAGGATAAGACAGAGCATGCCCACATTTTATCATATTAGCTTCCATGTGGTAAGTTTTAAGGTCTGTTCTGAAAGCTGATGAATGGGTGAGATTAGGCCAGGTGAGGTGAGTAATTGAGTTAGCATGGATATTCAGTAGGGTTAGATAGTGGTTGGGTAGTGGTTGATTGGGGGTTAGAAATTTAAGAATATCCGAACAAGTATAGGCTGTTCAGAACATTGAGCCAGCCCTGCCATTCAGTACAATAATGACTGAATGAACACCAATTTAACACCCCCGCAATCCCTGTATGCAATTTTGCTGGTTGAATTGTGTGCAGTTAAATCTTATCATAAATGGATAGTTGTGGATGAGAATGTGGTATACCATAAAGCACAGGAACAGAAGAAGGTGAATCTGCCCATCGAGTCTGCTCCATCTTTCAGTATGCTAATTGAATTGTATTGAATTTATTGTCACGTGTACTAAGGCAAAGTGAAAAGCTTTGTCTTCCGAGCATACAGCAGATCACATAGTTAAATAGCGTAGATAGTGTATATATATTAGGTAAACAGCAAAACAAACACACAGGTACATGCGAATGTTAAGAATTTGAGTCCATTCAGTATTCTAACAACAATAGGGTAGAAACTTTCGAAACTGGCTGTTGCATGTGTTCAGGCTTCTATACCTTCTCCCCGATGGTAGAGGTTATAGAAAAACGTTACCAGGGTGGGGTGGATCTTTGAGAATGCTGGCGACCTTTCCTTGACTATGGGCCTGGTAGATGGATTCTATAGATGGGAGATTGGCCTTTGTGATTGTCTGGGTCGAGTTCACCATTCTCTGTAACCGTCTCTGATCTTGAATGGTACAGTTGTCATACCAGGTAGTGATACATCCAGACAGAATGCTCTTGATGGCGCACCTATAAAGTTGGCAAGGGTTTTTGCCGTCATGCCAAATTTCCTCATTTGCCTGAGGAAGAAGAGACATTATTGGGCCTTTGTAACCAATGCATCCACATGAAGAGTCCAAGAAAGCTTGTTGTGGATGACCCATCCCAGGAGCTTGACACTCTCCAGTCATTCCAGCTCTATGCTGTTAATGTGTAGGGGGGCATGAGTAACATCCCACCGAAAATCAATAATGAGTTCCTTGGTTTTGCTGGCATTGAGAGCTAGGTTGTTCTCAGTGCACCATTTTTCCAGGTCTTCCACCTCCTGTCTGTAGTTTGTTTCGTTACCATGTGAGATTCGATCGACTGTGGTGGTGTCATCAGCGAACTTGTAAATGGCATTGGTCTGGTATTTGACGATGCAGTCATGGGTGTACAGTGAGTACGGTAGGGAGCAGAGTGTTGAGTGTTAGTGAGGATGAAATAACAATAATAATGAGATAAATATTTGACTTCTAGCTTCACCAGAGAGGATACAAAAAGTATCTGTTATGCCAATAAATCATGAGGTTGAAAGTAGAGAGGAACTTGGTGAAACTAGGCATTCACTGAACTGACTGATGAAGTTACAGATTAATGTATCTTTGAATCTTGTTAGACTTCACTCGTATGCTCTTCAGAAGGTTAATAAGGTTGTCAATGAGTTGGTATTCATTTTCCATAATTCATTAGATTCTGGTAAGGTTCCATTAGACTCAAAAGGAGCAAAAACAATCACTATAGTCAAGAGGCAGAGAATATGAAAGTATGATTTTGTCTTAGGAAAGATATCAGAATTGGTCATAAGGAGATTATAACTGGCAATTGGAAAAAATCCACAGTAATCAGGAAAACTCAACATCGTATTTATCCAATTTCTCAAATTCTTTCAAGGAGAAACATGTACTTTGACTATAGGAGAGCCTGTTGATGTATTGCATTTGGATTTCAAAGATTCTATTCGACAAGATTCCACATAATTGGATATTATGCAAAGTGGGATCTCATGGTGTGGGGATAGCATATAGGCATGGATCAAAGAGTAGATGGCAGGTTGGTAAAACAAAAATGAAATATTATTAAATGGGTCTTTTTCAGATTGTCAGGATGTAACGAGTGGGATCTATGCTGACCTGTCAACTTTTTACCATTTATGTAAATGACTTTTATGAAGGGCTCAGAGGCATAACAGCTAAATTTGCAAATGACACAACATAACATCTTACCCATATTTGTGAAAATGTCCAAATCAGGATATAAACCAATATAGATAGGTTGAGTAAATGGACAAAAAATAGGTCAAGTATAATGTGGTAAAATGTGATAGTGTTCACTTTGGTAGGAAGAATGAAAAAGAAGAGTATTATTTAAACAGAACAATTGCAAAATTCACACTCATCTACAATACCTCTTTGAAGAACATATCTGACTCTCTATTTTGTCCTTCTACTGATGCTTCCACATTCACCTATATTACTACCACTTTGCTAGAGCTCTCCTGAAGCGCTTTAAGCATCATCTGAAGAATTAAGCAGTAATCAGTCTTCACCAACAAGTCCAGCACAGAAATTACTAAGGAAGAGTCAGCTGCCATTTGTATTCGAAGCCCAAATTGTGCAGTCCTGCTGCGTATAAAACTAGCAAGAGGAGCAACCATTTGAGAAAGTACTGCTGGTCAGAACAGTAGCTATCTCCAATACAACAGTGTTAAGAGAATTCTATAACATCCAGTTAAAACCAAAATGTTACAATAAGAGTTGTCCAGAAATGGAACTTGTAGAATTTAATCTTATTTATTTGTGGGATGTGGGCTTTGCTGGCTGAGCCAGCATTTAGTGCCCATGCCTAGTTGCTGTTGAGATAGTTGAATTGTTGCAGTCCATGTGTTGTAGGTAAATACATAATGCTGTTAGGGAGGAAGTTCCTGGATTTTGACCCAGCAACACTGAAAGAATGATATTCAGTCTAAACATTATGGCACAGACAGGGAACACAGGGGGCTAACACCTTCAACATCTCAACATCTTATCATTGTTACAGTTAACCTGAGCATGTAACTTTTAAAAACAGTTTCAATTCTTTCATATGTAAATCACAATACTATCATGGTCATTCTAACATAGAGTCATAGAGATGTACTCTTTGGTCCAACCTGTCCATGCTGACCAGATATCCCAACCCAATCTAGTCCCATCTGCCAGCACCTGGCCAATATCCCTCCAAACCCTTCCAATTCATATACCCATCCAAATGCCTCTTAAATGTTGCAATTGTACCAGCCTCCACCATTTCCTCTGGCAGCTTATTCCATACACATACCACCCTCTGAGTGAAAAAGTTGCCCTGTAGGTCTCTTTTATATCTTTCCCCTCTCATCCTAAACCTACGCCCTCTAGTTCTGGACTCCCTGACCCCAGGGAAAAGACCTTGTCTGTTTATCCTCAATTTTATAAACCTCTATAAGGTCACCCTTCAGCCTCCAACGCTCCAGGGAAAAACACCCCAGCCTGTTCAGCCTCTCCCTGCAGCTCAAATCCTCCTACTCTGGCAACATCCTTTGTAAATCTTTTCTAAACCCTTTCAAGTTTCACAACATCTTTCTGATGGGAAGGAGATCACAATTGCATGCAATATTCCAACAGTGACCTAACCAAAGTCCTGTACAGCTGCAACATGACCTCCCATCTCCTGTACTCAATATCTGAGCAATAAGGGAAAACATACCAAACACCTTCTTTACTATCCTATCTATCTGCGACTGCACTTTCTAGAAGCTATGAACCTGCACTCCAAGATCTCTTTGTTCAGCAACCCTCCCTAGGACCTTACCATTAAGTGTATAAGTCCTGCTAAGATTTGCTTTCCCAAATTGCAGCACCTCGCATTTATCTGAATTATACTCCACTGCCACTTCTCAGCCCATTGGCCCATTTGGTCAAGATCCTGTTGTAATCGTAGGTAACCCTCTTCACTGTCCACTACACCTCCAATTTTGGTGTCATCTGCAAACTGACTAACTGTACCTCTTATGCTCGCATCCAAATAATTTATGTAAATAACAAAAAGTAGAGACCCAGCACCGAACTTTGAGCCAGTTCTGTATCCAATTGGTTAGTTCTCCCTGTATTCTATGAGATCTAACCTTGCTAATTAGTCTCCCCATGGGGGACCTTGTTGAGCACTTTACTGAAGTCCATATAGATCATTTCTATCATTCTGTCCTCATCAATCCTTTTTGTTACTTCCTCAAAAAACTCAGTCAGGTTTGTGAGACATGATTTCCTACTCTCAAAGCCATGTTGACTATCCCTAATCAGTCCTTGCCTTTCCAAATACATGTACATCCTATCCCTCAGGATTCCCTCCAACAGCTTGCCCACCACCAACTTCAGGCTCCTGGATTATAGTTTCCTGGCTTGTCCTTACCACCCTTAAACTGTGGCACCACGTTAGCCAATCTCCAGTCTTCTAGCGCCTCACCTGTGACTATCAATAATACAAATATCTCAGCAAGAGGCCCAGCAATCACTTCTCTAGCTTCCCACAGAGTTCTAGGGTACACCTGATCAGATCCTGGGGATTTATCCACCTTTACCCATGTCAAGACATCCTGCACTTCCTCCTCCATAATATGGGCATTTTGCAAGATGTCACTATCTATTTCCCTACAGTCTATGTCTTCCATATCCTTTTCCACAGTAAATACTGATGCAAAATACTCATTTAGTATCTCCCCATTTTCTGTGGCTCCACACAGGCCGCCTTGCTGATCTTTGAGGGGCCCTATTCTCTCCCTAGTTACCCTTTTGTAAAAACTCTTTGGATTCTCCTTAATTCTATTTGCCAAAGCTATTTCACGTCCCCTTTTTGCCCTTCTGATTTCCCTCTTAAGTATACTCCTACTTCCTTTATACTCTTCTAAGGATTCACTCGATGTATCCTGTCTATACCTGACACATGCTTCCTTCTTTTTCTTTACCAAACCCTCAATTTCTTTAGTTATTCAGCATTCCCTAGAACTACAAACTTGTCCTTTCACCCTAACAGGAATATGCTTTCTCTGGATTCTTGTTATCTCATTTCTGAAGGCTTCCCATTTTCCAGCCGTCCCTTTACCTCAAGCATCTGCCCCAGTCAGCTTTCGAAAGTTCTTGCCTAATATCGTCAAAATTGGCCTTTGTCAATTTAGAACTTCAACTTTTAGATCTGGTCTATCCTTTTCCATCACTATTTTAAATCTAATAGAATTATGGTCGTTGGCCCCAAAGTTCTCCTCCACTGACACCTCAGTCACCTGCCCTGCCTTATTTCCCAAGAGTAGGTCAAGTTTTGCACCTTGTCTACTAGGTACATCCACATACTGAATCAGAAAATTGTTTTGTACACACTTAACAAATTCCTCTCCATCTAAACCATTAACATTATGGCAGTCCCAGTCTATGTTTGGAAAGTTAAAATCCCCTACCATAACATCCTATTATTCTTACAGATAGCTGAGATCTCCTTACAAGTTTATTTCTCAATTTCCCTCTGATTATTAGAGGATCTATAATACAATCCCAAAAAGGTGATCATCCCTTTTTTATTTCTCAGTTCCATCCAAATAACTTCCCTGGATGTATTTTTGGGAATATCCTCCCTCAGAACAGCTGTAATGCTATCCCTTATCAAAAATGCCACTCCCCCTCCTCTCTTGCCTCCCTTTCTATCCTTCCTGTAGCATTTGTATCCTGGAACATTAAGCTACTCGTCCTGCCCATCTCTGAGCCATGTTTCTGTAATTGCTATGATATTCCAGTCCCATGTTCCTAACCATGCCCTGAGTTCATCTGCCTTCCCTGTTAGGCCACTTCCATTGAAATAAATGTAGTTTAACTTCTTAGTCCTACCTTGTCCCTTCCTGCCCTGACTATTTGAATGGCTAGAGAGTCCCCTAACACAATTGATCTCTTGGAACCCGACGTACCCCTCGTTGCATTAGAGCCAGTCTCAATACCAGAAGCTTGGCTGTTTGTACTACATTCCCCTGAGAATCCATCACCCCCTACATTTTCCAAAACAGCATCTCTGTTTGAAATGGGTATATCCACAAAAGACTCCTGCACTAGCTGCCTACCTCTCTTACCTTTCCTGGAGTTAACCCATCTATGTGACTGTATCTGAGAATTTTCCCCCTTCCTATAACTGCCATCCATCACATGCTGTTGCAAATTCCTCATTGCTTCTAACTGTCTCTCAACCGATCCATTCCATCTGATAAGATTCACAGCCAACAGCATTTATGGCAGGTATAATCCGCAGTAACCCTTAAACTCTCTTTAAACTCCCACATCTGACAAAAAGTACATATCACTCTATTAAAGGCCATTTTTGCTCCTTCACAATCTACAGATCCAGAAAATAATACTGTCTTATTCCTCTACAAACACTGCCCCAGGTTAAATGAACAGTTATGGCTTATGTTTCTTGATTAAACTTAAAATATATCTTCAAAAGTATATAATCAAGAAAGAACCCACTCTACTCACTACTGCAGATTCTCTTTAGGCCACACTTAAAACAACGATCTACTTATCTGATTCTGTTCTGTGAACTTCGCCCAACAGTTCCTCCAAGATTAGTTATGAATTTCACTGTTTGTTAATTTTCCCAGATGCACTCTGCTGTCCAGCGATACATGAATTCAAACAACAAAGGCAGTAACTGTGCAGGTTCTCTCTCTTTCTCCTGCAGTGACCTTACCATGTGCTTCCTTTGTCTGTTTTTCTCCCTTTTTAAACTGCTATTGTTTTGACTTTTTTTTCCAAAGTTCCAAAACAATGCAACAGCATATAAAACAGTAATTGGTGCTCCTGGAATTCAAGGAAATCACCTCCCGCACCTAAAATACCTCAAAAAGGAGCAGATATTACCAGAAATTTTTCCTGTCCTCCATCAAAGTATTTTTCAATGTATAATTTCAGTTACATCATCCTGTAAAATTTTGCGATAAGTTCTGTGTCTTACAATTGTGTACTCCAGAACCACCTGATGAAGGAGCAGCACTCCGAAAGCTAGTGCTTCCTATTAAACCTGTTGGACTATAACCTGATGTTATGTGATTTTTATAAATATATTTCAAATCAGGGTGGTGAGTGACTTAAAGGAGACCTTGCAAGTGGTGGTGTACCCATGTATCTGCTGCATGTCCTTCTGGGTGGAAATGGTTGTGGGTTTGATAAGTGCAATCGGAGGAACCTTGGTCAAATCTGCAGTGTATCTTGTTGATGGCACACATTGCTGCAATGTTCTGTGTTGAAGGGTGTGGATGTTTGCAATTATGATGGCAGTCATCTGGACTGCTTTATCCTCGATAAAATCTGGTTTTCTGAGTGGTGTTGGAGCTGCACTCATCCAGGCAAATGGGCTGTATTCCATCATTCCCTTGACTTGTGCCTTGTAGGTGCTGAATGGGCTTTGGGGAATCAGAAGATGAGTTATTTGCTGCAGTATTTTTTTGCCTCTATTCTGCTCTTTGGAGCTATTGTACTTAATTGGCTAGTTCATTTCAGTTTCTGGTCAATGGTAACCCTTAGGATATTGATAGTGAGGGATTCAGTGATGGTCATGCCATTGAATGTCAACGGACAGTGTTTAGATTTTCTCAGTGGACATGGTGAAGTCCAGGTCTTAATCTTTCATGAAAATATCTGGATCCACATGTACTTGGGACTGGCAATCAATGTCAGGAAGACCAAAGTTATTGGCCAGGATCGAGAGACTCCATCTTCCATCAACAATGAAAATCTCTCTCTGGAGGCCATCAACAGCTTTACCTACCTTGGGTAAACAATTACTAACAACTTGCCTCTTAATTTTGAAGTTGGCACCAGGGTTACTGAGGCTACATCTGTCACGGTCCATATTAAACTTCTCAACTTTGACAAACAGCGAATTAGTCAAAAATACAAAGTTCTATGTATACCAATAGGTATTCTTGGCACCCTCAACAGTAACAAAGCAAGGACAACTTCTGTAAGCTTAAAGAAAGTGGCTGAATTTCCGTCTCTGTATCCACCCCAACGTGCAGACAGCCCCATTATTTTTACTCACTTGAGTCTGTGGCCACTCCATTGGCTGGTTCTGCAAGCTGAATTGGATGGCAGCCACATGTTTAAAGATATACTCTGTGGCAAGCTACTGTTGGAATGAAACCAGTGACCTAAGAAAGTCTGTCAGTTAGACCTTAAGTTGACTGGGATCAAGTTGGTCCTTGTTGACCAGTGTACTTAGAGTCCAGCAGGAGACGAGTTAAATTGTCAGGTGACGGAAAAGAATGCCCAGTAGAAAGAAGAAATCAGTCTACAGTGGGCCATTTTATTCATTTGAGCCAAGTGCAAAAGGGACTGTACCTCATGAGTTATGATGTGGAGGTGCCAGTGTTGGATTGGGGTGGACAAAGTTAAAAATCACATGACATCAGGTTATAATCCAACAGATTTATTTGGAAGTACTAGCTTTCAGAGCGCTGCTCCTTCATCGGGTAACTAGTGGGGCAAGATCATAGGGCACAGATTTTATAGCAAAAGATCAGTGTCATGCAATGAAAATGATCTATTGAACAATCCTAGACAGCTGGTAAGTCTTTCATCTTTTAGAATGGGTTACATTCTAATGCAGGTTGCAACCTGATGAAGGAGCAGCACTCTGAAAGCTAGTACTTCCAAATAAACCTGTTGGACTATAACCTGATGGCATGTGATTTTTAACTCATGAATTAGCCTTTATAGTTACAGCAGATGAGGATCAATCCAGAAGTGACATACACCTCTGTTGTCATTATTCGCCTTCTGAGATGGACAGATCCTATGGATAGGAATTGCTGATTTGTTATACTTATTTGCTTTTGAGAAGTAAAGAAGACTTCTTTATAAATTGAACATGTCACTCCAGTATGATGGATCATTATTAACAAAATTGAGGCTATCAGAAAAGGAGGGTCATTGTCAACTTGAATTTTATAAACCAGCTGGATGAAAAGAAACCGATATAGTACAGTCAGTGTTGTTTCATACTGGAGAATGCTAGATGGTGGTTTTCACACAAGGTCAATGCTAGAACACTTTTTTTTTCTGCTGTGTTTAAATGACTTAGAATACAGAGTACAATTTTCATAACTTGCCCCAATGGTATGAAACTGGCATAAACAGTAAAGATGATCCTAATTGACTGCAACGAATAGCTAGATATATTGGCAGATGGGTGACAACATTTAATTCAGAAGTATGAGATGATGTATTTTCACAGGAAGGATATGCAGATGTAATATAGATTCAACGTTACAGTTCTAAAGAATGTGCAGTGACAAAAGATGAGAGGTGCATGGGCATTATTCTTTTTTTGTTTGAAGGTGGTTGGACATATTGAGACAGTAATTTAAAGGAGGGAATATTCTGATGGGGAGAAGAGAGTGAGCCAACATGTCCTCAACTTCTGATATCAACAGCATAGCAAGGATGGTTGTTAAGAATCTATTGGCAGATTTTCGGAGCTGGGGAGGACCTTGAAGGCAGTAATCTTTGGATGGATCCATGTGCCACATGCTGACAAGAATAGTAATAAGGAGGGGAAGATCTGTCATTTGAAGCATGGTGCAGGAGGGAGAGCTTCAGAATAATTGAGCATCTAAACCAGTTCTAGGACAGAAGTCACCTCTTCAATAGGCACCTCAACAGGACTGATGCTAATGTCCTTGGTGGGGAGGTTTGCTATTGTGGTTTGAAAGGTGTAAACTAAGTTGGCATAAGATGAGCACCAGCACATTGAAGTAGAAAAGAAGAATAAGGAGCACAGATTAAAGTGATTGGAGAGTATTTGAGAAGAGAATAGTTTCATGCTAGTTAGAAGTAGGCAAAGACTGACTGTGGAGAGTGCAAAGTGTACTGAGAAGTTTGGTAAGCTACACACTGAAATAACATTGTGAAAATATGATAAAGTGGCAGCTACTGAAAATTAGGATATTGTTACTTGATTTCTAAAATTATATTCAGGATAATTGCCTTAATCAGTATGTTCTTGACTCAAGAAGGAAGAAGGCATAACTTGGTCTGGTGCTGGAGAAAGAGTTGTGAGTGTGAGCCCAAATAGGACTGGAAGAAGGAATGTACCACATACACATGGAGGTATGCATAGGCGCATCTTTTGACTTACAGAAAGTGTGACGAGCTAACAATTGTTCAAAGTGAGAACAAGCTCAGCCAGGTGAAACAGGATGATGGTGGATGTGGACTGTTCAGGCCTCTTTTCAAGGTGTGTTAAGTTTAATTTGAAGAGTGATGGAGGGACTAAAGAGTATAATTTGGAAAAACACTGAATATTATACAGCTACTTATCCAGATATAAATATATGTTAACATGTTAATATTAAAATGAAAATTGCTATACATTGTAATGGTATTTTTGTCACATAACTAACTCATCATAAAATTTATCAAAATGGCATTTTTAACGTTTGGCTATTTGAACACCTCTCCTATGCAATAATGAACAATACTCCTTTAATTATATTCTTTGTATATTCTTATTTTATTCATTTATCTTGAAATACATATTTTTACATTTGTTATCAGCAGTGCCAAATCCTCACCTGCACGAACTGCGGAGCTGAATGAAGATGAGAAGGATCAGGCCCCGATTACTATGAATACTTTACATATGATGAAAGCCTTCAAAGTTATGAATGAGCTACGAAGGTAATGCTTTAAAAATACTTTTCCTTCCCTGTTTTTGAATCACTTCTTATCAATCTCTACTTTTTTCTCTCCTCCCCCATCTCTGATCACCACCCTATCATTTTCAGGGAAAGGAGGCTAACTAAGTGGTTCCCATAGTCATACAGTATGTAAACATGCCAACTGCGTAGGTTATCTCTGTGTAATTGATGATATACTTTATTTTTCTCTTTTTAAAAAAAAATTAAATAATCCCAGACTGTTAATTTAGTGTTTGGCTGGTCCACATTGAATGAAATAGATGATTAAAAAAACCTGTGAAGTAATTCAGTTACTATGGATATTTTACACAGCTATTGTCTTCAGAAAGTAAATGTATGGATGGATGCAGTCTACAAGGGAATATCTTCCACCAGTAATAGTGCTCCTCTGAATAATTAATTTCTATTTAAGCAGTACATTTGGTCTTTGTGAGTGAACTGGTGGTTTTCTAGCATTCTGAGTCAGAAGTAGCCACCAGTGAGATTTTTTAAATTCTGCAAACCTTTGATTTGTGCATTTTCGTTCTACATCATCCTTCAAGATGAGTTGTCATTTTCCATGATCTCAGACTATTTTTACTAACCTTAACATTAGCTTTTGATGGGGTGCCCTGGAAGAAGCTTATTGACCATAGCATAATTCTTCTTTAAAAACCAACAGAGCAATATATCAGATTTTGTTTCAGACTTAAAACTATTTCACTAGATAATTAAACACTAAATACAAAATGAACAAAAAGCAGAGATTCCAACATTTATGTTTGTGGTAGAAATTATGACTTCTCTTCAACTGAAAAATACAATGTAACCTTGGAATCAACATTTAGTTTCAACTAGCTCTTGAAAATTTCAAATTAATTCTCCCTTGATTTCAACAATGCAGCTTCCTCATGTACTGAAACAGTTGCATGAGTTTCTTGGATTTGTATCATTGATTTCCTTACAAATTGAGTTGTCACATAAACAATGCTATGTGAATGATTCAACGCTCATGCTTAAATTGTGTGGCTTGATTTTTTTCCTGGATCTTGTACTAGAGATAATCTGACAAGACCTCACAATATTTCTCTTGATTTGGTCTGAGTTCAGTTATGTTAATTGGCAGGCTTTTGTATTGATTTGGACTGAATTTGGAGTTTTGTTCTGGGATTTAAGAGATCTCGTTAAATAGTTTGATCCAAAACTAGCTAAATATCCAATTTAGTGTCTAAAATATCTAAAGCACACATCATTCAGGATGAGGCTCTGCTCTGAAAATCTGCTGTTTGTTTTATTTTAAGTAATTGTTGTATTTCAAATGGTATGTTCCACTAATTTCTGGATTGTTAGGTTTGACGTATTACTGAGGTAAAAGAGTTTGTTCATGCAGTACTTTGATCCACAGCGTAGTTTCCCTGGTCAATTCATTTTACATACCAAATTATTTTAGATGTTTTATTTCAAAATATAAAGGTGCTATTATCTGAGAAAAAGCTACGGAGGAAATAGGAACAGCAGTAGGCTGTTTGGTCTCTTGCCCATGCTCTGCCATTCAACTGGATTATTGCCGGTGTTCTATGGCAAAACCATTTTTCTGATAGACTCCATTTCCCTTGATGTCTTCAATATTATCAATCTCTGTGTTTGATGTATTCAAATGACTGAATCTCCGTAGTCCTGAGGTTGAGAATTCCGAAGATTCTCCAGCCTCTGAATGTAGACATTCCCCCTTATCTCGGTTTATGTGGGTTACTTCTTATCCTAAGACACTGACCCCAGCCTGAAGAAGCATCCTTTCTGAATCTATACTGCCAAGTTCTGCAAGAATTTTGATGTTTTGTTATCATTGCTCATTCTTCTGAGTCTCTAAAGACTACACGTCCTCCTCAATCTCTCCTCATAGGAGGTTTCTGCCATCTTACCGGTCAGTCTGTTGAACCATCATTAAAACCTTCTGTGGCAACTTTATCTTTCCTTGGGTAAGGAATCTAAAACCTGAGTCAGACTGATAAAGTAATGATTTTGCAAGTAAGTACTTTGTTATCTCTGGTGTTATTGTAGTTTACTATGGTTGGCAAATGACAATCTTTGTTTTTCTCTTTTCATCATGTTTAAACTGGATGGTTTTCAATGCAGTCATGTTTGACCTATTGCATCATGTTTCAGTTAATCTGCACCAGTACTTATTTGCATTGTTTCATTTTAAACTACTTGATGTTCAAATTTACCACCAAGGTTGTAAGCATTGGAATTCCCTTCTTTTTAATGCAGCCCTAGAAACCTGCCTCTTCTGAGAATACTTAACCACCTATCCTAATACTTCCATATTAGGCTTGGTGTCAAAATTTGTTTGATAAAGCTCCTGTAATATGATGTCTGACATTTTTAAAGTTCTAATAAATGCAAGTTATTGTATTCAATTCAGCCTTTTCAGCTTGTTAAGCAATGCCTTATTTATTTTGATTTATACTGGCTCTTGATCTCATTTAGGAGTCCTTCGTGCAGTCAGCATATAAATTGTGGAAACATGGACCCAGCGTAATTGATGACCTGGCCCATAGTTAGAATTCTGTGAGCAGTTTTTGCTGTTTCACTTTCTCCCATGCATCCAATTCAGCTTGCAAACGTGCCAAAATGGAGCAAGTGTGTACTTAAGAAACTCATCTCTTTTGAGCCATTTTGGCTGTGCTCCTAATACCTGCTTTGCTTTGATGATGTTTGTTTTGATTATGCTTGGATGAAGACAGAATTTTTCAACATTTTTTCAAAACACCTTGTTTACAAACAAGTTGTTGACTTTAATTATGGTACGTTTTGATCTCTCAAGCAATGCTTTCTGCCTGACTGTCAAATTATTCAATTCTGACGTTGACAAAATTATGAACAGATCTTAGTGAAGCAATTTTTTAAAAAAATGACCAATTAAGTATCAAAGATTTGCAGATAGTATTGCTCTGTATCACTGTTAAGCTCACTAATTAAAACTCAGCTCAATGTTTAATTGGCCATCAGCCACTTCAGAAATGGCATTAACCCACCATTGCAGTTCTGACTTGGTCTGAGCAGTTCTTCATTTCTTGTTAACTGCTGCATTGTACGGTCCATAGATATCAGTCAAAAACAACTATTTTAAATCTTTAAATACAAGTCAGAGTTGCACAGAAAGAAGTAGTGCCTACTGGTACTTTAATCACTGGTTAATGACCCCATATATATAACAACTCCAGTATATATTGCTTAACGATACAAGGAACAGTACCAAATTGAAGAATATGTAGACTATATCCCATACAAGAAAACAGATGACTGATAATGGAAGTATATCAGATGTGATGTAGAGTAGATGGTCAGATATACACCAGTGACTTAAGTTGATATACTTTACACAAAATTGCATTGTTTTTGTAAATATGCTACATTTTAACAGTATTGGAAATGGAGGATAGCCCCTTCTGCACTTATGCAGCTTACCCTTAGTCAAATCTACTTAATCATAGTTTAATGCAAAAGGATGCATCATGTATAAGATTTCTACCGTCCTCTCCCAATTTTCTGTCACCATCATCAGCATAAACATTGATGCAACACTTTTTTTTAAGATAACTATCACAAAGCATTTAAATTAAAAAATGCATTTAATGTAAAATAGCTAGGGAAGCTGATCAAAATTGTGTTCGAAAAAAAACTGAGGATGTTTTTGAAAATAAGAACTTGTGTATCAAGATGAAAGAAATTTAGTGCAAATGTTTCAGAAAACTGAAACAAATGGTTGAACCATTGTGAAACAATGGCGAACCGTCAATGCTAGAGTGCGATGAGAAGACATCATGCTGAGGCATGAGAGGTCTACAATGTAAATGCAAAATATCTTGGATGCTAACAATCTGAAATGAAAGCAGAAAATGCCTGGAAAAATATCAACAGATCTTTCAGCATCTGTGGAAAGAGAAATGAAACTAATATTTTTGAGTTTCATATGACGTGGATATCCCAGATTTTGACCCCCTGGCAAAGTTGACTGTTGATAAAAATGAGTGGACAGCAAAGCCATGGAAATATTTGTAAGTGCATGCAGGGATTTTCAACTCTGTATTGGTGGATCGAAAATCAATTGACGTCAGCAAAGATGAATGCTTGGTAAAGGGGTCTTTGAATAGGATAGGATGTTGGTGGAAATAAGAATAAACCCTTCAGTGCGTCATGAAGAGATGGGTGTGAAAGGTAATGATGATGGATAAGATATGGCATTAGAAACTGGCAAGATTTGTCAGTCCATTCAAGTAATATACCAGCTAATTTAGCTTGAGACCACGGAAGCAGATGCTTGATGTTCATCTACAGAAAGTTCTGCCTTATCCATAGCTTCATATCAGAGAATCTGAAACATTTGTGGTTATGTAGGAAGAAAGCTGAGTTTTCTCATCCTGCTGTTTGCATTCAGTGCATCAGTGTATGAATAAGGGAAGGAGTGGTTGGGTGGGGATCAAAGTTAATCCCTTATGTTCTTAAACTAACCTTTTGGTGTTTGAGGGGTAAGTAATTCTATTTGGATAAATGTGTGTAAACAACAGGGATGTTTCTACAGGTGGACCACAGTGGAGATGTATGGAAGGAATGTGCAATACTTGGTATAGGAGGAAAAGCAGGATTAATGTGCTATGGTTGCTGCTGCAAGTATTCTGTGGTAGGTCTGTTAAAGCATTCTGTGCTATGGAAGACACACTAACCAGATGGAATAGGCTTGGACTGGAATGTTTGGAAGAGATGAGCAGAGTATTAAATGATGAAAGCCTGCTTAGGACCTTTTGGAGAGGAGAGACAGATTACATAGGATAGGTTTTGCTATTTCAAAATTTAGTTCACATATTGCAATTTAGAAATTGTGAGTAGTTACTTTGGTTCTTTGATATATAGGAATATATTGACAATTGTTGAATTGTACAACATGCAGTAAAGTTTAAAAAAAGGTTTAATTGCACTTCCATGGAATTGCAGTATTTGTCTGTATAGTTGTGGTTTTCTAGTCTGACATATACGGAGTGCAATTAGCTTTCACGAGAATAATCCTCTGAGTGGTGGAATAATTCTATGAAGAGAGATTAAGGAGACCAGAGTTATGTTTTCTAGAGTCTTTTAAAAAAGTGAAGTAATTTCATTAAAACTTAATTATTTTCTCCAAAGTGTGATGGAACAGAGGGGCTGAGCCTGGGACTTGTCTGCTCCTTTCAGCTTTCATTCTCTTTTATTTTCTTCTTCTTTTGCTACTTTCGCTCTTTTCTTTTTTTTTCAAAGCCTGGAAAGTGGCAGGTGAAGGAGAAGATCTCTGACAGTGGCAGCAAAGCCAGGGCGAGCCGGACACGGCCCCACTCTAGCCCGGGATTGCCTGTCAAGTGAGAAGTAAATCCTAGGCTAGGCCGAGTTCCAGGTCTGCACCTAAAGGAGAAGAAAGATGGTCTCAGCCCTGTGTGCTGGCGTTGTTCCCGTGTGGAGGTGGTCTTCATCTTTGTCCAGTTATTCCTCGGCCCGGCACGCAGTCTCATTCAGGATTAGTGGTCTTGGCCTGGCATGATGGTTGTCTTTGGTGGAGGCTTCTGGCCCAGTATTTCAGCAGCCTAGTGTGGCAGTCTGTCCCAGCTGTGTCTTCAGGGTATTCTATCATTCCTAAATCAGCTTTCTCTGAGCCCAGGATCTGTTAATTGAACTGTGATGACCTTTTGCCTTAATTTTACTTTTTTTTATTAATATGCATGACTTATGTCATTGAATTCGGCACCTTGGTAGAGCGACTTATAAGCTTTTCACTGTATTTTTCATGTAAGGTACACATGACCATAAATTTCTATTCTATTGAATTCTAAAGCATACATTGCTGATAAGAGTTTTGTCAGAATAAATGTTTCCCTGGCTGGGAGTGTGGATCAAGGAGACATTGTCTCAGAATAAAACGTAGGCCATAACATTGAAATAAGGAGGAATTTCTTCATTCAGACAATGGTGAATTCTAGCATTCTCTCCTCAGAAGACTGTGGAGGCTCAGTCATTGTGCATATTCAAAACAGACTTTGATAGGATTAACGGATAGCGTGGAAAAAGTGTTATGGTCAAATTTCAGCCATGATTAAGTTAATTAGGGATTGAAACACTTATTATGTCTCTAATTTCCTGTGAGCAATATTGAACATAACCACCATCTCAATTTAATTTCTCCCTCTTGTCTTGATATCTTCTTTGTCTTTGCACAGTGCAAAAATAAGAACTGTGTAAGGAAATTGCCTGTCAAAAGTTAGGAAAAGCAGATCATTTGTTGCTATTTTCCCTCCTGTGCCACCTGCTCTGTGCTGACTGGATGTGTCTTTGCTTGTATTTAACTCTGATTATTATTCTTCTGAAACAGAACTCTGATCTTAATTCCAGTAGCCTTGTTTCTATCGCAATCCGTTATATAAACATGAATTCTAACAGATTATTTGGTGAACTTGCAGTAAAAGCACACTGTGTGATGTGACCATTGTTGCTGAGGATGTGGAAATTGAAGCACATCGTATTGTCCTGGCAGCCTGCAGTCCTTATTTCTGTGCCATGTTTACAGGTACTCATTTGTTTTTGTTTGTCATTATTAATACTTTCTCAATTTTGTGGAGATTTTGCTAAAATATTCTAGAATCTGCTTTTACAGCAGAGGGAGGCAGCTGCTTGTTAATTCCTCAGTGACACTGCATTTTATTTCTGTGGATCGTGGTTATTATAACCTTGGAATAAATAGGGCTTGTTAACTACAGTAATGAAAAATAATGCTCTAGATTTAGCCAGCTGCAACATAACCTGAAATTATGCTGGGCAAGGGGCTTTGGTTGAAGACTATCAACTGGCATTTACTACTTTGAATCAATGTCTATTTACTTGGACTGATGAAAACACGGTAGAGTTAGTTGTAGTGTCTCACGTTATCAAACACTTGATCGAGAGATCTGATGGTGGATATGAATAATGCAACTTGTGGGAAGTACTAGAGCTCATTGGCTTCAGTGAAGTCATAAATAGCAAATACTTGATGCCTTAAGAGAAGGCGAAGTGAAAATTTATAAAGAAATAGGCACACAGTCCCACACATTCTTCTATACTTATGAATCTCAGATCTAGACATGCCAATGAGAGAAGTGCTGATTGAAAGCTTGGAACTTCTCAATGGAACGGAGAGAAAATGTGTTATTCCATGATCTACCAATGAATTTCTAGCTCGGTTGAGAAGCTGTAATGACAGATATCAAGGCCCAGATGTTTAAGATTTTATTTTATTTTCTCCTGTCCTAAATGTCACTGTCTTCTCCTGGAAAATTGTTTCAAAAGTACTGACAATCTTTACTTTGTACAAGTAGTCATTCTGATAATTTTAAGCTGACAAGGGGAGTGTGGACAGCAACACTGTGAGGTCTCACATTCATGATTCATTATGCAAGTGATTTCCACCATACTCCCATTTTTTGCATTAATGAGATCCAGCTGTGAAATCCTTGTCATCTTCACAACTGAGATGAATTAATTTAGAATTGTGTGGCAGGGTCAAAAACTGCTCCTGTTCTGGTTGATCACACTCCAATGTCCATGATCCCTGAAAACTCTACTCTAGTATTTATTCTCAGGGGCAAGTCCAGTTTTTGATGGCAGCTAACTTGAAGATAAATACTGCTCCTAGATTTTCCCTCAGCTCTAATCTTCCTCAGTTGCATCAAACAATATTAGTTCTGGCTTTTCAAATACTGCTGCATTGAAGTATTAATGCTCACCGGTTTCTTTGGAGTCCACTTTTATATGCAGCCCTTGATATTCCCATTTTCCCAGGATGACTACTGAGTCCCTTGCTCCAACCACAAATGCAAATTTGGAGCAGAAGTGGCCCATTCAACCCTTCAAGCATTCTCTTTTGCTAACCCATTCGTGGCTGATGTGCTTGTGTTCGGAATTTCACATTCCCATCTATCCACAACAACCTTTCATTCCCTTGCTTAACAGAATCGATCTAGCTCTGCCTTAAGTGTTTCATGACTTCTCGTTCAACACTTTGAGGTGGAGTTGCAATATTGCACAATCCTTTGAGGGAAAAAGAAAATTGCCTCATTTTTGTCCTAAAAGGTCATGCACTAAAATCTCTAGATCCTTCTGCACTTGTTCTCTGTTTAAATAATACTTTGCTCTTTTATTCTTACTGCTGAAATGAACAAATTTCCAGCATCATAACCTTATTATAATCCATCTGCCAGATTTTGGTCCACGAACCTAAACTGTTGTCATTAGCCTGCATCCTTGTTATGTTATCCTCACAAATTCTTTTACCTTTTTTTTTACATATTCCAGGGTTTTCCTCTTGTGTTCATTCTCACAGAGCTATGCAACTTCTGTTGATTTGGTCCCTGCAGGAAAGCTAAAAAGCAGCCCACCTAACACAGATTCTGCCTTGGTCTGTGTCTGTTTCTCCAACAATGTCCCCGAACTGCTTTTTCAGTGAACCAAACTGTCTGAGTGAGCTATTGAAACACTTGGAATAAGCTGTATCCCATTGCAAATTTGCTGCAGTGAGGAAAATCCCCACTTCCAACTGAAGTATATTTTTTCACTTTGTAAAGTCTCTAAGCACACATATATTGAGATCCAATTGGGTCTTGTGTCACCTAGCAATTCTACATTTAGATTGTGGGCTAATTGCTAATGCCAGTACTGATGTTCCAAGACTAGGTATGAATAAATGCTGAAGTAACAGGTAAATTAATCTTTGGTAAGAATTTCTTGTTATATACCTAAATTCACAAAAAAGGTTTTGTTTTTGTGTGTTTCATGGTGATAATTTGTGCAGTAATTAGTTAATGCAATTTTTCTGAATTAAAGCATTGTAAACTTTACAATATTACTCAAGGATTTCAGATTTTGAGGTAAGGGTTGTATTAGGCATTTAATTTGCTGTCTCAACACTGCTGCACTGTTAATAGGCTGACAAAATCAAGGAAACATTGCCTATATTTTTTATGACCCAGAGTCCTTAGTCTCAGTTGGGTCTAGTTTACCCCTGCTGCTCTTGGATACCCAGTTGTGTTTGGCTTGACAGCAACAATGTCTAAGGTCTTTAGCTTGGTCTCCCGCCAAGGCATTTCCTCTTGAATATTAAGCTACGTTGTATACCTGACTGTTTTGAAGATCCTGATGCAGTGATGAGTTGATCTGAGTTGAGTGACAGAGAGGTTATTATAATGGCTATCCATTTTGGAATCTGAAAGTCTTTACAAACAGTCAGGATTTCCAAAGCTACCTGATACTTCCATGACATGTTCTGGAAAATGGATTGATGGATGAGTGTAGTTTTAATGCTTTTTGACCTTTTTTGTCCTGTTTTACAAGTGAATTAATATTTTGAATTACCAGAAGATGGCAAGTATGAACTAGTATCCCCAGGAGAAGAGAAGGTTCCAAACACTTCAAAGCCTTTGTAATATGAATTATTTTATATGTTATACATTACAATTTATGATTTGAGAATATTTTGAACTGGATAGCAATAGATTAATTTGTCAGTAGTTAGCTGAAAGATTTATGGGTATCCTAATATATGCCTTGAAATTGAGCATTTTGTTCTGCCAGGCTGACAGCAGATCCACTACACTTCCATCCACCTCATCTACTGTGTCCATTGCGCTCAATGTGTTCTCCTGTACATCGGGGAGACAGGACGCAAACTCGTAGAACATTTCATCTCTGGGACACATGCACCAAACAACCCCAACACCCTGTGGCGGACACTTCAACTCCTCCTCCCACTCTCCCAAGAACGTGCAAGTCCTGGACCACCTCCATCAGCAAATCAAAGCCTGCCCTACCTATCCAACTTCCTTCTCATCTACCCTGTCCACCCTCCCCACCAACCAATCATAATTACCCCTAACATGCATCACCTATTGCCTTGCCAGCTACCTTTCTCCTCCTCTTCCACCCCCCCCCCCCCCCTAAATTAATCTGTCAACCACTCTTTTATCCTCCACCTTCCTGATGAAGGGATTATGCCTGAGACATCGACTCTCCTCCTCGAATGCTGTCTGACCTGCTGTGCTTTTCCAGCACCATATTTTTCAACCCCTCCCCTCTTCTGACTGCAAAGGCAATGGCTTGGTCAGCAGATTCCCATACCACTTTTGAAACACCAGGGGCCAGAACTTCCAGCATCAAGAGTGGTGATGTATTGAGCTTAAATTTTGTGTGTGTGTGTGTGTGTGTGTGTGTGTGTGCGCGCGCGCGCGTGCACACGCGCGCGCTGGTATAGGTATGTGTTAATTACCCTAACGCAACCTAGAGTTATTAATCTTTTCAAACTCTGGTTTAACTAGGGGATTAGCAATGTAACCCATGCTGCTTGCTCCACACATCCAGCCCACCAGCCTGACTGCACACTCCTTTGACTTAGATCCCTGCTTGATGCCACAGCTACCAGCCATGCACCTCACCATACCTCTAAGGCTTCGTTATTTTGGCTCAGAAGTCTTAGCACACAAAAGAGTGGGTAGGTAAAAGGTGCTTCCCTCCATTCTTGAAGAGAGGAGTTCTATCTGTTACTCTTCTGTCTGACAGAACCTTTCAGGAATGTAGTGAATATTTCATAGTCACATTGGAAACACAGAACAGAAACAGACCATTTGGCTTAATCCATATATTCCAGCTTTTACACTCCGACTGATTCTCCTCCCTTCCTTCCCCATGTAGGTCTATTAGCATAACCTTCTATTCCCTTTAGTCGCATGCTTGCCCGAGACATTGCTTAAATGCAGCGATAAAATTTGCCTCAATCTCTTGCTGTAGTAGCAACTTGGCACCACACAGATGACTTAAGTCAAAAAAAACATTATTCTGAATTATTGATGTGATTTCTTTTAGTACTCTCTGCAGTCAGCTCCAGTGACTGGGACATTCCTGTTGTTTGGAAGATCTGACCGTGTGCTTCCTTTTTCTCCTGCATCTCCACTGGACTCTTGTAGATCCATCACATCTGAAGTTTTTAAAATTGATGCTATTCCATGGAATGAATTATTTTGATCAATATGGCAATGTCTTTTTTTAAAAAGAACAAACCATTATCTGGGATTTAATTAGAGATGAATAGAATTAAAAAATATAGAAATTATGCTAAATTTGTGTAAAACTTTAATTAGACTGTATTTGGAGCAGTTCTATGTTGCTATCTCATTGGAAGGACATAGAAGTATCAGACAGGAAGTATAAAAGACTACAGGCATTATACAAAACTGGAAAGATATACCTATCTGGAAAGGGTCAAATGCAGAATAAATCTTTTCTTGCCTAAGGTGAACTATAGAGAACTAAAATTCTGAAAATATTTATAAGCATAATAAACGCAGTGCTTTCATTTGTCAGGAGCTGGAGGCCATCAAAATAAGATAGTCACAAGAAATCACATCAATAGTTCAGAATAGTTTTTTTTTAACTTAGTCATCTGAGTGGTGTCACGTTGCTACTTACAGTGAGAGATTGAGGCAAATTTTATTGCTGCATTAAAGCGATGTCTAGAGTAAGCATGCGACTAATGGGAATAGAAGGTTAATGCTCATAGACCTACATGAGGAAGGATGGGAGGAGAATCAGTTGGAGTGTAAAAGCTGGAATATATGGATTAAGCCAAATGGTCTGTTTCTGTGCTGTGTTTCCAATGTGACTATGAAATATTAACGACATTCCTAAAAGGTTCTGTCAGACAGAAGAATAACAGATAGATAGAATCCCTCTCTTCAAGAATGGAGGGAGGCAGAAAACAGGAAGCTATAAGCCACTTCGCGCGACATCTATAGTGGGGAATTTATTGGAACTGATTATTAGAGAGGTAATTTCTAGGTACTTAGGAAAAACTATGGCAGTCAGGAAGAGTCAGCACGGTTTTATGAAATGGAAGCCATATTTCAGTAATTTATGAGATTTCCTTTGAATATGTAACATACTCTGTGGATAAAGCAGAACCTGTCACTGTACTCCATTGGATTTCCAGAAACCTTTTGATGTGGTACCTCGTCAAAAGCCTGTTACGGAAAATAAAAGTTCATGGTGTATTAGCTTGTATAAGAGAAACACTGGCTCGTTGGTAGAAAACAGTATACAACATAGGATCTTGCCTGATTGGCAGGATGTGACAAGTAGAGTCCTGCTGAGATCTGTATCAAGGTCTCAACATTTTGGACTTTACAGAATGACTTAGATGAGGGCAGCAGCTGCATGTGGCTAAATTTGCGGATGATGCAAAGATAAGCGAGAAGGAGATGGGAAGCAGGTTGAGTAAGAGAACGGAAATCTGGCCAATGAAATATAATGTGGGGAAAATATGAAGCTGTTCACTTTGGCAGGAAGAATGAAAAAGCAGAGTCTTATGAGGATAGCTTAGACCGGCTCATTCCACAAGACTATAGAAGAATGTGGAGTGACTTGATTGAAGTTTGTAAGGACCTGAATAGCTTTGATGAAATGGATGTGGAAAAGGTCTTTCCTCTTTAATCCAGAATTAGGGAACGTTGGTTGAAAATTGAGGGTCAACCTTTTATGAGAGGTGATGTAATTTATTTTTCCTCGATTAGAGTTTTGCGAGTATGTTACATTGCTATAGAAGGTGGGGGTTATTGAATTCTTTTATGGCAGAGGTAGGTAGGTTCTTGTTAGTCTTTGATTTCTTTGCCTATGAGGTTAAATGGAAAAGTGTAATTTGAAACACAAACTGATCACACAAACATTGTTTTGCCATAGAGCAGGCTCAACTGTCCAAATGGCCTATTTGAGATCCTGTTTCCTTTGTTTCTAAATTCATCAAATAGGAGATGGAGTTGCTGTGGACTTGAACTTTCTTGTGTATTTGTGGAAGTCTTGCTCAAATTAATTCAAGTTATATCACCTTCAGCAAAAATACCACTCCAATTGTTTGAGTCTTGGAGCATGCAATGATTTAAAGTATGTGATAAACAGCTTTGCCTCTGCAAAGAACGTAATTGTTTTTTGTTTTACAGGAGACATGGCTGAAAGTAAAGCAAAGAAAGTCGAGATAAAGGACATAGATGGACACACACTAAGTAAACTAATTGATTATATATACACTGCTGAAGTAGAAGTCAATGAAGAGAATGTGCAGGTAATGTACACCCACAGGGCACTACTGAAGACCCAGAAAGGGATGTTCCATTCAATAGTATAACATTCTCTCCTGGAATGGAAAATTTACAAACTTAAACATTTTGACCTGAGTTTTTGCATCTGAGTTAGGAGTGTCTTTGCGTGTCTTTTCTGGGGAGGGAGGAGGTTGGTTTTGGATTTTAGAGTTTCACGGCAGGCAACCTCCTAAGGAGCGCTGAGGCTTTCCAGTTTGAAGGTGGGTCAGACGATGACCTACTTCGATGCATCAGCATTTGTCAAAACTATGAAATTTTACAATAAAACTAAATATTACTTCAGCTCCTAACCGTTCACACCTCTTTGTTCCCTCTACTTGCAAACATAATCATCCATGCCAACTTATACTCCACCTACCCTCTGACCCCTTGTGCTCTCCATGCCAACAAATCCCTACCTTCCTGGCCTTTTATAGTCCCTGTGCTATCTGTGCCTCATGTCAATACATTCCTGCCCCAACCTACCACCCATTTTCCATTAATTCTCAATGCCAACTCACCTGTATTCATCATTAATATGCCCAATGTACATTTTAAGATTAAATAAGTTCTTGTGTTTATTGATTAATTCACTACTTTTTAAAATAAGACACATTTAGACATTGCATTAGGGTTAGACTTTAGGCAATTCTAAAAACAAGCATTGGGTTTCATAGTCACACTTCAAGGAGTTTATAAATAATTAGGAGCTTTCGATCAAATGCATGGGAGCACTTTCACCTGCAAGATCCCCTTCCAACAGCACACTATTCTGACCTTGAACTAAATTGCCATTCTTTCACTGTTCCTGTGTGAAAATCCTAGAATTCACTTCCTGATGCTATTGTGGTTGTATGTACACCCCAAGATTGCAGTGGTTCAAGACCTCGGTTTGCTACTATGTCCTCTCAGTCAATTAAGGATGGGCAATAAATGCAACTCCCATATTCAGTGAACAAAACTTTAAACTGCACCAAAGCAGTTAATGTAGCCATTTGTGGTTATGCTGTCTGTAAATCTTCCCCACACCCACGTGCATTGAAATAGATACTACACTTCAAAAATATTTCATTACCTGCAACATGCTGTGGAAAAAATTGACAAGGTAGAAGGCCTTCTATAAAACATTCTTTTCATTTATTTTGAATTTTTTGTAAAGTCTTAATTCTGCCATTTAATGTGTTGTTGCTAGATACCTGAGTCCACTTCTGGTATCAATGGGCAGCCCAATTTGTCTTTTATTGGCTGATCTTGAATAGAGTTACTATTCTACTAAGTTGAGAAACAGCTACGTAACTCTTGTATTTAGATCAGGAAAATGTTTTTAAATGCTTTTAAGAAAATAGTTTATACCTGAACTATAAAAAAACTTATAAAAGTTGTCTGGAAAGGAAGCCACCTGAACTTTGCAGCAGTTATGACTTAATGGATTCACATAAAGAAAATATTGAACACAGTATGAGAGAAGAGGTATGGATTGTCACATAAGACAGTTGTTTTGTGTTCACAGATTAGTACGCAGATTATCGCTTCCAATTTGAAAATGAGACTTATCTATATATGAACTGTTATTTCTCTGAAAGCTTGATTTGTACAGTATAGCACAACAATAACAGAATAAATTTGTCTTGTCGACATTTGGTTGAAAAGAGAAAAATAAAAATTCTGTGGTACACCAGATTTAAAGCAAAAATAAGAGCAACACTGGCAATAAAATGACTTTCTGAACTTGTGTGCTATCTTAAGGAACAAGTTAGAATGACTCATTGTTCAGCTTTATATTTGTCATTCTGTATTCTACTTTATTGCATACTGAGTTGACTATTGCAACTGAGAAAGTACATTAGATAGACTCTTTGCTAACTATACTGAGCTCTGTTACGAAATGATGGTTATGTTTCATTCTCATGATCTTTTAATGGCAGTCTTATCCAAAAAATTCTTTGTATTCTTATGAAATAAGAATACAAAGAATCCTATTTGTCTCAACTTTCTTGCTCATTGTATAAGAATACAATGAGCAGGGAAGTTGAGACAAGTAGGATTGTCCATAAACTTCTGTACACCACCTTTTAAAGAAATCCTTTTATGATTGAAAAATCAGTGTCAACTTGTTTGCCATTGCTTTTGGTTATTTTGCCTGAATGAGTTTGTCAATGGGATTGTGTGAGCTAGTTAATGTATTTGTATGGAAAGCAATGTGTCATTTATAATCAGGCCTACATAACCTTAGCTATATCCTAGGTGAAACTAGTGGAATCTTCAAGTGAGCCTGACTTTCAACCAGTCTTGACTCTGATTTTGGCATTATGACAGCAAATGTATAGCTGAGAGAAGTGCTTTGGACTCCTGTCAGAATTCTTCTCTTTTGTCCAGGATGGGTGAAACCCATGTGGAAATTGTTACACTTCAAATTCCCTTTTCTGCCCTCAAAGGTCCTGATTTTAGGCCCAAAATTGGCCAGAATTTCTTGGATGTGATAATTTTGTCTGACTTTGAGCTATACTATTGGCATAAAAATGTAATTGCATTACTTATACATGACGACATCAGATAGGATGTGGCATGAATTTTGACCATTTCTTTTCTTTGCAGAATGATGTGTTATGCAATCTAACATTAAGAATTTTTACTTTGCAGAAATAATTGCGTATAGAAATGCTGTCAAGAGCTGCAAAATTAAACTTCCTGCTGGGTTATAGTGCAGGAAATGAGCAAACATAAGAGGTTATGAATCAACGACAATGTCAATGATTAAAGTGTTGTGTGAGGGTGTGTGTGTTAGTGGTGGCTGATCTGAAATTCCATACTTCATATAAACTATAGGGTTCTGAAACAGTGATTTTTAAACTGCCAGGCTGTGAACAAATCCTAATTTTGTTTTTTCCTTGTACAGCTGGCCTTGTTGGCAAGCACTTCCTCTCATCTCTTTTAAAGGAAATGAGTAGATTGCTGGAGGATATCCTGTGCAACCATAGTTACTACGCCATTAAACTTAACCCCAAAGAATACCTTTTTATATAACTCAAACTCCTGTTAAGATTTTGTTCATTATTGTTTCCTAGGAATGACTAGTGTCCTTCATGTTTTTGTTATCGATGTCAATTAGAATATTTAAAGAATGCATTTCTCTTATTGACATAGAGTCATAGAGATGTACAGCATGGAAACACACCATTTGGTCCAACACATCCATGCCTACCAGATATCCTAAATTCATCAAGTCCCATTTGCCAGCATTTGGCCCATTTCCCTCTAAACCTATGTATTATGAATTAAATTTTTTTGGGAGATGATCAGTTTTGCAGTGGACACAATGAAATTGGAAAAAAAAACATATTGTACTAGTTTCCTTAATGGTGCAGTGACTTCATCTGGAGATTTGCTAAACCAAGCAGACATGGGTGGTTAATAAAAGCAAAATACTGCAAATGCTAGAAATCTGAAATGAAAGCAGAAGGTCCTGGTGAACTCAGCAGGTTTGGTAGCATTTTGGAGAAAGAAACAGATAATGTTTCAAGTCCAATATGACTACTTAAGAACTGAAGAGGACTGGAAAATAGGTTTTATATTGTTGACACTGTGGGAGGATGAACAGATGGTGAGGGTGCCCACAGCATAAGGCAAAAGGGCGTGCTAATGATAGTGAAAGCACTCTATAGATGCAGATTGGTTATTTGGATGTGAATAGTAGAAAATAGACCTGCGCTAAGAGCAAATGTCTCCCCAATGTAGAGGAGGCCACATCGGGTGCAGCAGATGCAATAGATGATGTGTGTGGCGGTACAGGTGAACTTGTGGCGGATATGGAAAGATCCCTTGGGGCTCCCTTCGTGACTCCCTCGTCAGGTCCACACCCCCCACCAACCCAACCTCCACACCCGGCACCTTCCCCTGCAACCGAGGAAATGTAAAACTTGCGCCCACACCTCCTCCCTCACTTCCCTCGAAGGCCCCAAGGGATCCTTCCATATCTGCCACAAGTTCACCTGTACCTCCACACACATCATCTATTGCATCCGCTGCACCCGATGTGGCCTCCTCTACATTGGGGAGACGGGCCGCTTACTTGCGGAATGCTTCAGAGAACACCTCAGGGACGCCCGGCCCAACCAACCCAACCACCCCGTGGCTCAACACTTTAACTCTCCCTCCCACTCCACCGAGGACATGCAGGTCCTTGGACTCCTCCACCGGCAGAACATAACAACACGACGGCTGGAGGAGGAGCGCCTCATCTTCCGCCTGGGAACCCTCCAACCACAAGGGATGAACTCAGATTTCTCCAGTTTCCTCATTTCCCCTCCCCCCACCTTGTCTCAGTCGGTTCTCTCAACTCAGCACTGCCCTCCTAACCTGCAATCTTCTTCCTAACCTCTCCGTCCCCACCCCACTCCGGCCTATCACCCTCACCTTGACCTCCTTCCACCTATCACATCTCCATCGCCCCTCCCCCAAGTCCCTCCTCCCGACCTTTTATCTTAGCCTGCTTGGCACACTCTCCTCATTCCTGATGAAGGGCTTATGCCCAAAACGTCGAATTTCCTATTCCTTGGATGCTGCCTAACCTGCTGTGCTTTAACCAGCAACACATTTTCAACTGATGCAGTAACTTATCTGCTTTTGAAAATTATTCATTGATTTCTGCTTTATGTCAATATAATTCCTCTTGCATTCAAGTAACTGCTTTCATTCATATCTATGCACGTGTGAAAATGATGGTAGCCTGGATGAAGACCCTAAAGGACATCCATGGAATCATGTTGCAGCGTGGAGTCTCTCCTTTTAGGGAGAAGTGAATGTGAAATCATTGGCCTGAATGAAATCCGCTTTTATTTTGCAAAAGTGCTTTTGCGACAAGAGAATACTTCGTGACTGGAAATGTTTGGATATGCTTGATAAGGTACCAGGGCAGAATTAAATGCATCCCAAGGATAATGAAAAATTTGGAAATTGCAGAGGTGCTGACAATTATCTTTTCAGTTTTCCATGGATTTGGGGATCAGGCCAGAGGATTATTGAACTGCAACCATTACATCCTTGTTCAAAAAAGATTGTAAAGAAAAGCCCAGCAATTATAGACCAGTCAGTTAAGCCTCAGTGCTGGGGAAACCTCTAGAAACAGTTATTCTAAATGGAACACATTGAAGCATGTGGATTGATTCAGAAGAGTCTGCATATAGTTGTTAAGGAAAAATTTTACCTTTTTATAAGTTGCTGGAGGTTTTGAAGGGACAACAGAAGGGGTTAATGAGGGGAACGGCTGTTGATATGGTGTGAGTATTTGAAAAAGGCATTGTTAGTGCCACATGGGAGGCTTGAGAAAAGTTAGAGATCATGGAATTAAAACAGATAGTAGCAATGTTGGTACAAAATTGTCTAAGGCATTAGGGAACTGTAATAGTTAATGGGTTGTTTTCAGGCTAGAAGGGTATTTGTAGTGGTATTCCTTGGTGCCGGTGTTAGGACCCTTGCTTTTCTTCAATATATAGATATTATATAGAACTTGGTGCACAGGGAATAATTTCAAAGTTTGTGGATTAATTAAAACTTGAGAGAATTATAAACTTTGACGAGAGCAATGTAGAACATCAAAAGGGCGTATTCTCGCATTAGTGGAGCGATGGTTAGTTGATAGATAAAGTTCAGACAAGAGAAATGTGAAATGATGTATTTTGGTGCAGGAGCAGGGAGTTTATTCTAAGTCATTTAAGGTGATGGGTTATTTTAAGAAAAAGTGCTGGAGAAATTCAGTAGGTCTGCCAGAATCTGTGGAGATAGAAAGAGTTAATGTTTCATATCCTGTTCAGGATAGCTAGAGTGAGGTGTTAATACAATACTCTAAGCTTCATAACAGGATTAGAGAGCACAAGAGTGAGGAGATTATAATGAACTTGCATAAGACACTGGTTAGATCTTAGTTGGAGTGTTGTGTACAGTTCTGGATACCAGATTTGGAGGATGATTGGGAGATTCCAGTGTTGGACTGGGGGGTACAAAGTTTAAAAATCTCACAACACCAGGCTATAGTCCAACAGGTTTATTTGGAAGCACTAGCTTTCGGAGCTCCACAATCACCTGATGAAGGAGCTGCGCTCCGAAAGCTATTCCTTCTAAATAAACCTGTTGGACTATAACCTGGTGTTGTGTGATTTTTTTTTTAAACATTTTGTAGGAAAAATGCAAATGCATTGAAGAGTGTACAGCAGAATTGAGATTTCTGGACATTGAGCCCTCCTTGAATTCATGATGATGAACTCCATGTTGGTGATGTCTTTGAATGTCAAGGGGTGTTGTCATGCTCGCTCTGAATATGGCACTTGTTCAATTTGGCATGAGTGTTGATAGTTCTAGAGCACAAATCTTCTGTGCATAGCCATGATGTTTGGGATCATTGGATAGAGCAATACATTCAGCTGCTGCTTGACATAATCTCAAGCTAAAGACTGGCCTTTGTTAATGTGGGGGAATTAGCAGCTTTTTCCTTTACTCACTTGTGAGGTTTAGGTGTCGCTGACTGGGCCACCATTTATTGCCTATCTCTAGTTGCCCTTGAGAAGATGCTGGAGAGCTGCCTTTTTTGAACTGCTGCAGTGTATGTGTTGTAGGTAGACCCGTAATGATGTTAAGGGGAAATTCCAGGATTTTGACCTGATGACACTGAAGGAATGGCATTATATTTCCAAGTCAGGATAGAGTGTAGCTTGGAGGGGAACTTGCAGGTGATGGTGTTTCCATATATTTGCTGTCCTTTTAGATGAAAGTCATGGACGGTTTGGACTGAAGGGTCTGTTTCCATGTTGTACATCTCTACGACTGTATGGTTGTGGGTTTGGAAGGTGCTGTCCAAGGATCTTTGGTGAATATCTGCAATGCATTTTGTAATTCGTACGCACAACTGCTACTGAGCATTGGTGGTGGAGGGAGTGAATGTCTGTGGGCGTGGTGCTCATCAAGCACTCTGCTCTATCCTGAATTATGTCAAGTTTCTTGAGTGTTGTTGGAACTGCAAGTAGGGAGTATTCCATCACAATCCTGACTTATGCTGTGTAGCTGGTGCATTGGCTGTGGGGAGTGTGGAGGTTAGTTAATCAACACAGCATTCTGAGCCTTTGACCTGCTCTTGTAGCTACTGTGTTTATATGACAAGTCCAGTTGAGCTTCTGGTCAATAATAACCCCTCAGGATATTGATAGTGGGGATTCAGTGATGGAGACATCATTGAATGTCATGGGATGGTGGTTAGATTGTGTCTCTTATTGGAGATATTCATTGCCTGGCATTTGTGTGGTGCGAATATTACTTGTAAGCCCCAGTCTGGGTACTTTCTGGATCCTATCGCATTTTAACATGGACTGTTTCAGTATGTGAGGAGTTGTGAAACCTGCTGATCATTGTTCAACCATCAACAAGCATTTCAATTCTGACCACGTGATGATGTGAAGATTATTGATAAAGCAACTGGAGATGGTTGGGCCTAGAACACCACCCTGAGGAGCTCATGCAGAGATGTCCTGGAGTGGAGTTGACTGATCTTCAGCAATCTTAACCATCTTCCAATATGTCAATTATAATTCCAATCAGTGGAGGGTTTGACTTTGATTTGTATTGATTCTAATTTTGCTAAGGTTGCTTGATGACACATCAGCTGCAAATGTGTTGCTGGTCAAAGCACAGCAGGTTAGGCAGCATCTCAGGAATAGAGAATTCGACGTTTCGAGCATAAGCCCTTCATCAGGAATAAGAGAGAGAGAGCCAAGCAGGCTGAGATAAAAGGTAGGGAGGAGGGACTAGGGGGAGGGGCGATGGAGGTGGGATAGGTGGAAGGAGGTCAAGGTGAGGGTGATAGGCCGGAGTGGGGTGGGGGCGGAGAGGTCAGGAAGAGGATTGCAGGTTAGGAGGGCGGTGCTGAGTTGAGGGAACCGACTGAGACAAGGTGGGGGGAGGGGAAATGAGGAAACTGGAGAAATCTGAATTCATACCTTGTGGTTGGAGGGTTCCCAGGCGGAAGATGAGGCGCTCCTCCTCCAGCCGTCGTGTAGTTGTGTTCTGCCGGTGGAGGAGTCCAAGGACCTGCATGTCCTTGGTGGAGTGGGAGGGGGAGTTAAAGTGTTGAGCCACGGGGTGATTGGGTTGGTTGGTTCGGGCGGCCCAGAGGTGTTCTCTGAAGCGTTCCGCAAGTAAGCGGCCTGTCTCACCAATATAGAGGAGGCCACATCGGGTGCAGCGGATGCAATAGATGATGTGTGTGGAGGTACAGGTGAACTTGTGGCGGATATGGAAGGATCCCTTGGGGCCTTGGAGGGAAGTGAGTGTGGCGGTGTGGGCGCAAGTTTTACATTTCCTGCGGTTGCAGGGGAAGGTGCCGGGGGTGGAGGTTGGGTTGGTGGGGGGTGTGGATCTGACAAGGGAGTCACGAAGGGAGTGGTCCTTGCGGAACGCTGATAGGGGAGGGGAGGGAAATATATCCTTGGTGGTGGGGTCCGTTTGGAGGTGGCGGAAATGGCGGCGGATAATACGTTGTATGCGCAGGTTGGTGGGGTGGTAGGTGAGAACCAGTGGGGTTCTGTCTTGGTGGCGGTTGGAGGAGCGGGGCTCAAGGGCGGAGGAGCGGGAAGTGGAGGAGATGCGGTGGAGGGCATCGTCGATCACGTCTGGGGGGAATCTGCGGTCCTTGAAGAAGGAGGCCATCTGGGTTGTGCGGTGTTGGAATTGGTCCTCCTGGGAGCAGATGCGGCGGAGACGAAGGAATTGGGAATATGGGATGGCGTTTTTACAGGGGGCAGGGTGGGAGGAGGTGTCATTTGACATCAGGTCAAATGTGGCCTTGAGCTCAAGGACAGTCACTCTCACCTCAACCAATATTTGAACCAAGACTGTAATGAGGTCAGGAGCTAAGTGGCCCTGGCAGAAACCAAACTGAGCACATTATTGCTGATCAAGTGCTTGATAGCATTGTTGACAACACCTTCCTTCACCTTACTGATGATCAAGAGTAGACTAATGGGGTGATGATTAGCCTTCCTGCTGAAGGTGTTCACAAACGCTTCAATCTTCTCTTTTGTCATTGACATGTTGGGCTCTGTCATCATTGAGGTTGGAGTGTCCATGGAACTCCCTCCTTCTATTCATTGTTTGGCCACCAGCATTGACAACTGGGAATGGCAAATTTGCAGACCTTTGATCTGCTTGTTTGGTTTTGGGCATGACTCACACTGTTTATTATGCTGCTTGAAATGTTGAATATGCATGTAGACTAGCAATGTAGCTTAGCTTAAGTTGACACTTTAACTTTAGGCAGTAGTGATGCTATCTTGATATGCACTTCTGCATTTCTTTTCTTTGGACTAATGTTGAATTCCAGGCTCAATGATAACAGCACAGTGAGAAGGCTGGACCATGAAGTTATAAACTGTTGGGGCATGTACAATTAAAGTCATAGAGACGCACAGCATGGAAACAGAGCCTTCGGTCCAACTCATTCATGCCGACCAGAAATCCTACATTAATTTAGTCCAATTTGCCAGCACTAGCCCATATCCCTCTAACCCCTTCCTATTCATATACCCATCCAGATGCCTTTCAAATTTTGTAATTGTATCAGCCTCCACCATTTCCTCTGGCAGCTCATCCCATACACTCACCTCTCTCTCCGACAAAGCTGCACCTTGGGTTTCTTTTAAATCTTTCCCCTCACACCCTAAACCTGTGCCGTCTATTTCTGGACTCCCCCACCCAAGGAAAAAAACCTTGTCTATTTATCTTATCCACGCCCCTTATGATTTTATAAACGACTAAGGTCAAACACCTACCTCTGATGCTCTATTGAAAACAGCCCCAGCCTATTCAGTCTTTCCTTATAGCTCAAACCCTTCAAACCTGGCAATATCCGTTGAAAGGGTTCAGAAAATATTTAAAAGTTTCACAACATCCTTCGTATAGGAGGGAAATCAGAATTGCACACAATATTCCAAACCAACCAACGCCCTATACAGCCGCAACATGACCTCCCAACTCCTATACTCCATGCTCTGACCAATAAATGAAAGCACACCAAATGCTGCCTTCACTATCCTATTTACCTGGTACTCCACTTTCAAGGAGCTATGGACCTGTACACCACAAGGTCTTTTTGTTCAGCAACACTTCCCAGGACCTTACCATTAAGAGTATAAATCCTGCCCTGACTTGCTTTTAAAATGCAGCACCTCACATTTTATCTAAATTAAACTCCGTCTGTCACTCCTCGGCCCCAAGGTGTATCTCATCAAGATCCTGTTGTACTCTGAGGTAACCTCCTTTGTTGTCCATTACACCCCCAATTTTGGCTTATCTGCAAATGTACTAACTATACCTCCTATGTTCACATCCAAATCATTAAGTAACAAAAAGCAGTGGACGCAGCACAAATCCTTGGGGCACGCCACTGGTCACAGTCCTCCAATCTGAAAAGCAACGTTCCACCAACCTCTGTCTTCTACCTTCAAGCCAGTTCTGTATCCAAATTGCTAGTTCTCCCTACATTCCATGTGATCTAACTTGGTTAATTATTCGATCATGAGGAACCTTGTCAAATGCCTTACCGAAGCCTGTATAGGTAACGTCCATCACTTAGCCCTCATCGATTCTCTTTATTGATACTTCAAAAAATACAATCAAGTTTGTGAGACATCATTTCCCATGCACAAAGCCATGTTGACTATTCCTAATCAGTTCTTCCCTTTCCAAATATATGTAAATCCTGTCCCTTAAGATTCCCTCCAACAACTTGTCCACCACAGATGTCAGGCTCACTGGTCTAGTTCCCTGGCTTTTTCTAACCACATTTCTTAAATAGTGGCACATGTTAGCCAACCTCCAGTCTTCTGGGACCTCACCTGTGACTATCGATTGATACAAATATCTTAGCAAGGGGCCCAATGCCCCGTTTTGAACTGCTAGATTTATTCTGAATCTGTCTTATTTAGCACAGCTGTTAATGCTAGTAAAGACCAGGATAGTCCAGTTGTTTTTCCCATAAGTACTATTGTGGACTGACACTTCTTTGCTAGGTAGGTTATCCAGGATGTGGTTTAAGTAGTATTTTTTCCTTACTATTATCTTGATGTTTTTGTCACCACCTACAGGCCCAGCTGAGCAGCTTGGTCACTAATAGTGCGACCAAGCTCCTCTTGATGATGGACATTAAAGTTTTCTCTGTCAATGACCTTGCTGCTCTTAATGTTTATTTCAAGTAGTGTTTAACACCTAGGAGCACTAATTCATCAGCTGGGGAAGAATGCTATGTGGTAATCATCAAAACAATTCCATGCCCATGGTTTGCATGAAACATCATGAATTTTGGAGACAGCCAGAGCCATTACCTCATAACTGTCCCCACCTTTTGAATCTGTTCTGATGATGGGGCATAATACAAAATGTTGATTCAGAAGTCTGAGACATTTATAGAGCACTGGAAAGTTTGCTACCACTTTGTTTCTTCCACTGGTGAAGGTTGATGGTGCACTCCATTTTATGCAGCAATGCTTTTTCTATTCTAAGCCATTTTGAGAAAAGAGTTTTTTGGAGAGGTATTTTCTCTTGTGGCATTTATATTCTTGTCAGTTGTTCCTTCTGTCTTTACTTCAGCTCATTATAGATATTTCTTCTTGTGGCTCCGCACAAAAGTATAGCGACCCTTCTTTAGAACACAAGACCCTTCTGAAGAAGGGTCACTGGACTCAAAACATTTCCTGTATTTCTCTCTCCACAGAATTGCTAGACCCAAGTTTTTCCAGCAATTTCAGATTTTTGTTTGAGCTTCAACATCTGCGGTTCTTTGTTTTATGCTATGAAAGGTGACTGCTTCTTTGAAACAAATACTTTCTTCCTTGTGGTATCCTAGATTTATAGACCAGGCAATTCTTTCTTCATTACTTTATTTTGTCTTTGATCAGTGGACATTGATCTACCTTCTGTGGAGTTGCATGCAGCCCATCTCCATTTTGTACAAACTAATCTTTGTTTTCATAGTATATCTGAGTCATAGTATAAAAGAGCATGATTTTAACTCGTTGATGAAGTAAAATGTCTTTGTTTGCCCTATGGATGTTTTCCATGGTCAACTAGATGTTTTTGCATCCTCAAACATGGTAGTGAAGCTGCTTGCTTGGCATTACCTCTCACTGATAATTGTTTTTTGAAAGGCAAACAATTGAAGTGTTGCTTTTGGGCTTCTATTGACTCCCCATCTGATGACAGTCAAATCTGTTATATTAATTTGTTCGCCATAATGTTTTGCTGCTTGAGAAAACTAATCTAAATTGTTCAGTGTTCTCAACTTAGTTATACTACATATTGAAAATGAATAGGAGCAGGCCAGTCAGATTCTCAAGCCTGCACTGGCTTTTAATAAAATCATGGCTGATCTGCTTGTAATGTCAAATCTACTCCTCCTGATTACCTTTCACTCCATTGCCTACTAAGAATATATCCTCAGCCTTAAAAATATTCAAGGACACTGCTTACACCTTTTTAGGAAGAGAGATCGCAAGACTTGAGATCCTCCAAGAGGAAAAATTATTGCTTAATATTTGCTTTAAATGGGTGATGCCTTATTTTTAAACAGTGACCTCTCATTCTAGATTTTTCCCATATGAAGAAACCTTGCTTTCATACCATCTGCCTTGGTAAGACCTGTGAGGATCTTTGTTTCAAGTCAAGTGACATCAAGGAACCTTAGCAAAACTGGAATCAATGGATATCGGGTCAAACTCTCCACTGATTGTTGGTAGTCCATTATCTCACTCCTACAGAGATGTTCTGCAATTATCTCCAGGATAGTGTCCTGTGCCCAACCATCTTCAGCTGCTTCATCAATGATCTCTCCTCTGTGATAAGGTTAGAAGTAGGGATATAGGCTGATGATTTTGTAATGTTCAGCACCATTCATTGTTCCTCAGGTACTGAAGCAATCCATGTTCAAATATAAAAAGATCTGGACAATATTCAGGCTTGGGTTGACAAGTTGCAAGTATTATCTGTGCCACACAAATGCCAGGTTATCACCATCACCAATAGGAGACAATCTAACTACCCTTCCTTGACTTTCAATGGTGTTACCATCACTGAATTCCCCACTATCAACATCCTGGGGAATTACCATTGACCAGAAACTCAACTGGACCTATCATATAAATACTCTTATTCCCCACAGCATTCCTAGCCTCTGTCCTGCTCCTGTAGCCACTCTCCTCCTGACTCCCCAAAGCCTATCCATCATCTACAAGGCACAAGTCTGATTGATTGATTATGATGAAATACTCCCCACTTGCCTGGATGAGTGCAGTTCCAACAATACCCAAGAAGCTTGACATTATCCAGAACAAAGCAGCCTGCTTGATTGGCAAAGCATTCACTCTCTCCAACACTGATGCTGAGTAGCACCAGTGTGTACTATCTACAAGTTGCATTGCAGAAATTCATCAAAGATCCTCAGTAGTACTGCAAACCTATGACCACTTTCATCTGGAAGGGCAAGGGCAGCAGATACATTGGAACACCATCAACTCCAAATTCCCCTCCAACCTACTCATTATCCTGACTTGGAAATATATCACTGTTCTCTCACTATCGCTGGTCAAAATCCTGGAACTCCTCACCCTCCCCACCCTGTCACATCACAGTAGGTGGACTGCATCAGTTCAAGAAGGCAGCTCACCACCACCTTCTCAAGAACAAGAAGAGACTGGCTATAAATGCTGGCCAGCCAGCGATGCCCACATCCCACAAATGAATAATGTTGGCTTTTTAATATTCTAAATTGCAGTCGATGCAATTGTAGCCTTTCCTCCATAGGAAGTCTAGCCCATTTGGAATATTAGTCAAGTAAACCTTTTCTGAAATGCTTCCAATGCATTTCTATCCTTCCAATAAAGTAATTGATGCTTTGCAGTACACCGGTGCACCGTATAACTGAAGCATAACTTCCCTGCTTTATATTCAATTCTTCTCACAATAGACAATAACATTGTTTGTTTTCTTTTGTTTTATTTGAACAAATACAGGAAGTTCAAAATTGCTCTTCAGTGTTGATTCACCAACTATGGTCCAGGCTGCCCTGGTTTGCCTCCCTTCTGTTTTGAAATAAATGTAGTTGGCAAGATCACATACTTGGGCTCAACAATGCTGACAAGGAGGGGTTTCTTGGGTTCACTTTTACTACTTGGGGCCCATGGCAGCATAATCTTAACTTTTAATTCACAACACACTTTGTCTTAGCAATACATGGCATACAGCTATATCAACATAGTAGTTCATTGGGTCACCACTGTGGATTATCAGACCAGCAACAAATTGAATGGACTTGACCCTCTTGTCTCGGGCTTTTCTGGAAACTACCACCTTCAGCCTCTATCCTTACTTTCCATAATGAGGCAAAGAACACAGTGGCAGGCTTTACAAACTGCTAGGCCTATTAAAGTGTAGGGATTCTGCCTGAGCAATAGCACAAGGCCCTTTAGCTGCAATCTTTTCAGCATATAGCCTCTGGAAACCAAATCACTTCTGAACAGCACAGTCAGTTCACAGATTTAGTAACCTTTCTTACCCAGTATATTTTACCTAAGGGAAGCTGGCATAATCTGTTGCTGTTCATGCACTAAAAAGTTGTCTCTGAGTCTGAAATGCTGTTGCTGCTTCGGGTGGTCGAGCTAGCCTTCAGTTCAACATTGCTGATGTGTAGTACGATCTTGATTGCTCTTTTTTGTTCTTGTTGAATTTGTATGAGCTCCTTTTGGCCCGTTGCCCGTTGGTTTTACTTTGCCATATAAAATATGTTTTTATACCATCTTGGGTCATCTCATTCAATCTTTTTTTCTTTTTGGCTTCCACCAAGGGTCTAAGAAGACCTGTGAAGTCTTCTACCAGTTACCCCTTGACTGGTTGCTTGGCAGTGGTTTCTTCCTATATCAGTTGGAACTTTCTGAATTCCTCCTACCAAGAGTATTTTGAGACACGCAGTGGGCTCAAATGAAAAGTCTTCATTGTGAATTATGTATACAATGTTGACGGTCTTACATTATTTGAGTTGCCTTGTTACTTGTAGTATATCTTTGATCTTGGGAGTTATTCCACCCAGACTATGTAATTTCATTTCTTTGGCCTGTAACTTATATATCTTCAACTATTGCATTTGATCTGGTAGAACAGTGACACTCAACCCTTGATAAAGATTATAATTTACGAGATGTCCATTGACATTAACAAATTTTGTCAAACGCAACTCAGTCGCATCACCAATTCTCCCTAGAATGCCTTGATTAGCTTTTCTAATGGTCATTGCTCTAATATCTTGAATTCCTTGTATGTGTAACTGCCATTGTTACTGAGAAGCAGAAATGATGTAGTACATCTGCATGTTTTTAAAAAACAATCTATAGCAGATAGCCTTTTTTTTAGTTAAAGCTGGGCACTGCTTGTGTTTTTCAGATTCTCTTGTTCCACAGTGCTGACAGTTTCTTTTTATACCTGCTGTTTGGTCTACCTTTTTTTTTTGGCATGTCATTTCTGACTCTGTGGAGTGTTTATAGTTTATAAGCTTGTATTTATCCTCTCAGAATATATCTGACAGTCTTCCTGATGTTTGCTTCCAGGACAATTTGAAGAGCTTTGTCCAAAATTAAATCATCTTGGATATATAAATCTCACAAGGCTCATCAATAATTCTGTCTGTAGTGAATCTTGATTTCAAAGCTTCAGAGATACAATTTTCCACCAACGTGTAGAGATCATTAATTAAATTATCTACAGATTCCTATGAATGCTAAACATCTCTGTTTAAATCTTACCTTTTCAAGAATTTTCCTTTTACTCTGATTAAAGTAATTATCAGGAGCTTGAAAAATTTTTTCAAAGGTATTTCTGCCTAAATTTATATTTTGGTGATTTATAACATAAGCCACTGAAGGTTCACTTCAATTCAGCAGTGTATTTACTTGCTCAGTTTGAGATTAATTTAATTTCAAAGCAATTCTGTACCTTTTTAAAAGCTGTTTTTTCTAAGATATCCAATCCTGTTCTGTTTGACTGATATGACACTAAACCTTTAAGGTATGATTTCTTCTTCAATTTTCCTAATATGGTGATTATTCTTCCTTTTAAATCTGTAGTATTTCAACGCTATTTGTAATCTACTGGAATTTCAGATTTAATTTTAATATATCAATAATATTTTAATCCTCCTGTAAGATATGAATAATACTGAATGGTAGCTATGTTGTCTTTGAGTCCTTTTTTTAAATAAGTTCCTAAATTTTATTAAAGCAATGCTGTATAATTCCCTTTTTATAAGACCTTTACTAGCTGTTCGTAGAAGTTTTAATTTTCCCTGCAATGGAATTAAAATACCTCATCACTTGTGGTTTCTGTTAAATGCAAGAGAATAAGTTTATTTGTGTTATGTATTTTATTATAATATTTTTGAACTGAGAGTTTTTTTACCTTTAGACAAGAGCGATGCCATACCTTTTTTGAAGTTCAAATTTAACTTGCTTTTCATCCTTTCCTTTTTCCTAGGTGCTTTTACCTGCAGCCAGTCTATTGCAGCTAATGGATGTAAGAACTGCTTGTTGTGATTTTCTGCAATCCCAGTTGCATCCAACCAACTGTCTAGGAATTCGAGCATTTGCAGATGTTCATACGTGTACAGAGCTGCTGGATGAGGCCAATGCATATGCAGGTGGGCACTGTTCATTTGGGTTTTATTAAAACCTCCAAAACCAAGCACAGAACAATGTAAACGTTTTCTCAATCCTGCATTTTGAAAATCTAACTGCCTTTTTGAACTTGTTTTGTTCAAAATACTGTGGATGCTCGAAACTTGAAATACAAACACAGCATACTGGAAATGTATAGGCTGGGTAGCATCTACGGAGAGAGAAACAAAGACACCTTTTCAGGTTGATGATTTTTCATCAAAATTTGGAAACATTAAAGATGTTATTTTTTCAAAAGGGGAAGGGTTGGAAAAGAACAAAAAGAAATGAAACAAAACCAGAAAATTGTTCAAGAAACTTGGCAGGCGTGGCAGCATCTGTGGAGAGAAAGCAATGTTAGTGATTCTGGTCCAGTGACCCTTCAGAATGTTCTTAACTTTTCAATTTTTTTTGTCATCCAGGGAGCTCAGGTTGCTATACTTTTTACCCATTGTGGAAATGTTCTTTGACTATGCCCAAGCACTGTCCTCTTTTTTTTTGAAAGGCAGCTAATCATTCAGTTATACTTTGTTTGCCTGTCCCTGATTCTGATGTATCTGAGGCAGATCGGTTTTCACTCCATTAAAATTTGCTATTCCCCAATTACTTATTCTTACTCTGGTTGCTTCTTGCCCTGGTCTATAACCAACCTACGAGACACAAATGGAGACACTACAATCTTCCTGTTTTGTTCAAAACCCAATCGCTAGATTGCTTTGTCCTTTTACACACTGCTGTCTTCAACCATTACAACCATAAGCTAACTTTGCATACCAGAAGATTTTAAATGGAGCGTTTAGTGCAGCACTCTAACGTCCAGTAGACAGTACTAGTGCAGCAGTGGAAAATGAAACCATGTCCATCAGGGCACCTCATTGTGATTGGGTCCGCTGGTGGAGATGGTCACCAACTTTGTCTTGATATTGACTGTAGACTTTCTTACAGGCTTCCCTGTACTCCAAATATTTTGTTGAATGGATCTATCAGCATTGTCTGTATTCTGCCACGTCATAGAGCCCTCCACTGAGTATTTTGCAGCAGAATTTAGTGTGATTTAGCTGTCTGATGAACACGTTGCTGTGTTATCCTTGCTCCTGCCATGGTGGCAGGCCTCATTTGCTTGTTATCTTACCATGTATAGACCCAGCCTCTATGCTCACTTCTAAATTATGCTCAGAGACATCATCTGAGCTGGTGGCAGTAAGTTTGAAATTAAAGGACAGTACTGTGTCTTCATCATCACTGCTGCCTTGCTGTACTTTTTGCTACCTGAGCAGGTTTCACTTTGAACTGGCAAAAACATAAGGGCAAGGTAATGGTACAGAAAGAGTGATGGAAGGCAAATGCTGCATGTTTATACTAATTTGTAAATCAGAAGAACATAGGGGTATGAAACTGCTATTATCTTCAGTGGACACAATCCAGTGCTCACAGCTGCGGCAATGACCATCTCCATGATAATCAGTGCCTCCATGGATTTCCTTGCATGCAGATGCATCTGTTCCCCTCTGGTTATCTCCTTCTTCTTCTTCTGGTAGTGTATCACCTTGTTGTGATAGAGAAAGAGAGAGTCATGTAATTTGTGTTGGTGATATTGCTTTCATGGTTGAATAGCTCCAGTTTATGCAAGCTGTAAGATGTCAATGAGAGTCGCAAGAGTGATAACGTGAGAGGGTGTGATGAACCATATGAACATTGTGTTTGAGTGATTAACTAATATTGTTGGTAAATGATGGAATTGTGGTCAAGTAGGACCTTGTGGACTACAATAGACAATTTAGCCTCTTGAACCTGTCATTTAATGAAAATTATGGTTGATCTGTAGCCTAGCTCAGAAAGCGTATGGTGTCCTATTTTCCAAAATATGTTTCATTTGCAAAACTCTACAAGCTCCGATTTATAGTTGACAATTCATCAAGTATGAATTGCTATTTTACAGATCAGAGTTAGTGAGTTTTGAGAAGATTTGTAGCTCAGGTTCAAGTTTTGGATGTAGTTTTGCTCACTGAGCTGGAAGGTTCATTTCCAGATATTTCATTACCCTACTAGGTAACATCTTCAGTGGGCCTCAGGCAAAGCAATGCTAAAAATTCCTGCTTTCTATTTACACATTTGGATTTCTTTGGATTGGTGACGTCATTTCCTATGGTGATGTTATTTCCTGTGGTGAAGTCACTTCCTGTTCCTTTTCTCAGGGGATAGTAGATGAGGTCTGACTCGATGTGTTTGTTGATAGAGTTCCGGTTGGTATGCCATGCCTCTAGGAATTCTCGTGCATGTCTTTGTTTGGCTTGTCCTAGGATGGATGTGTTGTCCCAGTCAAAGTGGTGTCCTTCCTCATCCGTTTGTGTGGATACTAGTGAGAGAGGGTCGTGTCTTTTTGTGGCTAGTTGGCCTACTAAAGGTGTTACCTAGTAGGGTAACGAAACATCTGGAAATGAACCTTCCAGCTCAGCGCGCAAACCTACATCCAATAGATCAGAGTTCCAAACTACAACCATTCTTAGTGTAGAAATGTTTCCAAATTCCATTCTTGAAACCATAGTCTTCCTAACCAGAAAGATTTTTTTTTCTCCATGCTACATGTCTGTCTCCTTGATTTTGATCACCTCTCTTAGCCTTCTAAATTCAGGGAAATGCAACCCTACTTTATGCAACCTTGCCTTTTAATTTAATCTCCTATGTCCAGGTGTCATTTTGATAAACCTACATTGCAGTCCTCTGAGGTGAATATGCCTTCCTAAATTGTGGTGATCAGAATCATTCACACTGCTCTGGGTCTAGCCTATCTAGGCCTTGCACACAAACATCTGCCACCTTGCATTCTCATCTTATTGATACAAAATTAACATTTTTGACTTTATTCTGTACTGTTCAATATATTTTGATGAAGTTATGTGCCTGGACACCAAGTCTCTTTTGGATCTCCACTGTTTCTAATTTTTGATAATTTAGAAAATAGTCCTTTTTCTAATAGCCCAAAATGCATAACAAAATCCATTTGCTGCAATTTTGCCAAAAGTCTAGTGGTCATGGCAATGTATGAGTAACTTTATTCCTGCCCTCAAACTGGGTCCAAACTGGGGACACCATTTCACCCACCAGGGTAGATGATGAAATATGAATTTAATAAAATCTGGAACAGAAAGCTTGCCAAATGCCAACCACGTAACCATGATAGATTTGTAAAATCTTATGTGGTTCATTAATGGCCTGCAGTGAAGGATCTTTGCTGATCTTATCTGGTCTGGCCTGTATGTGACTCCAAATCCACGCTCTGTGATTGATTCTCAACTGTCTTTTGAAATGACCTAACAAGCCACTTAATTGTATAAAACTGCATCAAAGCCTTTAAAGAAAGGAACTAAAACTGGATGATTACTCAGCATTGGTTATTTATTCCTGATGAAGGGCTTATGCTCGAAACGTCGAATTCTCTATTCCTGAGATGCTGCCTAACCTGCTGTGCTTTGACCAGCAACACATTTGCAGCTGTGATCTCCAGCATCTGCAGACCTCATTTTTTACTTTAGGCATTGGAACCAACTATGGCAAACCCAGCCCTACTGACCCTGAATAGTTGTCCTTACTAACGTCTGTGAGTTTGTGCCAAATTTTGGGAATAGAGGATGTGGTGGTTTCCACAGATTTATCAAGCAGCAGTCTGACATAGTTTTACAGTCATACTTTACAGATATGTCCCAGACAGTGCCATCACCACTCCTAGGTCTTTTCTGTTTTGCTAACATGATAGACCTATCTGAGCTGACAGCAGGCAAATGCAGTTGAGATGGTATTGCCTTCAGAATGTGATGACACTGCTCCTTTAACAAGTTTATTCTGTCCTTGGCTCTTTTTTCTCAGTGAGGTCATAAAAGCAGTGATTCGAAAGGTCTAGGTTTGAAGACTTTTAGGGCCAGTTTGATCATAGCTAACAGATACTGCCTCAGGCAACAGGCTTTCATTAGATTAGATTAGATTAGATTCCCTATAGTATGGAAACAAGCCATTCACCCAATAAGTACATATCGACCCTCTGAAGAGTAACCTACCCAGATCCATTCTCCTACCTTATGTATACCCCTGAGTAATGGACCTAACACTGGGCAATTTTAGCATGGCCAATTCACCTGTCCTGCTCATCCTTTGGATTGTGGAAGGAAACTGGAGCACCTGTAGGAAACCCACGCAGACACAGAGATAATGTGCAAACTCCACACAGTCACCTGAGGCAAGAATCAAACCCAGGTCCCTGGTGCTGTGAGGCAGCAGTGATAACCACTGAGCCACTACACTTCCTGGCAATAATTAGCTATAATCAAATTGACACTAAAACCCTTTAAAACTAGACCTTTTGGAATGGCTGCAAGGAAAACATAGCCTTGTTAAAAGAGCAGCATTGTCACAAGAGTCTTCAACATTGACTGTGGCCCATGCAAATTCAAGACATCAGGCTAGACATGGAAAAGAATCCTCTTTCTGATGATGATGTAGTGCATGATCAGCAATCCTCCATGCTGAACTCCATCTGGATGAAGCACTGAAGGTGGCAAGGGTAGACAGTTGGTTAGTAAGCACCAGTATTGACCAAGGTGACAGAGTTCTAAAAAGCTTGGTTCATACACTGTGTTGGTGGAAGATAGTGAGAGAACTAATGAGGAAAGACTTAACGTGACCTTCTCCTTCCCTGTCTAGCTATAGCAAATGCACCTGTCTGTAGCCACATTGGTAGGAGTGATCACTGCAGAATTCTAGGGAAGACAAAGTCCCTTTTGAGGGTACCATGCAGCATATTGCATGGCACTATCCTCATGCTAAATGGACAGAATTCAACAGAATTCACAACTCAATACTGAGCAATTGTGAAGTGTTAGGGCCATCAGCAGACCTCATAGCCCAGAACGTCTCCATTACCATCAAACCTGAGGATCAATTCTAGTTCAAGGAAGGATGCAAGAGGGTATGCCAACATCAGGCAGACACAAAAGTGAGGTGTCAAACTGGTGGATTACTTGCAAACTAAGCTGTGGTAGCACCATGTAATAAGTACAACTAAGTGAACCCATAATTAACATACCAGATCTAAACTTTTCAGTCCTGCCACATCTAGTCATGACTGTTGATCGACAATTAAACAACTCACTGGAGGAGTAGTCTTCACAAATATCTCCATCCTCAAGAATGAAAGATCACAGGACATCAGTGCAAAAGACGAGGCTCATGCATTTGCAACAATCCTCATCTGGAAGTAATAAATAGATGATCCATCTTGGCCTGTTCTTGAGGTCCCCAGCATGACATGTGCTAGTCTACAGCAAATTTGATTCACTCCACATGATGTCAAGAAATGGCTGAAAGAACTTGATACTGTAAAGTCTGTGGGCCATGACAACCTTCTGGCAATCGTACTGAGGATGTATTTTCTAGCACTAGCAATGCTTCACGTCAAGTTGTTTCAGTGCAGTTACAATACTGACCCAGGTATGTCATATCCCAAAGAAGTAGGAAAAATCCAACCTAACCAATTACCATCTTATCCATTGATTCACCATTGATCATCAGCAAAGTGATGCAAGAGGCCAACAACAGTGCAGTCATGCAGTACTATGAAGTGCTAACCTGCTCACCTGAGCTTACTTTGTGTTTTGCCAGGACCATTCAACACCTGATCTCATTACAATCTTGGTACAACATGGGCAAAAGCACTGAACTCCAGAGATGAACTCCACACATCAAGGCTGTGTTTGACTAACTGGGTCTTCAAGGAATCATAGCAAAACTGGAGACTATGTGAATTGGGAGATGGGGTGAAATTCTGTTAGTTGGGATCATACCTTGTACAAAGGAAGATGGCTATGGTCGTTGGAAGTCACTGTGTTCCTCAGGGTTGTGCCCTAATTTCTCTCATCTTCAGCTACATCGTTCATAAGGTTATCACATCTTCAGCTGCGTCCTCTAAAATGTCAGAGATGAGGGTGTTCACTGTTGATTACAAATGACGAACATTTTGCAATGCTTCAGATACTGAAGCTGTTCAAGTCTATATGAAGCAAGACCTGGACAGCATCCAGGCTTGATCTTGAAGTGCCAAGAAACATTTACGCCACCACATGCAATGCAAAGATTATCTCCAGCAAGTGAACTTTGCCTCTTGACCTTCATTGACATTGTCATCGTTGAATTGTCTACTATCAATATCCTGGTGTCACTGTTGAATTGAAACTGGATTGGACTAGCTGTATAAATGGCCGAAAGAGGTAAGTCAGATGCTAGGAATTCTCAGCAAATAAATCGTCCTGCCTCCACAGTGCCTGACCATCTACAAGGCACCTGTCAAGAGCGTGATAGAATATTCAACATTTGCTTAGATTGTTGCAACTTCAACAACACTTGAACTTGACTCATCCAGCCCACTTGATGGAACCCTGTCTGCTACTTTGAATATTCAGTCCCCACAGCAATATGTAGCATCCACAGAATGCACTGCAGCAACTTATAAATAAGCCTTTGATAGCATCTTCCAAGCCCACAAGCTCTACTAGTTAGAAAGATAAGGGTGGCAGATGCATGGGAATAGCACCACCTGAAGTATGACACAGAGTCCAACTGCTGGTTTTATATCATAGCACTCTGCTCCCACTGCCTAATGAACACATGTCTGAAGGGTTTTCTAGCCCCTTGCAGATATGCAACTTCTCTCCTCGTTTGTATTTCCCTCTCCAGCCCTCCAAAGCAGCATGGAAAACTTTGTAACTATGTCATGCCATTTTGTCTTTCCAGTTGACAAGTTACTATTGGTGCCTGCTCCAGCCACGATATGCCTCCCCTTTAAGAGGTGTAGCAGGATTTAATGGGGCTGACCACCAACTATGATATTGCTCCTTGCTCAGACCAGCAAAACAACACAGAAATAATTTATAAAGGAGCAGCAGAAACTTGGCTCAGTGCCTGCATTTCAGTCACTGGATAATCGTGCTCTGCAACCCCTATCTTAGGTTTGCAAGGTGATCAATTTTCCAGTTTGTCTTCCAAAGAATATATGTTTTTCAACGCCTTCTGATATAAAATATTACATTCTATTTTAGTTTTCCTTCCTAATGACTAAACATTTTGAGAAAAATAAATTTAAAGATTGTAATTTTGCCAATTTTTTTTTTGTTGGCACTCCTGTTCAAAAGGTTTTCAAAGAAGCATTTAAATTCAGTTCCTGAAAAATATGTGAAATTGCTTTGCCATGGAGCATATGTGAGATAGTTTGTTACTTAAACTAATATTTGTAACTTGGATAGTTCTCAGGAAAGCGACCTTAGAGAAAGAAAAATCAAACTGATCAAAATTCCTGATGGAATTTAAACTGCAAGGCATGACTTGCAGTTAAGCACCTCCATGCAGTTTTGTTCCGCATCTCACTCTTCTGGTGTGCCCTTGTTTCTAAAAGTTTAGTTCCCAGTGGGTGCCAATGAAATATTTTATATCTTATTTATATGTCCTGTTTTCTTCAAGTCTGCATTCCATGTTATATCAAAAATATGGATTAGAAATGATATCAAGCTACCCGTCTTCCTTTGGTACTATGAAATATATTGAATAGGTTTGAACATTTTACGGGAAAGGTGATATAATTACGCATAAATTAGTCAAGTTGTGTAGTTTGCTACACGGAGGTGAATTTCTACTGTTTAATAATTAGGAAACCATTTCTTGAATCTAGCTGGTCTGATGCGAGTTCCGTGATACTGTAGGTCAATGTTAATGGTACTGAATTCTCTGTAATACATGACTTTACACACACTACATGATGCAATTAACATTCTTTGGATTTTGCTTAAACCCTTGCATGCTACTAATAACTTTTGGCTTTTACTTGAAATCAATTTTTAAAGCTTTATTCAAACCAAATGAATATTATGTTAACAGCCTTGTGAATTGGTCTAAGTAGATTTAATACAACACCAGTCAATGGCATTTAAGATATTTTCCTATTCAACCTGATCTGGAGCATGTGGGATTTGCACCCTGGCTTCCAGGTTCAGTTTGGGATGCACTACAGGAAGCTGAAAATGTGTTGCTGGAAAAGCGCAGCAGGTCAGGCAGCATCCAAGGAACAGGAAATTCGACGTTTCGGGCATAAGCCCTTCATCAGGAACCCCAACAGTGGCATTTAATACTTACCATTATTAAGGATTGCCCACACTCTGCAGGACTCTGATTAGGTCAGCTTTGAATGCAGGTCATTCTGCTAGAATGTGCATTTTGTTAACGTGCATCCACTGTGACATGATTGATAAATTGGGGATACTGTTTCTAAAGCTTGAACTTTTCAAATGTTTGTTGGCTGTAATGCAATTACATAGCCAACACTTTAAGCAATGTTTCTAAAGCATGATTTTTCTATAATGAGAGGTTGCACAAGAATGCAACCATTGCGTTATAGAAGAACTACCTATACACCTATTTTCAGTTTAGGCACAGATCGGGGAAGTGATGAAATTGACAGTGTGAAGATCCTCCATATTTAATCTTTTTTGAACTTAAGTTTTGAAATTTTGTGAAAAAATAGATTCATTTCAGGTTTTGTGAAATTACCTGTTGTGGTTTCTTTTAAGAGATTGGTAAACGGTATCTGTGGAACTTGAGATATTTTTACCGAGGTTTTCTAGAAATCACAACTGGTGATAGCTGCTTAGTGTTGCAGACTTCTCCTCTTAACTAAATAGAGAGTACTTTGGTATCTGGGAAAAACTGTAGGGAATCTAATCTAATCTAATCAGTGACAACATAAGAATTTTCTATGCCTTATCCTTTTTATCTTCAAAAATATTTCTAATGACTAGAAAGATGTTTTGCTTTGACATGAAACTCTGCAGAGATATTCTTTTTTCCTAAAGAGTGTTTGTATCTGTACTTTGGTGTTATTTTAGAGGGATAAACCTTTACCCTTTCATTTTGCAGATTGTTAACCAGTTATTGTATCTTCATTTAATAAGATTTGTTTTGTTAATGAACCAGTAATTGCATTCAGTAAAGAAAACTGGATCTTGTTATTTAAAACTTATTTATAGGTAAGGTACTTAATTGGTTAACTTTGTAACTGGGTAAAATGTTTTTGAGCTGAAAATGTGTTGCTGGTTAAAGCACAGCAGGTCAGGCAGCATCCATGGAACAGGAAATTCGACGTTTCGGGCACAAGCCCTTCATCAATATGTTTTTGAGTATTGCTGGAAATAAACATGCATTATAGGTACTTTTTGCCTTGCACTCATTAGGACAATTCATAAAAGTACCAATTTGAGGGGAAAACCAACATTTATTAAGTGTGAGAGGAGAGTACTAATAGGTTAATAAGTGGTTTCCATTTGGTAAAGGTGTTCTCCTGGAGAATGCATTCATAAATGGTGAGTGACCATTAAATGTTAGGCTTTCTATAAGTTTTAAGATGGATAAATTGATTCTGATTGTTGACCTGAGAAATGAAACAGTGAATTCAGTCATTTATTTTGTTGAGTTGAAAGAAAAACAGTATGTCTATATGTGTTCTTTCTGTTAGTACATAGGGACAGATGTGGAAATGTGGAGCTTCCAGTACCTGCCAAGCACATGCGAGAACTTACACAGCAAACCCAATTGCCAATCTTAAATTCGTTGTCAGTGTAATTCTTCACACCTTAAGGACAATCAAATAAATTAAATAAAGCCTGGCAGTTAATTGCAGATCGTAAGTAATGGTGCATTCTCAATGGTAGCACGTCTACAAATCAGTATTTACCTCTCGTGTCATAAATGTTAGTTTCACAATTGAATTGATATTCTTGCGAATTGCTCTGCGTGCAGGACAAAAAGCTTTGACAAATTTAACTTCTCAGTAATACTAGAGTTCTGTACTACGAAAAGGCTAAACAGAATAAAAATATATATTGTGACTTATTGAATAGTGGGACTACAGCAAGAATGCATATCTCCTGTGTCATTCATAACAGTGGCAAGGATATGGATTTTGGTATGGACTGAGCATCATTTCTGCAATGTTTTTTAACTGGAAGAGATTATGGATCATCTATAATTGATGTGGGACAAATACAAAGCAACAAAAATGTTGTGGAGGGATGAAGAGAGTTAGTGGAAAAGTAGAAGTGAAGTCCCATGACTGCAGATATTGTCTATACTTTATGTGAGGGAAAGAAAAGTCCAGTGGTGCATTCTTGGGAAACTCGGGGTAATAGTACAGGGTAGGCAAAGGAGCAGTTGATGAAGATGTTCTGTGTTTGATAGGTAGTGTAAGTGGAAGCAAGTGAAGATAATCTCACTGAACTTGCCTCTCACTAATATTGCAACGCATCAGGATTCTAGTTTAATTGTTTTCCCACCTAAAATCTTTATCTTGATTACACACTTTGTCTTGACTCATGTGTGATGATCCATTAGTAAAATAGTAAACATCTTTCATCTGTCCGCTTTTCCTATCAGCATTTTTGTATTCTCTTGTGGGACATGGGGGGCACTTGCTGTCCAGCATTATTGCCCATCCCTAGTTGCCCTTGAGAAGGTGATTGTGAGCTTCCTTGTGAACTGCTGCAGTCCATGTACTGTAGGTAGACCCACAATGCCCTTCGGGAGGGAATTTCAGAATTGAGACTGAAGCAGTGCAATATTTTCCGAGTCCGGATGGAGTTTAGCTTGTAGAGGAACTCCTGGGTGATGATGTTCCCATGTATCTGTTGTCCTTGTCTTTCTAAGTGGAAGTGACTCTGTTTGGAAGATGCTATCCAAAGATTTGGTGAATTTCTGCAGAGCATCTTCTGGATAGTTGTCTTAGTAGTATAGGTAGGTAGCAGAGACTGTAGATCCTTGTGAACTCAGTGCTAATCAAATATACTGCTTTGTCCTGAATGCTCAAAGGTGTGTTCCGTGTTATTGGATCTCTCATCTAGGCAAGAGGGGAGTATTCTATCTCCCTTCTGATTTGTAGATCATTGGTAGACTTCAGGGAGTCAGCCAGTAAGTAACTCACTGCAGTATTCCACGCCTCAAATGTGCTCTTGTAGCCACTATACTTATGACAAGCCTGGTTCAGTTTCTTCTGATCAGTCCCCACGATGTTGATTGTCCAGAGTTCAGTGATTGATTGTAACACCATTGAATGTCAAGAGACAATGGTTGTCCGTCTTTTATTGGAGATGGCCATAGCTTGGCATTTGTGTGGCGCGAATGTTATTTGTTGCTTGTCATCCCAAACCTGGACGTTTTCCAGGTCGTCTTGTATTTGAATATGAACTGCTTTTGGCTCTCAGGAGTCATGAATAGTGCTGAACGTTGTGTAATCATCAGCGAACATTCACCGCTTCTGATCTTATGCTGGAGTGAGGGTTATTGAAACAACTGAAGATGATTGAGCCTAGGACACTACCCATTGATTCCACTTTAGCTAGGACTCTTTGACGCCATACTCAGTCAAATGTGAACTTAATGTCAGGTGCTGTCATGCTCACCTCAGCTCTGGAATTGAGTTCTTTTGTCCATGTTTGAATCAAGTCTATAATGAGCTCAGGAGCTGAGTGGCTTCGGCAGTACCCAAGCTAGGTATCACTGAGCAGGTTATTGTTAAGCACGTGTTGCTTGATAGTATTGTTATTGACAGCATGTGGAAAGTTTTCACATTGCTGCCAGTGTTATAGCTGTACTGGAACAGCTTCTCAAGTGGTGTGACAAATTCTGGAATGCAGGTCTTCACTACAATGCTGGAATGTCAATTATAAAGAATGTAATAGCAGAGTGTTTAGAAATACGTAATATGATCAAGCAGATCAGCATGGTGCCATGAAGGGGAAATCATACCTGAAAAATTTACTAGAGTTCTTTGAGGAGGTAACAAGTAGGATAGATAAAAGGGAAGCTGTGGAATGTATTATGTTTGGATTTTCAAAAGGCATTTGATATGATACCACATGTTAGGCTGTTTAATAAGGTGTTGGTGGTAGCATGGGTAGAGAACAGAGTTGGGATAAGGGGCCCATCTTTAGGATGGCAGGCTGTAACTTAGAGGAAAGTGAATGTACTGTAGTCAAGTTTGTGGGTGACACAAAATTAGGTGGGAAAGCAAATGGTGAGGATGACTGAATCCGCAGAGGAATATGACTGATCAAGCAAATGGGCAAAAACTTCGTAGAAGGATTACAATGTGGGAAAATATGAAGTTATGTACCTTGGCAGGAAGAATAGAGGAGCTGAATATTATTTAAATGGAGAAAGGCTTCAAAAAGCGACAGCACAGATAGACTGCATGAATCACTAAAAGCTAGCAGCCAAGTTTAGTAGGTAATGACTTTATTTCAGAGGGAATAGAATGTAAAAGTAGGGAGATTTTGCTAAAACTAAATATGACACTAGTCAGCTGATAGGTGAAAGACTATGAACAGCTTTGAGAACATTCAGTTGACAGATACATGAAAGAACTGTCTTCTGGGAAGAGATGGAGTAGGACGAGCCTGAACTTATTAAAATTTAGAAGAATGAGAGCTGAGCTTATTGAAGCATAGAAAATAATTTGGGGGGGGGGGGGTGGGGGAGGAGGTGGTTTAACAGGGTAGATGTGGTGAAGTTGGTTCTAGCAACAGAAGACATGATCTCAGAATAAAGGGTCGCACATTTAAGACCAAGATTTCTACTGAGGGTGGTGAATCTGGAATTGTTTCAACTGCGGAGGGCTATCAAATCTGGGTGGTTAAGTTGACTAATAGCTGAGATGGATAGATTTTTAATCTGGAAGGGAATCCAGGGTTATGGGCAAAAACTGGGAAATTGGGGCTGGTGGTTATCAGATTAGCAATGATCTCAGGATGGCAGAGCAGACTTGATACGCTGAATGGCCTAATTCTATCTCTATGGTCTTGTGATCCATAATAGGTCTGACTGATTTTAAGGAATTTCAATAATCTGAGAGTTGTCGTTGGTGTTAGTGAAATATAGCATGGTGCTGCCAGATTTCTGTCAGTGGATTAGATAGATGCTATACCAATTTTCTCCCCCATTGTCAGGGTGTGTGCAGATAATGTTCATTTGGTTTGTATATGCGAGTGAAATCCATCAACTTTTACTGGGTTTTGGATGAACCAGTGGCAGATAAATGTCCATGGTTATGCTGTAATATGTCACAGAACGTTTTCTTAGTCATTGGCTTTTCACTGGCAACATTCATTGCACAATTAAACAATCAATGGAGGGGGATGCTCCACAAATAACCCCATGCTTAATGATGAACGAGCTCTGCAAATTTGTCAAGCCTGGAGTATTTACAAGCATCATTCTGTGCTTCCTCTTGATATCCTCATTAGCTCTGATAACAGAGTGTTTAGTCAATTCTATTCACTCCATGTTATCAAGATTTGGCTTAAGGCACTGGATACTGTGGCAGTAGTACAGAGGTCTTGTGCTACCAAACTAGTTGTGCCTGTAGCTAAGCTACAAAACTGACACTGCCTGACAATGTGGAAAATTATCCAGGTATATCCCAACCTCAAAAAGCAAGAGGAATCCAGTCTAGCCAAGTACCACTCGATCAGTCTACTGTCAATCCTCAGCAAACTAATGGATGTTGCCACAGTACATAACTTATTCAGGAAATACCTGTTCACTGATGCTCAGTTTGATGTATCTACCCAGGCTCACTCTGCTCTGATCTCAATACAACTCCATTCCAAATACGGACAGAAGAGCTGAACTTGAGGGGAAATAACAGTGACTGCCCTTGACATCACGGTAGCATTTGATTAAGTGTGGAAGAAGTAACTTTGTCTCAACTAGGTTCAGTTTGATTTGGGAAAACTCTCTGTTGGTTGGCAACATATGTAGGAAGATAGTTATCATTATTGGAGGTAAACTATCTCAGCCAGAGGACTGCAGTAGTGCCTCCATGTAGTGTTCTCAGCCCAACCATCTTCAGCTGCTTCTTCAATGATCTTCCCTCTATCATAATTTCAGAAGTGGGATATTTACTGATGTTTTCACAATGGTCAACATTAATTCCAACTCCTCGGATATAAACTGAGTACCAGAGTAAGTTAAGTGTTTGAAATTCTGTAGCAAATAACTTGCCCTCTACAAGATATACTGCAGTGAACTTGTCGAAGTTCCTTTGCCAGCACCTTCCAAACCTGCAACCTCTACCATTATGGAAGGACAAGAGCAGCAGATGCATGGGAATGCCACCAGTTACTTGTTCCCTTCCAAGCCACTCCCTATCTTGAATTTCAAAGTGTATTGCTGTTCCTTCACTGTCACTGGATCACAGTCTTGAAGCTCTCTTCCTAACAGCACTGTGGGTGTACATATACTACATAAAGTCCAGTGGTTCATGAAGGCAGCTCACCATAACCTTATTGGGGTCAATTCGAAATGGGTAGTAAATGCTGGCCCAACCAGTGACTTCAACATCCCATGAATGAATGAAATAAATCTCTTCTCCATTTATGGAGATGCAAAATATAATAATGTACAAATGATGGCAATATACCATTTGACACATTTTGCATTATTTATGCTATAGTTGCACTTGAAGTAAGGGGTATCTGTTTTCAGTTGTGCAATGCTATAGTCAGGGAGGAGAAAGTGAGGTCTGCAGATGCTGGAGATCAGAGCTGAAAATGTGTTGCTGAAAAAGCGCAGCAGGTCAGGCAGCATCCAAGGAACAGGAGATTCGACGTTTCGGGCACAAGCCCGAATTGATTCCTGCTGAAGGGCTTGTGCCCAAAACGTTGAATCTCCTGTTCCTTGGATGCTGCCTGACCTGCTGAGCTTTTCCAGCAACACATTTTCAGCAATGCTATAGTCATGCAAGCACAATATATAATTGGAATTGTGGATACTGGTGACAGTTCACTGAATTTGATATGAGGGACTTGCATTAGCCACTCTTTTCTCCCAGTACAGACATGCTTGGTGAGAGAGGCTGAAACTCCTGCCAAATTTATGTATTTGACCTAGAAATCAGAATATTGATCTGTTGATATGAGATGCAAATTTTTGGTAGGCAGAGGATGTGCCTCAATTCTGCTAAGATGAAAAATCTAGGCCACATTTTGCAACAACTCAGAATAAATTCATATCTAAATTGTAAATAATAATAAACATTTTCAATTATTTTCCATTTTAATTTGTGTGACTTTTTTTAGTGTGTTTCTTCTTGAAATGTTAATATAAATTTTGCAGCAAATCTTATGTGTTTGTTGTTAGATCATTTGAACTGGACTATTTTTTCTTAATTTCTAAAGTGCCCTTCAAGGCAAGTGTTCCTTCACATACATCTAGCTCATTGTTGTGCCTTTGGGTTTCACCGTCCACTGCGTTTATTAGATTACTTGTAAACTAAAATTAGCTCAGTCCCCAAAGCTCTAGTCTCAACAAAAGATTTTCTTTCTAGAGAAAAATGAAGTAAATCATGTCCACCTAGTCGTCTTTCTCCTTATACAAATGTAAGCAAAGCCTAAGAAAATTGCATTCCTAAGATTTGTATTCCCCTGATTATGTCGCCAGCAAAGTCCACAACTTAATTTCAATCACAGAAAGTTGGCTGAAGCAGTGCAGAGATTTTGTAGGTGGACTATGACATTTTACAAGTGAAAAACTCTAGTTATTGTTTCAAATATGGTATTTTCTTGTGCTAAATTAAAGCCTGCCTAAGTGAAATGAGAATGGGTAAAAAACCTGATGAGATTATGTCATGAGTATAGAAATGCGATTACTATTTCCATGTCTGTCCGTTCTAAATCTGAGTGCATCCTGTGTATAGCTCAGATTGCAGAAATATGTTCATTTAAGCTGGCTGTCTTAATAACTTTTCGAATGAGTTGTATAGTAAGCTTTGGTAAAGCCCACATTTGGACTGTTTTTTAAAACCTGTATGTTCTATTTAATTCATTCACAAGATGAGGGTATAGCTGGCTAGGGCAGCAATTATTGCCCATCTCTAATTGCCCAATCACATTGCTGTGGTTCTGGAGTCACGTGTAAGCCAGACATTAGTGAACCAAATAGTTTTTCCAACAATTGGCAATGGATTCATGCTCAACATTTAGACTCTTAATTCCAGATTTTTATTGAATTCAAATTGCACCACAGGACATTACCTAGGCCTCTGGATTAATAGTCTTGTGATACTACCACAAGGCCATTGCCCTCCAATAATTTACATGATTTGCTTAAAGATCTACACAGTTTGTTTGACTTGAGGCAATGTTTTGCTAGAATTCAACTTTTAGAGCTTAAATACTTATATCCATTCGCGTATTCTTTGTATGGCTTATATCTTTATGACAATCAACATGGTCCCTTGAGTACTAGGATATGTAATTTTTTCATCCTTTCTTAATCAAGTGGCTGATTCTGCTGTTAATCAGCAGGTTACCATCTCTCTCGTATCTTGCACACATCAATTTAAAAAAATGTGAGAAAAATATTTCTTAAATTCATTTTAATATATCATTATTTCTTTCACTTGTATACAAAAATGCAGCAATATCTTTTTTTTTCTTCTTTCGTAAAAATACCTTTTCTGGGGCTTTTCTTGAATTCTTGAATTGAACTTGAGTGCATTATGAGCAATGAAAAGTCCAGACAAACCTTTTTTTAAGTACATTGTACCAACAAACTGCACAATGACTTAAGAATATGTGTACATTTATGTAAAACAGCAAGAAATTTTCAAAAAAGCTCTTTGCTTAGAGTACTGTAGCCATGTCACCACTAATAACAATGAGCACTCCTGAAGCATTTCAGAGGCTATATCTTGTCAATAATGGCAGAAAACATGGTGCTTATTTAACTAGAATGAGAATTTTTGAAGTTTCAAAGAAATTAACCAAATCTGTTGTTTCTACAAGCTTACTTTTATGTTCATCTTTCCTGTTCTTTTTCCTGAACAGAGCAACATTTTCCTGATGTTATGCTAGGTGAAGAATTTCTTAGTCTGAATCTGGATCAAGTATGCAGTTTGATATCAAGTGATAAGCTCACAGTAGCTTCAGAAGAAAAGGTATGTTTTTAATTTATTGGATGAAGGCTTAAATCTAAATGTTGTAACTAACTCTGTGAAGTTTTCTTTTTCAAAAGTGGTAAAACTTTCCAAGCTTTGAGCAGCAAGGATTGCACAAAATTTCACATTCTCTGACATTTAGATTAGATTAGATTCCCTATAGTATGGAAACAGGCCCTTTGGCCCAACAAGTCCACGTCGACCCTCCGAAGAGTAACCCACCCAGACCCATTTCCCTCTGACTAATGCACCTAACATTGTGGGCAAATTTAGCATGGCCAATTCACCTGACGTGCACATCTTTGGATTGTGGGAGGAAACCCATGCAGATACTGGGAGAATGTGCAAACTCCACACAGACAGACACCCGTGGCTGAAATCAAACCTGGGTCCCTGGCACTGAGGCAGCAGTGCTAACCACTGAGCCACCGTGTCGTCCCAAACGTCGACTAAACATTAAGCATTCTTATACCAAATTACTGAAAAGTTGTTTCCTCATAAAATACTTTTCAGCAATGCTGATTTAATTAATGCCAAATGTATACATTGTCATACACTCAATGGATATGTAGCCTTGTCGATAAAGTGTCCAACTCCTCTTGATTATTCAGCAAGTCCTCTTCTCCATGTTGCATCAGGGTGAGTAGTCAAGCATCCTTCGAAAGTTGCTTAAGTCAATATTTTAAGCTTCATCAAGCGGGCTTCTAGTAACAAAGCACTCTCTGGTGACCCTTTGGTCCTTAAATCTCCACACATCCTGTCCCTTCAAATCGCAAATTCATTCTCACCAGCCTTTGCTTGTGGTTAACAAAGAAACAGTCTTTCTGTCACCACAGCAGTTTTTGCTTTCTCTCTAGGAGAGGGATATTCGCTGTCTGAGAATTTGTGTCCAGTATCATCAGTTTGCCCCTCTTTGTGTCGAGAGTGAAAAGAGGTATTTAACTTTGTGTTTCAGTCTGGATCTCTGTCCTCATTGTAAACAAACCAAACCAAACAAATGTCCTTCAGATGCAGTCCTGATACAGTGATAGTGTCTGCTTTGGCTCATTGGTAGTGACCTCATTTCTGAATCAGAAGGTTGTAGTTCAAGTCTCTTTCTAGAGGTTTAATATTTTAATCTAAGCTGACACTTCGCTGTGATGCTAATCACTGAGCTATCAAATGTACTAGCTTTTGGATGATGCAGTAAACTGAGGCCCTTTGTGCCCCGTCAGGTAAATGTGTGACCCCAGTAAGTTACCTTTGCTTTGGGCAATTCATTCTTAGCCAGATTTATAACTAAATTGGCTTTTTGTGGCTGGTCACTGTCAAGTGGTGTGAATGTTCTTCCCTGATCTAGCTAAAAAGAGCCAAATCATTGATGGAAAGTGTGCAATTACATATACCTTGCATTACATTATTCGTTAGTTAAAGGAACATTGCTGATGTATTTTTCATTCCAAATGGTATGATTTTGCACTGAAAGTCCATCTGGTGTTACATAAATAGATATTTCTTTGGCCTTATTTGTGTTTGGATCTTGTCAGTATTGCTTTGGTAAATCGATCTTTTGTGATTAATCATGTCTGTCCAAATTGTTCAATATAATTCACTTTTCTTGGAATAGGAGATGTCTCCACTTTTGATTCGATGTTGATTTTATGGTAATGTAGCATCTTTATTGCTGATCTAATTCAAGCCACACAACAATAGGTGAACTACACCTGCTATAACTTATGATTTTAATAGGACAACGCAAGATTAAACATTGTTTTCCATCACTTGAGCTAATCTTTCTGGTTTGAGACTTATGATTTCATACTTATATATTCATGCAAAATATGAATATCCTTAATGTCAAAGAGGAACAAAGGAATTCCCTTATCCCATTATTAAAATATTCTCAACAATAGACACTAATCATTATCTTCAAAGTTTCCAATAGACGTTAAGATTGTGGGTGATGAGCAGAAGATGTAAATTATTTACAGAACAACGTAGATTATCTGAACAAGATGGGCGGGGAATATTTTTGGATAATTGATCTGATTGTTAACAAGTGGTAATTTGAGTGCCGATTATTTGACCATGCCTCAGTTATCTGGCAATGCACGTGATAATGCAATTTAACTGATAACTGAATGCTGAGTTGTCTAATGACGTTTTTAACAGGACCTTAAGATCTTGTTTGGATAATCCGAAATTCTGATAATCGACATCCGGATAACCGAGATCGTTCTGTTTTCCCAAACTTGTCATTATTACTGTGAATGTTTATGATAGTATTTCATTATGAATCCATATCTTGTAAAATATTGAACAATTTGTCTGATTTTCCCCAAAAGAACTGCTTCAGGAAATCTTGTGGCAACATTCATAATTATTAAAAGGTACTGGTTCCTACTCTTGGTTTTAGGTAGGGTTTCTACACAATCTATTAAGACTCTGCTAAATGGTTCTTCAGAAGTTGGTATCAAAATTTAAGGTGCAGTTTAATTGAAATTTGGGGTCACCCCACTACCTGACATGTGTGGCATGCCTCAAAAAATGACTACATATGTTAAGTAATATGAAAATAAAAATGTTTTGATATTTTAAGCTTTGTTTCCTCATACCCAAGCAACCTGCTGTTGGCACTTTGTGAGCCCGTGATGAAATTTCAGTACAGTACTCAGAACTATCAACTGATGGATCACTGCCTGTTCCTCCAGTAGCTGGTATTTGAATTGGTCTCCATTTCCTCATTAAAGCATTCTCTTTCAAGTAACTCAACTCAGGTATTGTTTCTGACTCTGTCTCAGAGCAGGTTGTTTGGTATGGCTATTTCAGTTCCTAGTCCATTCGTTGCAATTGTGTTAAAGACGGGCCAAATGTATCAGCTGCATTCTCAATGTCTTTATTTTTGAAAATTGTGTGTGGTAACAAAATTTCCAAATAATTTTCCTGTTTCACAAACTCCTTTTACACTTGTTTAATTCTGTGAACCTGAGATCTACTTACAGCACAGTCAGGAAACAATCCATGATAATCTTGTTGTAATATTTGTTTGCTTTTACCTCCACTGGTTGCTGCACCAACTGTGGTGAAGTCAGTATTCTTGAACCGGTCAGGTCATTTCCCAAAACAAATGCAGTTCTTTCTGTAGGAATATCTTTCGCATTACATCTTCTACTACCACATTTCTATTTACCAAGTCATTCTTTAGTCCAACACTTTATAATAAGGATGGTTTGTAACCTCCATGTTCACCTCTGATTAATATTTTCTCCTTTATTAAGCCCTCTAGAAGACAAATAATATCAGCTAGCATTAGCAACTGACTTGGTCCAGTGTCTTCAATATCTCTATTGGTTTATCTTTTGATTCGAAGCATATGATAATACCTTCCTATTAGAGACAGAGTACTCGAAACTCCTGCGATCAGATTCTCCTTGTCAGTATTTGAGAAATATGTTCCCTGACTGTCTTGAGCCCTATCTCCCTTAGTACATTGTAAGGGAACATTCTTTTTGTGCTGCTGCTAGTTTTAAATTATTTATTCCTTCTGTATGTTGAAGATCTCTATGGAGTACCTTCCAGTTTCCTCTTGTTCTCAAAAGCTTGGAATTCTCACATATTTCAAAGGACTGATTGTGTTGCCCAAGGGTTAAACAAATTTTAAATGTCTCCCTTTGTGGCTGATGCTGAAATAACACATCCGTCTGTCTGCCTTACTGGCTGAAGTTAAAAATCACACAACACCAGGTTGGTTGAAGGAGCGGCACTCCGAAAGCTAGTTTGCTTCCAATTAAACCTGTTGGACTACAACTTGGTGTTGTGTGATTTTTAACTTTGTACACCCCAATCCAACACCAGCATCTCCTCCAAATCATGATTACTGGCTGAAGTGAGTCAAGAATTGATAGTCCTGTGGCTCTTAGGAACCATTGTTTTAGGCACCTTTTGTTAACTTAGTGATATTAGTTTTTTTTGGAAAATATGTAACATAATTATACCATCATGATACTCTCAGCTTTATTCATGAATATTATTGGTGTTTGCTCCTACAAAGCCTCTTTAATCTTTGCTTAGCTCAATAAATAAATCCACTAGAAGGTCATAGTCAGCCTTTAAGCGTGTGTTTCCAGCAGTAAAGTTTTATGATTAACTAAGAAAAAGTGAGAAGAGTGATTTACTTTAGCTTCTATTGCATACTTTCATTTAGATTGTGTAGTTAAATATGGCTTTGGGGACTATTGTACCTCAAACATTTATCGTGTCAAACTCAAGGGCGAGGAAACAGAATTCACATCATCATAGTGCAGATTCCTGCTCTCTAAAAGTTTTATCTTCAGTATAATACACAAACAAAAAAAAAACAAGCTAATTTAAATGTCCCAGTTATAGTCTTAGAATATTTTGCTGATACATTAATGAAAGGAAATAGACATTATGTATCTATGCTGTATATAGTATCTATCATCCAAACGGGTGTTTAATTTAATAACTTTTAGTAAAACTGTAAATCTGCTATCTTTGAAAATGATCATTTACCATGTCTGTACCAGAATATCATAAATGTGACATTAAAAAATTCATTAAGTCTCTAATCTGTCATTCGCCAAATACTTTTTTCAGCAACTTCATAGCTTTTACCCTTCTGTTTAAACTATTATAAACACTAATTTATGCTGTCGAATTTAATTGGTTAAAATCGTAGAATTGTACAGTACAGAAGACTCCCTTTAGCTCATTGAATCTGTACTGCTAAAATACACTACTACCTATATTAGTCCCACTTTCCTACACTAGGCTCAAACCCTTGAATATTATGACAGTTCAGGTGCTCATCCAAGTACTTTTTAACCAGGTGAGATCTCCCACCTCAACTACCCTCCTAGGCAGTGCATTCCACATCTTGATCACCCTCGGGGTGGAAAATCTTTTTCACAAATCCCCTCTACATCTCCTGCCTTTCAACTTAATTGTAATATAAAGTAGAAATATTATACTTAAATCCCAATGTGGCTAATTTTGTTTTTTCTAAATTAGACTTGGATTGAAAAGATTTATCAACCAGGATTTTTAATTTACACAAGTATTGATTTATTACAAAGAAAAAAACTTATTACATGGCACAGACTCTTGCTGTCTTGCACTTTCTGTATGTCCCTGTAAATTGAAAAAGCAGATTTCACTACTTTAAAGTAATTTGCCTTAAAAAGAAAGGCATTTTCTTGACAATGGCAGTTATTCTTTATGGCAGGGAAGGATAATCTGTGCCACTTGTGGTCATCACTAATTATGCCTATTTATCTCTGGGAAATTGGGAAACACCCCTTGCTCAAGAAGATTCAGAGATCTGGTTGTCCTGGTGCAAATATCACAGAAGATTAGGATGCAGGCAACCCTAGTCATCAGGAAAACTAATAGTGTTATGATTTATTGCCAGGGGAATGGAATATGACAGTAGGAACATTATGTTGCAGTTCTACAAGGCATTGGTGAGACCGCATCTGGTACTGTAGACAGTATTGGTCACCATACTTATGAAAGGATGTTAATGCATTGGAAGCAGTTCAGAGAAGATTTAATAATAGACTAATGCTTGGAATTAGCAGGTTCTTTATGATGAAAGGCTAGATCTTTCTCTGGGGTTTTTAAAAAAAAAAGGGATGACCTAATTGAAACAAATAAGTCATGATCAGGTGGATGTTGAACATATCCTACTGTGGAAGATTCTAGAACTTAGGATTGTGGTTTAAAATATTGGGTTGCCCGTTTATAAGTGAAATGAGGAAGCATTTATTTCTCTCACGATTGTGAGCCTTTGGCATTCCCATCCTCAAAAGGCAGTGGATGGAGAACCTTTAGATATTTTTAAGGCATAATGAAATAGATTCTTAATTACCAAGGAGTTGAAAGGTCAGAGTTTGGAGAATAGTGTTGAGGTTACATCAGATCAACCATTATCATATTGAATGGCGGAGCAGCCTCAAAGAGCTGCATGGCCTACTGGAGTTCCTTGATCCTACGTTCTTATGTGAGAAATACAATATTAAGAAACTTTTTCAATAACATTTCCAGAAGAACAGTCAGGTTTCACCCTGTTCTCTCCTTTTTAAAGGTATGCCAGAGATAGCTGATAAGAGCTGAGCAGTTTGTTCTGTGACAGTTGTTATAATAAACTGAAAAATTCAAATGGAAATTCCAAATCTATAAAAATTGTCCAAAAATAACACCTGTAATACCCAGTCGTAAAACAGTCTGTTTTCCCTGAGTGGGTTCAGGCAACCAAGGCCAGCAATTATCTGGAACTATGTAGTTTTTTAAAAAACGCCTTGTTTAAAAAAATGAAATTATGTTGCATCTTTTCATTAACCTTACATAGAAAAATAATCTAAGCATTCCACAATCCGTCAAACCTGTCCACCAAAATTATTAAACATAAACCATACTCATAACAATCTTGGTAGTCTGATGCAAGTTGGAGGATAAACCTTTTGTCTTTACAGTATGAAGCCCAAATGTACAATCCTGATTAACTTTAAACCTTTGCATGAACCTAAACTTATTGATGGTGTGAATTAGGCAAGACATTTCAAAGCCAATGTTGAAATTTTTTTTTAATGAATTGCTTGCTTGATATGATGCTCTACTGCTTAATGGTAATGCTAGTACTGTTTTTATTTGTTAATTTACTTGATATTTTGTGGGGTATTTTAAGCAAATGGATAATGCATATTCCACTGTACATAGTTCACTTAAATTTTCAAAAGCTTTCTGATGCACTTACTCCCGTGAAGCTAATGAGGAACTTTAAAGCTATGGAGCAGTTATCGCATTTTGTATGACAGTGCTCCAGTGAAGCACGTTGTGACTAATTACCAGATTAAATATGCTGTGTAAGTACATATTGTTATTGGCTAAATAGAGAGGTGGTGTGTAATCAACACTGAGGACATGATCTGTTTAGGGAAAAAAAATCCTTTTGTAGTATTCATCAATGATGGACAGCAGTTGTATCATGAAATTTGCTGCTGACACAAACGTTTTGATCAAGAAATGAGTAAAAAGTCAAATGACTATCTAATAGAGAGGCATGGAGCATTATATTGAGATATGGTAGATTTTAATGTGAAGTGTAGACTAACACTTATGATATGAGGTAAGAGTTTAATTCCCTGGAGTTTGCATTGTGTAAGGGGGTAATCCTAGTTGCTAATCTCAAATGATTTTATAAAGCTCTTGTGATCATTGGTATGGATTTCACTTTTCTAGTTTGTAATTTAATTTTGGTAACAAGTCAAAATGATCTCCAGGTATTCAAAACCCGTGATCTTATCAAGTAGAAAAGCAGCCACGTTCTCAAGAATTAGTCATAGAGTTGTACAGCACAGAAAAAGACCTTTCAGTCCAACTTGTTCATGCCAACCAGCTATCCGAAATTATTCTAGTCCCATTTGCCAGCAATTGGCCCATGTTCCTCTAAAACTTTCCTATTAATCGCAAGGTTTATGAAGGTTTGTAGCTCAGGTTGAAGTTTAGCGTGTAGGTTTGTTCGCTGAGCTATAGGTTTGATATCCAGACGTTTCATTACCTGGTTAGGTAACATCATCAGTGGCGACCTCCAAGTGAAGCGAAGCTATTGTCTCCTGCTTTCTATTTATATCTTTCTCCTGGAAGGGGTTCCTGGGGTTTGTGGTGATGTCATTTCCTGTTCGTTTTCTGAGGGGTTGATAGATGGCATTTAGATCTATATGCTTGTTTATGGCATTGTGGTTGAAGTGCCAGGCCTCTCGGAATTCTCTGGCATGTCTTTGCTTAGCCTGTCCCAGGATAGATGTGTTATCCCAGTCAAAATGGTGGTTTTTTTCATCCGTGTGTAGGGCTATGAGGGAGAGAGGTTCGTGTCTTTTTGTGGCTAGCTGATGTTCATGTATCCTGGTGGCTAACTTTCTTCCTGTTTGTCCTACGTAATGTTTGTGGCAGTCCTTGCATGGAATTTTATAGATGACATTGGTTTTGTCCATGGGTTGTATGTTTTTGTTTGAGAGTGTTGGTGGGTTTGTGTGCTACTAGGATTCCAAAGGGTCTTAGTAGTCTGGCTTAAATTTACATAATCAGGAAAGAATTTTAACAATTTTGAAACTGGGATAAGGTGAAAAATGAATTGATTTTTATTTTATTCAAACTATTAATCAACATAGGAATATGACTCCAAGATCAAGCAAGTGCATTCCTTTTACTTCATTCATTTCTCTCTTTACTGAATAATGGATTGAATAGCAATCTTTTCAGGAAACACATAGAGCTTTAAAACATTTATCATATTTTCCTCTTACCTTCCACAACTCCGACACCAACGCTACTACTACTCGTGTTCACGGGTGCCACGAGAAACCATTCATTGATTTTTGTAATTATAAGCCTCCACTGATGATAATGCTACTTAACAGTGGAGAGGAAGAAAAGGTAATTTCATTTCATTTCTTGAACTCCAGGTAATACAAGCATAAAATCAAAGTTTTGTATTATTAAATGAAAACAGATTTGGAAGAAAATACATCAGGATTAAGAATATTCCTTTAGTGAAATGAAAGCCTTACGAGATTGAATGAATTGTGAAAAGTAAATGGCAATGCTAATTGTACAGGATTAGTTTGGAAAAATATGCTGGAATATCTTTTCAATTATATGTTTGTTCCTACTTGTTCTAAGGCATGACTGCTGCAATTGCAGGAGAAATTGAGACAAATGATAAGTACCTTCAGTAATGTTAGTATACTTGTTACAATGAGTAACAATAAAAATATTCGAAATAAACTGGATTAGGAAATAGTCATAGAGATGTACAGTGTGGAAACAGACCCTTCAATCTAACACGTCTGTGCTGACCAGATATCTTAAATTAATCTAGTCCCATATCCTTCTCAATCTTTCCTATTCATGTACGCATCCAGATGCCTTTTAAATGTTGTCATTGTACCAGCCTGCACCACTTCCTTTGGCAGTTCATTCCATGCATTCAGTACTCTCTGCGTGAAAATGTTGCCTCTTTAGAACCCTTTTAAATCTTTCTCCCTCACCTTAAACCTATGCCTTCTAGTTTTCAACTCCCCTACCCTGGAGAAAAGACCTTGACTTATTCACCCTATTCATGCCCCTCATGATTTTATAAACCTCTATAAGATTCCCTCAGTTTCTGACACTCCATGGAAAATAGCACCAGCCTATTCAGCCTGTCCTTATAGCTCAAACCCTCCAACTCTGACAACATCCTTGTAAATCTTTTCTGAACCCTTTTAAGTTCCATAACATCTTTGCTATAGCAGGGAGACCAGACTGAATAGCAGTTTTCTAAAAGTGGCCTAACCAATGTCCTGTTCAGTTGCAACATGACCTCCGAACTCATATACTCAATAAAGGCAAGTTTACCAAACACCACCTTCACTATCATGTCTAAATGCAACTCCACTGTCGAGGAACTATGAACCTGCATTCCAAGGTCCTTTTGTTTAGCAACGCTCACCAGGACCTAATCATTAAGGTGTATAAGTCCTGCCCTGATTTGTCCTGCCAAAATGCAGCATCTTACATTTATCTAAATTAAATTCCATCTGCCACTCCCTCGTCCATTGGCCCATCTGATCAAGGTCTCGTTGTACTCAAAGGTACCTTCATTGCTGTCCATTACATCACCAATTTTGGTGTCATCTGCAAATTTAGTAACTATATTTACATCCAAATCATTGATATCATAACATCGATTTCTACACAGTGTAAGTAATTTATGTGTGGAGGGAATGTATATAAACATATAAGAGAGTTGCTGGAAGGTCCTGCATTTATGCATTCCTCCCATGTTAAATCAATGTAAATTGGTTAAATTTGATGATACCAAACTGGGAAGGAAGGGGAAAGAAGGGCAGTTACCACAGAACTGAGGCTCAAAATGATGACAGATGGAATGCAGTACAGTTAAATTAGACTGTTTGTTAAGTATTACATACAGTTTTAAACATCATGTCATAAAGGAATCAGTCAAGTTTCAAAGGGCAGTGCAATCAAATCCAAACAATTGATCCGTGACATGAGATGATGGAGTTAATAGGAAAGACTCAATAAAATGAGCTTCATTATTGCTGACTTCTCTTATGGGAATGGGTGTCGTTGGCTGGCCAACTGACTGCCTGTCCCCAGTTATCCTTGAGAAGATGGTGGTGACTTTGCATGTTCTACCTTAAGTTGTAAGTTGCCCAGTTACTTGTTGCTTCCTTTGTTTTGATTAACTAGTTCTTGTCTTCATAGCAATCTCAACCAGAGTAAACTTCCCAGAAGTTATGTCATAGCCACAAATTCTATTTGCATCCCTATCCAAATTCACTTTGAATTCAAATGAATGTCTTTGAAAAATGAGCTTGTGCAAAGTAAATATGACAGGGAAAGTGAACGTGAGAAAGGTAAGTGGAGATTAATCCACATAAAGACCAGTCGTGAACTTATTGAATGGCAGAGCAGGCTTGATGGCCTACTCCTCCTGCTTATTATGTTCTTAGAGTTATGACAAATCTACTGCATGGTTTTGGTCATCCTACATCATGAATGTATGGATGTAATAAGTTGGAAATTTTGGATAGGATGGTTCTAAGATTTTGCTGAGGTCAAGAGGTTTATAGAGTCTCCTGATCAGAATGTCTTATTTTATGAATGAATTGGAACTAAAGTGTTTTTCCCAAAGCTGGAAATTTACACTTGCTAGTCTTCCATCAGAATCTGGTTTGGTGTTGAGGGTGGTACATTTGGTCTTGCCATTCATATCTTGCCATCTTAATAAGTTGCCAATATTATGTTGATTGCAATAAACAGATCAATAAATGGCACACTACTTGAGTAGTATTTCAGGGAAAGCACTGTGACCAAATGAACTTTAGACACTGTGTAGATAGCCTTTTTATCCTGGAAACATTATGTTGCAAAAGTTTAGCAAATCTGTGACTTGCATGCTCTTGGCAAACCCAGCTGATAAGACTATAAGCCTGACATTATCAAGCGTGTGTATCATTTGCACAGACTTCTCTGTCTCTGCTGGAGGAAGAGGGCAGTGTCTTAGGATTTGCATGGTGTCAAGCATCTCCTGTTTTACAAGAATAAGGGCAACTGCAGTAATTGCAAGAACATTGGAAGTATTTTCCTGTCAAGAATTGTGGGAAGGATATTTATCATTGTTGCTTACATCGGACTGCAGATGTATCCCATATTTCACTGCAATTTCAGAACTGGAAAATCCAGAATATTTTCAGTCCAGCAGCTGCAATGAAATATTGTGAACCAAGGAGGCCACTATCTATTACTTTCTCTAGCCACTAATTCAGAGGTTCTGACTATTATAATTCAGTCATATACTGTATGTTCACCACTAAACCGAAAAGATTTGCAATGGCTCCACATATAGACGTACAGACATACACACAACTTTTCTGTCAGGACAGCTGTCCACTGGTTCCATAGCTTGATGGACATCTGTATCTGGACTTCAATAACTACAAGCAAGTTAGAAGGTGGCAGGCAACTGGGAGATGGTTGCCAATGGCCAGCATCTCTTGAGCCTGATTGGTTGGAAGGAGCATTGGAAGTTTCCAGAAAAACTCTAGATCAGGGAACCATACACCCTTCAGCCCAGTGCCTTACTGCCAAGCCAGAGTGAGACTGCTGCATCATACAAGGTAATGTTTGACACAATTGACCATCAAGGCACAAACCTTCGCCTCATGATTTGGAAAGCTACCAGTACTGCTTCAATGAGGTGTGGTTTGATATTGAGGGAGACTTATCTGATGTTGCTTATCATACCATCAACTCCAGAAATGGGGCCTCCCTCTTAGGATGACATTGGGATTATGGTCTGGATTCCTGAAAATCAAAGTCTAAATTTATTTTTTTCATTTTCACTGTTTTACTCATTTGGGTCATCTGGCCAACTTCGTAACAACAACCAGTATTTTTGATCTATTCTGCATAGCGAATTTATGGGGGGTAGGAGTATATGTTCACACTTCCCCATCCTGTCGCATGCTTACTGCTGCTGTTCTCTTCCAGCAAGGGCTCACTGGTGGGCGTGGTGCTGGTGTAATTACTAGGATATCTCTAGAAAATGTGCGAGTAAAAGAAAAGTGCTGTTTAACTTTGATTTAGTTTTAGAGGCCACAATTACAAGGTTTGGTTTGTGGCAAGGAAAGAGGTTGAAACAAAACTTTGGTATTGGATTACTAAAATTTAATGCTCATTTCAGGCCATTCAGACTTCCACCTACTTCTTTCTCACCGGCAGGTATTTGAAGCAGTTATCTCTTGGATAAAGTATGACAAAGAAACTCGCCTGGACCACATGGCAAAACTAATGGAAAATGTTCGCCTTCCACTACTTCCACGGGATTATCTTGTCCAGGTTAGCAGCAGTGCTCACTTGTGGACTAGGGACCTGAGGTTAAATAGAGCCTGTCAGATGACCTTTTTGTCGTAGGAGCATATTTCATTTGCAAGTTTAATAAAACACAATTAAATAAAAAAAGAATGTAACCAAAAAATACCTTTAAGTTGAGAAGGAACAAAATTCCATCGAGATATTTGATGATTTTTTGCTTTCATAATGTGCACAAAATCATTTCCCAGAAAATCCATTTGAGAAGACTTGTAAAACTATTTGACAGCAAAGATGGATTTCAATTGTAATTTGGAACAACTTATGACAGAAACAATGACCTGGATGTTATCATCCCTTTAGGAAATGGCTGGAAGTGAGAGCGTAGAAGGATCCCATACAGTGGTGAGGAACATGGTAGTGGAATGCCCATTACCTACCTGCTGTCATGGCATTTTGCCAAAAGTGATGAAACTGTAGACAGGCCTCCAACCTAGGGACCAAGTAAGCCTCAAGTGGTCAATTAAAAGTCTGTTCCTGCTGCCGCTGGCATTTTATCAGCAACAAAATAGGCGCTCTGCCATGTGGAAATCCATTTGAAGGTGCTCTAACAGGCTCCAGGGCAAAGATAAATTATCAGTGTGCAGACCTCCAAGATCCGTGTGTGTTTAGTAATGTCTGAAATCAAAAAATCAGTACACTAGCATGTGCAGAACATTAGGGTGAATGTGCAGCTGAGAAAATGTCCTGGATACTATGGTAATGAGAAAAGGGAGACCTCCTCTTTGACTCTGTGGCCTCTGGAGGTTCTGGCAGCAATGGCTGCCTTGTGACATTCCCACCAGTCCCTTATCAGGGCTTGCCTGATGACCTTAAAGACCCAGAACCACTTAAGTGTTTTATGGGCAATTTGCTTTCACGGAGTCTTTGCCTTGTAGGTGCAGTTCTAGCAGTAGCCTTTGTACTTTTTGGCTACTGAGCAGCTAGCCCTTCGATCAGCCAGCAGCTCTTGCTATACAGTTGCCCAACCTTCAAATCTAGAGAGCCTAATGGCAAATAATTGGTTACAAAATGGCAGAAAAGGGTGATCTTGGGTCACACAAATGTCTGAGGTGGATTTGGTTATTTGCCAGGGTGCCTGCCTTACTAATTAAATTCTGACCATAGAAGATTTCTGACACAGAAGGAACCCAGACAGTCCATTGGATCTGTACCAGTCAAAAATTGCTAACAAACTAAAGCTGCTGCAATCAGCATTGCATCATTTTTATTTTTAAGTTGACTTCTAAATATAAAATGCCCCGTTTTACATTTTGGAAAATATGTTTTGATGCAGGGCATAATGTGATTTTTTTGCTAAAACTGTTTTATTTTAGCTGTCAGTTTTAGAGAACTATTTGGGGTTAGTGATGTACTGTGTTACAGGACCTTCTTTTGTTATATCTGGCACAGTGCATTTTTATTTTAACAAGCCAGTTGGTAATTGTTAAATGTCAAGCTATATTCAATAATGTCTATTGCTGATGTGACTCACATACGTGTATCCCTGCTACATGCAGACTGTAGAAGAGGAGGCTTTGATAAAGAATAATAATACATGCAAAGATTTCCTAATTGAAGCCATGAAATACCATTTACTTCCTCTTGATCAACGAGCTGCGATAAAGACAGCGCGCACAAGGCCAAGGACCCCAATCAGTCTACCCAAGGTAGGAAAGAGGATGCTTTAAAGTTTGAACCAAAAGCAACTACCTGTGTCATTTTATTGACCAGTAGCTTTGCTAATATGTCCTCTACAGGTATAAATGCACACTGATCAGTTTCCTTCCCTAGTCTAAAACTACCATCCAATTCTGAACTAAGATTGGTCAGAAGTAACTACGGAAAATTTTCTGCTAGTACATTCTTGGCATGGAGCCACACTGACCGGCAGCGCTTTTCAAGATCGAGAAGTTTTTGGTTTCACGTCTTCAGTTTCAGGTTTATGCACACTTAGCAGGCACTTTAAGATGGCATATATGATTGGAAAAATATCCTTCAAATCTAGGCAAAGATAGATTAAACAGTGTGTTCCTCTATAGTTGGCAAAAAATCTTGTCAACTAGCAATACTGGAGGCATTGCATCCAATAAAGCATTCTCCGTTATTGTGGTATCGAGGTATTGTTTTAATTTGTTCTTGGGATGTAGATCATACTTTAAGGGACCAATCAAGCGAAGCAGAAATGAGGAAACCTTTTTTTCTGAGGGCTGAGGGGTTTTGGAATTCCCTCCCTCAAAAGGTCGTGGATGCAATATCTTTAAATATTTTTAAAGCAGAGGTAGATCGTTGATTACCGAAGGGATAAAAGATTATCTGAGATATGCAGGAGTGTAGAGTTGAAGTTAAAATCAAATCAACCGTGATCTTATTCAATGCCAGAAAAGGCTTGAAAGTTTGAGTGGCCCATTCTTGTTTTTTGTTGTTCATAACGGTAGTATTGTCATGGCCTCTCATTGCTCACTTATCTGCTGTGCAAAGATGGTGGTGGGCTTTCTTAATTGCTGCAGCTCTATAGAGTTTCATAATGGTGTCAGGTTGGTTAATTGAGAACTTTGGCTAGTTATGATGAAGGAATGTGGTACTATGAATGTGGAGCTAGCAGTGATTGTTTTACATATTTCATTCATGGAATATGAGTATCGGAATCTGCAGCTGACCCCTACCTAACTTGTGAGTCATTGATTCCAACTCCACAGAAACATAAATCCGTGCCCTAGGGACAGTATGGGACAAATCATACAGTCCTTGTGCAATCCGATGACTGGTAGATATGACTTGCTGTCTCTGTAGTCGTTTGGGATGCTGCTAAGGCAGCAGTAGACGAAGAGGGTATTTCGGAGTCAGTTAACCAGAGAAGGCAATGTCACGGTATGAATGATCAATGACAAGGGCTTAGGATGTTGGGTGTAATGGAATGTGGGTGCAAGAAGTATAGATAAACAAGTTGAGGGATGTGGAGGGTGAGGCAGTACTGTCCAAATGTAGATGAATCTTGGTGTCGGCTGACAAATGAAATGTTTGGAGTTTCTGGTGATTTTAAATTGGTATAGAGTTGGGTACAATCTGAGGTAAGGAAATTCAAAATATCATAGGGGCAGATTATGAGATCTAATGGAAACTCTAAGGATGATTTTGATGTGGGCAGTGCTCAAGGTGGATGGGAATAGAATTGATGGTGGTGGGCATGGTTGGAAGGTGGTGGGTTCACAGATCACGGGCATATTTTCACAAATCCTTTGTAGATGCAAGAAGTGCAGTTGCAAGTGAAAGGAGGCCTGTAGGATGGATGGAGTTTTAGTGAGTGCAATTGGAGGAGCAAGAAAACTCGCTGCTTAGCAGCTGCATGGGCAAACTCCATATACACATGCTCTTAAATAGTTTTTTGCTTTATTTCTCATAGTTCACTGGTAGAATACTTTTCTGTCAATGAGCCCAAATTTTCTACAATTCTCTGAAGGAGAGGTTGAAACAAAAGAGGGACCTCACCAGTCAATAACTGAAGCTTTAAGGCCAGTAGCAGGAAGCATCCAAGGAAAGGCCAGCCAAGCAGGGAACGTATAGCCAAAGGCAGCCATTGGCATGGCAGTGTCTTCGGTATGTGGACAAACTGTCTGAGAATCAGGGCCAGAGACACCTGAGGATGTCCTGGGAAACACTGCAATTTGCCAGATCCTGTCCTGTAGCAAGGCCTGTTGTCATGATGTTAGAATTTGGTAGAAAGTACAAGAAAAGGCTATGAAAATGAAGAATTGAGGATACAGGACAATGGGAGGGAAAATGTGAAGAAATTAGACGTGGTGCAGAGATTTATAGAAAATCCTCCAAGGATGAGAGCCTTCAGTTACATAGTTAGATTGGTGAAGCTGTGGCTACTGTCCTTAATGGAGAGGAGGTTGAGAGAACATGTGATGGCAGTGCTCAAAATCTGAAGATAATAGATAAAGAAGGACTGTTCTCATCGGTGAAAAGTTGCGAACAGCAAGACAGTGAATTAATATATCTTATAGCAAAAGCATGGTAGAAGAGATAACAAGAAACCTCCTTAATACAATAAATGGTTAGCATTTAAAAAGCATTACCTGAGAGTAGAGTGGAGGCAGATTAGAATTTGATAATTATTTAAATCTAAAAAGACATCTAAAAAGAGAACATTGTATGGCTATAGTGAAAAGACAAAGAATGCAACTAGCTGAGTTGCTCATCCATAGTGTGGCCAGGAAAAAGGCAGGCTTCAAGGCCTCCTTCTGTGCTATTATCATTCTATACTTTTATGATTTAATATTACATTTGAAGTACTCTGGAAGTAGCTAGCAAATTTGAGCTGCGTTTGTCATCATTTTCTGCAACATTTTGAATTGCTGGAAGTGTGGGACATTTAAATAACATCATATTTCTCAAATGGCATCTTGATACTGTGATTTTATTGAATTTTGATGCAAACTATTTAAAAGGTGAATGTGCATTTCAGCTTAGTATGAATGGCCTCAACTTTCCTGCCTATAAAGCAATTACAGCATATCAATTGACTCATCTACTAATTCCTAACCTCAATTTCTGTCAAGGTTTGAAACGATTGATTTAGAATGTTGTTTACATTCAACACCAGTTGCTCTGTCAAGTCAAAAAACTTGCCTAGTTCAGGCCATATTCTAGGTCAGAATTATTATTGTCATATTCTGAATAATAGTGTCAGGTTCTCCTTAGATGCCAGTCTGTATGATCAGTTGTATTGGCCCAATTCCAGTTTTTAAAAGTTTTTGAATTCTAGTCTGAAGTGTAGAGCAGGGATACTTATGAATGCTGTAATCTAATTCCCCTTTTCCTGATAGTTTGTGTTCTTGACCAAGTTTGACACTTCAGTGTAGTACTGAGAGCATCCTGCACTATGGAAAATGCCATGTTTTAGATGAAAAGTTAAACTGAAGCCTCAACTGCACCTTCCGGTGAAAGTAAAAATTTGTATGGCACTAATTGGGAAAAAAAACTGGAGTGTGATATTTGTCTTGTAAACAATATAATTAAAATGAATTATTTGGGGTATATTTTGTTACTGACTGCCAATTCACCTCATTGTGATCTTGACCACATTTGAAAAGTCTACTTCCTAGACTGCAGAGTGCTTTGAATGTCCTGAATTTGAGAAAGGCACTGCGAAGGTGCTTGTTCTTTTTAGTAATTTGCTTTTGTTTATAAAACAAAAATTCTAATGGCCTTCATTGTGACTTTATTTATCTGTAATCTCACACTCCGGAAATGATTTATATATTTTGTATTTGTTTAGGAACTTACATAAAGCAAAATGTATTTCAGAACAAATCTCAAATAGTACAGTCTATATTTGAAAAAATTGGCAAGATCTGTTGTTTCAACTTTAAACAGTAGCATGTGAAAGCAAGTCTTTTGCTTTGTCCATAATAACTGTTGGACAAGCTTGGCCATGGAGTAATAAAAACAATTTTGGAAATGTAATTTTGGTTTCTTGATTATTTGTTTTTCAGGTTTTTTACTAGCAGAATTGTTTGAGAAACTATTTAATTTAAACATTTTTGCCTAAATGAAGCTAATCCAATTTAGTGGAGAAAACACTTTGATCAGCAGAAGCTCCACAGTAGCTGATATTAAACAGTATTAAATACACCATGTCAGAAATAAAATCCGGCACCCAAAGAGCATTTCACCTCGCTAGAAATCCTTTAAAAAATTGCATCCTTTATGTACTGTACGGTTTTTTTTCTTTATAATGTGCTTATAGAATGTGAGTACAGCTGCAGTTTACTTCATTACTATTTTATGTCACTTTGTAACTCCCCTCTGTTATAGATTAAACAAATAGATAATAGTCCTTTGGTTAAAACAAATCCTGAAAGCCAATGAAAGAAAGGAATTTAACTTGGTCAATCGCCTTGAAGTAGAGACTATTGGCCTTTTAATCCATTACTTTTCAGGTGAATGTACTTTCTGAATTATTAGTTTTTCTGTAAAGTTATGTCAACTTTTCTGAGTTTTACAGATATGGCATATAATGACAGAACAATAGTGGAAAATTCAAAAATGCTTTTAGAATCCCAGCTTATTTGCAGAAGAAGTTAAATAGAAATAGAGAGCCTTGTTTCCCTTGCATGTGAGAAGTCAAAATTATAGCAGATATTATATTAGGTCTTATGACGTAAATTATGGAGACATCTTATAATGCCAACACTGAATTATTTCCGTAACCAAGAAGCTTTGCTGATACTATTTGAGTTTTAATACAGATCTGCTGCTTATGTTTACAGGTGATGATAGTGGTCGGTGGTCAGGCACCTAAAGCTATACGAAGCGTGGAGTGCTACGACTTTAAAGACGATCGTTGGAATCAAGTAGCAGAGCTTCCTTCCAGAAGGTGCAGAGCAGGTATGCACAGTTCCCTTTATTAAACTAAAAATTCTGTTTACTTTAGAGCTTCAAATACAAAGTAATGAAAACAGGCAAATAATTTTATTGCACATTTATCTGTCTTGATTCAAGTGTATTAAGTAAATTGGGATGTAAGTAAGTAAGTTAAATAAAGACCCTGATCTCTTGGGTGAAATGGCCTGTTTCTATGTTGCAAATACTTTGTAAAATTGTCAACTTGACTCAGTTCTCAGCCTTATTTCAAGGGTAGTGTTTAGAATTTTTTGGCTGATAATGACAAATCACTGTAGCACATTGTTAGAGATGCCATAGTTTAGATAAGTCATTATATTTCAATGTAGTTCATTCATATTTTACCTTGTCAGTTGTAATTATTAAAGTTCAACTCCATTTGAAACTTAATAACAACAGTTATTAATGTGATATTTCCGCAAATTAGAGAGATGTATGTTCATTTTCCATAAAGTTACCATAGACATGAAACTTAATTGGAACAACAGTTAAGTATTATGGCTACAACAACAGGTCAAAGATTGTGAAATCTGTGACAATTAACCCACCACGTAACTCTCTAAAAATATAAACACAATGTACAAGATATAAACATGGTAAGAGTATGATGAACCACTCTTTCCATTTGCCTGATTGAGTGCAGCTCCAGCAGCATTCATGAAACTTAATACTGTCCAAGACAAGCCAGCCACTAGATTGGTACTCCATCCACCAGTAAGCACTCCCAACACTACCAGTGCCAAGTGGTGGCATTATGTACCATATACAAGATGCACTGAAGCAACTCCAAAATCTGTAATCTGTATTGACTGGTAGGAGCAGAGGTGCCAATCAGAAGGTCTTAAACGACTTACAAAACATTAATAAATTTGCAGAATGGACATACATTAAAATTCATTTGTCAATAAGGTATTATATTATAATAATATATGATACCGTGTTTGTACGTATGACACCATGTATACCTGAGGAAATGACGTTGTCATCGGAAGTAACTAACGTTGTGTTCCGTGAGAAGCTTGTCTTCTGTGGAATGCTATTTGACTTTTTTTGCCTTTTATGTAGTTGGTATATTTGCGGTACTGTCAGTTATGAAATAACGCGATAGTTCAGTTCTCGTGCGATCCCTTGTTATAAGAAAATCGCGCAATAGCCACACCATCTAAATGAATAGGGCCAGACTTGCATTATAGCCAATACAGGTTAGGAAAATAAAGATTCTACAAATAACGGTCTAAATTCTTCAATTGCATTAAAACTAATTTGCATTGAATAAATAAGTGTTATGATAGCACCTAATGTATATGAATCTGTAGCGACATGCATGAATTTCCTTACATGCCATAGGTGGCTCCATCTTAGACCCAAATTCATCTTTGAAATGAAGCAGTCATGGGTTTTTCAACTGCTGCCTACCATAAATCTACCTTAGTGGTCAGTAATGCATTGGGATTCCTACTGCTCCAAGTGCTACAAGATCAGCACTATTGGCAACCTTGTAAGTAGGGTCCCAGCCATTTGCTCACTGTGCAAATGTAATGCTGAATTCGGACACATCAATGTCATTCTGCCACAGGATGGCTACCTCAATAAGATTATTTTTGCTGTATGTCTAGTAGGCTCACGAAGAAGTCTAAAGCTATCATATATGGTCTTGAAAAGTACCCAAATTACCATAGAAAGGCAAGATATCTTAAAAGTTTGGGCAAAAGAAAAAACTATTATGCTCATACAATGCAGTAACAGTGAAGTGGTGTTTGTTACGAACAATATCGCAAATTAGTAACGTGGTGTAAGAAATTCAGTATTGGTGCAATACCAAGTATGTGAGCTGTACATCTCCAAGACTTATGGATCTAGTTTAAATGGTATATCCCTTTGGCTGTTCACAACAAGCAAACTACTAACTGCATCCGTAGAACACTGCCCAACATTAGATGTAAATCTTTGATTGGATAACATTTATAGTCGGAGAGATGTACAGCATGGAAACAGACTCTTCAGTCCAACTTGTCCATGCCGACTAGATATTCCAACCCAATCGAGTCTCATTTGCCAGCACCTGGCCCGTATCCCTTCAAACCCTTCCTATTCATCCATTCAGATGCCTTTTAAATGATGCAATTGTACCAGCCTCCACCATTTCCTCTGGAAGCTCATTCCATACATGCGCCACCCTTTGCATGAAAACGTTGCCTCTTGGGTCTCTTTTATATCTTTCCCCTCTCACCCTCTAGTTCTGGACTCCCCACTCCAGAAAAAAGACTCTGTCTATTTATCCTATCCATGCCCTTCGCAATTTTATAAACCACTAAGGAAAACAGCCTCTGCCTTTTCAACCCAATAATCCTGTAAATGTTAAGAATTATGATGACCAAATAATTTGAAACTGTCAGTTGGGCCTGCAGTGTGGCATGCATGTGTGTACTGGAAGCTCCATATATTAATATACAGGGCTGTGTTCTTTTCTGACAAAAGGAACATGTATGCACATAGTCTATTTCAACTTAACAAAGTAGGTGGTAACCATTCTCTGGTTCGATGTAAGGGCAATACCTTGATCAACCAAAATCAACTTGCTTGGTTTAAGGTTTAAAAAAAGCAGTACAGTTAAATCACTATCTAACTGGTTTAGCCTTGATAGCAATGCCTCCACAAATAAGAGTCCACTTGCTAAACAATGCCTTGACTCTTCTGTTATATAATGTGGTGCGTTCTCTTTGGATTGATGTTCTTTTGAATTGTCCTGATGAATGCATGATGAAAAGCTTTGACAAATGCCTTTTTAAGCAATACATTATGCTGAAGTTATGTAAAGAAAAATTATAAAGTAGCATAGTAGAAAATAATCTGTGTGGAATAAAGGAACAACTATTTAAAAGTACATTGCACAAATTACTGTAAGCAACAGCCCACGTTAGTAAGAACATTAAATATAGCAAACTGAGCACGAAGGGTTATTTGGAGAGGGATTGAATTGAAACTTGTAGACATATATTTTTGGTTATATCATACTTGTATTAGGCCATGCAATTCTGATCATCACATTTTAAAAAGAAAATAGAGTCACTATAGGCAGGTTGTTTTTTAAATAAAAGATTTACGAGAATAACAGAATTATGAGATTATTCCTATTGAAATGAGTGAACAGGCTTGGTCTCTTCTGTCCTGAAAAGAAAAGGCTTGATGGGCGATCTAACAAAGGTTTACAAAATTATGAAATGTCTTGGTAAACTAAACACAGTGTGTTTCCATTGTGGAGAGGGGCAATATAAAATGGTTACATAAATGTCAGATTGGGAATTCAAAAGAATGAGGAGTATATGGAGCTTGCTGCCACAGGATGAAGTGGTTGAGTCAATTTTGTAATAAGAGGCTAGATAAACTTCATCAGAAACCTCCTTTCCTAAGAGCAGGTGAGGTTTTGATGAGGTGGATGCTGAAATTATGTGGAAAACATGAATTGGGGACACAGTTAAACTTAAGGTGTCTTCTATTTAAGATGCAACAGAGCAATAATTTGTTTTTTTCTGAGACTTGAGAGTCTTTGGAACTCCCCCAGACAGTGTTGGAGGTAGGGTCATTGAATACAAGGAAGTCAATGGCTATTAGGGGTAGGTGAGAATGTGATGTGGAAACTATAATCAGATCAGCAATATTGTTATTGAATGGTGAGGCTGTAAGGGCTAAATGGTGTACTCCTACTCCTAGTTTGTATGATAGATTTTGCAGAAAGATGGGAGACTCCAGTTGAGCATAGATTAGCTGGCACAAATTGCTTGCTTCTGAACTGTGATCAGTTATGTAATACAAAATATATTGCTTTAGTTTTGAAGCATCGAATGAATTTGAAAATGTAAGAAATGCAAGTCCTTATAATCTAGGCTGACCCTTTACAGTAACATTGGGGAAATGCTGTCTTTTAGATTATATATTAATCCAAGCTATCTATTGTGATTTAGGTAGCCATTCAGAATCAGTGTCATCATTCAAAGAAGAACATAAAATTACCCGAAGTTCTTCCAATATTTTCCCTTCAATCATTATTAAATGATTATTCTTTTCATTGCAGTTAATTGGTTCTTGCAATATACAAATTAGGTATATTTCAATGAGAGTTGCTGCATCTCACATTGCGAGATAACAGTGACATTTAGTGCAACGCCATGTGAGTGCAAATTCCTTTTTGTCCTAATGTTGAATCAGTGCACTAGAGATCTGGATGCCCTAGTGCATGAATTGAAGAAAATTAATCTGCAGGTATAGGAAGTGATCAGAAAAGCTAACAGAATGTTATATTTTATTGCGAGGGGAATTGCAAGAGTGGTGAGGATATGTTTCAGTTATACAGGTCATTGACAATATCAAATCTGGAGTGCTGTGTGCAAAACTGGTCCTTAGGGAAGAATGTTAATGCATTAGAAGCAGCTCAGAGAAGGTTTACTAGACTAATACCTGGAATGAGTAGATTGCTTTATGAAGCAAGGCTAGATAGTCTGGGCCTGTATCATCTGTGGTTTAGAAGAGTCAGAGCTGACTTTATATTAGCATATAAAATCCTAAGGGGACTTGACTGAGTGGTTGTGGAAAGAATATTTCCTCTTGTGCAAAATTAGGGGTCATTGTTTAAAAATAAGGAGTTGTCCATTTAATTCAAGTGAGGATTTTTTTTCTCTGTGGGTTGAGAGTCTTTGGAATTCCCTTCCTCAAAAAGCTATTGATGAAGAATTTTAAAATATTTTAAGGCAGAGTTGGGTAGATTCTTGATTACCAAGGAGATGAAAGATCTTTTGGGCGTATTCAGGAAAGTGGAGTTGAGGTCAAAATCAGTTCAGCTAGAATCTTATTGAATTGTGAAGTAGGGCCAGTGCAGAGTGGCCTGTTCTTGTTCCTTGTTTGAATGTTTGTATAATACTGTTATGAAGCAGAAGGTGTTGGAGAAAGTCAGCAGAAGAGAGAGAAGCTATTCACATTTCAAGTCCAGCAGGACTTGTCTTCATATCGAAACATTAACTGAGTTTCTCCAGCGCTTTCTGTTTTTATTCAGGTTTTCAGCACCTGCAAAGCTTTGTTTTGATCTGAGAGTATAATACTATTAATTTAAGTTAATGCAATCACTGGCAAACCTGACGATATTAATTATCTTCAGTTTACTTTTCGGTCAGAACAAACTTCATAAATTTTGGGGAATATATGCTGAATAGGTACATAAATGTTCTGTCATCCTGTTGCAGAAAGGCAATCTGTAGTATTAAATAGTTTGCAAAATTGAACAGCTTATTTTTCCGAGGGGAAAGCGTCGTTACTCCTTGTGTTTATTGGACTTTTCATTGCTGAGCTTTGTAACAAAGCTCCCTTAAGCTCCTTAGAATTAGATTATACTACTGAAACAGAATGTACAACATTATATGCTTATTGATTTGGCCTGTCCAGTTTTTGTGCTTCTTTTCAGCAACCTCAGATAGTTAAGACATTGACATTGCCATTGGAAAATATAATCTCCAGATTTTAGGCAATACTTTTCAGGGCAAACCTGCAAAAGAATGAAAACTGGTCTCTTAATGTTTTATGTTAACATCTATTGCCCTGAAAATAACCATTTACAAAACAATTAAAGAGGGCACAGCCCACAAAAACAGCTTTGATATACAGGAAACTGAGACACAAATGCCACCATCATGCTGTGTGGCACTAATACCCATGCTAAATTGGATAGATTCAGACCAGATCGAGCAGCTGCAAAATGGGAGCCATGAGGCGCTGTGAACTCCCAGTAGCAACAGAATTACATTCAAACACTCTCTCAATGCTCATGTTCTGGTACATCCATTAATCTACCATTACTATTAAGTTAGGGGATCAACCCTAGTTCAGTGTGGAGTGCAGGAAAGCATGCTAGAGCAGCAGCAGGCATACGTAAAAATGACATATCAACCTGGTGAAGCTTCAGAACTGAACTAGGTGCTGTTTTCAATCTAACAATCAACTGATTAGATCAAAGCTCTGCAGTCCTGTCACGTCTCATCATTTATGGTAGCGAACAACTCAGCAACCAGTAGGATGAGGAAAAACTCTGCTAATATCCTAATCCTCAGTAATGAGTCAATCCAGTGTAAAAGGCAAGGCTGAAGCATTTGCAACCATCTTCAGAAAGTGCTGAGTGGATGAACCATCTTGGCCTGTTCCTGAGATACACTTAACTAGCAATAACCTATTCTCAAAAGCCCAGTTTGGCATTTGCAAGAGCCATTCGACTTCCTAACCTCATTATAGCCTTGGTGCTAATATAATAGGAAAAGAGCTGAACCCTTATGAAATGGGAGTGATTGCCTTCAACATCAAAGCAAGATTTGACTGAGGGTAGAATTGAAGAGCCTGGCAAAATTGAAGTGAATGGTAATTGGAGAAAGCTCTACTGGTTGGACTGATTTGGGGATGCTGGTGTTGGTCTGGGATGTACAAAGTTACAAATCACACAACAACAAGTTATAGTCCAAGTTTAATTGGAAGTCCTAGCTTTCGGATGGTCACAACTACCTGATGAAAGAGCGGCGCTCTGAATGCTAGTGCTTTCAATTAAACCTGTTGGACTATAACCTGGTGTTGTGTGATTTGTAACTACTGGTTGGAGTTTTACCTAATACAAAGGAAGATAATTGTGGTTGTTGGAGATCAATCAATTCAGTCCCTAGACATTGCTGCAGGAGTTCCACAGTGTAGTGTCCTAATCTCTTCTGTCTTCACCTGCATGATTAATGACCTTCCCTCCATCATTAGGTTTGAAATGGGGATGTTCACTGGTAGTTGTATTCTGTCTAGTACTAATTTACAGCACCCTGGAAACTGAAGCAAGAAGTGCTCATCTGAGTAAGACTTGGACAGCGCACAGACTTGGTCTGATAAAGCAGCAGATAATGCTTATGCCATATGAATGTCAAGCAATGTGCTTCCAATAAGAGAAAATCTCTCAATGCCATTACTAAATCCCTGATTATCTACTTCTGGGGATTACTTTTGATCAGAAACTTAACTGAACTAGCTACATAAATATTATGACTATACGTGTAGCTCAAAGGCAAGGAGTTCTGCAGCAGATTATTCATTGGTCCCCAAAACCGGTTTACCATTTAAATATAAGAGGAAAATTAGGAGTGTGATAGAATACTCTCTACTTGCTTGGCTCAGAGGAGCTCCAACAACTCTCAAGAAGATCAATACCAGCCAGGACAAAGCAGCCTGCTTGATTGTCACCCCATCTATCATCTTAAATGTTTACTTGCCCTCCTACCAAAGCACATTCACAGCAGTGCGTGCTTTTACAAGAAGCACTGCAGCAACTTGACAAGCTTTTTGTCGACAGCACCTTACAACAGTAACGTCTTCTCCAAGAAGGGCGAAGATAGAGGGTTCATGGGAACACCAAATTGCTTTCTGAACCACACGCTTTCTTGACTTGAGAGACTTTATGAGGGTGGTTTCACAATCATTAACTGTACCCAAATCTGGAAGTATGCCTAGTGGTATTATCACTAGATTGTTAATCTAGTTCTGCAGACCCAAGTTCAAATCCTGCCACAGCAGATGGTGGAATTTGAATTCAGTGAAAAAAAAATCTACTGATTGCCATGAAATCATTTTTGATTGTCAAGACTAAACCATCTGGTTCACTAATGTCCTTCAAGGAAGGAAATCTGCCATTCTCACCTGGTCTGGCCTACATATGACTCCAGTTCCACAGCAATGTGGTTGACTCTCAATTGCCCTCTGAAATGGCCTAGCAAGGCATTCAGTTGTACTAATTGCTACAGACACTTAAATGGCATAAGTTATCCAAATTTCATACAGTTTTCTATGATGTTCATTGTTTATTAAAAATCTGTTTCGGGCAAAAGCCCTTCATCAGGAATAGAGGCAGAGTGCCTGCAAAGTGGAGAGATGAATGAGGGGGGTGGGTGTGGGAGAAAGTAGCATAGGGTACAATGGGTGAATGAGGGTAGGGATGAATGTGATAGGTCAGGGTGGAGGGGATAGGTGGAAAGGAAGATAGGCAGGTAAGACAGGTCATGGGCAGGGTGCTGAGCTGGAAGGTTGGAGCTGGGGTGAGGTGGGGAAGGGGAAATGAGGAAGCTGGTGAAGTCCACTATTCCTGAAGAAAGGCTTTTGCCCGAAATGTCGATTTTCTTGCTCCTCGGATGCTGCTGACCTGCTGTGCTTTTCCAGCACCACTCTAATCTAGACTCTGGTTTCCAGCATCTGCAGTCCTTGTTTTTACCGCTTATTAAAAGCCAGTCTATTAGCAATGTTTAAGAGGAGGGCTCCCAGCCAGATATTTTCTGGAGTGTTGTTCCCACCACATGAATGACAATACTGTGCAAACCTCTACCAGTTGATGAAGAAAAGAAACTTTCAAATTCCATTAGATTGGCCTGAAATCAATCCTGAAAGCTAAATTTACAACATTTGTAACCCATTATTGCAAAATATTAAAGACTGTGAACGCAGACAGGATAGATAGAATTAAGAGGCAGATCAGCCATGAATGAAGGGACTGGATTAGAGGTCAAAGTAACCTTCATCCTGTCTGTGTTGTGATCATGTATGATGCTTCCACAAAAGTAATGTGGATCAGCCACAATCAGCCAAAATTAAACATAAGTTTGCAGTTATGCTTAAGTCAGTCTGAAATGTTACTGCCTTGAAGAAATTAGCAAAAATAGGAATTGAGTTTGCACATGTTTTTTTAAAAAAAACTGAGCTGCATTTTGTTCAGCACATTTTTCAGTTTATAATGTGAATTTCTTTCAAAGACTTTGTTTAGCCTTTGTAGCCAACATGGTTTATTTTCAATTCCTCTTTTATTAATAAAGTGTAAGTGTTAGAATTTAAAAACCTTTAATATTCTTTTCCCTCAGGGTGAGGTGGGTTTTGTATTGGGATTAAGGTTGCAAGTTGTTGTACGGGAGGAGTGGGTGGGAAAGGTTGGCAAAAGTGGGTTGGTAGGTACAGAGATGTGAATAAACTCAGAAATTGAAATTAGAGCTTAATTAGTTGAAAAGATGTTTGAGAAGGGAAAGTGGGAGAGAGATGAGTCAATCACATTATAAAGTTTCCATTTGGATCAACAAATATGGGAACAATTGAGGTGTCTTTTGTCGTCTTGATGATATGTGAGTAGGTGCATGAAGAGTAGGTGTCCATTAGCACAGTTAGCTGGATGGCTGATTTGTGGTACAGAATGATGGCAACCGTATGGGTTCAATTCCTGAACCAGCTGAGGTCACCATGATGGCCTCTTCTCAAGTTCTCCCGTCACGTGAGGTATGATGACCCTCAGGTTAAACTGTCACCTGCTATCTCTAATGATAGGAATGTGGTAACTTTATCTTTAGTTGGAGGACATTCCAACCAGGTCAGATTGTTTCCTTATCCTGCATTGACATTAGCCATGGACTTAATAACTAGCAAACAAGAGCACTGACTGATCATTCTTTTCTTCTCTGTACCACGTTTGTTGTGTCACATTGGAGCCGCCTCACTCTCTTTCACCACCACTCTCTACACAGTAACAAATGTACTTTTCTTATCATTTCTTTAATATAGAAAAATGTCCCAAAGCACTTCAAAAAGGTGTAATCAAATAGATATACTCAAAGCTAAAGAAAAATGTGTTAGGACGGGTGTAAACTTATTCAAAGAGCTTGGTTTAATAAAGGTCTGAAAGAAGGAGAATGGAGAGGGTTAAAGAGAATTCCTGAGTTATGAACATAAAAAGCCATAAGATACTGCAACCAAAGATGAGTTGATGGGAAAGGGGGATGCACAATGTTGGAACTTAAACTTAGAAATTTTGTAACTGTATTTGAACATTGCAGAACTAGTTGCCGATGAGAAAAGTAGTGATGGATGAAGGAGATAAATTAATAGGATATGAACAGCATGCTTTATGACTCAAATTTGGTTTTTTAAAAAAAGCATTAAACCAGTAGAGTTTGTAGAAGGCAAAGGCATAGATTAATGTTTGAGTGGCAGATGGCCTAAGGTAGGTTGTGTTCTGGTAGTGGAATTAAACGGTCTTTACAACAAAGTAGTTATGGATCGAGAATTCCATGGAATCAAATAAAATTTGAATTTGTGAGCTGTATGGATACAAAAACAATGATCTTCTCAATGATTAATTGGAGGGAATTGAAGTTCATCCAAGATTGGTAGTCTGACCAGACAGAGCTAGTGGCAGGATTTAAATAAGTGCTGGAAAAAGGGACCTATCTGAAGGTTTGGGACAGTCTCCATGTCCGTAAAGTTTTGTATGCAGATGAGGATAAAATCATGGTTATTTTTCTTGGGGAAGCTCTACAGGTAACTGGTAGGATAGAAGAAATCATTGCTGAAAATGCCTGGCTGTGATTGAATTTTTAAGAGTGGGATCAAATGGGAACAATCCCATTGAGCTGTTCAGAAGTTAAGTGGAAATTATTGGTGTGGTCAACCATGTCAAATATTGCAGGAGGGATAATGTACAATGGACACCGATTCAGTTTGTTAGAATGTGATTAGGCTTAAACAAGACTGACCAAGTCTGTGTACACCAGTGACATAGTAGGCAGTGCTGTTTTGAGCCCAGAATATACTGAATGTAATTTTTTAATGGTTGCCTCATCAGACAAGGCAGTCTTATCATCCATTATTTGGAGATGTCGGTGTTTAACTGGGGTGTACAAAATTAAAAATCACACAACACCAGGTTGTGGTCCAACAGATTTAATTGGAAGCACACTGGCTTTCGGAGCGACGCTCCTCCCATCAGGTGATAGTGGAGGGCTTGATTGTAACACAGAATTTATAGCAAAAATTTAGTGTGATGTAACTGTAAATTATACATTAAAAAATTAATTGTCTGTTCAGCCTTTCATCTATTAGAATACAGTGATAGTTTTACTTCTTTCATGTGTAAATCATAAAACCTTTTTTTTTAAAGTTGCATTCTCGGGTTAGCTGTTAACAATGGTGATAGCTAGACAATATGTTGAAGGTGTTGGCCCCCTGTGTTCTCTGTCTATGCCATGATGTTTAGATTGATTCTAATCTAAAAAGTGAGAAAACGGAGTTTTATATAAATTCATGCAGTTTTTGAGCTCCGAGTTCTACAAGAATGCATGCAGTTTTTGAGCAAAGTGTAATGTAACTCTGCAAGTACAAATTCACCCCACAAAATATGTGTGCATATGGGTCTTTGTCTGTGTGTGTGTGTGTGTGTGTGTCTGTCTGTCTGTCTGTCTGTCTGTCTGTCTGTCTAGGGTGGGGGTTGTGAGTGTGAGAAAGTGTGTGTGCGCACTCACACATGCACCCCCTCACAGACTTAAGACACTCTGCACTCACCACACACATACACGCGCACACACAACCCCCACCCCAGACAGACAGACAAAGACCCACATGCGCGCACACATTTTGTGCGGTGAATTTGTACTTGTAGTTACATTGTATTTTGCTCAAAAACTGCATGAATTTATGTAAAACTCCGTTTTCTCACTTTTTAGATTAGAATCGATCTAAACATCAGGTCATAGACAGAGACACAGGAGGTCAACACCTTCAACATATTGTCTAGCTATCAACATTGTTTACTGCTAACCCAAGAATGCTACTATTTAAAAAAAGTTTTGTGATTTACACATGAAAGAAGTGAAACTATCACTGTATTCTAACAGATGAAAGGCTTAACAGACAATCAGTTTTTCAATGTATAATTTCAGTTACATCACACTGTAAATTTTTGTTAGAAATTCTGTGTTACTATCGAGCCCTCCACTATCACCTGATGAAGGAGCATCGCTCCGAAAGCTAGTGTGCTTCCAATTAAACCTGTTGGATTATAACCTGGTGTTGTGTGATTTTTAATTTTATCATCCATTGTTTGATACATGGTCCATGCTGGTTCCCACACATTTAGTTGGTGTATGTCAAAGTCAAACTGGGATCTGCAAATTTATTTTTTTTTGTTTTCCATTAAGTTACTGCAGTTTACCAGTTCAGCAAGAACAGTATTTGATCACGCCAGTAGTTGCTTCATTGTGACACTGTTTCAAAAAGGATAGTTGACAATAGCCAATGTAGCTGAAAATGTGTTACTGGAAAAGCGCAGCAGGTCAGGCAGCATTCCTGAAGAAGGGCTTATGCCCGAAACATCGAATCTCCTGTTGCTTGGATGCTGCCTGACCTGCTGCGCTTTTCCAGCAACACATTTTCAGCTCTGATCTCCAGCATCTGCAGACCTCACTTTCTCCTCGAAGAATAGCCAATGTAGAGTTGGTGGTTTATGCTGATGAATGATCAGAAAAGTATTCCTAAATATAAAGATGTTGTTTGATACGCTAATGATTATTACTGAGTAATGGATAGATCTAGAAAAGCGCAGCAGGTCAGGCAGCATCCAAGGAGCAGGAGAATTAACGTTTCAGGCATGAGCTCTACTTCAGGAATGAGGAAAGTGTGCCAAGCAGGCTAAGATAAAAGGTAGGGAGGAGGGACTTGGGGAGGGGCATTGGAAATGCGATAGGTGGAAGGAGGTTTCTGGGCAGAGGAGATGACCTGGGGTGTGCAGTGAGAGAGGGACTCACTGAAATCCTTGTAGAGGGAGGAAGAGAGCTGCTTCAAGAAAGGCATGCTTGTAAGAACCTCCTTCCACCTATCGCATTTCCAACGCCCCTCCCCCAAGTCCCTCCTCCCTACCTTATATCATAGCCTGCTTGGCTCACTTTCCTCATTCCTGAAGAAGGGCTCATGCCCAAAATGTCGATTCTCCTGCTCCTTGGATGCTGCCTGACCTGCTGCATTTTTCCAGCAACACATTTTCAGCTCTGATCTCCAGCATCTGCAGTCCTCACTTTCTCCCAATGGATAGATCTATTTAACTATAGAGTGTGATGCGGACTTGACCTTATTCTGACTTCTTTATTCTGACACCAGCAAAACCGTGATACAAATATTTGGTATGCCAAAGAATGTTGATTTCTTGCAGCTTTCAGAGTCGCCATTTTACATTCAGAATATATTTATTCATCGACTTCCTTTGCTGAAGTATTTTGAGTTCAAGGAAATATCAGTAGGAGGCTGCTAGGATGACACTTTGGTGGGGGGCAAGGACAGTGTAACAAAACAACCGAGAAAAACTAGAAGGGAGTGTATAAATTACAATAGCTGGAGATTGCAAAATGTAATGCAACTTTTAGAACTTCTATTTTTCTTACTTACACTGTTTTCATTTTCTGTCTGCCAGGTGTTGTATATATGAGTGGCCGTGTTTATGCAGTGGGAGGATTCAATGGGTCACTGAGAGTCCGGACTGTGGATGTGTATGATGCAGTAAAGGACAACTGGACATCCATTGCCAGTATGCAAGAGAGACGAAGTACTCTTGGAGCAGCAGTGTTAAATGATTTACTCTATGCTGTCGGTGGATTTGATGGGAGTACAGGTACAGTGGGTTATCCGTGAAATGCTTTTACCCTTTCTCCATCTGAGTTCCTCTTCATTTTACAAGTCTATTCACTGCTTACAGAAAATAAAGTTTAAAAATCACACAACACCAGGTTATAGTCCAACAGGTTTATTTGGAAGTACAAGTTTTCAGAGCACTGTGCCTTCGTCAGGTGGGGCAGGATCATAAGACACTGAATTTATGGTAAATGATCCTGCCCCACGAGCTACCTGCTGAAGGAGCGATGCTCTGAAAACTTGTGTGGATTTTTAACTTTGTCCATCCCAGTCCAACACAACACCTCCACATTATTATGGAAAATACATGATTTAATTCTTATTTGTAATAATAGAGGGTTGTAGCTTGATGAAATCTATCACCTTCATGAGAGTTTAGAAGAATGAGGGGGATATCTCATAGAAACCTACAAACTTCTAAAGGGTAAACGCAGGAAGGATACCCCTGATCACCACTGAGTCCAGAACCAGGGATCACAGTTTACGGTAGGCCACATAAGACTGAGCTTAGGAGAAATTCCTTCACCTAGAAAATGGTGAACCTGTAGAATTCTCTGCCACAGAAGGTGGTTGAGGCCAAAACATTGTGTGTTTCTGGATGGAGTTGCATATAGTTGTTAGGGTTAAAAGGATCAAAGGGTATGAAGAAAAAGTGAGAACAGGGTATTGAGTTGGATGATCGGTCATGATCGTAATGAATGGTGAGCAGGCTCAATGGGCCGAATAGCCTATTCCTTCCATTTCTCTGTTTTGTATCAGTAAGCCCCATCAAAGGTCACTCTTATGTTATCACAAAGTGAGGGAAACTACTTAGCTTGTTTTGATGCATGCACATTTAATCTTAAAGTTGCCTTATGTCATCCAACTATTTTGCATAAACATTGGTTTTCATCTGAAATAGTTCACCTCGACGTCTGTTCCAGGTGTTGAGCATTCTTGAATAGGCAAGAGGCTTTTCTTGTTGTTCATCCTGTGTTCTTTCAGAAACTGAAAGGGGGTGCCATACAGAGGTTTATAAAATCATGAGAGGTATGGATAGGGTGAATAATCAAGGTCTTTTCCCCAGGGCAGGGGAGTTGAAAACTAGATGGCATAGGTTTTAAGGTGAAGGGGAAAGAATTAAAAGGGATCTAAAGGGGCAACCTTTTCATACAGAGAATGGTGCATGTATAGAATGAACTGCCAAAAGGAGGTGGTGGAGGCTGGTACAATGGCAACATGTAAAAGGATGGGTATATAAATAGGAAGAGTTTAGATTAATATGGGACTAGATTAATTTAGGATCTCTGGTCTGCATAGATGAGTTAGACCAAAGGGTCTGTTTCTGTGTTGTACATCTCTGACTATTTTATAATCCAGTTTATTTTGTATATTCTTGTTGTTGGCCATTGTAACAAATATATTAACATTACTGAAGGTACTTATCATTTGTCTCAATTTCTCTTGTGATTGCAGCTGTCATGCCTTAGAACAAGTAGGAACAAACATATAATTGAAAAGATGTTCAAGCATATTTTTGCAAACTGACTCTGTCCAATTAGCACTGTCACCTTATTTTTCACAATTCATTCTATCTCCTAAGGCTTGCATTTCACTAAAGGAATATTCTTAATCCTCATGTATTTTCATCCAGATCTGTTTGTTCATTTAATAAGAAAAATCTTTGATTTTATGCTCGTATTACCTTTAGTTCCAGAAATGAAATGATTATACCATTTTTTTTTCCCACTGTTAAGTAGGATTATCTTCAGTGGAGGCGTATAATTACAAAATCAATGAATGGTTTTTTGTGGCACCCATGAACACAAGAAGAAGTAGTGTTGGTGTTGGAGTTGTGGAAGGTAAGAGGAAAAGATGACGGGTGTTTTATCGCCCAATGTGTTTCCTGAAAAGATTGCTATTCCAACTATTATTCAGTAAAGATAGAAATGAAAGGAATGTACTTGATCTTTGAGTCCTATGTCTATGTTGTGTAATAATTTCAATAAAATGAAAATAATTCATTTTTCATCTTAACTCTGACTCTTTAAATTGTTAAAATTCAATCCTGATGATGTAAATTTAGGCATTGTTGTAGAGGCCCCTTAGTGGAAAGTTAGCTTTTAATTCAATGAAAAGTCCAATCAGACATAATTTATTGTTTTCTAAAGCAAACGGTCAATTTAAAGATTATTCTTTTATAGTTTTTTTTAAAATGGGACAGTTCTCCTGAAGGCTGTAAGTCATCATGTGGCCTTTTACCTTGTGCATGCTAAATGTGTGTTTATCATGAAGATGATGTCTCTGGTATCATATAGCACGATAACACAAAAATTCAAACCTGCACAGCAGGTGAGAAATGCACACATGGCACTACACCCACAGCATGTTCTGATTGAGAAAACAATATAAATGTGAGTTTCTCAAAGATTAGTGAATTGGTGTTGATGATTTCAAACCCCACATGCATCCAGAGACCCTCCTTGATTGATTGTGTAATTTTGTTTTTGATCTTTCCTTTTTTGTGAAAGCATCTTGCATCTCCCACATTCAGGATCCACATTTAAATTGTTCTTCTTTGATATATCTTTGCTTTTAGTTGGAGAATAGAGAGTATTGAAATCCATTTCCTCCAAATTAAGGATATTTTGTTTAAACATTGGATTTTTGCAAGCGTGGTTGGAACTTTTTATTTACTATATGTTTCCTTATTTTTCCAAGTGTTCATTGCATTGATTAATATAATATGTAATGATTAATTACATATTATTACATATTATTACATATTATATGTTAGAGTTAGAAATTCATGAATTATGTTAGTTGCAAATTATTCACACAAAAAAATCAGGAACAGCATTTACAATTCCAGTCTACTCAAGTTTAATAATCAATCAGCTTTCTAGACTTCAGGAAGGAGGTATCCAGCCAAATCATTTAAACTGAATGATCACCTGTATTCTAAACTTAAGTTGTGAGACAGTCCTGGGGATAAATTCCTTTGTGGAAATCTTTTACTCCAGCTGTTCTAACCTATGCCCCAAATATTTAAAGACCGAAGCATTTTAAAGATGCTTCTACACCGAACAGTAATTGCTACTTGGGATTAACCAACAACATGCTGAATGGGTAGGGAAGGAAAACACTGAATTGTACTCAGGACTTTGTATAAAATTGAATACAATCTTATGTGGATTCTGGAAATCTGAAATCAAGATGTAAAATGCTGGAAATACTCATCAGGTCTGGTAGTATCTCTAGAGACAGAAACAAGTGTGAATACTTCAGATTTATGTCTTTCATCACTTCTGGCATTTAGGTTTGCTCACTTGCTTGCATTTTGTCTCTCTTTTGCTCCCCTAATCTTTCTTTATTTCCTGATCTCTCCTTGATTGAACAACTAGTATAGAACAAGAAACAGAACTGTATTTAACAATTTTGAAATGTATGTGTTGATTGTTCATATACCTTCTATCTCCTTAGGCAGGTTGTATGCAGTAGGTGGCTACGATGGAGCATCACGCCAATGTCTTAGCACTGTCGAAGCATATAATCCAGTCAGCAACGAATGGACATATGTTTCAGACATGAGTACACGTCGTAGTGGTGCAGGTTTGATTTTTGCATTTCTTTTTGGTGTGATGTGTTTTAATTTACATGCTTCTGTTTGTCTTTTAAAATTGATCAAACATTATTTCAAATAAAATCTAACCTGAAGTCAGCATGAGTGTGTAAAAGGCCAATCATGGTTAACAAATCTGGTGTTTTTTTTTGGGAGTCTAACTAGTAGAATAGATCAGGAAGAACCAGTGGAAACTGTTTATTTGGGTATGACAGTGGTACAGGGCCTTGGTGAGATCACATTTGGAGTATTGCATGCAGTTTTGGTCTCCCTGCTTAAGAACAGACATCCTTACCATAGAGGGAATGCAGCAGAAGTTCACTATACTGATGGCAAGGATGATAGGACTGTCCTATGATGAGAGATTGGTTTGATTGGATCTGTATTCTCTGGAGTTTAAAAGGAAGGGAGGGGCGCTGATTGAAACATATGAAGTTCTAACAGGTCTGGACAGACTCAGTGCAGGAAGTGTGTTTTCCTTTTTTGGACATCTAGTAGCACTGTAGTGAAATCATCAAGTGACATCCTTCGTGATTGTTAACTTGGAAAATTGGGTCTGTCTGTTGATTTTAATATGATTGACCACGTGATCATCTGTCACTGTATCCAGCTGGGTGAAACTGCATGCACCTAGTTTTGTTATTATTTATTCAGTTGTAGTCCGAGAACCATCTGAAGTGGCTTCTGACTTTGCTCCTGAACTGACACAAGGTACATATGGATACTTCCTTGACCACCTGACCTTCAGTTTCTGAATTACATGCAACCAATTGGTGATCTCATTCAAAACACATCAAATTATATATAATGGTGACACCCCACTATCTTAACACTATCTTTCTTGGTTCCTCAAATTGTCTCTAAATTGTCATGCTGCTTATTAGTTATTCTGTACTGAATGAGCAGAAATTTCCTCAAATTAAATATTGGGGAGATCATTTTTAGGCCTTGCCACTTCTCAGCTACTCTCCCTTTGGCACCTATTAGGTGCCATTATTAAAGATGTCCAAGCTCGGAGTCATGAAGTCAGACAGCTCGGAAACAGACGCTTTGGTCTAACCAGTCCATGCCAACCACAAACCCAAATTAAACTATCCCCACTGTCAGTGCTTGATCCATATCCCTTCAAACATTTCTTATTCATGTACTCATCTAAATGTTTTTTAAGTGATGTAACTGTACCCACATCCACCACTTCCTCAGCAGTTCATTCCACACACAAACCACTCTTAAAGAAAACACCTGTCTCTCGTCTTTTTAAAAACTTTCTTCTCACCTTAAAAATCTGACTCCAAGTCTTGAAATCCCACACTCTAGTGAAAAGGCCCCTGCTATTTGCCTTATCAATACCCTCATGATTGTACAGACATCTAGAAGGTCACCACTCAACTTCCTATGCTCCAGTGAAAAACATCCCAGCCTATCCAGTTTCTATCTATAACTCAAACCCTTCACGCTCAGCAACATCCTTGTAAATCTCTTCTGAGCCCTCTCCAGCTTAATAATAATCCTTCCTATAACAGGGCAATCAGAACTGCGCACAGTGGTCCAGAAGAGGCCCAATCAATGTTTTATAACCTTCACATAACTTCCCAACTCCTATATGCAAAGGTCTGAGCAAAGAAGGAAGGCATGCTAAATGCCTTTTAACTATCCTATCTACATGTTATGCAAACTTCAAAGAATCAAAGGATGTTGTGGAACTTGAAAGAGTTTGGAAAAGGTTTTACAAGGATGTTGCCAGAGTTGGAGGGGTTGGGCTATCGGGAGAGGCTGAATCGGGTGGGGCTGTTTTCCCTAGAGCGTCGGAGGCTGAGGGATGATCTTACAGCGGTTTATAATATCATGAAGGTCATGGGTATGGTAAATACCTAGGGTTGGGAATCCGGAACTGGGGGACATATGTTTCGGGTGAGAGGAGAAAAAATTAAAAGAGACCTCAGGCGCAACTTTTACATGCAGAAAGTGGTACGCGTATGGAATGGGCTGCCAGAGCATGTGTTGGAGGCTGGTACAATTACAACATTTAAAACTCATCTGGATTGACATATGAATAGGAAGGGTTAGAGGGATATGGGCCAACTGCTGGCAAATGGGTCTGGATTAGTTCAATTCAGGATATCTGGTCAGCATGCACGATTTGGACCGAAGTGTCTGTTTCCATGCTGTATATCTCTGTGATAGTTATGTACCTGAACACCAAGGTCTCTCTGTTCTACAACACTACCCAAGGCCCTACTTTTAATTGTATAAGTCCTGCCCTTGTTTGTTTTACCAAAGCAGGTCAATTAGAAAACATTAATGTAATCAAGCAGAATCAACATGGTTTGAAAATGAAATTATTACAACCAGTTTATTAGCGTTCTTTAAGGAAGTAGCACATGCTTGGATAAAGAGGAACTGGTGGAGGTACTGTACTTAGATTTTCAGAAGGCATTTGTTAACGAGCCAAATCAAACATCAAACATCATTGCAGAAAATAAAAGCTTATAATGTGGTAGGGGGTTGGGGCAAGATGGTAACATTTTGGCAGAGTTGGAAGTTTGGCAAGCTAACAGAAGGTGGGAAGTGAGCTTAAATGGATCATTTCTGATTGGCTGGATGTAATGAGAGGACTCATTGCTGAGGTCTCAATTTTTTACAAATTTACGTAAGACACTTAGATGAAGGGACTTGAAGTATGGTTGCTCAGTTCACAGGTAAGCAAATTAATTGTGATTTAATTTGAATTAATGTATTACGGTCACATTTACCGAGGTACAGTGAAAGTGTTGTCTTAGGTCCTTTACAGGCAGATCAAACTAAACAGTTGCACCAGGGTAACAACAGAGTATAGGATACAGTGTTACAACTGCCAAGAAGGTGCAGAGAGAAAGATCAGCATTGTCATTTAAGATGTCCATTCAAACATGTGATCACACTGGGAAGAGGACATAAGGAAGATATAAAGGAATGTAGTTAGCTTAATTGAGTGGGCAAACACCTATAATCTGTGAAAATGAAAAGCTGTCCATTTCAATCAGGAGAATAAAAATATTATCTAAATGGTGAGATGCAGAGAGATCTAGATACTGTAGTGTGTGACTTCCAGATTAGTATGCAAGTGCATCAGTATTTACTGTGGAAAAGGACATGCAAGATATAGAATGTAAGGAAATAGATGGTGACACCTTGAAAAATGTCCATATTACAGAGGAGGAAATGCTGGATGTCTTGAAACACACAAAAGTGGATAAATCGCCAGGACCTGATCAGGTGTACCTCCGAACTCTGTGGGAAGCTAGGGAAGTGATTACTGGGCCCTTGCTGAGATATTTCTTTCATCAATAGTCACAGGTAAGGTACTAGAAGACTGGAGGTTGGCTAACGTGGTGCCACTGTTTAAGAAAGGTGGTAAGAACAAAACAGGGAACTATAGACCGGTGAGCTTGACATCGGTGGTAGGCAAGTTGTTGGAGGGAATCCTGAGGTGCAAATGTGTTGCTGGTTAAAGCACAGCAGGTTAGGCAGCATCCAAGGAATAGGAAATTCGACGTTTCGGGCATAAGCCCTTCATCAGGAATGAGGAGAATGTGCCAAGCAGGCTAAGATAAAAGGTAGGGAGGAGGGACTTGGGGGAGGGGCGATGGAGATGTGATAGGTGGAAGGAGGTCAAGGTGAGGGTGATAGGCCGGAGTGGGGTGGGGGCGGAGAGGTCAGGAAGAAGATTGCAGGTTAGGAGGGCGGTGCTGAGTTGAGGGAACTGACTGAGACAAGGTGGGGGGAGGGGAAATGAGGAAACTGGAGAAATCTGAGTTCATTCCTTGTGGTTGGAGGGTTCCCAGGCGGAAGATGAGGCGCTCTTCCTCCAGCCGTCGTGTTGTTATGTTCTGCCGATGGAGGAGTCCAAGGACCTGCATGTCCTCGGTGGAGTGGGAGGGAGAGTTAAAGTGTTGAGCCACGGGGTGGTTGGGTTGGTTGGTCCGGGCGTCCCAGAGGTGTTCTTTGAAGCGTTCCGCAAGTAAGCGGCCCGTCTCCCCAATATAGAGGAGGCCACATCGGGTGCAGCGGATGCATTAAATGATGTGTGGAGGTACAGGTGAACTTGTGACGGATATGGAATGATCCCTTGGGGCCTTGGAGGGAAGTGAGGGAGGAGGTGTGGGCGCAAGTTTTACATTTCCTGCAGTTGCAGGGGAAGATGCCGGGAGTGGAGGTTGGGTTGGTGGGGGGTGTGGACCTGACGAGGGAGTCACGAAGGGAGTGGTCTTTGCGGAACACTGATAGGGGAGGGGAGGGAAATATATCCCTGGTGGTGGGGTCCGTTTGGAGGTGGCGGAAATGACGGCGGATGATACGTTGTATACGGAGGTTGGTGGGGTGGTAGGTGAGAACCAGTGGGGTTCTGTCTTGGTGGCGGGTGGAGGAGCGGGAAGTGGAGGAGATGCGGTGGAGGGCATCGTCAATCACGTCTGGGGGGAATCTGCGGTCTTGAAGAAGGAGGCCATCTGGGCTGTGCGGTGTTGGAACTGGTCCTCCTGTGAGCAGATGCGGCGGAGACGAAGGAATTGGGAATATGGGATGGAGTTTTTACAGGGGGCAGGGTGGGAGGAGGTGTAGTCCAGGTAGCTGTGGGAGTCAGTCGGTTTATAGTAGATGTCTGTGTTGAGTCGGTCGCCCGAGATAGAAATGGAAAGGTCTAGGAAGGGGAGGGAGGAGTCTGAGACAGTCCAGGTGAATTTGAGGTCGGGATGGAAGGTGTTAGTAAAGTTGATGAACTGTTCAACCTCCTCATGGGAGCACGAGGCAGCGCCGATACAGTCATCGATGTAGCGGAGGAAAAGGTGGGGGGTGGTGCCAGTGTAGTTGTGGAAAATGGACTGTTCCACATATCCTACGAAGAGACAGGCATAGCTGGGGCCCATGTGGGTGCCCATGGCAACTCCTTTAGTTTGGAGGAAGTGGGAGGATTGGAAAGAGAAGTTATTCAGGGTGAGGACCAGTTCAGTCAGTCGAAGGAGGGTGTCAGTGGAAGGGTACTGGTTGGTGCGGCGGGAAAGGAAGAAGCGGAGGGCTTTGAGTCCTTCGTGATGGGGGATGGAGGTGTACAGGGACTGGATGTCCATCGTGAAAATAAGGCGTTGGGGACCGGGGAAGCGAAAATCCTGGAGGAAGTGGAGGGCGTGGGTGGTGTCCCGAACGTAGGTGGGGAGTTCTTGGACTAAAGGGGACAGAACCGTGTCAAGGTATGCGGAGATGAGTTCGGTGGGGCAGGAGCAGGCTGAGACAATGGGTCAGCCGGGGTAGTCAGGTTTGTGGATTTTGGGCAGGAGGTAGAAACGGGCGGCACGGGGTTGTGGGACTATGAAGTTGGAGGCGGTGGATGGGAGATCCCCTGAGGTGATGAGGTTATGGATGGTCTGGGAGATGATGGTTTGGTGGTGGGAGGTGGGGTTGTGGTCAAGGGGGCGATAAGAGGAGGCGTTTGGCCTCAGCGGTATAAAGGTCGGTGCGCCAAACTACTACCGCGCCTCCCTTGTCTGCTGGTTTGATGGTGAGGTTGGGATTGGAGCGGAGGGAGTGGAGGGCTGCACGTTCTGAGGGTGAGAGGTTGGAGTGGGTGAGAGGGGTGGACAAGTTGAGTCGGTTAATGTCGCGGCGGCAGTTGGCTATAAATAGATCGAGGGCGGGTAAGAAGCCAGCACGGGGTGTCCAGGTGGATGGGGTGCATTGGAGGCGGGAGAAGGGGTCGTCAGAGGGTGGGTGGGAGTCTTGGTTGTGAAAGTAGGCACGGAGGCGAAGGTGGCGCAAGAATTGTTCAATATCTCGCTGCGTGTTGAACTCATTGATCCGAGGGCGTAGGGGAATGAAGGTGAGGCCCCTGCTGAGGACTGATCTTTCATCCTCAGAGAGGGGGAGGTCTGGAGAGATGGTGAAGATCCGGCATGGCTGGGAGCTAGGACCTGGTGTGGGACTGGAGCTGGGGGTGGGGGCGGGGTTAGGGGCAGGGACAGAGATCGACGTAGGGGCGGGGATAGACGTGGTGACGTTGCTCGGTGTGGGGGTGGGGTCAAGCGTGGGGGCGGGGTCATGCGTCGTGATAGAAATAAGCGTGGGGGCGGGGTTACGTGTGGTGGCGAAAGTCGGCGTGGGGCGGAGAAACCTGAGGCGTTGTGGTCCTGCAGGTTAGTGATGTCAGTGGGGGCGGAAGTGGCTGTGGCGACGGCAACCGAAGGGGCGGAAATGGTTGTGGCGACGAAAGAACCGTAGTCATTCCCGGTAGCCGCAGGTGCCGCGAGTCCGTTGGCGATTGTCCTGGCGATCGTGGAAGCGGTTGTCTGTGCGGTGATCGCCGGGGTGGTTGTTTGGGTGGCGATCGCGGAGGCTCCGAGGTCGGTGGGGGCGGAAGTGACATCACGGTCGGCAGCGGCCGTTGGTGCCGCGGGCGCTGTAGCGGCCACGTGTGTAATGGGAATCCTGAGGGACAGGATGTACATGTATTTGGAAAGGCAAGGACTTATTAAGAATAGTTAACATGGCTTTGTGCATAGGAAATAATGTCTCACAAACTTGATCGAGTTTTTTGAGGAAGTAACAAAGAGGATTGATGAGGGTAGAGGGGTAGAAGTTATCCAAATGGACTTCAATAAGGCATTCGACAAGGTTCCCCATGGGAGACTGGTGAGCAAGGTTAGATCTCATGGAATACAGGAAGAACTAGTCATTTGCATACAGAACTGGCTCAAAGGTAGAAGACAGTGGTGGTGGTGAAAGGTTGTTTTTCAGACTAGAGGCCTGTGACCAGTGGAGTGCCACAAGAATCGGTGCTGGGTCCACTACTTTTCATCATTTATATAAATTATAAGAGATATAGTTGGTAAGTTTGCAGATGACACCAAAATTGGAGGTGTAGTGGACAGCGAAGAAGGTTACCTCCGATTACAACAGGATGGGCCAATGGACTGAGAAGTGGCAGATGGAGTTTAATTTGGATAAATGTAAGGTGCTGCATTTTGGGAAAGCAAATCTTAGCAGGACTTATACACTTAATGGTAAGGTCCTCGGGAGTGTTGCTGAACAAAGAGACCTTGGAGTGCAGGTTCATAGCTCCTTGAAAAGTGGAGTCGCAGGTAGATAGGATAGTGAAGAAGGTGTTTGATATGCTTTCGTTTTTGGTCAGAGTATTGAGTACAAGTGTTGGGAGGTCATGTTGCGGCTGTACAGGACATTGGTTAGGCAACTGTTGGAATATTGCATGCAATTCTGGTCTCCTTCCTATCAGAAAGATGTTGTGAAACTTGAAAGCATTCAGAAAAGATTTACAAGGATGTTGCCAGAGTTGGAGGATTTGAGCTCTCGGGAGAGGCCAAACAGGCTGGGGCTGTTTTCCCTGGAGCGTCAGAGGCGGAGGGTTGACCTAGAGGTTTATAAAATCATGAGGGACATGGATAGGGTAAACAAACAAGGTATTTTTCCCTGGGGTCGGGGAGTCCAGAACTAGAGGGCATAGATTTAGGGTGAAGGGGAAAGATATAAGAGTCCTAAGGGGCAACGCAGGGGGTGGTAAGTGTATGGAATGAACTGTCAGAGAAATGGTGGGGGCTAGTACAGTTGCAACATCTAAAAGGATTCTGAATAGGAACGGTTTTGAGGGATATGGGCCGGGTGCTGGCAGGTGGGACTAGATTGGGTTGGGATATCTGGTCGGCATGGACAAGTTGGACCAAAGGGTCTGTTTCCATGCTGTACATCTCTATGACTCCATGACCCTACAGCAAGTAATTAACAAATGTGAAAGAATGTTATGATTCATTGTGAGGGTAATTAAATACAAACGAATGTTTCAGTTTACAGGGCGTGGCTGAAATCACATCTTGAAAGTTGTGTGCAATTTTGGTCTCTTCATTAAGGAAAGATGTAAATGTTCTTTCAAAGAATGTTTTACTAATCTGTTTTAGACCATAAGGCATAGGTCAAATAGCTTATTTCTGCTTCTATCGAGTCTGTACCACCATTCAGTGAGATCATGGCTGATCACATAACCCTCAGCTCTACTTTTGTGGGACATTATCGAAAACTTTCTGAAAATCTAAATATACTGCATTTGCCATTATCCCCCTTTTCTATTTTGTGAGTTACTCCCTAAAAATAAGTTTTGTCAAACACTATTTCCCTTTTATAATTCTATGTTGACGCTGGCTAATCTTACTATTAGTTTCTACGTGTTCTGCTATCACTTCCATTATTATTGATTCTAGCATTTTCTCTATGACTTCATTAAGCTAGCAGTTTCCCTTTTTTGTATAATTCATGGGTGTGGGTGTTGCTGGCTGGGTCAGCATTTCACAACAAGGAGGTGTTAGCAATTCTGGATAGTGTGAAAATAAGTTCCCTGGACTGGATGGGATTTATCCTAGGATTCTCTGGGAAACCAGGAAGGAGATTGTAGAGCCTTTGGCTTTGAATTTTATGTCATCATTGTCTACAGGAATAGTGCCAGAAGAATGGAGGATAGCAAATGTTGTCCCCTTGATCAAGAAGGGGAGTTGGGACAATCATGGTAATTATAGACCAGTGAGCTTTACTTTGGTTATGAGTAAAGTGTTGGAAAAAATTATAAGAGATGGGATTTTTAATCATCGAGAAAGGAATAAGTTGATTAGGGATAGTCAACATGGTTTTGTGAAGGGTAGGTTGTGCCTCACAAAACTTACTGAGCTCTTTGAGAAGGTGACTAAACAGGTGAATGAGGGTAAAGTGGTTGATGTGGTGTATATGGATTTCAGTAAGGTGTTTGATAAAGTTCCCCACAGTAGGCTATTGCACAAAATATGGAGGCTTGGGATTGAGGATGATTTAGTGGTTTGGATCAGAAATTGGCTAGCTGAAAGAAGACAGAGGGTGGTGGATGATGGGAAATGTTCATCCTGGAGTTCAGTTACTAGTGGTGTACCGCAAGGGTCTGTTTTGGATCCACGGCTGTTTGTCATTTTATATAAATGACCTGGATGAGCGTATAGAAGCATGGGTTAGTAAATTTGCGGATGACATTAGAGTAGGTGGAGTTGTGGATTGCCAAAGGATGTTCCAGGTTACAGAGGGACATAGATGAGCTGCAGATCTGGGCTGAGAGGTGGCAAATGGAGTTTAAAGTGGAAAAGTGTGAGGTGATTCACTTTGGAAGGAGCAATAGGAATAAAGTGTACTGAGCTAATGGTCAGATTCTTGACAGTGTGGATGAGCTGAGAGATCTGGGCGTTCATGTACCTAGATCCCTGAAAGTTGCCACCCAGGTTGATAGGATTGTTGAGAAGGCATGTGGTGTGTTAGCTTTTATTAGAAGAGAGATTGAGTTTCAGAGTCATGAGGTCATGTTGCAACTGTACAAAACTCTGGTGCTGCCGCACTTGGAGTATTGTGTACCAATTCTGGTCACCACATTATAGGAAGGACATGTAAGCTTTGGAAAGGGTTTAGAGCCCGTTTACTAGGATGTTGCTTGTTATGGAGGGAAGGTCTTATGAGGAAAGGCTGAGGGGCATGAGGCTGTTTTCGTTAGAGAGAAGAGGCTTAATTGAGACATATAAGATAATCAGAAAGTTAGACAAGATGGACAATAAGAGTCTTTTTCCTTGGATGGTGATGACTAGCACAAGGTTGCATAGCTTTAAATTGAAGGGTGATAGATATAGTACAGATGTCAGAGGTGGTTTCTTTACTCAGAGTAGTAGGGGCGTGGAATGCCCTGCCTGCTACAGTAGTAGATTTGCCAACTTTAAAGGCATTTAAATGGTCATTAGATAAACATATGGATGAAAATGGAATTGTGTAGGATAGATAGGCTTCAGATTGGTTCCACAGGTCCATGTAACATTGAGGGCCGAAGGGCCTGTTTTGCACTGTTATGTTCTATTTATTGCCCATCCCTAATTGCCCTTGAGAACGTGGTGATGAACTGCCTTCTTGAACTGCTGCAATCCAGCTGCTGTGGATTGACCCATAATGCTTTTTAAAAAGGGAATTCCAATTGAATACACTGTATACAATCACTGATTTTAGGCTAAGGTGAGACTTATGAACTCCTAACGGTTCAATAGGTACATAAAATATTTGGTCTGACTGAGTTATAAAGAAATAGAGGATCTCAAATTAAACTGTTTATCAGTGCTGTGTTAGCTGGTCTTAATTGTGATGATGTTGTATACCATAATTAGCTGTTTGCAGGAATACTGACCAAATTCCCTCCCTAGATCTCCACCTAGCAACTCGTGTTGTGCGCTGCACGTGTGAACATTCAAGCATAAGATCGAACCTGACTTTTAGGCTTCCCCCCCCCCCCCCCCCACCTCTACCCTAACACTAAATAAAAGCCTACTTTGATTTTGTTTACTAAGCTCACATAGGGAAAGAGAGAGTTACTTGTACCTATGGAAATGCACTCCAGCAGGAGTTACTACCTATAATGGAGGAGTAAGGGAAGGATAACTGAAGAGATAAAAAGATAATCATCAACCTGATGAGCAACATAGAACCCCATCCTGTCAACAGAAAGGAAACATTGCCTGTTAACCTTTCAGTTAAGTCATTTCCTTGTTTGGCTAATGGTACACTGAGCATTATGCATTGATACAAATTGTATTGCAAAAGAGAATGTTTTATTTTTTTTATACATGCTTATCACAGGGGTTGGCGTTCTAAATGGTCAGTTGTATGCAACTGGGGGTCACGATGGACCTTTGGTGAGGAAAAGTGTCGAGGTGTATGACCCATCCACAAACGTTTGGAGGCAAGTGGCAGACATGAATATGTGTCGGAGGAATGCTGGTAGGGATCCATTTAAGCATCAGATTTTACCTTCTATCTGAAGGTAGACCAAACTTTGGTTGAATTAAACTTTTTTGTATTTTGTAGGAGTTTGTGCTGTAAATGGATTTTTGTATGTAATTGGAGGAGATGATGGTTCATCAAATTTAGCTTCTGTGGAATTCTACAATTCTATAACTGACAAGTGGACACTATTACCAACCAATATGAGTACTGGAAGAAGCTACGCAGGTAAAGCTGTTGCAGGTTTGTAGCTAAGATTGTTCTAACTGGGATGATGTGCACCTTTATGTCACACAAACTAAGACACTGTACTTTATTTTTCAAAAGTCCCTTGTCCTCTGACTATTTTGCAGCTATGCAGTGTTGGAATTGATGTCATTTTGTAAGTGAACATACTTATCTCTAAAACATACTTATTGACTTTTAATTTTATCATGTATCAGAAAATTACTTGAGCTTTGAAATCTATATTTAATGTATATAATCCTTTTTCATATTTCACCTTTAAAATAATTTAGTGTAGAGGTGAAATAATAACAACATTAGGCAGAAACCTTTAGGCCCCTGAATGATGTATGTAATGGTGAGACTGTGGGGGAAATACGGCAGGAAAGGAAATGTTAGATTCTTGATGATGAGAAAGAAAGTGGGATATTTTTGCACAAGGTTTTTCAATGACAAGATGAGAATTTAGCTTGTAAGCAACAAAAGGCCTACTTGCATGAATTAACAACTCCTCATTTGTATTCTGACCTCTATATGCCTTTTCTCAGACAATGGAGAGAAATTAGGTGATTCTAATTCCCCACATGAATGTCAGAGCAGTTATCTGTTGGCAATAACTTACTGGCATCTCCAGGTATCATCTTGGCCAGCATTCCCCATCTCAGACTCACTTATAATAAAGTTCAGCAATTCAGTACTGCACTTTGGAGCTCACCAGCACCTTATAGTGCAATGCTGTTGTCAGGCTGCTTCATGTGCAGGGACAGGCACCCAACTTGTATGTCAAGGTGGTTTGCACCTCAGGGCTCTGAACTTGCTTTCTTTGTGCCCATTCACCTTGCATTTACTTGGATGCTAAGTGAACTTCTGTCTTGCCTTGACCTTTTTTTTTTGCACATTGCTGCATCATTCAGGACTGACAGGTTCACAGTACTTTGTCTTGGTTGCCTTTTGGTGTAGACAGGGGTTAAAGTGGAGAGCTGAAGAATTAAATGAAAGGGTTAGCTTGGAATGTGGGGAGGCTGAAACCTATTGGAGTGCAAGGCAAAAAGGAAGCATGAAGATTTGGGAGCTCATCTGGATATACTTTGAAGTGCTACCTATGTTATCTTTTGTCGTCCAAATCCCAAAGTGCAGTGAAAATACAGAATGACTGTCTGCCGCCCCACCAGATAGGGTAGAGTAAACGTTTTTGTATGAGGAGTGGACTCTACTTGAGTGATGTGATGCCTTTCAATGGGCAATTACATCAATCAGGCCCTTACACAATCAGGCCCTTACACAATATACTTTAAAGAGACATTTGTTAATGCAGAGACATTTTTTATTGCAGAACACTGCATGTAAATCTCATTAATTATGTTGAATAAAAATTGTGGGCACAGCAATCTTGACCATGCCATCGATCATTGCATTCCTGTGAAGTCAAAGTAATGTCAGCTGAACTATATAGTTTCACCTTCCACAATTCACAAGCAAATTCAAAGATCTCACAGGCTGCACAAGGTCATGGAGCTGCTTTCTTCACACCTTGGACTGTATGAATCTCATACTATTTTCTTGTATGCAATGTTGCCTTTATAGTAAAGTAGGTTTTAATTGTCATTTCTATCATTTACAATTGATACAGAAAATATAAGACAACGTTCCTCCAGGGCCAAGGTGCTACATGGATAACATTAACTACATGATCATACAAGGGTTGGCATAAAGTGCATAAAAAGTGCAAAACATGTAAATTACAGTTTAATAAAAGAATGATAATTAATAGACATTGTTCTAGCAGCAATTCAAAGTCGTGCAAAGAATTTCAGATGGAAAAGAGTCTGATCGCACAGTGTTAAAGAGCCTGATGGCTAGAGGAAAGAAACTATTGCACAATCTAGCCCTGAGAGACCGAATGCTCAGATATCTTCTGCCAGAGGCAGGAGGGAGAAAAGTTTGAATGAGGGGTGTGTGGGGTCTTCCACAATGCTGTTATCCTTTTGGATGCAGTGTGTGGTATAAATGTCTGTAATAGAGGGGAGAGAGACTCCAATGATCTTAACTTTCTTCACTATCTGTTGTGGGGTCTTACTATCCGCAATGGTGCAATTCCTGAACTAAGCAGTGATGCAGCAGCTTGGTACTCAACGAACCCTCTGTAGAATATGGTGAGGATGGTTAGTGGGCTTTCCTCAGTCTACGGAGAAAGTAGAGACGCTGCTGGACTGACTTGGCTATGGAACTGGTGTTGAGGGACCACTTGAGATTGTCCACCAAGAAATATGGTGCTCTTCACGATCTCCACAGGGGAGTTGATGTCCAGTGAAGAGTGGTTGGTTGCTCTGTGCCCTCCTGAAGTCAACAACCATCTCTTTTGTTTTGTCCATGCTCAGAGACCGGTTGTTGGCTCTGCACCAGTCTGTTAGCTGCTGCACCTCCTCTCTGTATGCTGACTTGTTGCTCCTGCTGATGAGAGCCACTATAGTCCTGTCATCAGCGCACTTGATAATGTGATTCGACCTGTGCATTGCTGCACAGTCGTGTGTCATCGATGTGAGCGTGAGGGCGAAGGTGTCATTGTTCCTAACACGTCAGCAAACTCCTACTTTAAGTATGCAATATATATCAGAATAAGATCATTTATGTAACAGGTCTGTGTTGAGATTTCCCATTGCACTCCTTGTCTGAGGCTTCCATGTCTCAATGAATGGAGAACAATGATAAAATGTCATATGTGCTTTCTGTGATCCCTTTTTTGCGAAATAGCTTGTTTCTGATATTCCCCACAAAACCTCATTTAATCTATTGCCAACGGACCCAGCCACAGAATCCGTTGCCTTCTCTGTGATGTTTGCAATGAGTTGCTGTAAAATTGATGAGGAACACATGTGAATGGAAGTCCAGGATGAACAAAAACCTCCAGTGAATGAGGAGCAGCTTCCAAATGCAGAGTTTCCAGCAAAAGATCTCCTCATGACGTGAAGAAAGTGCAAGAAGCCCACAGTGGAAAGTGCTCCAGGAGAGCTATGTTCATTGGCGCCACTAAATAAGGATGTCCTGGGGCACTTTGACAAAATTGTGTCATCTGCTGGAACATTCCAGATGTAGGGTGCTAGAAACATTACACATGTAGTGTTGAGAGCATCGTATCATGAAGCTAATCCTGTATACAACCCAACACCAGTTTCCACCAGGGCCATCAAAGCCGTACAACGTCTCCTTAAGATAAGATTCTAATGTCTGTACCATCTGGATATTTGTTGCAGTACAGTACAGAGTGTATCATGTAATCCTTGCATGCTGTAGTTTGGACAGCTGGAGCAGCCAGTGAACCAAAGGATTTGTGAGAGCTACATATTGAGGACGTCAATCAGGAGGAATATCAGCTTGACCATGCTAAAGTGCAGCAGTATAGCCACAATAATGTTTCAGGACGCTTTTTTTTGTAACCTCTGTCAAAGCAACTGAATTGGGTGAAATTGTCATTCATTACCATAAATGTGTTGATGCTGGAGAGACTAGCAGTCCCTGTTTAATCTTAACTACAAGTGCAGCTTACCAGTTTGTTTTTCTTTTCTACTTGTGAAGTCAAAGTTAAGATGGCAAACTTTTAGAAGCCTTCACAACATCTGATGTTTCTTTATTCTATCATGCAAAGCTACAGGCTAGTATGAGCCCAAGAGTAGCAATAGCTATCGTTCAGACAGGGTTCAGGCATTGTGTGGTGCTAAGGATAGGTAGCTTTAGTTTAATTCTTTAAGCTGAAGCTAAAATTGCAGTCGATTGGACAGTTGATGTAAAGTGAACATATATTTAGTAATGTGATATACTATTGACAATGAAGAGTCACCAGTGCCACCCAGATCTCTCTGCACATCAATTTTCCCCAGGACTTTTCCAATTACTTTATAGTTTGCTCTGGAATTGCATCTTCCAAAATGCATCACCACACAGTTGCCCAGATTGGACTCCATCTGCTGTTTCTCTGCCAAACTCTCCACTCTATCTATATTCTACTGGAGTGTCTGACAGTCCCCTTCACTATCTGTTACTCCACCAGTCTTAAGTGTCATCTGCAAGACACTGATGATAAGACATCTGAGGGATCTTGCATACAGTACTGGCACCATGCTCTTTCTTTGAGAAAGGGGCACTTGGAGTGAGGCCAAGGCCCTGCCAGTTGCTACAGTGATCAAGTGCTGATCTGCATGCATCTTTCGTGGCCGAGTGCTCTGCTTCACCTGGCTTTACCAAACTGTCCACAGAGTCAGCAGATGCATGCACGCTGAAGCCAGAATGATATAGATAACATTGATGGATTCCTCCGACATGTGATCCAGCTTCCAGAGTCCTCTTCGACAAACCTGCCTGCTCCTCCAGTGTTTGTTAGTGCACTTTCATGAAGCTGTTAATAGCTGACATCATAGGGTCCTCTCCTGCCTGAGCTGAGTGGCTGCCTGGTCAGGGGCAGTCTTCTGAGTGTAAATGACTGAGGGTGTTCTTCCTTGTCCAGCTGCAGGGATGTATTCACCAGAATGTACACTGATTCTAATCTAGCTAATGTACACACTGAGGTATCAGAATCTGAGAAAGTGGAGTGTAGAGGTGACAGCCTTGCCACTGCTCCCTCTGAGTGTTGTGTTCTTTCTCAGAGTTGGAGGAAGAAGAGTTGACTGTAGGGGCTGGACTCTTAATAGCAGAGGCCTTGTGGATGCTGCTTGTCCCTATGGAAAAGGAAAGAGGAAATGAGTTGCGAAATAGGGATGCAAGCTTGGGCATGTTAAGAATGCATTCACAGTGGTCATAACTGGAAAGGAGTACAACACTTGAGCAATCTTACTTGGTTGCTGAGATGTAGATATCTTGGCTTCACCAGACAAGTGGACCTGTCCTCGTGGAGAGTGAGCAAATGAATATTAGGAACCCCACCACTTATCTTTGCCCTTTTTACAATATTGAGGGCCTATTTTCTCCTGGAAGAGACAAGGCCAGATGTATGCAATGGAAGCAGCTGACAGTGTTGGTGCAGGTAAGGAAAGTTGATGAGTGGTTAAGAAGCAGAGGGCAGGAAGGGTGATAGTTTAATATGATGGGGTGGACGAGTGCCTTTGAGGAAAGGCTGTGTTCAACATTGCAAGTAATAAACACCGAACCTTGGTTGGACGTGGATGCAGTGACACAACCAGCATAGGTTGAGAGAAGACTGGGCTACTTTAGCCTTGCAGAGCACAGAAGATCATTAACCAATTTCCTGCCATCGGCATTCCTCCAGACATTAGCCTAGTTGGCAACTTTGGTCCAGTCTGGCAGATTCTGGTGCAGTGATCTCTATTGGCAGCCCTGAGGAAAAAGGATGGCCTTTCAATACTCCTGGAGCTCCAGGATGATACCAGTGTTGCCTGTGGCTCAAAACAAAAATACTCCGTTACATGGCAGCATTGCTGCTTTGTTTTGAGTATTTGTTTAGTCTGAGAGGAATAAATTAGAGAAAATGTAGCTGAAAAGAGAGTGATTAGAAATACAAGGAACTTCAATAAAGTTTGAAATGGGAAAGTGTAAAGATGTTTGTGAGAGGGGTGGGTGCTAAGTTGAATTTATATTTTGAATATGGTGATGTGAGACTTCTGTGAAATATCCAGAGAGAGCAGAGATTTGGGCATGCAAAACAAGAAACAAGGTCAAATGGCCTCTCTGAATCTGGGGACAATAATGACACAAGGTAATTTAACTGCAAAGAAAAGTTTTTCCCATCAGTTTGGAACTTAAAATAATGCAGTTCCAATACCACCGAGTTAATTGACTGATTTTAATGTCTGCCGACTAATGTAGCCTTATATCTGCTCTGCACTAGCGAATTGGTGCCTGTTAACTGATCAATGATATTCTAAACCAAACTTCTCACTGGTGACATAGGACAAGAATTGAAATTTGAACAAATTGATTCCCTCATTCCACCCTCATTTTCAATGCGTATCTGTTTGTTACTTTTTTTTTCCCCTTGAGAGTGTCTATCTTCAGCTGTGAATCAACTCGTGGAAGACATGCATTGGTGGGTGGGTAAAATTGGCTGTTACTGTTTGGCTCCTAGTGAGTGAAGTGCAGTGTTAACAAAGGTACTCTATTGAATGGCCTATTAAACCCAAAACAAAGTTGGCTGAGTGAGTATTATTGAGGCACTATTTTAATCATTATCCTAGAGACGTAGCTCAGCACTTGACTGTTAGATTATTCAAGCAGACATAGTCATAGAGATGTACAGCATGGAAACAGACCCTTTGGTCCAACCCGTCCACGCGGACCAGATATCCCAACCCAATCTAGTTCAACCTGTCAGCACCTGATCCATATCCCTCCAAACCCTTCCTATTCATATACCCATCCAAATGCCTCTTAAATGTTGCAATTGTACCAGCCTCCACCACTTCCTCTGGCAGCTCATTCCATACCGTACCACCCTCTGTGTGGAAAAAGTTGCCCCTTAGGTCTTTTTTATGTTTTTCCCCTCTCACCCTAAACCTATGCCCTCTAGTTCTGGACTCCCTGACCCCAGGAAAAGACTTTGCCTATTTACCCTATCCGTGCCCCTCATAATTTTGTAAACCTCTATAAATTCACCCCTCAGCCTCCGACACTCCAGGGAAAATATCCCCAGCCTGTTCAGCCTCTCCCTATAGCTCAAATCCTCCAACCCTGGCAACATCCTTGTAAATCTTTTCTGAACCCTTTCAAGTTTCACAACATCTTTCCGATAGGAAGGAGACCAGAATTGCACGCAATATGAAAACTATTTATTTATTATCCTGACAATGATGTTCAACCATCAAGACTCATCACTTTTGATATTGATTATATTTAAACGGTTGTAATTTTACTTTGCGCAAAGAAAAGAAGGCAGTTTTAACTGTTGCTGGGTGGAATCAATGGAAAAAATAATTGGATGGGCTTTGAAATGTGCTATTGACAAAAGCCAAAATGACCCAAAATGTGTTCCAGTGAGTAAGAAATATTGTTTGAGTCACCTATTGGTACTATAATTGTTCAGAACTGGTTTTAAACTTGTTAACATTGAATGGTTTATTTTTCTCTTAGGTGTTGCAGTTATTGATAAACCACTATGACTCTACACTTCAGCCGCAATTGGATTGAAGTGAAAACTGATTCACATTTCACTGAAGACTCATCTAGGTTTTATCTGAACTATTTATATTACTTGGATGCATGGTATTCTGTGTGAAGCACAGTTACCTTGTCAAAAAGATACCAGTGCGATGTTTTTAAAAGCAGAATCAAGCACCAATCAAAGGATATATCAAGATATAAACATGTTCTCTATTAGCACTGCAGGTGATACTAAAAATTTGTGCAAAAAGCACATGCTGTCAGTTTGCTCTTGCCAAGTGATCTGGAATGTCCAATGTTGACAATTGTCAGCCTTCAATAGAGACCGACTAACTGGAGAATGTGAATTTTCTGCTGTTACATGTGAGTTCTACACATTATCAATGCTGAACGTCAAGCTGCTGCCTTTAAAGCACAATTATTTGGATCGGATGAAGCACTGTATTACCATATCAACTATTTTATAAGGGAGACAAACCGAACATTTTTACCATGGAGGAGCATAAAACGTACTTGCCATAATGATTTGTTTATATTGAGATGGATTGTTATGGTATTTCAAATAATGTACAACACCTCTCTCCTCCCTCTGATTTTTAAGATTACACCCTCAAATTTGAGAGGTGAGCTAACGAAGGGTATAAAATTTCTGTTGTGAGTTGCCCTTTTGGCTGCCAGAAAACTTTATGGCAACCTTCAAGTTTTAGGAGCATGCTATTGCCAGTACAGAAATTCTTTGGACACCAGACCCCTTTTGTAACGATGTTATGCTACATAGTTTGCCAAACCAAAATGGATTAGAATTATCACAGACGTTTCAACTTAAGAGTGATGACATTAATTAACATTGATTGTAATCAGCAGTATTTTTTTAAAAAAAACTTTGGCCACTGATGATGTGGAGGTGGTTACAGGCAAGCTAGGATGTTATACCTGCCCCTCCAGTTGATCTAGAGGAGGTGGAATTAGATGGTCTAATGGTACAGTGGGCAAATTATATCAGTGAGAAAGACCAATTTAAAGTAAATTGAACAAGAATTCTAAAAATATTTGCCTTTGAACTCAAATTTCCATTGTGCATCCTTTCAAAGTTTCTGGTAAATTGTTTGACTATTTTTTAATGAATGCTGCCACCTACGGAAATTTCTGACAAAAATGCTAAAAACATTTCTTTTTCAAAAAAAAAGGAAAAAATTTACAATATTTTAATACTAAGTGTATTCAAATTAATTTTGGCTACAGATAGTTTGCTTTTATACCTGTTGATACTTTTAGAGCAGTGTAAGTTTAAGGTTCTGAGGTTGTATTGTATTCCTGATGTGAGTAGAATTTTTAATCTGTAACATACTATTTAATAAGATTGTAAATGTGGTAAATGGTTAGTAGCTAAGGGGTTTTAGCTTTATTTGTTTCATGTTTCTATTCCTATGTGTGACATTATCTTAAAAACAGATTTTCATACTATTTCCTTTTAACTTCTTGAATTTCTTTCATATTCATTTTCGTCTTTACTGTTTTCTTTCTCTGCTTACAAACTTTTAAAAAATTTTGTACTTTTAAGGTTGCTCATTTCTTCTGTCTAATAAATTGCCACATACTCTCATTTTCACTGTATTTGCCTCTGGTTTCCATTTTCTTCCATGCTTAATGATTCTTCAGACTCTTAGCATTGAAATGTATGAACTTTTTATTTTCTTTGTGTCTGTATTCCGAGCAATTTGACATTTGTACGGAAGGGTTTGAGACTTAGAGATGCTGGTGATCTTGTATTTAAATATTTCCTACATCCAATCCATCTTTCCTTACTTTGTCATTTTTAAACATTTTCTTTCCATTATTTAATTCATGATTTTTTTTCTCATTTCCTGTGTTTTTCTTTTGAATCTTGTTTTACCTCTTTCTATGTAGCTAACAAACACTGCTAGTAGGGCTTATTAGATTGATGGTAATGCTCCACCATTGTAATAATCTGGTAAATAATGCTCATGACTTAAAAACAATGCCTAGTGCAGGATGAGGGAACAATATGGAAAATATAATATGGAATAGGAAATGAATGAAATGTTAAGCATGGGACCCTTTGGGGAGCCATGACAGGGGATTTGGAAGTCAAATTAATTGCTAATGCAAAAATGTTTATACCCGGCCTTTCAAATTAATCTGTTTTATAGTATATATTTGAACTACAAGAGTTGGAAGAATTACAGAAATTTAGTTTTCTTTGCATACAAATGTTTGATTATGGTTCAGTTGCTCATTTACATAACTGTAGGTTGATTTGAATGTTTTCGGCAATTTAATGGCAAACAAATGTAATTCAATACAAATAGTGTTTTGGTGCACACTGATTATCAGCAAATGTTATTGAATTCAATAATAGTCACGCTTCTTATGTCAAACATAAGTTACTGCTTTAATTTATGGAAGTTATTAAGTTCAATTCTTAAGCTATTCCACCCTAAGCAGTGTTACAAAATAATTCTTCATCCATAATAGTTAGTGTCATAAGACATAATTAAATTGTAATTCTGTAACTCTGTCTTCATTAATATGTAATGGACAACCAAATCAGATGAAAAAGGTCATACTATAGTGACAGAGTATGGTGTCAGGGATTAATGTACCATTGCACTCTGCTGTCATTTGAAACAGTGTTTGAAATCTTTGTTTTATGTTATGATTTATTTTAAATGTTCCTGTCATATCGATGGAGCACAAGACTGTGAAGCACTCCTGACTGTATTTTATTTTTTTCATCCTGTCAATAAAATGATGGAATTAATTTGAACATTCTATTGTTTGTTCAGCCTGGATAGTTACAGCATTTTTTGTGTAGCTCTGAACATTTCCTCCCTAACTTAGAGTCCTAGCAACTGGGGGCAGTTCTCTTTATGTCTCTAATTATAAAGTGTATATATTGCTGTATAATTTTTCTTTTATATAATAAAGGAGCTGGATTTATAGAGGAAAGAAGAAAGTGTCAAATACTCAAGAAATTGAAGCTGAAAATGCTTGAAGTATAAAGCAGATAGATCAGGAACTGAAAAACAGTCAGATTAATATTCAAGATACAAGCAAATTCATAAATAATTTTAAATTCCTTTGTTTCAAACTGTTTTCAAAGTTGTCATAAGAATATAATTTAATTTCATCTGAATTCAATTTAATTCAAATTAGTTGAAGCCACCTGTAATTTATACAGACAAATATTTTTATGGCGGTCGATTTGCTCTCATGCTGTAAAATATTGATGATATGTTAATAATTTATGATTAGAATTTAAGGAATATTTTAAAAACAGTCAGTTAGTAGTTTGGAGATGTGTTGCCAAATGTTTTCATTAAGGCAAAGCTAAGAATGCCAAATTTAACATCATTGTCTTCTACTGTATAAATTGTTGCAATACTGTTGATGCTGGCGAAGATATCGCCATGGTAGAAATGTTGGAGAACTATAAGCTCCCACACTCTGCTGGGTAATTTCGAAAAGGTGCAAAACATGGACATATTCTTTTTGTTTGCAGAGAATCGATCCTATTGTGAATATATGTTACTTCTTGCAAGTATAAATGAACCACATTCGAAGTTGACTGATTATCTTAAGTTGGTTGTTTGTGGAGATATTTGTGCAATCAAAAGTGTACAACATGCACTGCCCAATCACTGAATCAAATTCTTAGCAGTACATGTTTTGCCTTTGGTTTTGCATGCATTAGCTAGTTTACTACAGTGTGCACACTAATATTATGATCATGCTACTTCAATTGATAAATCACTAATTGCGATTTCACACCAAGTCTATGGTTTATCATTTAAAACTCTTTACAAGCATGTAGTGAGACCTAACTGCAATAACAATTACATTTTATAATGTCTGAAGCACATGGGAGTTGAACTTGGGACTCCTGGCTCAGAGATAGAGACACTCACTCTGCACAACATGAGCCCTTCAGTTGAATTTAGATTGAACCCTGACTGACCAACCCATAAAGAGTTTCTTTACCATTCATTGTCACCATAACATTTTTTTTAAAATTTGTAAATTTAAGCCATCAAAGTAACTATACAATTTGCTCTAATTTCTATTTTATTACAGATTTTCCAGCATTGTTCCTAGCTCTCTGGTATGCTGCAGTTAGCACACATAAGAACAGGAATAGACCCTTTGGTCCAACAAATTTGTTTTGCCATCAATCAGATCATGGATAATTTGCAACCCGAACCCATGTACCTCATCTTTGCCCCTCATCCTATTAATATGTATGGTTAACTAAACTTTATCAATCTCACGATTTAAAATTAACAATTGATCTACCATAAATTGCTATTTACTGAAGAAAGTTCCAAACTTGCACCACTCTGAATATTGAAGATTTTCTTAATTTCATTTCTTGCACCTCCAACCATACTAAGATTGCAAACTTTGTGTGTGCCATAAACATCTTTCTCCAGAAGCTGCCAGTAGTTTGGCCACAACTTATTGACGTGTACTCAGATCCAAATAATTAAAATTGTGATTTTCTTCCCATCTATCTTTTACTCTTTTTTTTCTTCTGTAAGTAAGTGTGTGTTTTTTTTAACAACAATTACTTTGCATGTGTTAAAGTTATGTGACTGAGTTAGTAATCCAGAGAAGGCTGTATTATTGATCTAGAAACATGAGTTCATTACCACCATGACCACTGGGAATGTAACTTAAATAAATTTGAGAGTAAAAGCTAGTATTAACAAGTATGCCCATGAAACTATCAGATTGTCATATAAATTCATCCTGTTCATGAATGCCTTTTGGAGAAGACAATTTGTCATCCTTAAGTGGCTCAGCATGGTAATAACTTTAGATCCATAACATTGTGTCTGACTCTTAAATGCGTCAGCAAGCCGCTCAAGTTTCAAAGATTCTGAGTGGAAGAAAATCCCTGAATCGCAGCACTGGTTATGATCAATCAGATGCATTGTACAGATCACTGCATCAGCATGCCTGACACAATTTCAAAATAAGGTCACTACTCAGAGCTTTGAGTTGAGCTCAAATCCTCCCTGGAAAAAATGCAATCTCTCCACATGGCTCTAACTCATGACCACCCAATTTGGAGAAGCAGCATCTGCAAAGGAGCAACCGTTTTGAGCATCTCAGACGGACCAAGATGGAGGAAAAAGTGCAAGCAGCAGGAACACCACATAAACGGTTGGGCTCCTAACCCACTCACGTTTGCAAACAGTACCTGCCCCACCTGTGATAAGGTTTGTGGATACAGTACTGGCCTTTTTGCAACCTTGGGACCTACAACACTGAAATGTGACAAAGTCATTCTCGATCCTGAGGGACTGCTGAAAAACTAGTAATGTGAGGTCTACAGTTTTAGAATTGAACAGCAACAGGCTTTATTGAACTACAAGAAATAGTAAGGTATCTTGCTTGGAGTCCTAGACATCCAGGCTCCAGTTTCATGTAATCTGACATCATTAATGAATTGTTCAGTAACTATACTTGAAGTAACAGTACAATTTTCTTTACTTGACAGGGGTGGGTTGTGAAGACAAGGGTATGTGCTGGGAAGCGTGGAACTAATTACAATATGTGAATGTGAGTGAGGGGATGCAGAGATTTCACGGAGGTTTTGAATGTGGTGAGTTTGGCTGAAGCCCACTTAATTACAATTTCTTTTTCATAAAGCACTTTCAAAAACATTTTCATGTTTATATTAATCTATAATGCGCAAGTGTTTTTAATACACAATCTTCCTCTGTTTTATTGTTGATTCTTTTTTGGAGTTACCTTAATTAAAGAAATGTTTTTCTTTAAATTTCATGGGATGTGAATGGCAGTGGCTAGCCTTTGTTGATAATCCCTAAATTGACTGTTAGAAACTGGTGGTGAATTAAAAAGAGATCATAATGGAAACTAAATTGCGAAACACTGCCATAGCCCTTTGCTTTATGTGTACATTTTTCAGCAATGGTCACTTACTTTTGTCAGTATGGACTTCATCCTGCATTGAAAGCTAAAATATTGGTGTCAATTTGGTGATGTGATGCAAATACATTGGTCCACAGTTATGGTAATTGAAGGTAAACAAAGGCTAAACTAATATTTCTGTTCACTTGAAGTCCAGTAATATCACCTATTTGAAGCGGTCTAGAAGCATTTAGTTGGAAGTCTAGAACTACATATTGTAAAAGTGCTATAATTATGTTAATACTTGTCAAAACATTGTCACACCTTTTTGTCTTCTGGCACTAATTTCTAGACCTTCTCGCCATTCTTTTGTGTCTTTTGTTAGCCACTGGCACCACTGAAAGGGAAAAAAGTAGCAAAGGCAATTGTGATCCATTACTGACAAAGAGAGCGAAATTTATAATGGGAGAATAAGGAGTTGGCAGACCAACTAAATAAATACTTTACGGCTGTCGTCACAGAGCAAAGTACAAGAAAAAAAAAACTCCCAGATGTACTAGAGAACAAAAGGAGTAGCAAGAATGAAAAACTGAAAGAAATTAGTATTAAAAACAAATTAATACTAGAGAAATTCATGAAATTTGGTAAATCTCCTGGACTTGATGATATACTGGATATCCCAAAAGTGGCTATAGAGATAGTAGGCGGACTGGCAGGCATTATTCAAAACTCTACAGATCTGTAACAGTTCGACAGATTGGAAAATAACAAACGTGACTCGTTTATTTAAAGAACAGAGGGGAAAAAGGGGAAATGACGGACCAGTCAACCTGACTATATTTGTAAGGAAATAGACAATAGGTGCAGAAGTAGGCCATTCTGCCCTTCGAGCCTGCACCACCATTCAATATGACCATGGCTGATCATCCTTAATCAGTATCCTGTTCCTGCCTTATCTTCATAACCCTTGATTCCACAATTCTTGAGAGCTCTATCCAACTCTTTCTTAAATGAATCCAGAGACTGGGCCTCCACTGCCCTCTGGGGCAGAGCATTCCACACAGCCACCACTCTGAGTGAAGAAGTTTCTCCTCATCTCTGTCCCAAATGGTCTACCCCGTATTTTTAAGCTGTGTCCTCTGGTTCGGCACTCACCCATCAGCGGAAATATGTTTCCTGCCTCCAGAGTGTCCAATCCTTTAATAATCTCAAATGTCTCAATCAGATCCCCTCTCAGTCTTCTAAACTCAAGGGTATACAAGCCCAGTTGCTCCAGTCTTTCAATGTAAGGTAATCCCGCCATTCCAGGAATTGACCTCGTGAACCTACGCTGTACTCCCTCAATAGGCATAATGTCTTTCCTCAAATTTGGAGACCAGAACTGCACACAGTACTCCAGGTGTGGTCTCACCAGGCCCTGTACAGCTGCAAAATAACCTCTTTGCTTCTATACTCAATCCTTCTTGTTAAGAAGGCCAGCATGCTATTAGCCTTCTTCATTATCTGCTATACCTGCATGCTTACCTTCATTGACTGGTGTACAAGAACATCCAGATCTCTCTGTACTGCCCCTTTACCTAAATTGATTCCATTTAGATAGTAATTTGCCTTCCTGTTCTTGCCACAAAGTGGATAACCATGCATTTATCCACATTAAACTGCATCTGCCATGCATCTGACCACTCACCTAACTTGTCCAGGTCACCCTGTAATCTCCTAACATCCTCATCACATTTCCCCCTGCCACCCAGCTTAGTATCATCAGCAAATTTGCTAATGTTATTAGCAAAATGCTGGACTATAATATAAAGGAAGTGATAATTGGGCATTCTAGCAATATTTTCAATGTCAGCGTGCATTTATGAAAGAGAAATCATTTTTGACAAACTAATTGGAAGTTTTTTTGTGCATGTAACTAGCAGAATAGATAAAGGGAAGCCATTGAATGTGGTGCATTTGGAAATTCAGAAGTTTTCAATTAGAGGATAGTAAGTAAAATTACGAACATTGGATCAAGGGTAATGTTGCACAAATTGAGAATTAGTAAATAGACAAAAAACCGAGAAGGAATAAATATCAGGATAGCAGGCTGATTCCAGTGTTTTACCACAAGGTACCTGGGGCCCTAGCTATTTTTATCAATGATTTTGGAGGTGATAATTAAATACAATATTTGCAAGTTTGCTGCTAAGACAAAACTTAGTTGAAATAAGAGATATGAGGAAGGTGAAAAAGGGATTTCAACAAACTAAATGAATGGGCAAGAATATGTAAAATGCAATATCATGGATGTTATCCACTTTAGGATGAAAAAGAAGAAACGCAGAACTCTAGTAAATGATGAGACATCTAAATGATGTTGCCCAAAAGGATCTGGTGTTTTTTATTTTGTGAGTTACTGAAAGGTAACAAAGGGGAATCAAGCAATTAGAAAGGCAGGTGGTATGCTGACCTTTTATTGCTAGAAATTTGAGTACAAAAATAAAAATCAAAGAATGTGGTGCTGGAAAAGCACAGCATTTCAGGCAGCATCCGAGGAGCAGGAGAGTCGAAGTTTCGAGCATTCCTGATGAAGAGCGTATGCTCAAAATGTCAACTGTCCTGCTCCTCAGATGCTGGCTGGCTGTGCATTTCCACACTTCAGCTGATCTCCAGCATCTGCAGTCCTCACTTTCTCCTATAGAAATAAAGATGTCTTGCTGCAATTGTATAGATTCTGAGACTATAGTTGGAGTATTATGTCCAGCTTTGGTCTTCTCACCTAAGGAAGGTATACTTACCAGAGAAGGAATTAAAGTTTATCAAATTAAATCCTATTGTGGCAGGATTGTCCAATGAGGACAGTTTGAAGAGACTAGGCTTGTATTGGCTAACTCAGTGAAATAAATGAAGTTACAGGATGAGAGCAGATAAATGCAGGCATCTAGAATTAGGGGACACAGTCTCATAATAAGGGGTAGGCTGTTTGGTACTAAGATTAGAAGGAATTTTATTACTTAGCGGTTTGATATTCTCTATCCAAGAGGATTTGGTTGTATTAAATATTAAGGATATTAAAGGATTTAGGGATAATGCTGGAAAATTATTTTGAGTTTGATGATCAGACACTATCTTAATTGAATGGGAAGAACAAGAGCCAAACAACCTGTTTCTGTGACAGTTTTAATCTCGTTTAGACAGCCTGTGTATAGAACATAGAACGGCCCTCGATGGTTTGACAGGGCAGCATAACGATCTGAAGTCTATCTAACCAATACCATTCCATTCTCGTCCATAATCCTATCTAATGACCACTTAAATGCCTGTAAAGTTGGTGAGTCTACAGCTGTTGCAGGCAGAGTGTTCCATGCCCCTGCTACTCTTGGAGTAAAGAAACTACCATCTGTTCTATATCTATCGCCCCTCAATTTGAAGTTATGTCTTCTCTTGCTAGCCATCACCATCCTAGGAAAACTGCTCTCACTGTCCACCCAGTCTAACCCTCTTATTACCTTATGTCTCAATTAAGTCACCTCTCAACCTCCTTCTCTCTAACGAAAACAGCCTCAAGTCCCACAACCTTTCATCATAAGACTTTATCTGCATACCAGGCAACATCCTAGTGAATCTCTTCTGAACCCTTTCCACGGTGGCTAGCACTGCTGCCTCACAGCACCAGGATCTCCGGTTCGATTCTGGCCTCTGGTAACTGTCTGGAGTTTGCACATTATCCCTGTGTCTGCATGGGTTTCCTCTGGGTGCTCCAGTTTCCTCCCACAGTCCAATTATGTGCAGGTCAGGTAAATTGGCCATGCTAAATTTCCCATAGTGTTAGGTGCATTAGTCAGAGGGGAATGGGTCTGGGTGGGTTACTCTTCGGAGGGTCAGTGTGGACTGGTTGGGCCAAAGGACCTGTTTCCACACTATGTAGGGAATCTAATCTTTCATATGATGCGGTGACCAGAACTGTACACAACACTCCCAAGTGCAGCCACACCAGAGTTTTTTACAACTGCAACATTACCTCATGAGTCCGAAACTCGATCCTTCTAATAAAAGTTAACACACCGTATGCCTTCTTAACAGCCCTATCAGCCTGGGTGGCAACTTTGAGGAATCTATGTACATGGTATTTCCTCTTTCATTTAGAATATTAATTCAACATATTGGATATCATCTTCTTCGTCGTCAGTTTCTACCCAAAGCTATGCCTGACCCACATAATTGATCTGCACCACGAGTAAGTCAACAACGCGGGTTCCCAAATGCGCCCCAACCAGAATGAGGAATCCGACCCCATGTTGTTGACATTAATCACAACCAAAGTGGCCATGTAGTCCACTGCCCTTCCCCAAGGAGTCGGTTGTGGCAGCATAACACCTGTACATGCATATGGTCACCTGTAACTGTGAATTGTGATGGTACCACCTGCCATATTGGAAAGATTTATAAGTGAGATTTGATCTTTTTGACATGTTGTTATAATGCCACATTTTTCTTGGTCATTAAGTAACCTGGGACTTCTGATTCAGAGGAAGGAATGCTGCCATTGCACTACAGGATCATCAGGAATGCTATCAGTGCACCATAAGATTTCCTCAGATACATCCTCCAGAAAAGTATTTAATATTTGTCTAGCACAGGAATTGCCACCATCACATAGATCAGTACATCTGAGTTTTAGACACTGTACCGGTAATTTATGCCTGGTTCAATAAAAGTAAATATTAGTAATGAAAGCAGCTGCTAATTACATACAGTATAATGCAACTGCCTTGTTTCCATACCTTGAGGGGAATTTCAGTTTATAAGCATGAAGGTTCTCAAGATAATCTGGAACAGTCTTATAACAATAGGTTTTAATTTTAATGAATGTGTTTAGTTGTCAGACTAGTTGATGGAATTTTTTCACACCTTTTTATCAAGCTATCTCCATGCTCTGAGAGAAAATGAGAAATATTGTATTCTAATTCTGGTCTCTTGAGCATCCATGATTTTAATTGTTCCATCATTGGTGGCTATGCTTTCAGCTGTCTGGGCTCTAAATCTCTCTGCCTCTCTCTTTCTTAAAGACATCTTTTTTCCCAAGATTTTGGTTGTCATACTAATATCATTTTATATGGCTTGTGTCATACTTCATTTTATAAGATTGCTTTGCAGAAACAGTGTACCCAACGTATTTGAGCCCAACAATTTATGTTCCATTTGAGCGCCTCCTTTTTCCTCTTGCAAGTCCATCATGATAACACTGTTCTCTTCTCCCTCATATGCTTGTCTACACTCCCCTTAAACGCATCTGTACTACAGTAAACACATGATGCTGAGTTGCAGTGGCATGCCGACAAATTTGTGCTAAACAGAGTTTCATGATAGTCAAGGAAGCCCTCCTGTCTCGCGTTTCCTGTAAAAATGCTCTTCGTCAAAAAACGAATTAAAACACTGTGACACAGTAAATAATATTAAGAATGCCTTTATTTGGCAATGTATTCACACCTTACAATGGCCCAGCCTCCTTCAGTAAAAGGCATTGAAAAATATTGATAGTTAGTTCTGGGAAATCTCAGTAATCATAGAGTCATAGAGATGTACAGCATGGAAACAGACCCTTCGGTCCAACCCGTCCATGCCGATCAGATATCCCAACCCAATCCAGTCCCACCTGCCAGCACCGGTCCATATCCCTCCAAACCCTTCCTATTCATATACCCATCCAAATGCCTCTTAAATGTTGCAATTGTACCAGTTTCCACCTCTTTCTCTGGCAGCTCATTCCATACACGTACCACCCTCTGCGTGAAAACGTTGCCCCATAGGTCTCTTTTATATCTTTCTCCTCTCATCCTAAACCTATGCCCTCTAGTTAAGGACTCCCCAACCCCAGGGAAAAGACTTTGCCTATTTACCCTATCCATGCCCCTCATAATTTTGTAAACCTCTATAAGGTCACCCCTCAGCCTTTGAAGCTACAGGGAAAACAGCCCCAGCCTGTTCAGCCTCTCCCTACAGCTCAAATCCTCCAACCCTGGCAACATTCTTGTAAATCTTTTCTGAACCCTTTCAAGTTTCACAACATATTTCCGATAGGAAGGAGACCAGAATTGCGTGCAATATTCCAGCAATGGCCTAACCAATGTCCTGTACAGCAGCAACATTACCTCCTAACTCCTGTACTCAATACTCTGGCCAATAAAGGAAAGCATACCAAATGCCGCCTTCACTATCCTATCCACCTGCGACTCCACTTTCAAGTAACTATGAATCTGCACTCCAAGGTCCCTTTGTTCAGCAACACTCCCTAGGACCTTACCATTAAGTGTATAAGTCTTACTATAATTTGCTTTCCCAAAATGCAGCACCTCGCATTTATCAGAATTAAACCCCATCTGCCACTTCTCAGCCCATTGGCCCATTTGTTCAAGATGCTGTTGTAATCTGAGGCAACCCTCTTCGCTGTCCACTACACCTCCAATTTTGGTGTCATCTGCAAACTTACTAACTGTACCTCTTATGCTCGCATCCAAATTATTTATGTAAATGACGAAAAGTAGAGGACCCAGCACCAATCCTTGTGGCACTCCACTGGTCACAGGCCTCCAGTCTGAAAAACAATCCTTGACCACCACCCTCTGTCTTCTACCTTTGAGCCAGTTCTGTATCCAAATGGCTAATTTTCCCTTTATTCTGTGAGATCTAACCTTGCTAATCAGTCTCTCATGGGGAACCTTGCCAAACGCCTTACTGAAGTCCATATCGATCACATCTACCATTCTGCCCTCATCAATCCTCTTTGTTACTTCTTCAAAAAAAAACTCAATCAAGTTTGTGAGACATGATTTCCCACGCACAAAGCCATGTTGACTATCCCTAAACAGTCCTTGCCTTTCCAATTACATGTACATCCTGTCCCTCAGGATTCCCTCCGACAACTTGCCCACCACTGAGGTCAGGCTCACTGGTCTATAGTTCCCTGGCCTGTCCTGACCACCCTTCTTAAACAGTGGCACCATGTTTGCCAACCTCCAGTTTTCCGGCACCTCACCTGTGACTATCGATGATACAAAATCTCAGCAAGAGGCTCAGCAATCACTTCTCTAGCTTCCCACAGAGTTCTCGGGTACACCCGATCAGGTCCTAGGGATTTATCCACCTTTTCCCATTTCAAGACATCCAGCACTTCCTCCTCTGTAATCTGGACATTTTGCAAGATATCACCATCTATTTCCCTGTAGTCTCTCTCTTTCATATCATTCTCCACTGTAAATACTGATGCAAAATACTCATTTAGTGTCTTGCCCATTTCCTGCGACTCCACACAAAGGCCGCCTTGCTGATCTTTGAGGGGCCCTATTCTCTCCCTAGTTACCCTTTTGTCCTTAATATATTTATAAAAACCCTTTGGATTCTCCTTAATTCTATTTGCCAAAGCTTTCCCATGTCCCCTTTTTGCCCTTCTGATTTCTCTCTTAAGTATACTCCTACTTCCTTTATATTCTTCTAAGGATTCAGTCGATCTATCCTGTCAATACCTTGCATATGCTTCCTTCTTTTTCTTAATCAAACCCTCGATTTCTTTAGTTATCCAGCATTCCCTATACCTACCAGCCTTTACTTTCACCCTGACAGGAATATACTTTCTCTAGATTCTTGTTATCTCATTTCTGAAGGCTTCCCATTTTCCAGCCGTCCCTTTACCTGCGAACGTCTGCCCCCAAACAGCTTTGGAAAGTTCTTGCCTAATACCGTCAAAATTGGCCTTTTATCCAATTTAGAACTTCAACTTTTAGATCCTGTCTATCCTTTTCCATCACTATTTTAAATCTAATAGATTTATGGTCGCTGGCCCCAAAGTGTTCCCCCACTGACACCACAGTTACCTGCCTTGCCTTATTTCCCAAGCATAGGTCAAGTTTTGCACCTTCTCTAGTAGGTACATCCACATACTGAATCAGAAAATTGTCTTGTACGCAATTAACAAATTCCTCTCCATCTAAACCTTTAACACGATGGCAGTCCCAGTCGATGTTTGGAAAGTTAAAATCCCCTACCATAACCACCCTATTATTCTTACAGATAGCTGAGATCTCCTTACAAGTTTGTTTCTTAATTTCCCTCTGACTATTAGGGGGTCTATAATATAATCCCAATAAGGTGATCATCCCTTTCTTATTTCTCAGTTCCATCCAAACAACTTCCCCGGATGTATTTCCGGGAATATCCTCCCTCAGCACAATTGTAATGCTATCCCTTATCAAAAATGCCACTCCTCCTCTTGCCTCCCTTTCTATCCTTCCTGTAGCACTTGTATCCTGGAACATTAAGCTGCTAGTCCTGCCCATCCCTGAGCCATGTTTCTGTAATTGCTATGATATACCAGTTCCATGTTCCTCAATGTGTTATCTTCAAATAAGTGTGATACTGTCTGCAGTCTTTACTGTAACCAGACATCTTCTCCATGTTGAAATCCCAGAACTTCTCTCGGCCATTGCAGAAAGATGAGCTGAAAAATGTGTTGCTGGAAAAGCGCAGCAGGTCAGGCAGCATACAAGGCGCAGGAGAATCAACATTTCGGGCATAAGCCCTTCTTCAGGAATGAGGAAGGTGTGCCAAGCAGGCTAAGATAAAAGGTAGGGAGGAGGGACTTGGGGGAGGGATGATGGAATGTGATAGGTGGAAGGAGGTTAAGGTGAGGGTGATAGGCCGGAGAGGGGGTGGGGGCAGAGACTTCGGGAAGAAGATAGCAGGTCAAGAAGGCGGTGCTGAGTCAGAGGGTTGGGACTGAGATAAGGTGTGGGGCGGGGTGGTGGGGAAATGAGGAAGCTGGATAAATCTGCATTCATCCCTTGTGGTTGGAGGGTTCCTAGGCAGAAGATGAGGCACTCTTCCTCCAGGTGTCGTGTTGCCATGGTCTAGCGATGGAGGAGGCCAAGGACCTGCATGTCCTTGGCGGAGTGGGAGAGGGAGTTAAAGTGTTCAGCCACGGGGCGGTTGGGTTGGTTGGTGCAGGTGTCCCAGAGGTGTTCTCTGAAACGTTCCGCAAGTAGGTGGCCTGTCTCTCCAATGTAGAGGAGGCCACATCGGGTGCAGCGGATGCACTAAATGTTGTGTGTGTGGAGGTGCAGGTGAATCTTCACCATGGACATCCAGTCCTATACACCTCCAACCCCCATCACGAAGGCCTCAAAGCCCTCCGCTTCTTCCTTTGACTCAACCAGTTGACTCAACCAGTACCCTTCCACTGACACCCTCCTTCAACTGACTGAACTGGTCCTCACTCTGAACAACTTCTCTTTCCAATCTTCCCACTTCCTCCAAACCAAAGGAGTAGCCATGGGTACCCGCATGGGCCCCAGCTATGCCTGCCTATTCGTCAGATATGTGGAACAGTCCATCTTCCGCAGCTACACTAGCACCACCCCCACCGCTACATCGATGACTGTATCGGCGCTACCTCGTGCTCCCACGAGGAGGTTGAACAGTTCATCCACTTTACTAACATCTTCCACCCCGACCTCAAATTTACCTGGACCGTCTCAGACTCCTCCCTCCCCTTCCTAGACCTTTCCATTTCTATCTGGGACGACCGACTCAATACGAACATTTTACTGTAAACTGACCGACTCCCACAGCTTCCTAAATTACACCTTCTCCCACCCTGCCCCCTGTAAAAACACCATCCCATATTCCCAATTCGTTCGCCTCCGCTGCATCTGCACCCAGAAGGACCAATTCCAATACCAAACAACCTAGACGCCACCTTCTTCAAAGACCGCAATTTCCCCTCAGACATGGTTGACGATGCTCTCCACTGCATCTCCTCCACTTCCCGCTCCTCCGCCCTTGAATCCTGCCCCTCCAATCTGGAGTTACCAGCTGGAATTTCAGCTTATCCTGGGTATCCCACTACTGGATTTCCTATTCTGCCTGAAGGAATGGCTAACAACTTCACCACAATAGGAGTTTCTAGTTATCTGAATTTGTCTCACCAGGATTTCTCCGTATTTGACTCTATTCTCTATATTCAACTGCTCCTGTGGTAATGAGTTCCACATTTCCACCACTCTTTGAGTAAAGAAGATTCTTCTGATTTGCCAATGCTTCCGTGAAAAACATTGTGATATTTATTGCATTAGAAGTGCCATATGAGTACATTGTTCCTAAGCATTAAACTAAAATACGAGTGTAGCAAGACTTTCAGACAGAAGACCTTTAGTCTATTTTCCCACCCAATTGTAAATTAAACTAACTCTTATTAGTTGACAATTAATTGTCCACATGCTTCTTAAAAACTGTTAAAGTTTGGTTCCATTAACCATATATATAATCCTTTTCACATATTTGATTAAAAACAGGTTCCTCCTGCATTGTCTGTTTTGTTGTCCTAATTTGTGAATATAATCGCAGTGTTTAAATTTTGAATTCAGCAGAAATGCTTGGCTTCCATTTATTTAAACCATTAATTATGTAGATTTCTATCAATCTCTTTCAGTCTTTTGTCAAGATTAAAAAAGAACCAGACTTGCCATTGTTTTCTTAAATTTTGGCATCTACTCTGTAGCCTTTCATTGTAACCTCTGAAAAACTCAACATATGCTTGAAACAGAGAGACCAAAAAGTATGCAATGCTTAATGCAGTATCAGCAGAGACTAGTATATTTTAAAATGGCCATGGTGCATCCATTGTTATTCACCGTAAAATTCTGGTGGCCTTTTTCAATAAACTGACAATATTTTAATTATGATTTGGAGGTGCCAGAATTGGACTAGCATGGACAAAATTAAAAATCACTCAACACCAGGTTATAGTCCAACAGGTTTAATTGGAAGCACTAGCTTTTGAAGCACTACCTCTTCATCAGGTGCTTGTGACGGATATTGTATGGATAGATTTAACAACATATAGGTACATTAAAACCTCAAGATCTGCTTCCTACTGCAATACCTTAAGTTCACTCCCATTTTGCCGATAGTCTGTATTGGCCTTCCATCTGACAAATTTCATAACTTTAGAGTTCCTTGTAGGTCATACTGTCCCAGAAATATTAAACCCTTCTGTGCTTTAGAGACTATTGATTAATGAATTTAACTTCTTACCTAACCTACACAGCATGTGATACAGAGAGCAATTCTGAGATAATTCATGAGGTTTTATGAACAAGGAACACGGTTGGCCACTTGGCCCTTTGAGCCTGTTCTACCATTGAATAATATCATGGCTGATCTGATTTTAAACTCAACTCTACATTCCTGCATATCCCTGATAATCTGTCATCCTTCTTGGTATTCAAGAATCTATCTGCCTCTACCTTAAAAAATATTTAAAGATTCTACATCCACTGGGGAAGGGAATTCCAAAAACATCCATGTTGAGAGTAAAAATGGTTCCTCATTTCTGTTCTAAATGAATGCCCCTTATTTTTAAACTCTGATTCCCAGTTATAGATTCTCCCACAAGAGGAAACATGCTTCCATCATCCACTTGGTCAAATCCCCTCAGGATCTTATGTTTCAGTGAATTCACCTCTGAATGTTCTGAACTCCCAGCCTAGCACATCTAGCCTTTCTGAAGAAGTCAATTTGCTCCTTCCAGCTATTAGTCTGATAAATGCTTTCAATGCATTAACATCCTTCTACAAGTATAACTGTACACAGTTTTCCAGATGTGGTCTCACCAGTACCCTATATAACTGAAGCATAACCTCTTGCATTCAATTCCCCTCATAATAAATCATAACATTCAAATCCTTTCTGGATTACTTGCTAGACCTGCACACTAATCTAAAGTTGATTCATTCATCAGGACCCTCAGATCTCTCTGCATCTCAAAGCTGTGCAATCTCTTACCATTTAGTTGCTTCTTTTCATTCTTTCAGCCAAAATAGTTCATTTCACGTTTTCGACGTTTTACTCAATTTGCCAGATCTTTGCCCCCTCATATAACCTATCTATATCCTTTTGCTGGCTCTTTATGTCCTCTTCACAATTAATTTTCCTCCCTACCTTCGGGTCATCCCAAGATTTAGCTGTCATACCTTTGATGTCTTCATCCAAATCATTTTTATAAATTATTGAAATATTAATGCAATCACACCAACCCTGTGGTACACCACTCATGCCAGCCTGAAAAAGATCCACTTATCTTACTCTCTACTTCTTGTTAACAAGCTAGTCTTCTATCCATGCTAATTTGTTATCTGCTATACCATGAGCTTTTATTTTCTGCAATAACATTTGATGTGGCATTTTATCAAATGTCTTCTGGAAATCTAAAAACAATATATTCACTAGTTCCCCTTTATCTACAGCAAAGTTGCAATTTCAAATAACTACAATATATTAATTAAAAATGATTTTTTTGATAAAATCATGTTAGCTCTACCTGATTACTTTGAAACTATCCAAGTGCCCTTTTATACTTTTTTGTAAATATTTTTATTGAGAAAAATGATATTAATTTTTTTACAACTTTAATAATAACTGAAAGCAAACTACAACTCTATAAACCACTGAGGAGAGAGGAAAAAAGAACCTATAAAAACTACAATTCAATAAATAATTAAGAAAAAAAATTAAATCCAAGTCATACCAAGATAACTTAAGTTATATTCAGTTAAATTGCTACACTCAGTGTAGTCCCACCGAAGCTCCCCACCACCAGGAGCATTAGTAAGCAAACTTGTATTTGTTCAGGATTCTTTCACCCCAGCCCTAGCCCTCATGCCTACGCAAAGGCCATGATCAATATAGCTGACAAGTCTGCATTTATATAATTCAGAAAGGGTGGCCATGTTCTATAAAATGGCTCCATTTTCTGGTGCACCATACTCGTAAGGAGGTCCAGGGGGATGTGCTTCATAACTAATCTACACCAGCCCGAAAGTCCCAGGGGATTCTCTGACAGCCAGCTCATTTGAATGTTCTTCCTCGCACTGAATGAAAGAATATTTAACAATTTCATTCCATGCACGTCCAAAGAAGGGAGATTTGGAAGACCCAAGAGGAGGGACACATGATCCAACTTAACCTCCGTTCCCAAAACTTCTTCCAAAACTCTCGCTATAGCATCCCAATACCTACAAAAGCTTGTAGCATGACCACAAACAATGAGTAAGAGCGCCAACATCTGTTTTACATTTGTGGCACATTGGGGACACTCCTGTCTTAAACTTCACAAGCCGCTCCAATGCCAAATAAGCCCTGTGGAGTACCTTCAGTTGCATAGCCTGTTACAAATAGAAATCTTCTTTACATTCTCCCAAATATCCTCCCACACCTCTGACGAGATTTCCACCCCCAATTCCTAAGTCCAGGTTCTGCATAGTTGCTCGATGTCCTTTGAAACATTACTTCCTAACAAGTGATAGAGGGTGCTGACCGAGAGAGTGCCCGTAGACCAAATCACTCTACTCTCCATATCTGACTTATAGGGACATCGATGTAATTTTTTTTTTATAAAGTCCCTAAACTACAAGTAACAAAAGACGTCCTTCCTAGATAGCTCATATTTCTGACTCAGCTGCTCGAAAGACATCAGGACCTCACTGTCAAATAAATCTCTCAAACAAGAGACTCTTCTAGACTCCCAGAACTTAAAGCCAGAGTCCATCGACTAGAATCCTAACATTCTCACTATAGGAGTGAAAGGGGAAGCATTTTGTAAGTTTCACTTACCTTGCCGCATCATTGTCCATGCTTTAACTGCATTAAGGACAATCTGGTTTCAGCAATGGTCCATAACAGTGCTCATCTTGTCCATAACAATAAATTGATGAGGGGGCATTTTGCTTGGGAGGCATCGTTATTCAACCAAATTGCGGGTCCTGGCGGGCCCAGTCAGCTACATAGGATAGTAGGGAACTCAATTTATATTTCTTAAAGTCTGGGAAATCCAAACCTCCCATCCCCTGCGGAAGCTGCAATTCATCCAGCTTAATAAGAGGCTGCCTATGCTGCCAGATGAAAGATCCGAGCCAACTGTAAAGCCTTCATAGCACACCCTCCTGGGCAACATCAAAGGGAGCATTCGCATGGGATATAATAAGTGAGGGAGAACATTCATTTTGACCAGAGCTATTCTAGCCAACCAAGATATCAGAAGATCCTTCCAGCGCCGAAGGTTCTGCCTTATCTTCTCTCGCAACTGCACAAAATTAGCTTTATATAATTGATTGAAGTTGAAAAATGTGGCGCTGGGAAAACACAGCAGGCCAGGCAGCATCCGATGAGCAGGGAAATCGATGTTTCGGGCATAAGCCCTTCTTCAGGAATGATTCCTAAAGAAGGGCTTATGCCTGAAACGTCGATTCTCCTGCTCGTCGGATGCTGCCTGGCCTGTTGTGTTTTTCCAGCACCACGTTTTTCAACTCTAGTCTCCAGCATCTGCAGTCCTCATTTTCTCATAATTGATTGAAGGCCAGGGTGATAAAAATGCCTAAGTACAGGAAACCTCCTTGTGACCACGCGAAAGAGTAAGGGGTTCCATTCCCAAAATCGGATATTCTAGTAAGGCTCCCCACAGGCATGGCCTCTGACTTCATCAAATTAATTTTATATCCTGAGAACAACACAAATAGATTAATCACTTATATTAAACAGGGCACAGATGTCATCGGATCAGTTAAAAAGAGAAGAACGTCATCCGCATAGAGATTGATCTTTTGCCTGCCTGACCCTACCTCTGGGGCAATTATGTTAGGATCCCTCTGGATGGCCTCCACCAGTGCCTCAATCACCAATGTAAATGATAGTGGTGAGAGAGGGCACCCTTATCAGCTGCTTCCGCTGACATTAAAACTATCTGAACTTATACCATTAGTGAGAACCATTGCTTTTAGATCACGATATAATACTGCCACCCACTTGACAAAAACCCCTCTAAGACCAAACTGGTATGGCCACCACCCGATCAAACGCTTTCTCTGCATCCAGGGATATTTTCAAGCCCGGAATCGATCCTTGCTGGCATATCTGGACTATGAGTAAAAAGTGAAGTCTGCAGATGCTGGAGATCAGAGCTGAAAATGTGTTGCTGGTTAAAGCACAGCAGGTCAGGCAGCATCCAAGGAACAGGAAATTCGACGTTTTGGGCCAGAGCCCTTCATCACTCATTCCTGATGAAGGGCTCTGGCCTGAAACGTCGAATTTCCTGTTCCTTGGATGCTGCCTGACCTGCTGTGCTTTAACCAGCAACACATTTTCAGCTTCGTACCTGGACTATGTTTAATACTCTTTTAATATTGTTGGTAGACCTATGACCCTTGACAAAACCTGTCTGGTCCTCCTTTACAAGAAAGGCAAAACCCTCTCTAATCTTAATGCCAGCATTTTTGACAGAATTTTAAAATCCACGTTTAGTAACGATATGGGCCTGTACGAAGTACAATCTTCTGGGGCTTTTCCTTCCTTAAGAATAAGGGAAATATTTGCTTCTCTCAAAGAGGATGAGAGGCAGTCCTGACTCTGAGTAATTGTACATATCCAAGAGCAGTCTGGCCAGCGTAACTATAAACTCTTTATAAAACTCACTTTGAAATCTGTCTGGGCTGGGCGCTTTACCACTCTGAGCTGCCTCACCACCTCCTGTGTTTCCTGGATTGTCAGGGAGGCATTTAGAAAAGACACCTGTTCTGAAGTTACACTGGGAAAGTCCAGGGTCTTAAAAAAGGATTCCATCTTCGTCAGCCTGTCCTCACAGCCCTCTGACTGGTACAGCTCAGAGTAAAACTTGCTAAATGCTGCATTAATCGTTTTGGTATTGCAAGTAAGAGTATCAGCACTCTCTCTGATGGATGGGGGGCATTCTTCTTTCTGGCCAGGTACGCTGGATATCTACCCAGTTTATCACTATACTCAAATAATCTCTGTTTTGCAAAAGAGATTTCCGTCTTTGCTGCCGAGGTGAGCGCAGCATTCAAAGTAGCCCTAAGGGCTATAATCCGCTGTGATTTGGTTACAGACGGTCTGTCAAAGTATATTGTCTCAGCTGCCTTCAGGTGAGCCTTGAGCAGATGCTGCTGCTCTCCCCTCTGTCGCTTCCTGGTCACAGAGTAAGAAATAATCAAACCCCATGCATAGGTCTTGGCAGTCTCCCAGAGCACCGATGGATTACTGGCTGTACCCAAATTAATGTCCCAAAAGAGTTTAAATTCCTGTGAAAAATACTCTATAAATTTGCTATCTTTCAAGAGGAAAGGGTCCATGCACCAGTGACGTGAGCCCATCCCGTTACCACCGACCTTGACCTCCATGTACACTGCCACGTGATCTGAAATGGCTATGTTCCTTCTTCTGCAAGACAGCACCAAACTCAGAAAGGTCGATGGGACAAAAAAAAATGTCAATCTATGTGGATTAGAGAAAGAGGTGAAATCCCTACCTGCAGGGTGAAGACATCTCCACACATCCACCAAGTCCAGCTCCCTGTTCAGGTCCACCAACTGCCTGGATTGCGGAGACATACCCGCAAGGCCCCTAGGCATTCTGCCCACTTTGGGGTCAATAAGACGATTAAAGTCTCCCCCTGTAATTGTATGACGCGCCTCAAGGGCCATCAACCTGGAAAGAGGGTGTGCCGGGGACAATATACATTCAAAATCCCATATTTCTCCCCATGTATTAAAGCTTTAAGAATTATAAGTCACCCATAGGCATCTTTAATTTGGTCTAACATTTGAAATGGGCGATTCTTCTGGATAAGAATCGCAACTCCTCTATTTTTCAAATTAATGAATGAGAAAAACACCCGTCCGAACCCTCCCTGTTGCAATTTCAAATGCTTCTTATCAGTTAAATGTGTTTCTTGCAGCAAGGCAACATTGAACTTCTCTTTTCTAAGGCTTGACAGTATCTTTTTTCTCTTAATTGGTGAATCACTCTCCTTAACATTCCATGTGCACCATTTAAATGAATGGCTAGCCATGATTGTCTGAAACAGTTGGTGACCCCTCCCCAGGAGGAAGAACCCCACTCATAGCGCACCGAGAGAAAACCATAAACAGATTGTATAAATTTAAAAATACAACTTCCAAAACTACCAAATCAAAACTTCTAACAGATACTTCTATAACATACCAATACATAACAACACAAATGAAAGGCGACTTACCTCTTGGCCACAGGGAGTGCTCATACTACTATTAATCCCTCCATGTCTTCTTCTGGCCGAAGCCATGGCCGCGCCCCAGACAACTCAAAGTAAGGAAAAATGCACACATTTTATAACAAGGAAGTGAAAAGTGGGCACTCAACCCGTCCCCTCCATACTGTAACCCGAGGCACTCCTGGTAGAATAGAAACTTCTCCCCGCTTCCCCAACCGTCCCCTTCCATCCCATACCAGAAAAGAAGTACAAAAGGAAATGATAAGACAAAAATGGAAGCAAAGGATGATGGAAGGAGAAAAGAAGGGATATGAGAGAGAAAAAGAAAAAAGATACTATTATGACCCCGACATTTATTTTTAAAAAACTCCCCCCCCCCCCCCCCCCCCCCCAACCAACAACCAGTTAAACCAGGCAAATTACAGAGAAAAACAAAATAAACATTACTGTCCAATTTATTCAAGCCAGCCAGTCTATTTTAAAGCATCCAGGAAGTCCTTTGTCTTTTCCAGTGAGTCAGAATTGAACACAGACCCTCTGTGGTTAAAATGTAATATTGCTGGATATCTTATGGAATACTGTATATTCAATCCCTCAGCCGCCTTTTTGCCTCAGCAAAGGCCTTCCTCTTACAAATCAGAACTGGAGAAAAGTCTTGGAAAAGCATAATTCATGATCCTTTGTATATCAGAGCCTGTGGACCCTTCCCCAGTGCTCTCGAGGCTTCCAGCATCATTTGCTTGTACCTATAGTGCTGGAGTCGCACTAGGATCAGGCAGAGGTGCCGGTCCGATCTGGGCCTGAACACTGCGACCTGGTGGGCCTACTCACCCTGCACCTGGCCTACTTCAACTTCCAACTTCAAAAACTGCGGGGGCCATTGCTCCAAGAAGCTGACAAGCTGGCCTTTCTCCTGCCATTCAGGTAGCCTCACCAGACAGATGTTCTTCCAACGACCTTGATTTTCAACGTCGTAGACCTGCTCCTCCAAGGCATGTACCCATCATTCCAACACCTGGACCAGACCCACAGAGGATTCTGTCACAGTTTCGGAGACTGCAGCCCATAGCTTCACCTCCCCGACGCGCTGTCCGAGACACTGGATCTCCTGGTCATGCTTCTGCAGCATGACTGAGATTGGTTCAAACTCTGATATCAGGCTCTGTTCCATAGGTAAGTCCCGGGGCAATTGCAGAGGCCAATGCACTGCCGCGAACATGTCCGTTGTTGCGGGGGGTCTCTGCTTGCTGCGATCCTCATGGTCCCTTCCCTTTGGTCATGTTCCTAATGATTTTAAACTGACACTGAATAATTCTAGGAGTCAAAAATAATTATATCTACCACATTGGGTAATAAAGGGAGGGTGAGCGCACCACTTTGGGTTCTGGTGCAGAGTTCAGTAGGCCAGACCTACTCATCGCCGCCATCTTGAATCTCCCATTATTTTTTAAAAAATAGTTTCTAACATTTTTCCTGTAACAAATGCTTAGCTAACTGACCTATAATTTCCTGCTCTCTACCTCCCTTGCATTTTGAAGAAAGAAGTTACATTAGCTATTTTCTAACCTAAAGAAACCTTTATGAAATCAAATGAGTTTTGGAAAATCAAGACCAATGCCTCAATTGTTTCACTAGCTACTTCTTTTAAGAGCCTAGGATAAAATCCCTAATAACTAAAGAATTGTCAACTTGCAATTACAGCCATTTACTCAGAACCACTTCTTTGATAATTATAATTCGCTTGAGTTCCTTTTTCTAAATTAACATATTTTACTCATCAACCTAATTCAGCGATGTTATTACATGCCTTGGGAGCAGGTGGGATTTGAACCCTTTCAATGATTCATTTACAGCTGCTTCCAGGATGCTACTTTGTATCCCCTCTAGTGATGACAAAGCCAAAAATGTATTCTGTTTGTTTGCCATCTCTTTATTCTCTAACACTCATTCCCTGGACTTATACAGGAGAAAGTGAGGACTGCAGATGCTGGAGATCAGAATTGAAAAGTATGGCGCTGGAAAAGCACAGTAGGTCAGGCAGCATCCAAGGAGCAGGAAAATCAATGTTTTAGGCATAAACCTTTCATCAGGAATGTTGGGGGGTCAGAGGTGAGGGGGAGGTTGCTGATAGATAAATAGTAGTGGGGAGTGGAGCTGAGGGCAAGGTAGCTGGAAAGGTGATAAATGGATGCAGGTAGAGGTTGATGGTGATAGGTCAGAGCAGAGGGTGGAGTGGATTGCTGGGAGGGAGGATGGACGGGTGGGACAGTTCAAGAGCGTGGTGCTGAGTTGGAGAGTTGGATCTGGGATGAGGTTGGGAAAAGGGAGATGAGGAAACTGGTGAAATCGATGTTGATGTGTGGTTCATGGGTTCCAAGGTGGAAGATGAGGCATTCTTCCTCTAGGCGTCGGGTGGCTAGGATTTGGCAATGGAGGAGGCCCAGGACTCATGTCCTTATCAGAGTGGGAGGGGAGTTGAAGTAGTTGGCTACGGGACGGTGGGGTTATTATGTGTGTGTGTGTCCCAGAGAGATTCTCTGAAATGTTCCACAAGTTCATGTCCTGTCTCCCAATACAGAGGAAAGCACATCAAGAGCAATGGACACAGTAGATGAAATGTTTCGATGTGCAGGAAAATGCCTACCAGATGTAGAAGGATCCTTTGGGGCCTTGAATGGGAGTGAGGGATTTGTGTGGGCGCTGGTTTACACCTCTTGTGGTGACAAGGGAAGGTGCCGCAAATGGAGAGTGGGTTGTTGGGGGGGCACGGTCCTAATGAGGGAGTTGTGGAGAGAATGGTCTCTGCAGAATGCTGATAGGATGTGGGGAGGAAACTATATCTCTAGTGGTGGGATCTGATTGTAGGAGGCGAAAATGGCAGAGGATAATATGCTGCATCCAGAGATTGGGGTGGAAAGTGAGGACCAGGGGATTCTATCCTTGTTGCGGTTGGAGAGGTGGGGTTCAAGGTCGGCGGTGTGGGAAGTGGAGGAGATGTGCTGGAGGGCATTGTTGGCCATGTGAGATGGGGAAATGTGGTCCTTGTAGGTGGCCATCTGGGATGTTGCGGGGTTGAATTGATCCTCCAGGGAATGGATATGGTGAAGCCAGAGGAATTGGGACTAAAGGATAGCATTTTTACAGGAGGGGGGTGTGGTAGGAGGTACAGTCCAGTAGCTGTGGGAGTCAGTGGGTTTGAAGTAGATGGCCGTGTTGAATCGTTCATTGGAAATGGAGTCAGAGAGGTCCAGGAAGGGGAGGGACATTTCTAAGATGGTCCAGGTGAACTTGAGGTCAGAGTATCCTCTTCGTCGGGTGTGTGGAACTGTCCATCTGCCATAGCCACACTGGCACCATTTCCCACATTTTCCTCATCTACATCGATGACCGTATTGGTGCCACCATGTGCTGTCATGAGAAGGTTGAACAGTTCATCAACCTCACAAACACCTTCCACCCTGACATCACGTTCCACTAAACCATCTCAGAAGTGCCCCACCCCACACCTTCCTGGACCTCTCCATCACCATTTGTGGTGACTGACTCAACATGGATGTCTATTTCAAATTCACTGACTCCCACAGCCCACCCTCCTGTAAAAATGCTATTTCTTACTCTCAATTCCTCCATCTCCACTGTATCTGCTCCGAGGAGGAGCAATTCTACTCCAGAACATTCCAGATGGCCTCCTCCTTCAAGGACTGCAGCTTCCCCTCCTACGTGGTCAACAATGCTCTCCAGTGCATCTCCACATCCCACAACTTCACCCTTGAACCTTACTCCTCCGACCACAACAACAATAGATCTCCCTTGGTCCTCACCTTCCACCCCACCAATCTCCAACTACATAGTGTCATAGAGATGTACAACACAGAAAGAGAATCTTCGGTCCAACTCGTCCATGCTGACCCCATTTGCCAGCACTTGGCCCATATCGCGCTCAACCCTTCCTATTCATATACCCATCCAGATGCCGGATGAAAGTTTGCTCGCTGAGCAGGAAGGTTTGTTTTCAGATGTTTCATCACTATACTAGGTAACATCCTCAGTGAGCCGCTGGTGAAGCATTGGTGGTATGATCCGCTTTTTATTTGTATATAAGTTTTCTTGGGTTGCTAATGTCATTTCTGGTGGTGATGTCATTTCCTGTTCTTTTTCTCAGGGTGTGGTAAATGGGATCCAAGTCAATGTGTTTGTTGATAGAGTTCCAGTTGGAGTGCCATACTTCTAAGAATTCTTGCACATGTCTCTGTTTGGCTTGTCCTAGAATGGACATATTGCCCCCAGTCGAAGTGGTGTCCTTTCTCATCCGTATGTGAGGATACTAGTGAGAGTTATTTCGTTTTGTGACTAGTTGATGTTCATGTATCTTGGTGGCTAGTTTTCTGCCTATTTGTCTAATGTAGTGTTTGTTACAGTTTTTGCAAGGTATTTTGTAAATGACATTAGTTTTGCTTGTTATCTGTATAGGGTCTTTTAAGTTCATTAGCTGCTGTTTTAGTGTGTTGGTGGGTTTGTGGGCTACCATGATGCCAAGGGGTCTGATTAGTCTGGCAGTCATTTCTGAGATGTCTTTGATGTAGGGGAGAATGGCTAGGGTTTCTGGACTGCGTTTTGTCTGCTTGTTTGAGTTTGTTGCTGAGAATTCGGCAGATTGTGTTCATTGGGTACCCATTCTCTTTGAATACCTGTTTAGATGATTTTCCTCTGCTCTGCGTAGTTCCTCTGTGTTGCAGTGTGTGGTGGCTCATTGAACTAATGATCTGATGCAGATCCGTTTGTGGGTGTTGGGATGATTGCTTCTGTAGTTCAATATTTTGTCCGTATGTGTTGTTTTCCTGTAGACTGTGGTTTGAAGTTCCCCATTGGCAGTTCGCTCTACTGTGACTAGGAATGGCAGTTTGTTGTTTTTTTCCTCTTCTTTAGTGAACTTTATGCCAGTAAGGGTATTATTGATGGTCTTGAAGATTTCCTCTAATTTATTTTGTTTAGTGGTGACAAAGGTGTCACCCATGTAGTGGACCCAGAGTTTGGGTTGGATGGTTGGCAGAGCTGTTTGTTCAATCTCTGCATAACTGCCTCTGCTAAGAACCCTGATATTGGAGATCCCATGGGTGTTCCTTTGGTTTGTCTGTCGGTTTTGTTGTTGAAGCTGAAATGGGTGGTGATGGTGATAGGTCAGAGTGGAGGATGGAGTGGGTAGGTGGGAAGGAAGATGGAGACGTGGGAGAGTTGAAGAGGCTGGTGCAGAGTTGGAGGGTTGATCTGGGATGAGGTGGGGGGAGGGAAAATGAAGACATCCAAATTCTTTTTAACTGCAGTAATTGTACCAGCCTCCACTTCTTCTGGCAGTTCATTCCATACTCACATCACCTTCTGCACGAAAAGGTTGTCACTTAGGTCCCTTTTATATCTTATCCCTCTCACCCTAAACCTGTGGCCTCCAGTTCAGGACTCCCCAATCCTATTTATCATAACTATGCCCCTCATGATTTTATAAACTTCCATGAGGTCACCCCTTAGCCTCCAACGCTCCAGGGAAAACAGCTCCAGGCTCCAATTCAGCCTCTCTCTTTAGCTCAAATCCTCCAGTCCTGGCAACATCCTTGTAAATCTTTTCTGAACCCTTTCAAGTTTTACAACATCCTTCCCAAAGGAAGGAGACCAGAATTGCACACAATATTCCAAAAGTGGCCTGCGCACCATCCCCTGCCATTTCCGTCACCGACAGTCAAACCCCACCACCAGAGATATATTTCCCTCCCCACCCCTATCAGCATTCCACAGAGATCATTCTCTTTGCAAATCCCTCATTAGGTCCACGCCCCACCAAAACATCCTCCATCAATGGCTCCTTCCCTTGCAAGCCACAAGAAATGTAAAATTTGCACCCACTTTCCCCCGCACCTCCATCCAAGGCCCCAAACGATCCTTCCACATCCAGCAGAGATTTCTCTACACATTCAAACACATCATCTACTGTGTCTGTTCTCTCGATGTGGTCTCCTCTACTCTGGGGAGACAAATGCCAATATTTCAGGGAACATCTCTGGGACACAAGCACCAAACAAGCCCACTGCCCTATGGTTGACCACTTCAAGTCCCTCTCCCACTCCACCAAAGGACATGCAGGTCCTGCGCTCCTCTTTGGCCAAATCCTAGCCACCTGACAACCAGAGGAAGAATGCTTCATCTTGACCCTCCAACCACACGCCATTAATGTCACTTCCACCAATTTCCTCATCTTCCCTCCCCCCACCTCATCCCAGATCCAACTCTCCAAATCGGCACCACGGTCTTCAACTGTCCCATGTCTCCATCTTCCTTCCCACCTATCCGCTCCATCCCTCTACTTTGACTTATTATCAACACACTCACCTGCACCCATCTATCGCCTTCCCACATACCTTCCCCTCCAGTCCTCCATCGTATTTATCTCTTAGCCTACCCCCCTACATTCCTGAAGAAGGGCTTATGCCCGAAAAGTCGATTCTCCTGCTCCTTTGACACTGTATCTTCTGGCCTATTACCTAAATTGCCAGTTCATTTTTGACAGCTCTGCTGTCATGCCATTGTAATTGCTATTGTTTACATTAAAAACAGTAGTCTTGGGCCCCACACTTCCCTCCCTTAAATTGTTTGTAAATTTTGATCATGGTTGCTGCAATCCAAAGTGCTTTGACTATGAGGTAAGTAATTAATCCTGTCTTATTGGTCAAAACTCTGTTGAGTATAGCCTGCTCTCTGGTCAGCGCCATAACATACCAGTCTAAGAAATTTTCCTGAAAATGTTCATTGAATTCCTCCTCTGCACTGCTTTTTCCCAGTTGATTTTTCCATTGTATGTTAGTTAACCCCCTCCCACCACCATGATTACTGCTGAAGCCTTTTGACAAATTCCTATTATTTCTTTCTTAATATCCTGTACTACCAGGTGGTTATTGTTAGGAAGCCTCTACAAGTGACGTCTTGCCTTTATCACTCCTCATTTCTACCCAGACTACTTACAGCATAAAGGTCTACAGCACAGAAAAAGGCCATTCAGTCCATCAAGTCTGTACCAATCAAAAGTAAGCATCTAACTATTCTAATCCCATTTTCAAACATTTGTCTTGTATGCCTTGAGTTCACAAGTGCTCATCTACCACCTTGAGATGTAGTGTGTTCCAGATTCCCACCACTCACATACTTATATATTCTAGTTTCTTGAATTAACACCATCCCTGTCCATTGTGTTAATATAATCTTTAATTAACAGAACCATGCTTCTTTTTCAACCTTTAAATCCCCATAATTCCTGTATAGGACTTTACTCTTTAGTGAGCCATTGTCTTTTTTACAATGGGGATTTTGACTACAGCTTTTGACTGCTCTCCCGGTTCTCCAAAGGCCTAATTTTTGTCTTATCTGCTCTTTGCTGTTTTTACCTGTCATTGGGAAGAGATGATGCTATATGGGATTCAAATAATACTGAATGTCTGGAGCATGAAAAGGGTTACAAGGATTATAAACCAATCATCAGAAATATTGAATGAGGGTTGGCCATCAAATGGAGAGCAAAGCAAGATCTCCGGCCTATTCACAATATAAAAAACAAAAAATGCTGGAAAAACTCAGCAGGTCTGGCAGGATTTGTGGAGAGTCACCACTTAACGTTTCGGGTCTACTGACCCCTTTCTCTCCAAACCCGCTGAGTTTTTCCAACAATTCCTGATTTGTTTCTGATTTTCAGCAGCTGTAGTGCTTTGCTTTTTTTGTTGTTAGGCATACAAACTTGACTCTATTGGTGTTTGAAGCTTGGTTATTCCAGAAAGGAACGATAGAAATGTGTCACTGGAACTGGTGTAAACAAACATTCAGCACCTTTTCCGGCTCCAAGTGATACCAGTCGGGTTGTTGTGACGTACACTCCCGATATTGGATTGCCCACACAGCGCAACATCAGTCCACCGCCTCGTCCAATCAGCACCCGCTGATCCTTATGAGTCGAGTTCTTTTCACCCAGGCAATGTAGGGTCCGCCTCCCTCCCGCACGCGGAGTGGATCAAGCTCCAGGACCGGTCTGTCACTCAGGAGAGTCCTGTTTCTCCATTGGACGATTTGTTTGTCAATCAGAAAGCGAGCCAGGATAAGGTGATGGTGCTACTTCAGCGAAGCGCTGTCAGGTTGTATCGGTTTAGACGCGTTAAACATCAAATGATCGACCGGCAGGATGGATGGAAACAGCAGCAGTATTATCACTTCTGCAATTCTAGCCATTGATTACATGGACTCTTTACTCCCCGAAAACCCTTTACAAGAGCCGTTTAAAAATGCATGGAACTACATGCTGGACAATTTTACCAAATTTCAAATTGCTACTTGGGGTTCTCTTCTGGTTCACGAAGGCATTTATTTTTTGTTCTGCCTACCGGGTTTTATTTTTCAGTTTATTCCAGCCATGCAGAAGTATAAGATACAAAAGGTAAGAATGGTATGAATGTCATTGTGTGTGTCGTTGGGGAGTCACTTATTTATCGCGGAACTTGGGCATTTTTTGAATTCTACAAAAGTATTATTTTATATTTTAATGGGGATTCATGCAATCAAATGTGGTCAACCGTTTAACGTTAACTAGTTAATGGTTACCATTGTCTCTGGTTGAATTCTTTAGACAATAGAAAAGTCAACAATCTGTAAAAGCTGTCTAGAATTTTGTGCGTGTAAATTGTCATTCAGCATCTTGGTGTCATTAAATGACCACCAGAAAGTGAATTGTATCAAATTGGCGATCATTTGATTTGCAAATATAGAAACAACAAAATCTATAGAGTTAGAACTGTAGTCAGTATTTAACAAAAGTCCGAATCTCAACGACAACTTCGTTTAGGCAAATCGCTGCATAGATTTTCCACACTGTTCGCAATAATTATATTTTATAATGCACATTTGTCCAGTCACGGCTCCAAATTTTGCAGCAGATAGTCGTCACACTGCGAGGAACATTCGATAAAAATGTGTCCAAGCCATACCAAGTAAGGAAGTGTGAGGAGTGACAAGTGGATGTAAATTATGCTTTTTTAAAAAAAGAGCAGGTATACCCCTCCCACCGAGGACTGCATCTATAGTTCCAGCCACAAAAAAAGTTCTTGGCCTCACTTTGGTTGTCCATGCTGTTCGTGCTAATTATTAATACCTTAAGAACCACTATTCTTATTTTTTTAATGATTCTCATCATCCATCATTGTCTAGTATTCTGTAAGAAGTGATATCTCTGAAAGTGGACAGAGTTGGTCACAGGAACTTGTCACTGCAACAGAATGTTGGCTGATTGAGATACTATTTGCAAGAAATATTTGGTACTACTTATATAAAGCTACCATTTAGAACATGAAATATTAACTTAGATTATCACTAACTGTGATAATCTTAACCGTGTTGGTTCTGGTGAAGCTAACTTTGAACAGGACTTGTATTTGATTGTGTTTCATATGGAAAGTTGAAGAGCACAATAAATGGTTTCTCGCTGGCATCCAATCCTCCATCAGCAATAGACACAATTATTCCAGACAAGATTTCTTTCAATACGTGTTTCTATTCTTCAAGCAAACTTTCCTTCTCAGCTTATTTAAACAAATAAATTAACTGTGACATTTGATTTATATTTTTATTTAAGTAGCTAATGCTAACAATATCAATAAATGGAGAGTAACATTATAAAAAAAACACAAACATACCCTAGCATTGTGATCATGTTGCTGAATCAGTCATCTCTTAGGCTCAACTAATGATCCACAGGCTCAACTGATGATCCACAGACTTGACTTCAAGTTCCAAAACAGTAACTGGAGAATATAAATTCTGGGTTAGAAGATAGGAGTAGGAGTTAGTTATTCATTATGATCATGGTTGATGATTGAGCATAATTCCCTAATTCTGCCCTCCCCACACTCCATCCCTTTATTCTTTTAGCCGGGGGAGCTATTTCTCCCTCCTCCTTCTTGAAAACATACAATGTTAGTGAGTTTTGAGAAGATTTGTAGCTCAGGTTGAGGTTCTGGATGTAGGTTTGCTCGCTGAATTGGAGGGTTCATTTCCAGACGTTTCATCACCCTACTAGGTAACATCTTCAGTGGGCCTCCAGGTGAAGTACTGTACATGATTCCTGTTTTCTATTTATATGTTTGGGTTGACAATGTCATTTCCTGTTCTTTTTTCTCAGGGGGTGGTAGATGTGGCCTAACTCGATGTTTGTTGATAGAGTTTCAGTTGGAGTGCCATGCTTCCAGGAATGCTTGTGCATGTCTCTGTTTGGCCTGTCCTAAGATGGATGTGTTGTCCCAGTCGAAGCTGCATCAGAACATTATTTTAACGAGTCAACACACTGCAGCATGGAGGAACTACCTAGAGCAGAGTAAAATCACCTATAGCATGTATTCAAAAAGAATGGGTACCCAATGAACACAATCTGCCGGTTTCTCAGCAACAAACCCAAACAAGCAGACAAAACACGCCCAGAAAACCTAGCCACTCCCCTCCATATCAAAGACATCTCGGAAATGACTGCCAGACTACCCAGACCCTTAGCAGCATGGTAGCACACAAACCCACCAACACACTAAAACAGCAGCTAATGAACTTGAAAGACCCTATACAGACAACAAGCAAAACTAATGTCATTTATAAAGTACCGTGCAAGAACTCTAACAAACACTACATTGGACAAACAGGCAGAAAACTGGCCACCAGGATACATGAACACCAACTAGCCACAAAAAGACATGACCCTCTGTCACTTCGACTGGGATAACACATCCATCTGAGGACAAGCCAAACAGAGACACGCATGAGAATTCCTAGAAGCATGGCATTCCTTCCTGAACTCTATCAACAAACACATTGAGTAGGACTCCATCTACCAGCCCCTGAAAAAAAGAACAAGAAATGACATCACCACAGGAAATGACATCACCAACCCAAATAAACTGAAACATAAAAGTAGAAAGCAGGAATCATGTACAGTGCTTTGCATGGAGGCCCACTGAAGATGCTACCTAGTAGGGTGATGAAACGCCTGGAAATGAACCACACTTTAGTGGTTTTAGGAATATCCTTCCTGTATCTAGGCCTGTTGGAATTTTTTAGGGTTCCATGACAGCATCCCAACCCCCAATTCTCTAAATTCCAGTGAATACAATCTGCACTGACAATTTTCATTGTCAGTCTTACCATCCTAGGAATCAATTTGATAAACCTTCACTGTTCTCTCTCGATTGTAAGAATAACTATCCTCAGACAAGGAAACCAAAACTCTGCACACGATTTCAGGTGTGGCCTCACCAATGCCCTGAGTAATTACCTGAATCCTCTTGCTATGAAGGCTAACATATCATTTGCCTTCTCTACTGCCTGCTGCACCTCTGCGCTTAGATTCAGCAACTGGTGCATGATGTTATCCATGTCCCATTGAGCATTCCCTACTCTCAATTTACAGCCATTCAAGTAATAACCTCCCTTCCTATTTTAACTACCAAAGAAGATCATCTCTCACTATACTGCATCTGCCATGCATTTGTCCACTCATTCAGCTGTCCAAATCACCCTGCAACATCTCAGCATCATCGTCACAACTCACCCTTCCACCCAATTTTGTCTCATCTGCAAATTTTGAGAGATTTTATTTTGTTCCTTCATCTAAATCACTCATGTATATTGTGAATACCTGGCGTCCTAGCAATAATCCCTGCATTATCCCACTAGTTACCATTTGGAAAAACAGGTTTGTTCCTACTTTTTTTCTTGCCTCCCATCAGTTTTTGTCCATCCCAATACACTACCTCAATCCCATGTATTTTAACCTTGCATTTTACTCTTTTACGTGGAACTTTATGAGAAGCCATCTGAAAGTTCAAATAAACCACTGGCTACCCCAATCAACTCCACGTAGTTACATCCTCAAAGGATCCCAGTAGATTTGCCAAGGCTGATTTCCCTTTTGTAAATCCCTGCTGACTATGTCTGATTCTATCACTATTCTTTGGTATAAAACTCTTGATAATGGACGCTAGCATCTTCCTTACTATTGATGTCAGACTCACTGGTCTAAAATTCCCTGTTTTCTCTCTACCTCTATTTGTAAATAGTGGGACCAAAAGAGAATATGCTGGAAAATCTCAGCAGGTCTGGCAGCATCTGTAAGGAGAGAAAAGAGCTGACGTTTCGAGTCTAACTGACCCTTTGTCAAAGCTTAAAAAAAAGGGGAGAAATAGGGAGGTATTTATACGAGGCTGAGAGAAGATGAGTCATAGCTCCAGAAGCAAAGGTAGCAATAAAGAGATGATAATGACAGTGCATAGAGAGATTATAGGGAGATTAGGAGCTGTGAATGGCAATTGTAAATAGTGGGATTGCATTGACTACCCTCCAATCTGTAGGAACTATTCCAGATTCTAAGGAAATTTAGATGACCGCCAATGCATCCACTATTTCTAGACCCACTTCCTGAAGTGCTCTAAGATATAGATTATCAGGCCCTGATATAGATTTATCAGTCTTCTACCCCATCAATTTCCCCAGCACCATTTCTCTACTAATACTGATTTGCTTCAGTTCTTTCCTTTCAAAAAACCTAATATTCCCCATCTTTGCACATTAAAAAACTATTATAAATAAAAGTGACTATGGAAGTTCCAGATTGTTGCAAAACATATCTGGTTCTCAACTGCCCCTTTAGGTAAGATGTTTGTCATCCTTAACTACTCTGGTCTATTTGTGACTGCAGACCCACAGAATTATGAATGACTCTTAATGGCCCTCTGAAATGATCTAGCGATCCACTCAGTTGTGTTCAAGAAGGTGAACCACCACCTTCTCCACATTCTGTGAATAAATAAGTTTTTAAAAAACGATTTGAATTAAATTAAGTATCTGAATTAGATTAGCTGGTTTCAGTCATCATCTAATTGGAACCAAACTTCCAGGGGTTGTTTGTCTGACATGACCTGACCAAGTGAACTTTCTCAATGGTTGCTGTTTAATCAAACCCTAGCCTTTTAGGTTTCTTAGGGAATTCAACAAAATAAACAAGATGGCCAAGTGCCAAATCTTCATGGATTCTGGTAGTGGTCATGGAAGGAGTGAAATCACTGCACACAAACACCATGCAAGGCCTTGGCGACTACTCCTTATGCCAAGAGTTCAAAAAATAGCGCTGAAAATGTGTTGCTGGAAAAGCACAGCAGGTCAGGCAGCATCCAAGGAGCAGGACAGTCGACGTTTCGGGCATGAGCCCTTCTTCAGGAATATGAATTCAGGATTATGAATTCTTCAGGCTCATGCCCGAAACGTCGACTGTCCTGCTCCTTGGATGCTGCCTGACCCGCGCTTTTCCAGCAACACATTTTCAGCTCTGATCTCCAGCATCTGCAGTCCTCACTTTCTCCTTCAAAAAATAGAGGCCGAGCAAGCTCTGTCCCAAAGTTGATAGGTGAGGCATCAATACCTGCATTACTGTGATGTACCTGCACTCCCACTGATTCGTGAAAGAATTGAAACTTGGATAGAATCCCATAATAACTCTGTGATTGTGGCCAGTGAATATTTAGAGCTAGATTATGCGTGCACAAGAAAACTGTATTTGCTTTTGTAAATTAAATTGTCCATATGATGAGACAGTTTGTATTAAAATAATTTTTAATTTTAGGACAAGCCAGAGAGTATTGAGAAACAGTGGAAGTGCTTCAAAGTGCTGCTGTTCAATCACTTCTGTATCCAGCTGCCTCTGATCTGTGGTACTTACTACTTCACTGAATTCTTCAACATTCCGTATAACTGGGAGAAAATGCCACGATGGTAAGATGTGCTTGTCTCATAGCTGTATCAATAAAGTTTTCATCCACAGTTTTTACCTCAAGGGTAGAATTTTCCCATCTTAGCCAGACTCCCAAGCTACATTCAAAAGACACCCTTAACTTATATCAAGTTCGCTTGTCTGTCATACTATATGTTGAACTTTACTGCATTATTAATTTTGAATCTGATATAGTCAGATTATCACAGTACTCTGTCTGGATCTTGCTGTTGCTAAGAAACATGGCACCCATTGTTGCAGTCCTCCTCAATCTTCACTGGTTCCCATACTCCAGAGCATTTCTTCACCAACTCACTCTGCAACCTCTTTCAACCCTCGTTTAGCCAGTAGCAACCACCATTCAGAGTCTTCACCTGTTGTAGATTTCCATACTGAAGTGCTCCTCTGACCTTCATGTGTTACAATATCTCACCCTCTCACTTTCAGAAGCTTGATATGAAATCTATCACTTTAGCCATCACTGTGGTCAGCTTGTTCTCAGAGCCCCTTATGCACTGCTTTGAGGCAGCTTGTTATAATAAGTACAAGTTATTTTCAATGTTAAGAGCAGCAGTTTTTTTTCATGTTATTGAAAATGAAATGAAACACTTGTTAACTAGAATAACAGACAAAATGGTGAGAGATGATTTTCTGAATTTGTGCTACTGATGGGATAGGAAGTTTCATTACCTCAGATTGCATTTCAGAAATTCAGGCCACTAAGTTAAAATGTTTTAAAATCATGAGAGTAGCACCTGAATTCCTAATGTGTAGTGCTGATTGATAAGGCTCTGTGCAACATCAGGAAATTAGTCTTGCGGTTCAATAATGAAATTCCACCAATTCAAGTTCAAAAGAATAGTTTTTACCGATATAATATTCCTAAATGCCACTGCATTATCCTTCTGATACAGGCAGGTCATTGCAATGCAATGCCTGGGTTGTGCTATTATTGAAGATACTTGGCACTACTTCCTGCATAGATTGCTGCACCATAAGAGAATCTACAAATATATTCATAAAGTCCATCATGAATTTACGGTGAGTCACTATTTTTGTTTTGGCATGATGAGGAAATTTTTACGCCACCAGCCGTCCAACACTTATTTACTGTTCCAATGACTTCAAGATTGCATCTTTCTCAACTTCATTTGCCCTTTGTCCTGTTCGCATCTGCATTTTGTATGTGGCCTTGCAGTTGACAGCAATATTATGAATAACCCTAGTAGAGCAGTTTCCTGTGGCTCTATGATTGTTCTTTTTAGGCATGCGAATCATTTGTTGCAGTGGAACCACACCCTGATTCTATGAATCATTTTCTTGGCTATTATGTAAATTAGTTGTTTTATTGATTTTATTTTAAGATGTTGAAAATTATGAATATTAATTTGTTCTTTTTTTTCTGGAGTTGAGAGTGAATGCTTAAAATATTTCACTTGTAACCTAATCAACCAAGCCATTAATTTGGAGTTATCTCATTTATTAAATAATTGCTGATGCCAAACTTCCAGACTCTGCTTTCGAAGGCTTTATTACTAATTCTTGCTTTACTAACACAGAGTTTTTCACTGTGCTTCCACCAGCCTCTATTGTTATCATTTTGTCATTTACAGCAGTGTTTACTTTCAGTGAATGATTGTGTATGTGCCACTCAGTTTTATTTTTCTTCAAATTTCTGTTATCTAGGCGCCATTTGGCATGCAAGCGGAATATGCCCACCCAGCAGAGACACTCATCCTCGGAATGGGTTTCTTCATTGGCATCATGATCTTCTGCAATCATGTAATCCTCCTCTGGGCTTGGGTGATCTTTCGTCTCCTGGAAACAATAGACGTACACAGGTAAAGATGTCATTCAAGTAACATCATTATGCCAATTTGGTTAAAGTTTGAGAATGTATTAAACAAAAGAGGAGGAAATAATCCTTTTGGCATTACTACTTCACTGCAAGCTCATATGATAAATATTATTCTGACACTCTATTGGATCACCAAATACAAATCAGAATATTGAATGACACTCCACTTGATCCATGAGTTTGTTTTGTTATGAATGTAATTTCGTTAAATCAAGTTGTAGTAAACAATTATGGGGAATATTATCAGGAATGAAATTGAAATTGAATTTTACTTGCTTTTATGTTGACACTGTTCAAACCAAATTCTGGGAGTCTATCGTTTACACCATTACATCAAATAACCATATCCTGACAACAGATAGTCTTCAACAATAGCTGAGTCTAGGGTTCAGAGAACATAACCAAATCACTGATGCTTCGTCCTATGGAATCCAATTTGAATCATAGAATCCCTAGAGTGTGGAAGCAGGGCATTTGGTCCATTGAGTCCACATCAACCCTCCAAAGAGCAACCCACTACCCTGTCCCTGCATTTCTTGATCCATCTAACCTGCATATCTTTGGACTCTGGAAAGAAACCACATCACCCAGAAGAAGCCCAGGCAGACACACGGAGAATGTGCAAACTCCACACCGCAGTTGCCTGAGGATGGAATTGAACCTAGGACCCTGGCACTGTGAGGCAGCAGTGCTAACCACTGAGCCACCATATCTCCCCAAAACTAGACAAACATAAAACTAACTTTAGGAATTCTGCATTGATTGTTGGACAAGAACATTATGGCATCCCAAATATGTTTCAAAGGGACAAAACAGTTTCTTGTATGCTGCAGAAGGAGGCCAGTTAGTTTATTGTATCTGCGCTGGATCTTTGAGCATTTTGACTAAGTGCAAATTTCCTGTCTTTTCTCTATAAAAATTTCCCTGTACATTAAGTCTATTTAAATAATGATTTAACACCCCATTGTTCTGGGTGTCCCTATGCATGAATCTCAGAAACTAGAATGCAGGTACAGCAGGTAATAAGGAAGGCAAATGGAATTTTGCCATTTATTACTGAAGGAATGGAGTGCAGAGGTGTTGCTAGAACTGTACAGGGCAGTAATGAGACCACATCTTGAGTATTATGTACAATTTTGGTCCTCTCATTTGAGGAGGGCTGTAGTTTTATTGGAGGCAGTTTAGAGAAGGTTCACTAGATTGATTCTAGAGATGAGAGCATGTCTTATGAAGAGAGGTGGAGCCGTTTAAGTTGTGTTAAATCCATTGTCAAGCTCTATTAATCAAACGGCACCAAGTTTCCACTATTAAATATAAAGAGGTCATTTTTTTTTTTAAAGATCTTTTTACAAATATTGACATTTTAAAACACATTCTGATTCATGGCAGATTTTGCTTTTAGTGATCTGAAAATGCATTTGAGTTCTTGGAAACTCTAGGGAAAAGATCATTCTTCAAAATGGACACACACAGTTTGTGCCATAATTACCAATCACACCCGATGTAGGAGCTCCATAAATTATCAGGTGTTAAAAAGGTTATCAGATTAGTCATGGTCTAACACAATGGCAGAAGAGACTGTAAGGGCTAAATGATCTACTTCTGCTCCAGTGTTTTATGGTCTTATACCATAATGTGAATGAAACACAAATGTCTGAGTAAAGTTGCTCCTTTGCTAATGATTTTTGTTATTTCTTCTCAGTGGTTATGATGTTCCCCTGAATCCATTGCACTTGATTCCATTTTATGGTGGCTCCCGTTTCCATGACTTTCATCACATGAACTTCATTGGAAACTACTCTTCAACCTTCACGTGGTGGGACAAGCTGTTCGGAACAGACTCTCAGTTCCAGATGTACAATGATAAGTTGAAGGAAATGAAAAAGGATCAATAAGAAATAAACAAAACCAATAACATAAAACATAGCAATTTTACTCCAAATTACTATTACTATAAACAGGAAATTGAGGAATCTAATCAATCGCTGAACTGTTTAGCAAATTGGTGCTCTTAATGGGTCCTGATGGCGAAGTTCATTTTGCTACCATCTTTTAATAAATAAAATATTCTAAATGTTTTTCCTGGCATTCACCTGAGGAAGTAGTACTGTTAACTACACAATTATACAGACCAACTCCATTTTCTAATGATTATTATTTGAAATTGTTCCAAAATTTTGGGAGAACTGTCTCGAAGTTGTTTCTCTTTCTGTAAGGAATTTAGGGAAACATTTTCATAATTACTTGTGGTATTGAACCTTTCAATGAATTAGCCCTGGTTTTTTTTTGCAATATTTCCTTATTTTGTTGGAGAAAATATGTTTTTGCAAACGCGTGTTATGCCCTAATTTGAATGACCTTTTTAGATTTGAATTTCTGGAATAATACCTGGAAATATTGGAAATCTTCTTCCAAGGACAAATTACAATTTACAGTTTCTCACTGTCCTAACTGGCGTAAGATAATACAACCAGATGTTTATAATCAATATGTATATTTGCTTATTGTGAAATAGCATCAAATCTTATAGATATCTTGTAATATTTTCACTTGGGCATTCAGGTATGTCATTTGATTCAAAGTCCAAATATTGTCTGCGCTGCTGTCAAGAACTGTAGGTGACATGTTCTGCAAAATTCAATTATTTGGCTTTTTTTATCAGAAAGAATCTCTGGTATAGGGGTCACAGCATGGAAGAGGCTCTCCAGTCTATAGTGCCCACACTGGTCATCAAGCACCAATCTATTCTTGTCCCATTTTCCAGTCGCTGGCCTATAGGCGCATATGCTGTGGCATTTCAGGTGTTCAGCTCCCTTCATAGCTGAATTGGTGAATCCCCTCTGCACCCCTCAAATGTGATCGCATCCTTCCTAGAACTGCACAAAGTACTCCGGTTTTGGCCTAACTATTGTTTTCTACAGCTCCTGCATAACCTTGCTCGTCTTGTAATCAGTATCTTGACTAATAAAAACAAGTGTCCCATTTGCCACCTTATCCACCTGCAACCTTAACTACCTGTCCTGCTGTCGTCAAGGATCTATGGACATCCGTACCAAGGTCCCTCTGATTCTCTGTACTTCCTAAGTCCTACCATTCATCATGTATTCCCTTCTCTCGTTAGTCCACAAAAAATGCATCACCTCACACTTTTCAGGATTAAATTCCATTTGCTATTGTTCTGCCCAGCTAACCAGCCTGTCTATATTGTCCTATAGATTCTCCTCCTTGCTATTTACCTCATCACCAGTTTTCATGTCATCTGCGAACTTATTACTCATACCTCCATTAATGTCTTGATCGTTAATGTACGTTACTAACGGCAAGGTACCCAGCAATATGGCTTCAAATCAGAAAAACAACTTTTGGCCATCACACTCTGTCTCTTGCCACAAAACCAAACTGTTAGACATAGTTATGCAATATTTAAATTTAATGAGGTTTACTCAGTACTAGGGAGTTCTGAAAAGATTTTTTAGCTCAGGTTGAGGTTTTGGATGCAAGCTTGATTGCTGAGCTGGAAGGTTAGTTTTTAAACATTTTGTTACCATACTAGGTAACATCATCAGTGAGCCTCTGGTGAAGCACTAGCATTATGTCCCACTTTCTTTTTGTGTTTAGGTTTCCTTGGGTTGGTGATATCATTTCCTATGTTGATGTAATTTGTTGTGTTGGTGATGTCATTTCCTGTTCTTTTTCTCAGAAGGTGGTAAATGGGGTCCAAGGCAATGTGTTTGTTGATAGATTTCCAGTTGGAATGCCATACTTCTAGGAATTCTCAGGCATGTCTCTGTTTGACTTGTCCCAGGATGGATGTGTTGTCCGCATCAAAGTGGTGTCCTTCCTAATCTATATGCAAGGATACTAGTGATAGTGGGTCATGTCATTTTGTGGCTAGTTGATGTTCATGTATCTTGGTGTTAGTTTTCTGCCTTTTTGTCCAATGTAGTGTTTGCTACAGTTCTTGCAAGGTATTTTGTAAATGACATTCATTTTGCTTGTTATCTATATATGGTCTTTAGCTGCTGTTTTAGTGTGTTATGGTGAGTTTGTGGGCTACCATCATGCCAAGAGGTCTGAGTAGTCTAGCAGTCATTTTCAAGATGTCTTCGATGGAGGAGAGAGCGGCTAGGATTTCTGGGCACGTTTTGACTGCTTGTTTGGGTTTGTTGCTAAGTCGCTCAATATTAAAATGTTTTATAAAATGGATCAAGCTTAGTTCAGATGACATCATTTGTTTATAGTTTATTTCCAGCTGATTCTTCCTGAATTACAACACTTTAACTTCAAAATCCACTTACTTTTGTGTGGAAAATATGTCCCATTAATGTTAATAAAAGAAACTGAAGAATCTAAGATGAAATAAATTCTCAAAATGGAAGTCATTATAGATAACTAAATCTGAAACTGCATGTAAGAGGTTAGGAGATTATATTTGTAAGTTGATATTTTTGGCATTTTTGCTAAAGAGATAAATACCATTTGGTGATTACACTGTTGAGCTTGCTTTATAATAAATCAGTGTGGAGATCTTATTAAATAACATTGAATATTTTCACCCTTTTATGTTAATGGAAAATCGACATATAATTGAAGGTTAGCAAGAGTTTCAGGTAATTCAAAGGACTTTACAGTTACAGGTAACTAATAACGTGGAGGAATGAGTAGGCTTTAAATGATCTTAGCGAGTTTTAATGATCTGTTCTAAGATTGACAACTATTTTAAATACTGATATTAAAAAAAAACAGACTGCTGGTTCAGTGAAAGTTCAATATCAGAATTATGTTCAAGGCTCTACATTGTAAGGCATATAAATATGTTGTAAGTATTATTAGTGTCATCTATGGAAAATATTATATTTTGTTACTTCTCAGGATTGCTATGGTTGTCCAGTTCATTTTCTACTTCTTAAGACTGTCATCCAAATTTCCCAAATGCCCACAGTTTGAATTGCAATTTTTGTTTTTATGGTAGTGAGCTTTGTGATAGTGATTTTCACTTTCAAGAAAGGACCCAAGAGCAGATCTTCGTTTGAAATGATAAACCATTTCACAATATTGAAAAATGCGTATAGTTAAAATCTACATTGTTTTCATCTGAAATCTGCTGCCAAAATTCACCACCCCCTTCCACCTACATTACTTCCCAAGAAGTCAAGCCCATTTTCTTTTCCAATTGCTGCTCCATCTCTCTATCTTTTAAAGTGTAAACTTTTCACTGCACTCATCTGAGTACATGTGACAATAAAGCTAATTCTATTTCTAACTCTTTGAATGAATTGTTGAAGTCAAGCTTTAGGCCCACCTTACTCAAAAACTTCCATTTAAACACACCCAACCTGGCTTTTCAGCCCCCACAGTGCTGGGACTAATTTGCTTAATGCCATAAACTGCATCTCTTGTTAAGAGCAAAATACTGCGGATGCTGGAAATCTGAAACAAACACAATGCTGGAAAAACTCAGCAGGTCTGGCAGCATCAGCAGAGAGAGAAACTAAGTTAACATTTTGAGTCCTGTGTGAGTTTTCCAGGACTTGTTTGTTATTGCACATGTGGTGCTTGACCTGCTGCACCTTCAGATGTTAACATAGTCAACTTGTCCATCCTTTTTTCCAGAATTTTCCCTAATGGTCCCCTGTGAGCTGCCTTACTTCCACTTGTCTCAATGTGTCTAGTACATCACAGCTGCTTATGAATACTCAGTGTCTTGATTGATTCTATGCTAAGTTTTAAAAGTCCACACTTTGTCCAATAATTAAACTGCTGCCTTCTGTAGTTTAACTCTTCAACGTATTTGCAAGGTCAGTCACTGAGACTCACTTCTCTCATGCTTTGCTGCCTTGTCTACTGTGCCCCACATTAACACAACCAAATCTGTTCAAAACCCCACTCCTAACCCCTTTATTACCATTGTTCATTGATTTCTGTTCTGCCAATGCATCAAATTCGTAATCCCCAGCCTCCATTATTAACACTTTTCTGGCCTCACCTACTTGTGCATGTTCCATGAATCTTACATTTCACATTGTGACTTATGCTTTTGTGTCCTTGTGTGCAATCACACCGTTGGTGGCAAAACGTTTGATTGTTCTGGAATTATTTTCTGAGACTCTCTTCCTACATTTTTACACTTGCTACACTTGTTTTGCGTTTTGAAAAAGAAAATCCTCTTATTGACCCTGAAGTTGTCTCTTTAGCAGTTCATTTCCTCAAGTATCTTTGAACAAGCTCAACATTAAACATGATTGGACAATGCAGGTGTTGCAATTTCAATTCTAAAAGTAATGGTTTTACTGCACTTCAGGGTAAGTGAATTTTCACCTAAAAATATGTTTGGGTTCACATTGACATAAATACAAGGCAGAATCTATACTTATCTAAGGCCAGCTGTGTTGGTGGGGTTGGGGCTAAGGATGGAGAATCTGCACAGTCTTCGTCCTTCAGAGATTGATCACAAGATTTGTACTTGGAATGAGAAGTCCCCTTTTCAGGGAACAAAATCTGGCCCATTTCAGTGCCCAGCTGATGTGGTTTGCGTCTGTACAAAGATTGAGCAGATACTAATTTATATTGCTGTCGTTCTCTCCCTGTACTAGCCAGCTGCTGGCCTGATGTTACAACTGGTTAAGACAGGTAGGAGTTGTGGTTTTCGTGGTGCTCACTAGCAAATTTTGCACTTTCTAGTGAGATGTATATTAAAACATGGACTTGTGATTTGAAATGCTAATGTATTATCATTCTAATGATATACATAATGATCTAATGGTTAACCATCAAATCAATTATGGTTTATTAATAAATGTGTTCAGTATGATTACTCCAGAATAACTTAGCAAGTTTTCTTGTTTTTTATTAAGTCTTGTTGACCATGAATTTTATACATTCAAGTTTTAAATAAAATTATTGCCATCAATATTGTGCAGTACATGCTGGGTGCCCAAGTTCTGTAATAATTCCATGATTGTAACTTTCTTATTACATTTAATCAATAAAATTAGATCTTCTAAAACCTTGATTAATTATGGAGTTTATTATCTTATCTACCAAAGATTTTTGTTAGATGGATAATGTGAAATTTAATTGGAGGGAAATTTCTGCATTTTGTTGCCAAGGGCTGATTTACTTTCAAATGGAATTTTCTGTGGCAAACTTGATCTTGCCAGTTTTTCCTCTTTAGAAACTTTGAAGCTGACAGCAAAGACTCATTCAAAATCAATGTCCTGATTTAGGAACCTATTATTCTACTGGTAAAATTGCTGGGATACAATATTTAACTCCAGTTGCCCTGTGAAACCAGAGGAATAGAAAGTTAAAATTGTGAAACTCTTTGCTTACCCTGAAATAATTGGGAATTGACAGATTTGTGACTTAACCTGTTTTTTCTGAGCAGACAAGGGACTCCAGCAGACAGCTGATGTGGTCCTTTCTAATATACGAACTTGGGATTCCTGCTTGACATCATCAAAGTTTGATAGCATTGACTACAAGGCCTGAGCATTAAATGCAATGAATTTCCTGCTGGGCTTATGCAACGTGGAAGTGAGTCTGTGATTGGAACTTATGAAAAGATATGTTGACCCTCTCAATTTCCTCATGAAATCAGGAGAAGCGAGATTGTGGGATATCTTAGTGAGAACTAGCAAACAAAATATCTCAATTTTTATTTGCTTTGCAACTGTATATATTATGTTTTTAATTCAAAAGGCTGTTGAATGACTGCCTCAGTTACATATCAATGAATTAATAGAATTTATTCAAGCCTGTCAAACTAGCATTAAAAACCTTCATCAGATACCTGGACAGCCTGTTTCGGGTTTGAGTAGATTGGCGACAGAGGTCAGAAACAGGTGAGGTGCCAGAAGACTGGAGGTTGGCTAACATGGTGCCACTGTTTAAGAAGGGTGGTAAGGACAAGTCAGGGAACTATAGACCAGTGAGCCTGACATCAGTGGTGGGCAAGTTGTTGGAGGGAATCCTGAGGGACAGGATGTACATGTATTTGGAAAGGCAAGGACTGATTAGGGATAGTCAACATGGCTTTGTGCGTGAGAAATCATGTCTCACAAACTTGATTGATTGAGTTTTTTGAAGAAGTAACAAAGAGGATTGATGAGGGCAGAATGGTACATGTGATCTATATGGACTTCAGTAAGGCGTTCGACAAGGTTCACCATGGGAGACTGATTAAGCAAGGTTAGATCTCACAGAATAAGGGAAAACTAGCCATTTGGATACAGAACTGGCTCAAAGGTAGAAGACAGAGGGTGGTGGTCAAGGGTTGTTTTTCAGACTGGAGGCCTGTGACCAGCGGAGTGCCACAAGGATCGGAGCTGGATCTTCTACTTTTTGTCATTTACATAAATGATTTGGATGTGAGCATAAGAGGTGCAGTTAGTAAATTTGCAGATGATGCCAAAATTGGAGGTGTAGTGGACAGCGAAGAGGGTTACCTCAGATTACAACAGAATCTTGACCAGAAGGGCTAATGGGCTGAGAAGTGGCAGATGGAGTTTAATTCAGATAAATGTGAGGTGCTGCATTTTGGGAAAGCAAATCTTAGCAGGACTTATACACTTAATGGTAAGGTCCCAGGGAGTGTTGCTGAACAAAGAGACCTTGGAGTGCAGGTTAATAGTTCCTTGAAAGTGGAGTCACAGATAGTTAGGATAGTGAAGAAGGTGTTTGGTATTGGTCAGAGTATTGAGTACAGGAGTTTGGAGGTCATGTTGCGGCTGTACAGGACATTGGTTAGGCCACTGCTGGAATATTGCGTGCAATTCTGGTCTCCTTCCTATCGGAAAGATGTTGTGAAACTTGAAAGGGTCCAGAAAAGATTTACAAGGATGTTGCCAGGGTTGGAGGATTTGAGCTATAGGGAGAGGCTGAACAGGCTGGGGCTGTTTTCCCTGGAGTATCGGAGGCTGAGGGCTGACCTTATAGAGGTTTACAAAATTGAGGGGCATGGAATAGGGTAAATAGGCAAAGTATTTTCCCTGGGGTTGGGGAGTTCAGAATTAGAGGGCATAGGTTTAGGATGAGAGGGGAAAGATATAAAAGAGATCTATGGGACTGGATTTGGTTGGGATATCTGGTCAGCATGGACGGGTTGGACTGAAGGGTCTGTTTCCATGCTGTACATCTCTATGTGTCTATAATGGCTGATGAAGCGTTGGAATTAATGTTAACCCAAAAAGTTGGAAATGTTCAAACTGTAACAGAATTAAAAGCAAACACCATGTCATACTGTGAATAACCTTTGCAAATACAATATTGGAAATCTAAAAAGCTTCATAAAGCACACTTCTGAGCAGATTGTACATGTGAAGAAATATCACAAATGAACAAAGAATCAAGTAAACTCTATATCTTTTTATTCAGACTTTCTCCTGCACATTTCAACTCAAACTCCTTTTGTAGACAAGTTTGCTGGAAATGTAATCTGATAATAGCAGTGAAAGAAACACATCATCTGGGACCTGAGTGAACAAGGCAAGCAGCAGGAGATCTTATCAAAAGAGAATTAACAATAGAAAAATACACATAGCCAGAATAGAGAGAAAGTGAATTAAAAGGGAGAATTTAGTATCCAATCAAAGAACCAAAAATGTGGATTAGGTAGTAATCCGATGAGTTTAAATTGGCCAACATGTCTAAAGATCAGTGGCAATTGTGAACTATTTCTGATTCAGCCCATAATCGAGCCCTGTTTGATTAGATTCTTTACAGTATGGAAACAGGCCCTTCAGCCCAACAAGTCCACACCGACCCTCTGAAGTGTAACCGACCCAGACCCATTCCCCTACCCTATATTTACCCATGACTAATGCACCTAACACTATGGGCAATTTAGTGTGGCCAGTACATCTTTGGATTGTGGGAGGAAACCCATACAGACACAGGGAGAATGTGCAAACTCCACACAGACAGTTGCCCAAGGCTGGAATCGAACTTAGATGCCTGGCACTGTGAGGCAGCAATATTAACCACTGAGCCACAGTGCTACCCTGCTTCTTTCACCGGGACTAGTGTTTTACCTCGTGCTTTGCACATTACACAGTGAACAAACATAAACAAACCTTAGTAAATATAAGAAGGCATGCACCCCTTTCTGAATAGATATATGAATTTATAGTTAGTTTGGAATCTATATATTGATTATATTTGCCTCTACAAATTGTATGCAGTTCCTTAAAAAACTCCATTTTGTGTGGCTTCAACAACATTATTTTATCAGTAAAAGTTTTAACTATAATTCTTTCCTTCTAATATTTAATGGTTACATTTGCAGAAACCAGTTTTCAGGTAATTGACTGTATAATTGCATGGTCTAATTCACATATCTGTTCAATATGCACAAAGGTGAATGACTTAGAATGCATTTTAAATGCCAAACTTTCAAATATACAATGACTATTTAGGGAAATGCTATTTTACAATTTGGATTACATCAATTTCTTTCTTTTTGACAAAACAATCTGTCAAGTTTGGATATTCACATTTACTGACAACTATTTCTGAATCACAAGATGTTTGCTGAGACAGCATTCTCTAAATTTTTGTTGCAAAGGGAAATTTACAAGAAAAATCTTGTCTGCCCACCCACGGACATTCACTGGTTGAGTTCCTGGGCAAAATACTGCAGTGGTTTGCCATTGTTTTTTTTAGGAGAGCTGACTGAGAGACTCTGATTGGAAGGATTTACAGGCGAACAGTCAACCCATTTGGCCACATCACAGGGTCACCTCCCATGACCAAGTTCTAGCATGTGGCTTAAACCCAGAGGTAGGATAATACAAGACCTCCAAAATAAGTCTATTCTAACTGGAACTTTAGTGGTATGATTTGCAGTAAAAGCGATGAGTTACAACTTGTATTTGTATAGCACCTTTAATGCAATACAGTAGGAACATTTTTTAAAAAACTATGATACAGAGCCACCTAAGAGGGTATTGCATCAGATGCCCAAAGGTCTGTTAAGGAGGCAGATCTTAAAGGAGGAAAGAGTTACAGACCATAGGGAGGGAAATCCAGAGCTTTCGGTTATTGTTACTAAGGGGACAGTGATTAAAATCAGCATACTCAAAAGGCTACAGGTAGGTATTTGTGGGCAGGAGATTATTGAGATAGGGAAGACCAAGAATGAGGATATTAAATTCAATATATTGCATCGGTCAACGTAGGTCAGTGAGCACAGTGATGATAGGTGAGTGGGACATAGCTTGAGTTAGGACATGGCCAGCAGAAATTTGGAACACAACAAGACAAGGGAGATTTCAATGTAGGAGACCAAGTGTATATTAGAATAGTCAAGTCTAGAGATAACTAAAGTTATGAACACCCCAAAAAATGTTGTAGCAGCTGTTGAGATGGGAGAGGTATAGAATTGCTAACGTTACATAATTATTAATGTATGGGTTTGCTGATGGCATGAATATCTAATTGGAAGCACATCTCATGGTCAGAATTGATATAAGATTGTGAACATTGTGCTGTAGTCATAGACAATTGCCAAGCTGTGTGATGGATTGGTAGCCATGGAACAGAGTTTGGAGCCAGACTTGAAAACAATGGCTTCAGATTGCCCAATAAGTAGGTAGCAGAAATTTCCAAACAACCAATACTAGATGTCAGATAAGCAGGCTGATAATTTAGCAACAATGGAGGAGTAGGGGAGGGTGAGCAGTGAAGTGGAACTGGGGTGTCATCGGCGTATATGTAAACATAATGCTGTCCTTTTGGTGGTATTGCTAATGGGCAGTATGTGGATGAGAAATAGGAGGGAAACCAAGATAAATTCATCTGGTAAACCTAGGATTAGTACTATGGGAAGAGAAGATACTTTGGAAGAAAGTTAGATAAAACTTGAGCCGGATGAAAATAGTCCCACCGAATGGCAAAGGTGTTGGAGAACAGCAGCATGGTCAACTGTCCAAAAGCTGAAGCTAGGTTGAGAAGAATGAGGAAGGATAGTTTACCCTTGTCACAATCACATGTGGTGTCATTTGTGACTTGAATAAGAGCTGTTTTGCTTCTGTGACAGCGACAGAGACCTGACTGGAGAAAGATCAGCATGGATTTGAGAAGTGACAAAATCCTGAAGGAGTTTTGAGATAAGAGGAAGGTTGGGAATGGGCCAAAAGTTTGCAAGGACAATGCTGATGGAAGTTTAATAGTTTAAGCCAGTCATAATTCTAATGATTAGAGAGCATCATCAATGATGTCAGATCACATATGGCTGGAATCTACAAAAGATTCTGATGAAGTCTTATGACTGTCACCTTGCAGATAGCTGACAAACATTCATTATTTTATAACAACATGGTTTTCAGCTCTTTCCTATTGATGACATGCAGACTCCAATCATGGTATTAATGTAATGGTGGCAGATTTAAAGAAAGAAGAACAGCACCTGAAAAGAGCAGACTCATGACTAAGAGGGTAGTTGGGTGGGCAGCAGCTTTAGAGGTAATAGGACTGAGGGGGAGGGACACCACTGTAATAATGACTATCTTTAATTTTAACTCTCTGCTTCTGATTTACTAACCGCATAAACGTGTAATTGATATCAAGTGGGTTCCAACACAAAGCAACTGAACAACTGATGGATATAAACTTAATAGTGACTTTCAAGAGGGAATTGAAAAGGAAAACAATCTCCAGGAGTATTGAGAAAGAGAAGGGTAGTGGCACTAATTTGGAATCGCTTTCACAGCCCTGGTACAGAGACAATGGACCATGCTTCCTTCTTTGCAAAAAGAGTCTGATTCTCAGGCTTGTTCATCTTTCCAACAACTAGGTATCTAAAATAAAACAACCAGATTTAAATGACAATATCTGTGTGTTTGCCATTCTCACGCCTCATCGTGCCTACACCCTCTGCAACCTTCAGGGGATATACTCTCCTGAAAACTCTCCTCCATTCTCCAGCTCAGTGAGATAGCACTCATTTGATTCCACTCCAGTAAGGATCACCCTGGAGAGAACAGCTCATGTGGTGTGGTGGTAGTGCCCCTACCTCCGAGCTAGGTAAGCCTGTGTTCAAATCCTACCTGCTCCTGAGGTGTGTAATAGATTGAATAGAAAATGTGCTAGATGACCCATGAGAAGTTATGCTTTATTTTTGATGGGTATTCTTCCCTGGGTGTATCCAGGTGAGAGTTCTCAACACATTCTATGCCCATCAATGATTTAAAAAAAACTGGGTTATCAAATATTCACAACCAAGACTCGAAGCCCAAGCTAAGTCAAACGCTAGGTGGAATAGAGAATTCTCTCTGGTGTTTGAATACTGTAATGGTGTAGTGTTAGCACTATATCTTTACTGTATTTCACAATCTTTAAAGGTATGTTATATGTAAATAGTTTGATTTATTGAACATTATTATGCAAAAGGAGTGAAAATAAACTTCTGTTTCATTGTACAACCCAGATGTGCAACATTTTGTGCTTATGTTTCAGTGAAAAGCCACCTTATTAAAACCAAAACAAAATTGTTTCTCTAACCCGATGTCAGTCTGGGATCTGACTTGTATAGCAATAATATCAGTTGCAATCATGTAATTGGATATAGCCTCTCCTGCTGAACCCCTGTTTTGTTTTACCTCCATAACCTGCCTTTGGTCATAGTGTTGGCTGTTCACATGCATGTCTGCTTCTTTAGCTTATACCTACTTTGTGTTTTGTTATTGCTCTTTGAAACGTCCTGTGATATCTTTATTACTTGGGCTGTTTAATTGCAAGTTGTTGCCCTTGCTTAAAGCAGAAACATAAAGGAATGTGCTGAATTTGTCTTCAGCGATAAGATGGCAGTAACAGTATTTCTCCACTTGGTGGCAGAATCAATCACCATTGAAATAAATATTTGGGGAACATTGTAATTCACAGCTCTTCCTGTAATTTTATGGTCTTCAAACATTGAAATACTTCTTCGTGTGTAAATTAGTAATCTTGCTTTCTCCATCAATTATATAATACTATACAATACTCAGGTTGTGAATGTGTTTCGCCTTGAATGCTTCAATGAAGCCTTTAAAAGCGCATTAAGATTATCAGCCGGAGTCAGTAGCTCAGTTGATTGGACAGCTGATTTGCAATGCCAAATAATGCTAACAGCAATGGGTTCAGTTTTCTGTAACAGCTGCGGTTACCATGAAGCACACTCTCCTCACCTAAGGGGTGATGACCCTCAGGTTAAACCAGCTGTCTCCCTTTGATGAGAGAACCGCCCCATCATCTGCGAGGAAATGGCAAATTTCCTTTTTTTAAACAATGGGTGTATTCACACTGTATATCTCTGTATCTCTCGCTGTCTCTGACTCACTGTATCCCTCTCTCTTTCTGTCTTTCCGTGTGTGTGTGTGTGTGTGTCTTTCTCTCTCTCTCCTCCCTTTCTGTCCATCTCTCTCTCTCTCTCTCCCCCTCTCTCTGCATGTCTCTCTCCCTCGCAATGTCTGTCTGTTTCTGTCCCTCCCCCTGTTTGCCTGTCTCTCTTTCTTCCTCTCTGTGTCTCTGTACCTCTCTTTCCCTCTCTCTGTGACTCACCCTGTCCGCATGTGTTTTTTTCCTTTTTTCTCTTGTCTCTCCCTCTCCGTCTGTGCCTCTCCCTCTCTCTCTGTCTCAGGCTCCTTTTGCATCCTCCAGCAGAAACTTCCTCATCATCTGTCTTTGACAAATCGGATTTCCATCTGCTTTCATACTGGAAGCCTATACCAGTCAGAGTCTCTTGCTGAATGAGAGGAAAGTAGAGAATTATACTAGAATGTTTCCACTAGCTCTGAGGTGGGCTCTTTCCCAGACATTCAGTGTTGTTCTGACTGGGGTAGAGTTTGAAGGATTTATTGTCAGGAACCCACTCGGCTCCTTTCAGACATTCCCCAATCCGGGAGCAACAGAGATCTGATGGCTCACTGAACTTGTGAAGTTTTGATTCCTGACTTAGTACAAGTCAGGCATAAATAATGCAAACACTGATGCTTTTTGTCTGAAGGCTAATCGTGGCCACTCCTGGCTGGCTGGAGGCTGCTGTGGCTGATGCTCGGCCCATGCCCCAGTCTAAAGCTGCATTCTTACACTGATTCCCAATGATGTTCAGACTATGATTCAGTGGAGTCTCACCGAACCCATTTCTGAGTGAGATCCAGACCAGGTCTTCCCAGCCTAAAACCCTGGGAATTATCTTCTTGGCAGTCTAAACCTCCTTAGGCCTCTTCTGTAGTTCTGGCATTACCCACCACTCATCAATCCAACCACCCAGCAGCTCCTGAGAAGTGCACACCCGCTGTGTAACTGTGTGTTATTACAGGAGGGTGGGCTGACAATAGTGAGCCGACTCCCATGTGCTTTTATTCTGGAGCTCAGTCTACTCTCCCTGTAAATCCAACATCATCTGGTGGACGTGTTCATTCTAAACATCACACTTCGTATAGATTGACTTTAGAGGGATCACAGCACACACCCACCACAGTAATACCATTAAATTGCATGATCCAGGCCTTGTTCCCTTGACTTTAATAAGTTGAATGGTGATCCAGGTGATTTCCTCAAGGGCATACAGTTGGTTACTTCCTCACTTTGGTGAATCCAAACATGAACCTAATGTGCAAATCGAGCTGGGCCATTCGGGAGTGAAACAAGAAAGCTCTTCTTCAAATTAAGGAAGATAGAAATACTGAGTTCTCTCCAACAGATGGTGGGACACTGATCAATTGTCATTTTCCAGACTGAGATTGCCAGATGTTTAGCTGGTAGGATGTTTAGCGATAACAGGTAAATAGAGTTGATACACGGATGAACCATGATCTAACTGAACACTGGACTAGGCTTGAGGAACTGAATAGTTTGGTCTACTTCCTATATTCCAATGACAAAATTTAAAAATAAACCATGCATAGACTCAGCTAATGGTTTAAACACAGTATGAATGTTTTGAAATCACTGTTGTGGTTAATATGATCAAGTTCCCTTGATTACAACCCACAAGATAAATGTAACTCGTGCTATCCTACATACGTAATAATGATAAATTAGTTAAAACTGAATGAGTTGAGTCAAAAATTCTGACAATGATAAGGCACTGCCACACTTGCATATCTATTTCCTGAAAGCAGTGGGTAAACTCTGGTTGATTTATTATTACTGTTTGTTGAGGGTAAAAACTAACAACTTATCAGAATGCAGACTTCATTGCTTCTGTTAAGTCCGAGGTGAATACATGCCGAGCAGACAAAATGGTGTGAAGACATTTGTCCTAACCTGGTAAAGTCTGCAACTTCAGTAAGTTTGCAATCGAGACTGGATAGATAAAAGACCAAGAACTGCTTCTTTAAATAATGTTTTAATGCTGGAAGGAGATACAATTCTGCTGCTCCTTTGGAAGAAAGTTCAGATGCTCAACAAAAAATAGAAGAATGCATGAAGTGTATAAGAAGTAACACCACCCCAAGTCTGATAAGTTGTTAGTTATTACCCTCAACAAACAGTAATGATAAATCAACCAGAATTTACCCACAGCTTTAAATGTGCAAGTGCAGTTCAGGATATAGATATGCAAGTGTGGCAGTGCATTATCATTGTAGGAATTTCTGACTCGTTCAGTTTTAACTAATTTATCGTTATTACATATGGAGGATAATGTGAGTTAATTTATCTCGTGGGTTGTAAGTTGTAGTTTTGGTTTCTGCCAATCTTCACTGAAGTTAAAGCCTCAAACAAATTTCCCTACTATAATTTCCATTTCAGAATTTCCATCCAGTATATTTTCTGCCTTTGCTTCCACAACATGTGATCACCTTAGCCCAGCAGTATGCCAGTCACAGCATTTCCAAAACCGCTCATTGCATTAAATACTCCCCATGTCATTTGACAATTGCTGGAAAGTCTTTAGGAACTTTGTTGCTCTTGTAAGGAAGGCTTTGGTTTGTAGATTTCTTTTGCAGCTTGAACAAGATTTTGTGTTACCTTTTGTCTTTATAGCATTTGTTAATTTTTAAGGTTTTCACTCTGATTTAAGTCATTTTCTATTCAAAGCCATTTTCTATCATTGGATGCTATTCACGGGATTTAATGTGGCACTATCCTTGGTGTTTCTGGAGGAGGATGAGTGCCACCTGGGATGAACCATCTTTTACCTCAGGTAATTGTCCATCTCTGCAATGCTGCAGGAAATCATTTCCTTCATACTCCACTGTAAACTAAACAGGGTGCCCATTAGATGTTTCCAGAAATATATATGCTCACATCTCCAACTTGATTTGTATGAACCCACTGAGCTTTCGCCTCTGGAGACCCTGAATCTGATGAAGCAGTCAAGGTGAGATTTTGGAAGCTCATCCCACTGAGGGTGGACAGAATCTGAGCTGCACACTGGAATTGACTGATTATTCTCCTACTACATAATTTTATTTACCTTACTATTGTTTTAGATTAGATTAGATTCCCTACAGTGTGCAAACAGGCCCTTCGGTCCAACAAGTCCACACCGACCCTCTGAAGAGTAACCCACCCAGACCCATTTCCCTCTGACTAATGAAGCTTACACTACGGGCAATTTAGCATGGCCAATTCACCTAACATCTTTGGACTGTGGGAGGAACCCGGAGCACCCGGAGGAAACCCACGCAGACATCGGGAGAATGTGCAAAGTCCACACAGACAGTCACCCAATGTTGTGGTTCTGTTCGCCGAGCTGGAAGTTTTTGCTGCAAACGTTTCGTTCCCTGGCTAGGGAACATCATCAGTGCTATTGGAGCCTCCTGTGAAGCGCTGCTTTGATGTTTCTTCCGGTATTTATAGTGGTTTGTTCTTGCCGCTTCCGGGTGTCAGTTTCAGCTGCAGTAGTTTGTATGTGGGGTCCAGGTCGATGTGTCTGTTGATGGATGTTCTTGCCGCTTCCGGGTGTCAGTTTCAGCTGTAGTGGTTTGTGTATGGGGTCCAGGTCCATGTGTCTGTTAATGGAGTTTGGGGATGAATGCCATGCCTCTAGGAATTCCCTGGCTGTTCTCTGTCTGGCTTGTCCTATGATGGTAGTGTTTTCCCAGTCAAATTCATGTTCCTGGTTGTCTGAGTGTATGGCTACTAGGGATAGCTGGTCGTGTCGTTTTGTGGCTAGCTGATGTTCATGGATGCGGATTGTTAGCTGTCTTCCTGTTTGTCCTATATAGTGTTTTGTGCAGTCCTTGCATGGTATTTTGTAAACTACGTTAGTTTGGCTCGTGCTGGCTATTGGGTCCTTTGTTCTAGTGAGTTGTTGTCTGAGTGTGGAAGTTGGCTTGTGTACTGTTATGAGTCCTAAGGGTCGCAGTAGTCTGGCTGTCAGTTCTGAGACGCTCCTGACGTATGGTAGTGTGGCTAGTCCTTTTGGTTGTGGTATGTCCTCGTTCCGTGGTCTATCTCTTAGGCATCTGGTGATAAAGTTGCGTGGGTATCCGTTTTTGGCGAATACCTTGTATAGGTGTTCCTCTTCCTCTTTTCGCAGTTCTGGTGTACTGCAGTGTGTTGTGGCTCTTTTGAATAGTGTCCTGATGCAGCTTCGTTTGTGTGTGTTGGGGTGGTTACTTTCATAGTTTAGGACTTGGTCTGTGTGTGTTGGTTTCCTGTGTACCTATCAACAAGGACGGCATACTTAAACTACTAGACCTGTGCCTCACCACACACTTTACATTCAACAATCAGATATACGAACAAATCAACGGAACACTCATGGGATCACCAATCTCGGGACTCATAGCAGAGGCAGTTATGCAAAGGTTAGAACATACAGCCCTACCACAAATCCAACCCAAACTCTGGATCAGATACGTCGATGACACCTTTTATAATCATCAAAAACACAGAAATAGAAAAAACACACCGAATCATCAACGCCACACTCACAGGAATACGATTCACGAGAGAAGAGGAAAAGGATAGCCAACTCCCATTCCTAGACGTGTTAGCAGAGAGAACACCCAACGGAGAATTCATCACAAGGGTACACAGGAAACCAACACACACAGACCAAGTTCTAAACTATGAAAGTAACCACCCACAAACGAAGCTGCATCAGGACACTATTCAAAAGAGCCACAACACACTGCAGCAAAAACTTCCACCTCGGCGAACAGAACCACAACAACGGACACCCGAGCTACAAATCTTCAACCAGACTTTAAACAGTCACCCAAGGCTGGTATCGAACCTGGATCCCTGGCGCTGTGAGGCAGCAGTGCTAACCACTGAGCCACCATGCAACCCATCTGAGCCACCGTGCTGCCCATTGTTAGTATTCTTGAATGCATGTTGACGTTGCACTACACTTATTCTTATTTCAAAAATATACTCTATTCATAAAATAATTTGATGGTCTATACAATTAGTCATGGCATACATACGTAAACATTTGTATACAGAGATCAAAATTTATCATTGTTATATACAGGTCTGCACGTTTATCAATCATGTGTGTCCATATATTTAGCTGAGGCGTCAGCAGAGCCCAAATGACTGCGTGGGCCTCCTGTTTTTCTTAGGCAGGCAGATGTTACACGGTGGTCTTTCCCCACTGCGCCCTGGCGGCAGCTGCCCCAAGCTTCAGCGTGTCCCTCAACACGTAGTCCTGGACCTTGGAATGTGCCAGTCTGCAACACTCAGTCGGGGTCAACTCCTTCAGCTGGAAGATCAACAGGTTTCGGACCGCCCAGAGAGTGTCCTTCGCCGAGTTGATGATCCTCCAGGTGCAGTTGATGTTCGTCTCGGTGTGCATCCCGGGGAACAGACCATAGAGCATGGAGTCCCACGTCACGGCGCTGCTCGGGACGAGCCTCGACAAACACCACTGCATTCCTCTCCAGGCTTCTTCTGCGTAGGCACATTCCAGAAGGAGGTGTGTGACAGTCTCGTCTCCCCCCCCGCCCCCGCAGCCGCTTCGAGGGCAGCGTGCGGTGTGGCAGAGAGTCCGGGCGTGAATAAAGGATCTCACAGGCAGAGCCCTTCTCACCACCAGCCAAGCCATGTCTTGGTGCTTGTTGGGAAGTTCTGGTGATGAGGCATTCTGCCAAATGGCTTTGACAGTCTGCCCAGGGAACCGCTCGATAGGATCCCCTGTCTCCTTTTCCCAAAGGGTCTCAAGGACACAATGTGCTGACCACTTCCTGATGGACTTATGGTCAAAGGTGTTCTTCTTCATAAACTTCTCCACAAAGGACAGGTGATACGGAATGGTCCAACTACTCTGAGGCCATGCCCATCCTTTGCAACATCGGGGACAGGTAGAACCTCAGTACATAGTGACACTTGGTGATCCATGCACAGCTTGATGCAGCCACACACAAAGGTGGCCATCAGGGTGAGGGTGGCATTGGGTGTTTGTATGAGCTGTTGCTCATCATCCTGTATGTGTAAGAAATGCGAGGGCTGAAAATGTGTTGCTGGAAAAGCGCAGCAGGTCAGGCAGCATCCAAAGAGCAGGAGAATCGACGTTTCGGGCATGAGTCCTTCTTCAGGAATGATCTCCAGCATCTGCAGTCCTCATTTTCTCCTCTTAAGAAATGCCAGGGCCTGCTTGGACTAATCTGATCGAGGAAAACCATGTCCTGGTCCAGTTGGGAGAGACTCTTGTGGTTAACGAGATATTGCTTATTGCATGCTAGTGACTGCTCACATGTGACATTGATACGCTGACCATTACTACAGAGATTTTCCAGAGAACAAGATGTTAAGTCCCACTTCTCTGGGGTCCTAAGCTCTGTTCACAAGTTGATATTCAAATATCACATGATTCCAGGTTGTAGTCCAACAGGTTTATTTGAAATCACAAGCTCTCGGCAGGTGCAGTGAGAGAGGGCACACTGGCACAGTGTTTATAGGCAGAGAGATCAAAGGATCATACAATTGGTGTAAATGGATTGAACAGACCAAACCTGGCTGATGGAGAACTCTGCTAGAAAGGAGAAGAAAGTTGTGATTGATTAAGATGCAAATTCAGCATCTGTTTCAAGTCACTGCTCTGAGACAGTTACAGGTTTTAAAAGTGTCTGCCTAACTTTCCAAACTTCAATCAGGCAGAGATACAAAAGGTGACATCTCAGGTCAGACACTGAACTGTAGGTGTGAGGTCTCGTTCAGAATCTGTCTCTGAGTTTTAATTAGGAATTCCAAAAGCGGGAATTTCTAAAATGTCACACTGACTGACTGTGGCTACAAATTCAGTGTCTGACCTGAGATGTCGCCTTTTATATCTCTGCCTGATTGAAATCTGGAAATTTAATCAATCAAAACTTGCTTCTCCTTTTTAGCAAAATTCTCCTTCAGCCATTTTACACCAGTTGTATGATCCTTTGATCTCTCTGCCTATAAACTCTGTGCTGGTGTGCCCTCTCTCACTGTACCTGATGAAGGAGTGTTGCTCTGAAAGCTTGTGATCTCAAATTGGACTATAACTTGATGTTGTGTGATTTTTTACTTTGTCCACCCCAGTCCAACAAGGCACTTCCACATCACAAGTTCACATTACATCATCATAGTGGGTGGGCCTTTTGACACACTTGGGCTGACAAGTAGCAAGTAATTGTCAAGTAAAAAGTGAGGAATGCAGATTAGATTAGATTACTTAGTGTGGAAACAGGCCCTTTGGCCCAACAAGTCCACACCGACCCGCCAAAGCGCAACCCACCCATACCCCTATATTTACCCCTTACCTAACACTACGGGCAATTTAGCATGGCCAATTCACCTGACCCGCACATCTTTGGACTGTGGGAGGAAACCGGAGCACCCGGAGGAAATGCAGTCACAGGGATTTCTGGAGAAGATGCTGGAGATCAGAGCTGAAAATGTGTTGCTGGTTAAAGCACAGCAGGTCAGGCAGCATCCAAGGAAAAGGAAATTCGACGTTTCGGGCCAGAGCCCTTCATCAGGAATGAAGGGCTCTGGCCCGAAGCATCGAATTTCCTGTTCCTTGGATGCTGCCAAACCTGCTGTGCTTTAACCAGCAACACATTTTCAGCAAGTAATTGTCACACTACATAATTGCTAGACAATGACCATCTCCAATAAAATACAATCCAACCACTGCCCCTTTACATTCAAAGGCATCAGCATTACTGAATACTCCCACTATCAACATCCTGGGGGTCAGCCTTAACCAGTTCAGAGCAGGTCAGAGGCTACAAATACTGCAGTGAGTAACTCACCTCCTAAATCTCCAAAGACTGACCACCATATACAAGCTACAAGTCAAGAGGGTGATAGATAATCTCCCCACTTGTCTGGATGAGTGCAGCACCAACAACACTCAAGAAGCTTGACATCTTCCAGGATGAAGCAGCCTACATGATCGACACCATATTCACTCCCCCTACCACCAGGGCTCAGTAGCAGCAGTGTATTGCAGAGTAGTCATATTAGTGAAAGGTAACTTCAAGACTTGAATTTGCAACCCTTTCTTCTCACAAAGCATGTACTGTCAAAAATCCTTAAAGAGCATTTTCCAAACCATGACCATTTCCATTTAGAAGGACATGGACAGCAGATACATGGGAACACCAGCTCATGCAAGTTCCCCTCTGAGCCACTCACTATCCTGACTTGGAAATGTATCGTTTAGATTAGATTACTTACAGTGTGGAAACAGGCCCTTCGGCCCAACAAGTCCACACTGACCCGCCAAAGAGCAAAGTACCCAGACCCATTTCCCTACACCTAACACTACAGGCAATTTAGCATGACCAATTCACCTAACCTGCACATTTTTGGATTGTGGGAGGAAACCCACACAGACACAGGGAGAATGTGCAAACTCCACACAGAGAGTCGCCTGAGGCGGGAATTGAACCCAGGTGTCTGGCGCTGTGAGGCAGCAGTGCTAACCACTGTGCCACCATGCCACCCACTATACCCACATCCCACAAGTGAATTTAAAACACCCTTTCAGACACATACACAACAGTCGACATACTTGATGTTTTATTAATAACTTGTATCTTGTAGGTCAATAATTAGAAAAATGATTTAAAACATGACAATTTTATTTTTACTGGTGGGATGTGGGTGTCTCTGGTGGGTCAACATTTCCTGCCTGTCCCTAGTTGCCCTTGATAAGATGGTGGCGAGTTGCCTTTTTTGATGAAATGGTGGTGGTGAATTAATTGAATTGCTGCAGTCCATGTACTGAGATGGTGTCTCTCATGTATATTCTCATGTTGTTTCTATGTTTGCACTCATGACAGACCTTCAGCTTTACCCTTTGAGCTACTGTGTCCTTGCTTACCACACGCCTATCAAACTTTTACTAATACCATAATCAACACCTATCAGGATGAATGACATGTTTCTTGGAGAATTCAAAAATAATTTTTTATAAGTTTATCAATTCATTGTTATTGTTTCAATACAACTCAGTACGATGAAAAAGCAAAAAGAGATTATCACGTATGCAGCCTTATGCAGAGAAAAAAGTTTGTGTTTTAAAAACTGGGTTCCAAATTTATTTTTAATCAAATTGTAATAACTAATATCTAGAGGAAGAGTCATTTCCTTGGGGTACAGTATTCTAATAGTAGACAGATTACAAAGAAATTAAGGTCGTGTTTGCACCTCATGTAAACTGATTTATAAAATACATTACACCAATGGACTCCTTAAATTTATCATTTGCTGACAAGTGTGAGAATGTATCTTCAGGCAGTAGATGAAGGACACTGAGCACTCCTGGGACTAATAAAATGAAGCTTATTACATGACCTGGCTCCTTGTCTTATACACAGGCTTTGAATTAATGTGTTATTGTATCAAATCAGTACCCTTGCCTTTAAGCAGTCGACTGTCAACGCTATACTCTTACAGAACCAGCAGAGAGCAGCAAAGCTTCAGTGATTTAAAGTAACCCGCTCCACTCACAAATAATTGTTTGCCAATCATTTCAAAATTTTGCAATAAATGTATAAACAATACACAAGTCATTTCTGTAAGAAAATGCTTCAGTAACATATTTCAAAAGGATAATTATAGTTTACAATTTTATGCATCTTAAAGGTACTTACTATGTGGGAGAATCTAGAACTACAAGAGTTAGATAACAATTTAGACGCACTGCAGAAAACTAGCTGGAGACAACGTGAACACAGGATTACCTGGGAGCTAATATGATGCTTATGTATATAACACCCGACATACTGAATATGCTCTGAAACTATACATTTTAGTTAACATCTACTGAAAACAGGATTAGGTACTTCTGCTTAGGTCAGAAGTGCTGTAATACACCATATGTCAGTCATAGAGTCATAGAGTCATAAAGATGTACAGCATGGAAATAGACCCTTCGGTCCAACCCGTCCATGCCAACCAGATATCCCAACCCAATCTAGTCCCACCTGCCAGCACCAGTCCATATCCCTCCAAACGCTTCCTATTCATATACCTATCCAAATCCTCTTAAATGTTGTAGTTGTACCAGCCTCCACCACTTCCTCTGGCAGCTCATTCCATATACGTACCACTCTCTGTGTGAAAATGTTACCCCATAGGTCACTTTTATATCTTTCCTCTCTTGCCCTAAACCTATGCCCTCTAGTTCTGACTCCCCGACCCCAGGGAAAAGACTTTGCCTATTTATCCTATCCATGCCCCTCATAATTTTGTAAACCTCTATAAGGTCACTCCTCAGCCTCCGACGCTTCAGGGAAAACAGCCCCAGCCTGTTCAGCCTCTCCCTATAGCTCAAATCCTCCAATCCTGGCAACATCCTTGTAAATCTTTTCTGAACCCTTTCAAGTTTCACAACATCTTTCCGATAGGAAGGAGACCAGAATTACACTCAATATTCCAACAGTGGTCTAACCAATGTCCTGTACAGCCGCAACATAACCTCCCAACTCCTGTACTCAATACTCTGACCGATAAAGGAAAACATACCAGACACCTTCTTCACTATCCTATCTACCTGAGACTCTACTTTCAAGGAGCTATAAACCTGCAATCCAAGGTCTCTTTGTTCAGCAACACTCTCTCGGACCTTACCAATACAACATTGTAACTGTTACCCTCTTCATCTTTCACTTATTGAACCAAATCTGGACAGTGTAAAGACACTGAAGCATTTTTATTCATTCTCAGAGACTATGATGGTAACTCTACGTGGCAATTTTCTAAATAAGCATTTTTAAACTACAATACACTTTGAATGCTCACACAGTGATAAATGTATAGGGCTTGGAAAGTTAGTTAGACTCTTAGTTGGAGAAAGGTATTATTTATCATGTAGCATTTACTGATGATCAGTCATTTAATTCCAGTGGTTAGTCATCAGGATATTTCCATATATTCTATCCTCGAGCCTCAAATGAACATTAGAGTCATTCCCAGTGAAGTAGTTTGCTATATTGTAAAGTACACCTGAGAAATATTATTGAACATTATGTCCACGTTTAGTAGCTGCGGTTGTCAAATGTCATCCTCATTTTATAATGTGACCACCCGAAGCGATCCTATTGAACATTTGTCAGCCTGAAAAGATCAAAAAGACTACAGGAAGATGAAGTATTATAATACCATCAATAGAAGTATAGAGAAACGCCTTTGGACTTTATAGATCAGACATGAAAAATGATGAATTCAAGTTAATAATTAAATTTAATAGAAAAGACAGCTAGCTAAAGGCAGCAAAGAGAACAGACAATTCAAAGATGCATTGGTCTTTTTCCCATTTTTTGAGGTCCAGATCAAAATCTTTTTCAAATGACTTTATGATTGATATGTATACATAATAAATTCATCTAGAATTTAATTTAATCGTTTTATTGAAGATTTCTTTGCACTGCATTTGTAAATCAAATAATTTTTAATCACAGTTCAGTCAATTTGGATTTGTTTAACTGATCTGAAATTCTGTGAATTGACAAAAGCATGAGCTCATGATTTTAGCTATAAGACACTCAACAGCCACAGAGAATTCCAGTTTTTCCTGTTTGTGTTTTGTAAATTTTCAGATTATGCACAGTGATGTTGAAATGAAGTATACTTAATGTAAAACCCACGGTTAAATGTTTACTGTTCATATTTTGAGAAAGAAGTTCATAATTCTACATTTTTAAGAGAAAATTGGAGTTAACTTACTGTGCATCCTATTCTTTGTGATATTTTAAAAATATATTTGCAAATAAGAAAATGGATGCTCAATTGGTTTTTAGGCACAGTACTTCTTCCACACTATTTAATTCATGATGTTCTACACAGAAGGAGAGCACCAATTCTTATTCATTTATGTACACATTCAGTCCCTTGAGATTACGCATAGTATGTTTCCTGTTGGATTCTTGAACCCTGCCGTCAGGCTGAAATGTTTCCTGTTGGATTCTTGAACCCTGCCGTCAGGCTGAAATGTTTCCTGTTGGATTCTTGAACCCTGCCGTCAGGCTGAAATGTTTCCTGTTGGATTCTTGAACCCTGCCGTCAGGCTGAAATGTTTCCTGTTGGATTCTTGAACCCTGCCGTCAGGCTGAAATGTTTCCTGTTGGATTCTTGAACCCTGCCGTCAGGCTGAAATGTGGTGTGGAAAGCACTGAGCAGAAATAGACAATCATTATGATTTTCTTTGGGGCAACCACTTAATAGCTGGAGGGTAGGTTAGTTTTCCAATTAAGGATGGCAGGCAAACTCTCAAAGTCAGAGTGGGTACCAGAGACATTTGAGCTTGAAGGGAGCAGCAGAGACTGTGATGGAGAGAGAAGGTGCTTCAAAATGGAGGTGCCTGCTTTCCAATGCTTGAAGTTTAAAGAAAACAATGGCTTTTGTGGGCGGCACGGTGGCACAGTGGTTAGCACTGCTGTCTCACAGTGCCTGAGACCCGGGTTCATTTCCCAACTCAGGCGACTGACTGTGTAGAGTTTGCATGTTCTCCCTGTGTCTGCGTGGGTTTCCTCCGGGTACTCCGGTTTCCTCCCACAGTCCAAAGATGTGCGGATCAGGTGAATTGGCCATGCTAAATTGTCCGTAGTGTTAGGTAAGGGGTAAATGTAGGTGTATGGGTGGGTTGCGCTTCGGCGGGTCGGTGTGGACTTGTTGGGCCGAAGGGCCTGTTTCCACACTGTAAGTAATCTAATCTAATCTAATCACTGTTGAGTGAGGAGGAGGGGGACGATGATGTTGGGGGAAGCTCTGTTACAAGCAAGGTAACCTATAGCAGCTTCAGCACCCAGGCGCAGAAGGGCCCCACAGCAACCAGGAGGGTTAGTAACTTAAAAACTAACGCCAAGCATCAAAAACTGGGCACCACCACCTGCAGGAAACTGGAGATTGACCGCAAAATCCATGCAATGATTATAAGTGACCCTTAATGAGCTGTGTTAGCTAATTGCAGTATATAGGCAGAGAGCCCCAACATGCTGCCACTCCCCTAATCATGCTCCATAGCAGTGGTTCAAGGCTGATAGCTGGCGGGGGTCTGTTGAGCACCAGTCAAGCTCCATTCATTATGCCTACCATGCCTTAACTCCTGCTCTATGCGCGTGCCCTGGATTTCAACAGCAATTCCAAACCTCTGCCACCTGGACACACATCAGGCCAGCTGGTGTATGGAAGAACCACACCCTGCAGGATCCCCTGCAAGTCACAAAGTATGATAATGGCAAGTGATAGAAGTGCTCCTTCATCAGCACTGGCTCAGACAGCTGCAGCTCCCTCACTAACAGCATTCCTTGTGCATCTGCGCCAATAAGACTGCAGCAGTTCAAGGCATTGGCTCACCACTACCTTTACAAAGGCAATTAGGATTGTCACTAACTGCAGGGTTTCCTAATGATACTCACATTCCATCGTTACAACATTTTATTCTTAGTAACGAACCGTGACTACATTCCAAACCGAAGAAGCTCAAATTTAAATAAATAAAGGAGATATTTCATTCTAGAAAACAAAGTGTTTTTTTGATTGTATAATTGTACTCATAATTCCAACTGGGACTTCATATCAAAAATTTGCAAAAACGACATGAATGATGTCAATCAGGCACCAACTTAGCTCTAACATCATCAGAGAGAATGGATCCCGATAAGTTTATAAACACTTTTAATTAAAGGCAAAACAATGATCATTGAGACTGAGGTAGTTGAAAATCAAGAGAAGGGGGCATTTTTTCTGACTTCACACGTTTCAATAGCAGCAGAACCCTGGAGAAACCCTTGGAGCCTGCTGCAACATGGTCATGACTGATCATGGAACTCAAGATCCTGATCGTACTGCAATATTACACCAGGTTTTAATTACCCTCACAGTCTATTTTTAATGTGACGCATACACAGAGACATCAGATACCACAGATAAAAGATTAGATGGAGCTCAATACCGATTTCTTTTAGGGTTTAGCCTTTTATCCATATTTCAAATGCTACTGTTATAAACTTTAACATGATGAAAATCTTCCTGCAGCTATAAGTGAATTTGACTTTATTTATTCCAGTCCATACTGTTACATGAACATCCAATGCTCAAGGTTACAATTTACAACTTGTCCATTTTACATCATTTATATGTAAGTTGTAGATTTTATTCCAGGTAAACATTTTAACCTTTTCAGTTTCAGTAATAGAGGGCAGCAGGGATTACTGATGAAAAATTGACATGCAGATTGTAGAAGCAATAATTCTAGATAATCGAAAATGTGTTTAAAATCATTATGTTTGAGAAAGATAGGTAGTAAAAGCATCACTTCAAACCATCAGCTCCAAAGAAAAGCCACATCTTTGCAGTTTTCTCTGTATCTCAATTAGTGAGCTTTCATCTAGTTTCAACTCAAATACCCAGCTCAAATAATCTTCAGCCTGCCCCAACCCTAGCTGCAGTCTATTTAATAATTCCCAATCAAATCCGCTCAACTTACACCATAAACCATATTTATCCAAAAAAAGGCACTTTATTACAGATCTTTTTAATGTGATATTCAAATGAAATACATTTCATGTGAAATTGTAACATTGAAAATCACTTATTTATCATCAATCACTCGCTTTATGATCTTCCTTCAAGGATTTGCGAACTCAATAAACTTACAGACTTAATTAGGTTTCTACATGTAAACATTGGAAAGTGTTCTTCAGAATCAGGTGGTAATTAAATCAGTATATCTTACCAAATGTGCTGCACAAGTGAGGTGCTGGGAATACTCGGATACTGGGTGGAATTTGAGTGCCGTGGTTATGGTGAGATATGGGTCAGAATCAAGTGGGAAGCCTGATGAGTCCCATCTCAATGTCTGTCACATCCCATTCTATTATTTGTGCTTTTCCCAAGCAGCATGCTGAGATTCTCACACTGCAGCGGCCAGTTGTTTTTTTTTATTTTATTAAACAAATTACAAAACAGTTTACAAAAAAACATTTACAGCTGTACAAGAAACAGCAATTTTACAAGGGAGAGGAGCAGCAAAGCTAGGCCCCAAACCCTACCGTTCGGCCAATTCACAGGGAGATGAGGACAAACCTCAAATCCCAGTTCCACATAAGACAGTGACAATGACATTTGTACATTAAACAATACTGTTACATACAGAAGTGCAGACAATACAGACCCAGCAAGCCCCCGTCCCTCCCACCTTCCGACCACTCTAAGGCAGCCCACCCCTACCCACTTAGCGGCCAGTTGTTAAGTGCTGGTGAACAACCTTTATTAGATGTTGCGTAAACAGCTCACCTCACATTGTTAACATTCAGTTTTCTCTCTTACCAAACTCACCAAACAAGTGAGCCATTGGAAAAAAAATACTCATCGTTGGAAAGGATATTTTTTTTTGGCTAAGTCTGCGTCACATCAAACTTTTTAATTGATCTCACTCCTGATGAAGGTCTTTTGTCTGGAAGATTGATTTTACTGCTCCTTGGATGCTGCTTGACCTGCTGTGCTTTTCCAACACCACTCTAATCTTAACTCTAATCTCCAGCATCTGCAGTACTCACTTGCGCCCCTTTTTAATCTATTTGTCTATCTTGCTTCTATGGTAACTCTCATGTTTGATTCCAGCTCCATCTCATTGTGTGCTATTCCCAGAACAACTCGCCATTTGGATTCCCTGTCTCTGCACCATCTTTAAAAGGTCAGTGTGCACCCGTAAAAGCACTGTCAGTCTGGAGTGGCCTTAATTGGCTCCTGACATTTGCCCAGGAACATGGTGGATTGGGGTTATCAGCACCTTGGTGTGGGAGTAGAGACTTGGAAGTCCTGTTACACAGGCACGGGCAGAGGTGGGACTCTGTCTTACCCCAAGACCAGAAGAGGAGGCCATGATACTGGACGATGCCAGCCCTGTTTGAGATTGCCACCAGGGTACAGCAGTTACAATCATGTGGGGAAATGCTCAGCAGTGTAGGAAGAAAGTCAATGAAACTAAACTGACCCTATTGAAGGTCAATGACCTTCTACCAGTTTAAGTACCATCACCTTCTCTGGTACTAGATTAGAGTGGTGCTGGAAAAACACAGCAGGTCAGACAGCATCCGAGGAGCAGGAAAGTCGACGTTTCAGTCAAAATCCCTTCATCAGGATACCTCTGATATCTCAAGCTCACTCCATCTCTGCTCCTAGGTTCACCTCCCACCAAGGCTCTTGGCCTACCAATCTCGCTATTGCCTGCACTATCTTCCCTCCCTCGCTGTCACTTTCTCCAAGCCCCCAATAGCACTAACCTTGCCTGCCCTCTGTGCTGCCTACTCACTCACACAGGTTATCTTCCCAGCTGCACCAAAAGCTGTGCCACACACTTGCGTCTTCCTTTATACCTGCCCCCCACTCATTCCAGGAGGAGAGCAGCACCTCTGGAAAGTGTGGAGTGGTGTGCTGTCCAACATTCAGTTCCTCACTTTGTATGTGGGGAATATTCTGACTCTGATTGCCCTGTGCAGCTGACTGATGGTGTCCAAATATGAAATGAGTCCTGGTATCAGAGGCTGCCCTTGACTTACTGAATCCCTGAGCAGAGGCTAACCCAACTGACCAGACAGAGGCCTATTGACAATCAGCACAAGCTTCCTGGCTTTGTGCCTGCTCTAAACTGGAAGAAAAGACAGAATGTGAGCCTTGTATCTCTGGCTGAGAGAGCAAAGTAGAAAAAGACACATCAGGGTAATGCAAGGCAGGGATGCTATGAGCTTAGAGTGATTGAGCGCTCTAATAGCCAGCAAAGAGCCTCGACGTATAGCCTGGTCCTGTCCATGAGCTGAGAACGTATCCCTGATTACAGTCTCCTCGCTGCAACATTACAATAATGAGTTGTCAGTGAAGTGTAAGTGTGTCCTGTTAACTGGATCAGCGATGTGCCATGAAGATTCTTAGAAGCTGGCACATGTCAAATGGCAGTGCCCATGGATGTGGGGTGCGTGAGAGGCCAGTGATCATGGAACGCAACCCAGTGTCTAACATGGAGGTCCGTCAGAGCAAGAGCTGAGCTGAAGTCACCAAGAACCTGCTGTAACTTGCATGTTGAGATTTATCGATGTCTAGTTTGTTCAATAAGTTGGAAGACAGAAAGCTGAATATTAATGTGGCGAGCTGGGCCATCAACCTGATTCGGAATGGGAAAGAGAAACTTTTAATCCCTGTAAACTGGCAACTCACCGCTGCCTAGCAAGGATCTCGCCATGTCACTTCTGAAAAGCTGAAAAGATAGAAATAGTTGGAGCGGTCGGGTTGAGGCAGGAGGGTGCTCCTGCAAAGTCAGGGCAGAGGGTGCTGCATCATACTGGTGGGCTGAGCTCTGGGACATGCTGGAAGGTGATGTGCTGGATGCTGGGGAACTGGGAGAACAGGAGCAGTCTTCTGAGGAGGAGGATGAGGACACTAAGGACAACGAAACATGACAGAGATTCAGCTACATTGGCTGCTACAATCCAGACAGAACCCGACCAAGACCCATTTCCAGGAGAACTGGCTGCAACAGACCATCACGGAATGTAAAATCGACATCAGAAGTTAACATGCCAGTATTTGGTTAGCACTGTGGGAGTCAACTGCTGTCTCTTTTGTTTGTGACCGTGTTTGCATTTGCTGGCTATTAACAAAAGCTCATGTTTGGAATTGTCCAGTTGCTTGCCAATGACACAATGTGGGTCTACAATGGGCATTGTGAGCAGAATAACAATGACTTACTGAAAGCGTTCAGACAGAATGTAGCTAAGGACAGGGAAACTGTGGCCTAGTGGTTGAACGGCAAATGGGAAAAGAGAATGGGGTTGTATACATGAGAGAGTGTCGGCCATGTCTGCTTTAAGTCTGAAAGCTTGGTCACTGCAGTGCCATTACATTCCTGGTGAAGGGCAATGCCCAATGACCAACACCGACCCATCTGCAAAGCAGCCTTTTAAAGATGGTGTGGCACAAGGGATGTTAATCTTTTAGCAGATCTCTGCTGAGTATTGAGTTGTTCAGGGATCAGCACGTGGTAAGATAGGGTAGAATTGGCCATTAGCGACATCATAGGACTGGGAGTTTAGTAAGATATGGTAAGATATTCCACTGGACTTTGGAGTAAAAAAACCTTCAAAACTAGATTCACCTCCCGCAAAAATGTAAGATTCAGCCCAATGTGCTGCTCAAATAGCAGTAACTGATTTCTACACATCCTCTCATTGCATTCTCTCTACTGCTAGGAATATCTTTGTGATTTTCAATTTCCCTTCATCATAATTCTTGTTTCTGCTAATTTGTTCCCTGGGTTGTGGTTTCTGTATTTGCTATGCTCTCGTCGTCCCCCAACCTCTCCTCTGCACTTGCTGTCATGTTTTCTCTGATCTGTGTCTGCACCTATCACTGTTTTCTGCAGTTTTATTGAGAGGATCTCTCGTCTTCAATTTGGTTTCTTAGTTTATTCCTCAGTGTCAGTTATCGTGTGTTCAGCTCCTGCCTCTCTACATCTGTTCAGCTTCTGCCTGTCTCTTTGTTATCTGCCGTGCTTCCACTATTGAATAAAACAACATTAAAATGGAAATCATCTCAATATTCTTGTGCTTCCACACTATTTTCAGCATAGTCTTAGTGTTGAATCAGATAATTCTTCTTTTCATGATCAAATTAGGACAAAAGCTGTGTTTCCCCCCAGATCAATCCTATACCATATTCTTTTTCTGGTTAGGCTCCTCCTGTATCCACTCTCCACGTTTCAACTCCTGAGTGAGCTCATTACCATATATGTTAATCTGGTTGATTCATGCTGTAGCCTCAGATCTCCTGCTTTTACAGATAAGTTGAAATGAGAAATAAAGGACACAAACAGATCCTTGATAAGATCCGCTAAGACAAGTGGAAATGAGAACAGTTTGATCTTGGTGGTTGTTGAAAGTGTGATGGAGGATTACTACAGTTGAGAGTGACGTACTGGATTGATTTTAGATATCTAAGATTATAAGCGACTTATGTTATTCTTACCCACTCACTGAAAGTTTCTCGGGAGCATAAATGCTTTTCTATTCGTTTTTATTATATACATTTTTTCATTCATGGGTGCTGCTGGCAAGGTGCCTATCCCTAATTGCCCTCGAGAGGGCAGTGATGAGCACATTCTTGCTATAGACCATGTGAAGGTATTCGCACAGTACCTTTAGAGACAGACAGTTTGAGGATATAGATTCAGTGAAGAGAAAGTAACAGCAATACGGGCCCAGATATTCCCATCAGGGTTGAAAACCTTACTTCCTGGATATTTACTAAGCTTGATATAATTGGAAAGCTCTCAATTCTCCAACTTTTATGTACTCTGTTGGTCTCTAGTCTACGCTACTCCAATGACTTTCTGGCACCATAGTTCCTAGTCAGGATGGGGTGTGACCTGGAGGGAAACTTGCAGTAGGTGATGATCCCACACATCTGCTGTTCCTGTCCTTTATATCTTTTGGACAGGGTAGTCTGCAGAGATGGATCATCTAGTTCTAAGTTTTTTTCTATTATCTATTATTCCTACATCCTTCTCAAATCAAAAGCTGCTATTTTGTGCTGAATGATTCCACCCCAAACTCTCCAAAATCTACAAGGCAGACAGTAGAAGTTGCAAGTTTGAGTGGTGTTCTTGAAGGAGCTTTAGTCAGTTCTTTGTGATGAGGAGGGAATACACAGTGCTGCTAGACCTATGGAGGGAAGGAGTGTTGAAGTTGATGGAGGTGGTGCTAATCAGGTGAGCTGCTTTATCAAAGAACAAAGAACAAAGGAAATTTACCACCCAGGAATAGGCCCTTCGGCCCTCCAAGCCTGAGCCAATCCAAATGTACTGTCTAAACCTATCGCCCAATCCCTAAGCATCTGTATCCTTCTGCTCCCCACCAATTCATGCATTTGTCCAGATGCATCTTAAATGAATCCACCGCCTCTACTACCTCTGCTGGCAACGCCTTCCAGGCACCTCCCGTCCTCTGCGTAAAGTACTTGCAGCGTGTATCCCCCTTAAACTTTTCACCACTCGCCTTGAAAGTGTGACCTCTCGTTATTGAGTCCTTCACCCTGGGAAAAAGCTTATCTCTATCTACCCTGTCTATACCCTTCATGATTTTGTAGACCTGAATCAGATCCCCCCTCAATCTCCTTTTTTCTAATGAAAACATTCCTAACCAACTCAACTTGTCTTCATAGCTAGCACCTTCCACACCAGACAACACCCTCATAAACCTTCTCTGCACCATCTCCAAAGCGTCCACATCCTTTTGGTAATGTGGCAACCAGAACTGTACACAGTGTTCTAAATGTGACTGAACCAATGTCTTGCACCATTTTAACATGACCTGCCAGTTCTTATACTCAATACCCCGTCCAATGAAGACAAGCATACTATATGCCTCCTTCACCACTCCATCCACCTATGCAATAACCTTCAGGGTACAATGGATTTGAACTCTCAGATCTCTCTGCTCATCAACTTTTCTCAAGGCTCTAAAGTTTACTGTACAATTCGCTTTAGAATTAGACTTCCCTAAATGCATCACCTCACATTTGCCTGGATTGAACTCCATCTGCCACTTCTCCGCCCAACTCTCCAGTCTATCTATATCCTTCTGTATTCTTTGACAATTCCCTATGCTTTCTACTACTCCACCAATTTTCGTGTAATCTGCAAACTTGTTGATCATACCCACAGTGCCCTCTTCCAAATCACTTATGTATATTACAAACAACAGTGGCCCCAACACTGATCCCTGTGGAACACCACTGGTCACCTTTCTCTATTTCGAGAAACTCCCTTCAACTACTACTCTCTGTCTCCTGTTGCTCAACCAGTTCTTTATCCACCTAGCTAGAACACCCTGCACACCATGTGACTTCACTTTCTCTATTAGTTTACCGTGGGGAGCCTTATCAAATGCCTTACTAAAGTCCATGTGTATGGCATCTACAGGCCTTCCTTCATCTATCAACTTGGTCACTTCCTCAAAGAATTCTATTAAATTGGTAAGGCATGATCTCCCCCGTACAAACCATATTGCCTATCACTGATAAGCCCATTCTTTTCCAAATATAAATAGATTTTATCCCTTAGTACCTTCTCTAGCAACTTTCCCACTATTGACATCAGGCTCACTGGTCTGTAGTTACCTGGAATATCCCTATTACCCTGCTTGTACAGGAGGACAACATGAGCAACGCTCCAGTCCTCTGGCACCTCTCCTGTATTTAAGGATGCTACAAAGATATCTGTCAGGGCACCAGCTATTTCCTCTCTCACCTCCCTCAGCAATGTGGGATAGATCCCATCAGGTCCTGGGGATTTGTCCACCTTAATAACCTTTAGCCTACCCAACACCTCTTCCCTCCTTATGCCAACATGATCCAAAGTAATCAAACTTCTACCTCTAATCTCAATGTTCATCATGTCCCTCTCCTCAGTAAACACTGATGCAAAGTAATCATTCAGAATCTCACCCATTTTCTCAGGTTCGACACACAGCCTTCCTTCCTTATTGTTTAGTGGACCAATCCTTATTCTAGTTACCTGCTTGCTTCTTATATAAGAATAAAAGGCTTTGGGACTCTCCTTAATTCTGCTTGCTAAAGCTATTTCATGTCGCCTTTTAGCCCACTTGATTCCTCGTTTAAAACTGGTCCTACTCTCCCAATATTCCTCCAGGACCCGTTCTGTTTTTATGTTCTGCCTGGACCTTATGTATGCTTCCTTTTTCTTGGTTGTCGTATGATTTCTCCTATCATCTAAGGTTCATGAATCTTGTCTTTCCTGTCCTTTGCTTTCAATGGGACGTGCCTATCCTGCACAGTCTTTAACCTATCTTTGAAAGACCCCCACATATCAAATGTAGGCTTCCCTTTAAATAGCTGTGTCCAATCTACATTTCCCAGCTCCTGCCTAATTTTGATATAATTGGCCTTGGCTCAGTTTAGTTCTCTTCCCTTAGGACCACCCTCATCTTTTTCTATGAGTATTCTAAAACTTACAGAATTGTGGTCACTGTTCCCAAAGAAATCCCTCACCACAACTTCTACCATCTGTCCTGGCTCATTCCCCAATACCAGGTCCAATTTGGACCCTTGCCTCATCGGACTATTGACATACTGCTCTAGAAAACTCTCCTGGATGCTTCTTACAAATTCTACCCAATCCAGCCTTCTGACACTAAGTGCATCCCAGTCAATGTTGGGAAAATTAAAATCTCCCATCACCACCACCCTATTGCCCCTACATCTTTCCATAATCTGTTTACTTATTTGTTCTTCTACCACACACTCACTGTTGGGAGGCCTGTAATATAGCCCCAACAATGTAACTGCACCCTTCTTATTTCTCAGTTCCATCCATAATGCCTTTCTACTCAAGCCCCCCATAGTGTCTTCCTTTAGCACAGCCGTGATATCATCCCTGACCAGGATTCAACTCCACCTCCCTTTTACTTCTCTCCCTGTCCTGAATGAAGCATCTACAACCTGGAGAATTTAATTGCCAATCATGCCCTTCCTTCAACCAAGTCTCTGTGATGGCAATAATGTCATACTCCCAAGCATCAATCCAAGCCCTAAGTTCACCGGCATTACCCACTATGCGCCTTGCATTAAAGTATATGCTCTTCAGGCCACCAGGTCTTTTGCTTTCATCTGTTCTCTGCCTATTGTTCCCCTTATTAATGCTATCTTCCTGATTCTTACAGTCTCCAGTTTCCACCTCACTATCTACTAGTCTTTTCTTCTGGTTCCCAGCCCCCTGCCACATTAGTTTAAAACCTCCCCAACAGAAATGGCAATAACTTCCCCAAGGACATTAGTTCCGGTATGGTTCAGGTCTAGACCATCCAATTTGTAATAGTCCCACCTTCCCCAGAACCAGTCCCAATGTCCAACAAATCTGCACCCCTCCCTCCCATACCATCTCTCAAGCCACGTGTTCATCCTGCCTATTTTTTTCACTGGCTAGCACGTGGCACTGGTAGTAATCCCAAGATCGCTACCTTTGAGGTCCTCCTTTTTAACTTCTCTCCTAGCTCCCTGAATTCTTCTTTCAGGACCTCATCTTGCTTTCTACTTCTATGCACCAAGACAACTGGCTGTTCACCCTCCCCTTTTAGAATGCTGTGCAGCCGATCAGTGACATCCCTGACCCGAGCACTGAGGAGACAACATACCATCCGGGAGTCCTGTTTTCAGCCACAGAACCGCCTATCTACTCCCCTCACAATAGAATCCCCTATGACTATGGCCCTACGAGTCTTTTTCCCACCCTTCTGAACAGCAGTGCCCGCCACGGTGCCATGATCTTGGCAACAGCTGCCCTCCCTTGGTAAACCATCTCCCCCAACAGTATCCAAAACGGTATACCTGCTTTGGAGGGAGATGACCATAGGGGACACCTGCACTGCCTTCCTACTCTTTTTCTGCCTTTTGGTCACCCATTCACTGTCTCCCTCAGCAATTCTAACCTGCGGTGTGACCAGTTTGCTAAACGTGCTTTCCACGACCTACTCAGCATTGTCCATCCGCAGCTCCAGAGCCATCATGCGGTCAAACAAGAGCTGCAGCTGGACACACTTCTTGCAAGTGTATGAGTCAGGAATATCAGACACGTTCCTAAGCTCCCACATCAAGCAAGAGGCACATGCCACTTGGGGTCTGAGGTTGCCTGCCATTGGAAGCCTTAGCTTTATATCAATGAACTAAAACCAAACAATGCACTTCAATATATGAAAGAAAAGAAAGAGAATAAAAAACGTATCTTATCGTGGATGGTTTGGTGGTTCTTGAATGTTATTGGAGCTATGTTTATTCAGGAATGTGCAAAATATTTCACCATTCTCCTGACTTGAGCCGTGTAGATTTTGGAGAGTTTGGGGTGGAATCGTTCAGCACAAAATGGCCAGCTTTTGATTTGAGAAGGATGTAGGAATAATAGATAATAGCAAAAATATTAGAACTAGATGATTTACTTCTACAGAAGATATAAAGACAAACAAAAATTCTCGGGAATCTTCGAAAGGAAAGATGCAGAAGACAGATTTGGCTCATCATCAAAGTTATAGAATTCTGCATCCTCCTGATTGAGATCCTGCACTCATGGTGATCTGCTTTGTCAATGGCTTGGAAGGTGAAGACTGCATTCAACTTTCATTGCACAGAGATGTAATCAAGGTGTATCTCTCTAACAACAGCCAGGTTCCTGTTTAGGGCAGGTATTTGTCTTGTGCTTGAGAACAGCTGGGGAACCTATTCCATTTGATATCACAAGACAGTTGTGAGGCAGAGGCCTTCAGTTTAACTGGGTTGTTGGATTATTTAATGGCCAGGGTACAATCAATGGCACTCATGGTGCTTTCCAAATTCCTGCAGATAACCCCTCACTGACCTCGACAGGAATAGTTTCTGTTTCCTGAATGTACACATTATATGTACACATATAGAGATACATCAAAAGTTGACGTGTTCTATTCATGCTTTGAAATTTGATTCTTTCAGAACTCTTCGAGAGCAAAAAAGGCTCATGGGTGAGAAGGCTTTGTCTCCTCCCGTCAGTAGCGACTACACATTGAATGACACAAAAAACATCAAAGGAGCACTATGGCAGGGTTCATACCTCTACGACACTGATCATCAGGAGAACCATCAGGGACTAATAGGACTACTTTAATTTCTCCACTAAATGGATTCTCGAATAGTTGCAGATAGATAGACATAGAGTTATAGAGTTATACAGCATGGAAACAGACCCTTTGGTCCAACCTGTCCACGCAGACCATGTTCTCAAACTACATGAGTCCACTTGCCTGTGTTTGGCCTGTAGCCCTTCAAATCTTTCCTATTCATGTACTTATCCAAATATGTTTAAATGTTATAACTGTATCTGCATCCAACACTTCCTCTGGCAGTTTATTCCACACACGAACCACTCTCTGTGTAAAGAAGTTGCCCCTCATGTCCCGTTTAAAACTTTCTCATTTCACTTTATAAATATGTCCCCCTAGATCTGAATTGTCCCACCCTAGGGAAAAGACACTTACTATTCAACTTATCTATGCCCCTCGTGATTTTATAAACCTCAATAAGATCACCCCTCAACTGCCTATGCTCCAGTGAAAGAAGTCCCAGCCTATTCAGCCTCTCCTCATAATTCAAGCCCTCCATTCCTGGTAAACCTTTTCTGAATCTTCTCAAGTTTAATAATATCCTTCCTATGACAGAGTGACCAGAACTGCACACAACACTTCAGAAGAGGCCTCACTAACTTTCTGTACAGCCTCAACATGACATTCCAACTCCTGTACTCAAAGGTCTGAGCAGTGAAGGCAAGTATGGTATACACCTTCTTAACCATCTTGTCTACCTGTCATGGAAGTTCAAAGAATTATGACCCGAATCCCCTGGGGCTCTTTGTTTTACAACAGGGCCCCATTGTAGGTTGTATAAGTCCTACTGTTGTTTGTTTTACCTTGCATTTATCCAAATTAAACTCCATCTGCACGTCATCTCAATTGATCAAGAATTTTTTATGTCATCTTAGATAACTTTCTTCAGTGTCCACTATACCACCAATTTTGATGTCTTCTGCAAACTTATTAACCATGCCTCCTTTTTTCTCATTCAAATGAAATTAATATTTGGAAAATGTTTATGCGTTATGCGTTTGAAGTTATGCATTTGAAGTTATGGGAGTGTTCAAATGAATTGAGGATTAGGTAATGAAAATGAAATGGCATGTTTTTGAGATGGCAGGCTGTCACCACAGGGAAAAGTTCATGAAAATGAGCTGCTTGTCAAAAGAACAAGAACAAGAGCCTATAGATTTAAAATGATCTGCAGAAGAAGCAAGGGTGAAGGGAGGAGCAGACAGTAAGTAGCTAAGGTATGGAATTCACCGACTGGAAGTGTGGCGAGGCAGATCCAATTAAGGCAATCAAGAGGGAATTGGATGATTCTTTGGATCACAATAATGTCCATGAGTGTGGGGAGAAAGCAAGGAATTGGGATTAGTTGATGACGAGTAAAAAGTGAGGTCTGCAGATGCTGATGAAGGGCTGATGCCCGATACGTCGAATTTCCTGCTCCTTGGATGCTGCCTGACCTGCTGTGCTTTAACCAGCAACACATCTTCAGCATTAGTTGATGACGCTCATTCAACAAGTCAATGCAGTCACAATGGGCCAAGTGACCTCCTTCTGTACTGTAACAATTCTGAGATTCTGTGAAAGGAATGCAGTGAGAAGAATGCATAGAATCTGTAAAGAGATATTGACAGGTTGATGGAGTGGAAAGGGACAGTTAGAATACAATGTGACAAACTGAGAAATTATCCACTTGGTAGGAAAAATTAAAAAAAGCAGAGTATCTTTTGAATGGATAATCAACCAGGAAATTAAGCAGGACCTGGTTGCCATTAAACATGAATTTGACAGCAAGCTCTTCAGAAGACAAATTGTATGTTAGCTTTCATTTAAAATGGATCGGAGTACAATAGGAAAGAAGTCTTACTACATTTAGTCATAGAAGTTTACAGTATGGAACCAGGCCATTTGTGCCATCGTGTCTGTACTGGCTCCCAAAAGAGCTACCTCCACCTAGTCTCCTTCTCTAGCCCTATCTCCGCAGTCCTCTAAATTAATCATGTTCAAGTATAAGTGAGCTCTCTTTTGAAACCTCCTATGAAATCTGCTTCGACCACTGTCTCAGGCAATGTATTCCAAATCCTAGCTACTCTCTGAGTGAAGATATTTCTCCTTATCTTACACCAAGCTGTCTTGATGACAATTTAGAAATTGCAGGTGTCCCGGAGATGTTCTCTGAAGCGTTCTGCAAGTAGGCGTCTTGTCTCCTCAATGTAGAGGAGACCGCATCAGGAGCAACGGATGCAGTAAATAATGTATGGAAGTGCAGGTGAAACTTTGATGGATGTGGAAGGCTCCTTTGGGGCCTTGGACGGAGGTGAGCGGGAAGGTATGGGCGCAGGTTTTGCAATTCCTGCGCTGGCAGGGGAAGGTGCCAGGATGGGAGAGTGGAATGTTAGGGGGCATGGACCTGATGAGAGACTCTCGGAGGGAAATGTCTTTATGGAAAGTGGATAGGTGTGGGGAGGGTAACATACGTCTGGTGGTGGGGTCCGTTTTTAGGTTGTGAATATACGTTCGGGACACCACCCAAGCCCTCCACCTCCACCAAGACGTCTGTTTCTTTGGCCTCCAATGCCTCATCTTCACCACGGATATCCAGTCCCTAAACTCCTCCATTCACCATGACCAAGGCCTCCAAGCAACCTCCCCCCACCCGTTTCTTCCTTTCCCGATGTCCCCACCAGACCCTTCCACTGGCACTCTTATTCGTTTGGCTGAACTGGTCCTCACCATCACCAATTTCTCCTTCGAATCCTTCCACTTTCTCTAGAAGAAAGGGTTAGCCATGGGCACCCGCATAGGCCCCAGCTATGCTTGTCTCTTTGTCGGCTATGTGGAACAGTCTGTCTTACGCATTTACAATGGCACCACTCCCCAACCTTTCCTCCGCTTCATTGATGATTGCATTGGCGCCACCTCAAGCTCCCATGAGGAGATTGCACAGTTCATCAACTTCACCAACACATTCCACCCCAACCTTAAATTCACCTGGACCATCTCTGACACGTCCCTCCCCTTCTTGGACATCCCCATCTCCATCAACAGTGACCAACTCAACACTGACATTTTCTACAAACCCATCGATTCCCACAGTTACCTGGATTACATCTCCTCCCACCCTTCCTCCTGCAAAAATGCTACCCCGTATTCCAAATTCCTTCACCTCAGCTGCATCTGTTCCCACGAGGGCTAGTTCCACCACAGAACACACCAGATGGCCACTTTCTTTAAAGACTGCAATTTTCCCACCCACGTGGTTGATGATGCCCTCCAGCGCATCTCATCCACATTCTGCACCTCTGCCCTTGAACCCCACCCCTCCAACCACAACAAGGACAGAACCTCCCTGGTCCTCACCTTCCATCCCACCAACTTCCGTATATATCGCATCATCCTTCGCCATTTCCACCACCTACAAACAGACCGCACCACCAGAGATACATTTCCCTCCCCAAACCTGCCAGGAGATTAGATTAGATTACTTACAGTATGGAAACAGGCCCTTCGGCTCAACAAGTCCACACCGACCCGCCGAAGCGCAACCCACCCATACCCCTACATTTGTCCCTTACCTAACACTAGGGGCAATTTAGCATGGCCAATTCACTTGACTGCACATCTTTGGATTGTGGGAGGAAACCAGAGCACCCGGAGGAAACCCACGCAGACACGGGGAGAACGTGCAAACTCCACACAGTCAGTTGCCTGAGGCGGGAATTGAACACACCACAGAACACACCAGATGGCCACCTTCTTTAAAGACTGCAATTTTCCCACCCACGTGGTTGATGATGCCCTCCAGAGCATCCCCCTCTGGCGCTGTGAGGCAGCAATGCTAACCACTGTGCCACCGTGCCGCCCACCTATCCGCTTTCTGTAACTACCTGGTCAGGTCCATGCCCCCTAATGACCCTCCCTTCCCTTCCAGCACCTTCCCCTGCAACTATAGGAATTGCAAAACCTGTGGTCACTCCTCCCCCCTCACCTCCGTCCAAGGTCCCAAAGGAGCCTTCCACTACCGTCAAAGTTTCACCTGCACTTCCATACATGTCATTTACTGTATCCATTGCTCCTGGTGCAGTCTCCTCTACATGGGGGAGACAGGATGCCTACTCGCAGAGTGCTTCAGAGAACATCCCTGGGACACCCACACCGATCAACTCCCCTTCCCACTCTGCCGAGGGCATGCAAGTCCTGGGCCTCCTCCATTGCTACTCCTTTACCACCCGACTGGAGGAAGAATGCCTCATCTTCCGTCTCAGGATCCTTCAACCTCATGGGATCAATGTGGATTTCACCAGTTTCCTCATTTCCCACCCCAACCTTACCCCAGTTCCAACTTTCCAGCTCAGCATAGTCCTCATGACCTGTCCTACCTGTCAATCTTCCTTCCCAGCTATCCGCTCCACCCTCCGCTCTGACCTATCACCTTTACTGCCACCTCCACCCATCTATTGCACTCTCAGCTACCTTCCACTCAGCCCCACCTCCCTCCCATTTATCTCTCCACCCCCAAAGCTCCCAGTATTTATCCTGATGAAAGGTTTTTGCCTGAAACGTCGATTCTCCTGCTCCTTGGATGCTGCCTGACTGGCTGTGCTTTTCTGTTACCACACTCTCAACTCTGATCTCCAGCATCTGCCGTCCTCACTTTCACCTTTCTATTAACTGTCAGCTCTGATCTTCCGATCAACAAGAGCATAATCTGGAACTTTGTGCCAGGGCCACGCAGAGATCCTGACGGAGCTGACTCCCTGGGAATTGCTCAGGAAGTTTCACTTTATGATTAATAATTTCCTAGTGTCTGGAACCCTCTGAAAATGTCTCCAACTCCAAGTTAGAGTCAGAGTTAGGATGGTTCCTAATGCCTCATCTTAAATGTTATCCAGGAAATGTTAGAAGATTGAAACCAGTTCTGACTCCTGGTTACCAATTAAACTGAACTCCAGCCTCACCGCCGATCCCATTTTTCAGTGTCCATGGATTTCCCAACCTCTTCGACCGTCCCAGATCTGAGAAATTCCTGATTCCCAATCAGGCACAAACTGATGGCTCTTCCCCCAACTGCCCCTCCAGTCTCCCTCCTTTCAGATATGACATATTCCCTGGTCAACCCCTGACTTACTGTGAACCCAATATACAAAGCCAGACCTGACACATCCCTTCCAGAGTCAAAAGGTTGTGTACTGGAAAAGCACAGCAGGTCAGGCAGCATCTGAGGAAACAGACAGTCAATGTTTCAGGCATAGGCCCTTCATCAGGAATGTTGGGGGTGGGGGTGTGGATGCTCAGAGAGATAAATAGTATCCCTCTCAGATCTAATGCAATCCCCAACTCCACCCATCCCCTTCCCCACCAGACCAGATACCTTCCTCAGATCCAACACAACTCTCAACTCTCCTCAATGTCTACACACCCGCTATATGCAATTACTCCTGACTGGCTCGGACATCCATGGACACCTGATACTGTTTCTCCCCACCCTCCTTCTCAGACTTAGTCCCTCTACAATTTCCCTCTGACCCACAAAATCACCTCCAACAAGACACCCCCCCCCCCCACCCCCCCCAGCTTATCCACCATAACAGCTCCTAACTCCAGCTTGATGCAGTTCCCACCTCTGGACATACCTGAGGCACTTACCTACTTATCCTCACCCACCTGCCAGCTGAATCCCCTTCGCATATGCCACCCCAGATACCTGCTGATTTAGAATGAAAAATTAGATTCACGTCAGAAATGTTGCCATCTCTGAAATCTGATCCTAATTGGTTGGGCATTTTAGATTAGTAGCTGCCACTCTTTCTTAAATAAATAATGCGTTCCACATTAAGACTTGAGGGCTTTTGATCAGATCTGTTTTGCATGTGTGCATGTATGTTTGATGAACAATCTCGTTCGTATACTCATACAGAATGCTTGGTATAAATTCATTTTCTATAACCAGCTTGTGTAATCTAACAAATGGTTTCACTACAATCACCTTGCGAAACAGCAGCCAGACATCAGCAGTAGTGTCCAAATTTATATCCATTGATTGATTATTTAGTTTCAGTCATAAGCAGTTCTTTTCACAATCCTTGACTCTGTTTGAAGAGCATGCACTGAACAGTCTCATTATGGACCATCAACCACCTAGATGATCCTTTACAGATGGTAAATGAGTCAGTTATTATTTATTACCATTCAAAGAATCAGGTGGGATGCCTCACAAATATATTCTAATGTTATATTATTCAACTGCTTAATGTGGCTTACACAAATGGAATGATCATATTTCACTTCCTTAAAACTGTAAGTGACTGATCTCATTGTTTTGAAAAAAATTCTGAATAAGGTACTATGATTTTATTCTACTGACTTCAGTATTTTCTATTTATTTTGTTCATTTTTTCCACTTGAGGTTCATCGACTGCACCATAACAAGACTTCTTTTATCCTTATAGCTGAGGGAGTTCCTTGTGCAAAGCATAATAAATGGCCTCCTCAGCATGATGTGGAAGAGCAGTTGGATATTAATGCAATTCAGTAATCGTCTCCTGGAAGGTGATTAATAATAGTCATTAAACATCTTTGTACAGGACAGCACAGTTTTCACAGCATTTCTTATGCAGTTTTTTTTTCTCTGATGCCCTTCCTCAGATATGAACCACTCGGACGTTAACAAAAACGAACAAGAAATGCAAGATTTGAATATAGTGTCATGCTGGTGCAGTGACAAGCTGAAGATCTACATACGTTTTGAGAACATTTCGACAACCAGACACCAGGAAATGTTCCCCAATTTCTTATGGTTTTTGACGGGACACCCAAAACTTTCAAGATCCTCAATGAGTTGATTGTGACAAGATTGCTTTAAAAATGATCCCTTTCCTTATGTATACCTTTCTTCCAAACTCAAAGTAATTTATATTTTACAAAGTGCAAATTTACCAATGTTTTCTTAAATTAGCTAAAAGATTGAGTTATGTTATAACACCGGATAAACCCTCCTGCTTAGAAAAGAGTTATCCCATGCAGTAATCTGTAAAGAATCAGGTGGCCAAGAACTATTTAAAGTGAAAATTAACAACTTTATTTCTTACAGTATAACAGAAAATAATTAACTAACAGCTACTTACAAGTACTTACTCTAACCCATCTTTTACCTTCTTTTCTATAATAATAATCTGATAAAACTCTTGATTACGATTTACAAAACAAAATGTCTTATCTCAAAATCAGGCAGCTTTCATTCTTCTCTGTATTTCGGTCTCCTTTCTTCTTCTTGGGAATCCTGCATAACAGGTTGCTGATTGATAAAGGTACCTTTAAGAAAGCTATTTTCTGAGCAGTGTGCAGGTATTGTTGGCTTGGCAGTTCTTCTCTCAACTGTTCAATTTTCCCTAGTCTTATACCCCCCAAAGCAGCAGATATTGTCATTGGCTTTTAAGATTGTCAATATACTCAATTCAAACCAGATTGAATTTGGTATTTTCAGGGGAATAATGTAAACTGATTGGCCTAATTCAAATCTGTTTTGTCGTTTTCAGGCAATCCAGCTAATCTTGCTTCTAACCAAGTGTTACATTGTTACCTTATTCAGAACACTTGGTACCGTCAGGCAGCTCTACCAGCTTTTAACTCTCTTAAAGGTACAGTACACCCACATCTTCATAACAGTTAATTAATATATGTTAGTAGGAATACTAACAGACACACATACATACAGATTAAAAATAAAAAGATGAGTCCAGAACGATACAAGTTAAAATAAAAAAGTTGTAAAAATCATTCTCTGAGTTGTTCATGAAGAGAAAATCACACAACACTAGGTTATGATCCAACAGGTTTAATTGGAAACACGCTAGCTTTCAAAGTTTCACTCCTTCATCAGGTGGTTGTCAAGTAAAATGACATTGTAGCCACTATTGGGTTGCACCAGTAGCATTGACAATGAGAGTTGAACAGTCAATTTTCAAGTTTTCTTTTGGCTTTCTAGGCTGATTGAAGTTCTTTTGTCCTGCTTCCTTTGTTGGCTGATTCACAGCACCCAGACTACCAGAAAATGTCTTTCTTCACCTGCAGTGCAGGGTTGCTTACTGGCTGTTCTCAGACTGTAACTTCTCCGACATACTACCACACTGCAATCCTCTGTAGCCTAACAATAATAGATAGACCAGTGTTGAAACTTTGCTCTAAACTCTTTTCTCCAATAACTCCTGGAAGGGAAACCACTTAAAAATGTCTTTGAGAGGTAGCTCTCTGCCAAGATGGGGTGGTAAGGTAGTGAATAATCAGCATCCTCATATCTCAAGTTATGCCTTCTCTGTTTGAAGGTTTTACGTTCCATTTCTCCCACAAGAATTGTTGCCAGCCAACTAATGAATTTACATCTGTAATCATTTTGCATCTTTCACAGGCATCTTTTAAATGGAATTAAGGGTTAAAAATAACTGTAGATTTTAGAGTTCTGACCTGTCATCATAACAAATAAGAATGAAAAAGGGATGAAACACTAGAATAGGCATAATAATTTAAAGATTATGATTGAACTGTAGCCAATAAATCTACGTTGTTCATTTTAAAAATAGAATTTGTATAAATTCTATTGAATTATGTCAGGGCACTTAATTCACATCACACTCAGAATTCTTTTAACCAAATTCTTTATTCACACAACAATGACTCTTTGACACAAACACATGAATTAGGAGCAAGAATAGACTATTCACCCTCTTGAACCTCCTCCATTATTACATAAAATGGCAAATGATGTGACTACGGCCTGCCACTCCACTTCTTGCTTACCTCTGATTGTTTTTGTTAATCAGGAATATCCTTTGACTCCCTTGTTAGTCGATTATAGTTGATAACATATAATTTTATATTGGAAATATATTATCATGAAGTTTAACTGAGATATAAATCTCTGTAGCCAGTAATATAGCTTAACATCTTAGAGCTAGAAAAACCAAGTCTGAGTACATGATTTTCTGAGAAGCTGCTTTAGTTCAATTTAATCAGAACATAAGCAAGAGTTATATCGAGTGTGCTGCTATTGCAATTTACTGTAACCTAACAATTTTCCTGTTGCAACTGCAAGGAACAGATAACCTCTCTCATATTAAATTCTACACACCTGGATTTTCCATACAGTTTCAGTTTAGTGGAGCACAGCGCAGCAGCATCTTGACATTTTTTTCCACACTATAAAGAATATTCTGCAATGCAGCCAGCTCTCCATCAAGAAGCCGCTGAGCAAGAAGGTTTGGGCAGGAAAGATATGCTTGGTGAAATAGTGATGAAAAAGAAAAGTTTTTTTGATGTCTAGACCAGGGGAAGGATCTATCAAAGTACACTTGACTTTGAGGTGTTTGATTTACTTAACTGTGTTTGAATGATTTGATTAATCATTAAATTAGGGCAAAAGTTGGGCCCTTTAATGTGTAGGACTATAGTGGTAATGTGTGCATGAAACCAAGGAAGGTAGGTAGGGTTCTGAATGAATACTGTACGTTAGTATATACTAGTGAAAGGGATAATATAGATCGACAAATCAATCATGTGATATGATTAAATACTTAAGAGATAGTGGTCTGGCAGGCTTAAAAGGAAAGATATCTCCATGGCTGGGTGAAATGTATCCCAGATTGTTGAGTGAGGTAAGGGAGTAAATAACAGTGTTACTGGCAGTAACTTTTAATTCTCTTTGGCCAAAGGATTGGAGGACAGCCAGTTCTATTCAAGAAGGGAGGAAGTGACAAACTAGAAAACTACAGGCCAGTCGGTCTACCTCAGTGCAAGGGAAACTATTGGAAGTAATTCTGAGGGACAGAATTAATCGACACTTGAAGAGACAGTGATGAATCAACAGCAGTCAAGGTGGTTTTGTTAAGAACAAGTCATGTCTGACCAACTTGATTGAACTTTTCAAAAATGTGATCAGGTATGGAGTTTGATGCAGTTTACTTGGACCTCAGCAAAGCTGGGAGACTGAGAGTGGAGGTAAGAGCCAAAGGGATCCGAGGAAACTTTGCTAATTATATCCAGAATTGGCTGAGCAGCAGGAGGCAGAAGATATTAATTGAGGGCTGAAAGTCTGTATCCAGTTGGGTTATGCTGGTATCAACATTGGGGCCTTGCTATTCTTGTTATGCAGAAATGGTTTAGACTGGAATGTAGGAGCATTGATCAGTTAAATTCATGGTTAATACATAAAGTGGTGGAATGGTAGATAATGAGGAGGATAGTCTTCGATTAGTGGAGGATATAGATGGGCTGGACAGAAGGGCTGATCAGTGGCAAATGGAATTCAAATAAAGATAAGTGTGAGGTGATGCACTTGGGCAGGACAAACAAGTCTTGGGGATACATAATGAATGGTAGGACCCTGGGAAACACTGGGGATCAAGGGGACCATGGTGTGCATGACTACCGGTCCCTTAATGTAGCAGGATAGGTAGGTATATGGGATACTTGTCTTGATTTGCTGAGGCATGGAGTTTAAGCGCAAAGAGGTTTTGTTCGAACTATATAGAATGTTGGTTAGCCCACAGCTAGACAATTATAAGATAGAATCTATTTTATAGGAGGGATATGTTAGCCACTGGGAGAGGGTGCAGAGGAGACTTTCCAGAATGTTATCTGGGCTGAAGAGTTTTGATTATGAAGAGAGATTGGATAGACTGGAGCTGTTTTCATTGGAACAGAGAGGACCTTGAAAGGGCATGGTTAAGATGTATATGTTATGAAGATGTGAGTGTACTGTACCTTTAAGAAAGTTAAGACCAAACAGAAGATTCGACAGCTGGCTGGTTTTGAAAACTCGAATTTTTGGTAAATCTTAATCGGGGTGGTTTTATCGGACTAGTGCTATAGAAGGGAAGGTAAAAGATTGGTTAGAGGAAGGACTTGTAAATAGCTGTTAGTTATTTTCTGTTAAACCTTAAGAAACAAAGTGGCTAATTTTTACTTTAAATAGTCTTTGGCTTCTCGAATTTTCACAGATTGCTGCACAGGATAAATCTTTTCCGTGTTGTTGGTTTAAATTAAGCAGGAGGGTTTATCCCATGTTGTAACAGATTTAGGGACTTATTGTCAGGACTTGAACTGGTTTGGACAGATTTGAATAGATTTGCGGGTACGAATCATCCCAGCAGATTTAAACACTTGCAGGTTAATGTCCTAGATCTTTAAATAAAACATAGGTAAGACAATTTGCTTAATTTCGATGACTTGTAGTTGATGAAATTAAAAATGAGAAACATGGCTCCTAAAATTACTAAAGAGATTCTGGGATTTGAAGATGATTGTCAAATCTGCCAAGAAAGTTTAGAAGGAAAGAAAAGGGCCATACTTTTAGAATTAGCAAATAAATTATATCTGGGTTTAACCAAGGACAAAAGTAAAGCTGAAATTGTGAAGGAGTTACTCATATACTTAGGTGTGTCAGAGAAACAGACAAGTGCAGGAGAGGTAGAAATACTTAAATTACAATTGAGGAAAATGGAGTTAGAAATTAAACAAAGAAAAACAGCGGAAAAAGAGAGAGAGAGAGAGAGAGAAGGTTCTTAGCTGAGCAAAGAGAGAGAGAAGAAAGGGAGAAAGAAAGAGACATTTGAACTTGAGAAGTTGCGACTTAGTAAAGTCAAGTTAACAGGATGGCGATTAAAATAGAAGGTATATGTCAAAACTCTGCCACATTTTGATGAGAAAGATGTTGACACATCCTTTATTTCATTTGCAAAATTGGCTAGGCAGATGGAGTGGTCCGGGAATTATGGGTAATGCTAGTTCAGACTAAACTGGGAGGCAGAGTCAGTGAGGTAATTTCTGCACTGTCGGATGAGATGTCAAGAGATTATGAAGATGTTATACAGGCTATTTTAGGTGCTTATGAATTGGTACCAGGAGTGTATAGACAGTGGTTCAGAAACACCAAGAAGTAATCAGGTCAGACAGCTCGAAAGAATTAAACATAGTCATTTTGATCAATGGGTGCATGCTTTGAAAATAGATAGGACGTTTGAGGCTCTAAGAGAGATTATTCTGCTGGAGGAGTTTAAAAACCTACTTCCAGAGATGGTAAGAATTTATGTGGAGGAACTGAAAATTCAGGAAGTGAGAAGGGCAGCAGAACTAGCAGATGAGTACATGTTGGTGCATAAGACAAGCTTCTGGCCAGAATTTCATCCTGTGAGGGAAAGAAGTTGGGAGAACAGGTGATCCTACACTATGAAACCAAGAGTAGAAAGCACTGGTAAGAATTTACCACAGGATAAACAAGAAGGCCAAGAAGGTGGGCAGGGGTGGAAGGCCTCAGGTGTTTTCACTGTAATGGAGTGGGACACAGAAAATTACAGTGCTGGTGGCTTCAGAAGGGCACTGGGAAAAGGTGTTTTCACTGCCAGAAGGTGGGACACGTAAAGACACAGTGCTGGTTGTTAAAGAAAAGCACTGTGGGAAAAGATGTTGTAAAAGAAACGAAGCCAGTGGCATTAATGAAGGTAGTAAGAGAGACCCAAAAAGAGCTGAGGAGCTGCAGGAGAGTGCACAGCCTAGGCAGGGGCTGGATATGCAGTTAGTACCTGATCTCTACAAAGAATTCGCCTCTGTGGGTAAAGTTTACACAGAATTGACAGGGAGAGAAGGACAAGAAGTTATGATTTTGAGAGATACAGGATCTAGCCAGTTGCTGATAGTAAGAGATGAGCGAATATGCACTCTTTCTGATCTGTTACCTGAGAGTGTGGTAATATGTGGGGTAGATGAATAGTGGGCGGCACGGTGGCACAGTGGTTAGCACTGCTGCCTCACAGCACCTGTAGACCAGGGTTCAATTCCCGACTCAGGCGACTGACTGTGTGGAGTTTGCACGTTCTCCCCGTGTCTGCGTGGGTTTCCTCCGGGTGCTCCGGTTTCCTCCCACAGTCACAAAGATGTGCGGGTCAGGTGAATTGGCCATGCTAAATTGCCCATAGTGTTAGGTAAGGGGTAAATGTAGGGGTATGGGTGGGTTGCGCTTCGGCGGGTCGGTGTGGACTTGTTGGGCCGAAGGGCCTGTTTCCACACTGTAAGTCTAATCTAAAAAAAAACTTTAGCATTCTCCGATGTAAGATCAGGTTGGAGCACCAACTCAAGAGTGGGGGAGTTACAGTGGGAGTGATTGACAGTGTCAGTTCCAGGAATTCAGTTTGTTCTTGGGAATGATTGGGCAGGATCCAAGGTGGGAGTGACATCCCTTGTTATGGAGAAGTCCAAGGAAGACCAAGACACTGAGGAGTTAAAACAAAAATCTCCTGGCGTTTTCCCAGACTGTGTGGTAACCAGATCATACTATCATAAGTCACAGCACGAAGAGAAAAGTAAAGGGAAAGTTGAAGGAGTTGAGGATCAGTTAGCAGGCACCCTGTTTGATGTAATGGTGCAGGCAGAGGGTCAGACAGAGGTGTTTAGTCCTGAAAGGCTAAGAAACTTGCAACAGCAAGACCAGACAATAAAAGATATAAATGTGGGTGCTTACTCCAAAAAGGAGGCAGAGAATATTCTGGAGGGTTATTATCTGAAAGATAGCATCCTAAGGTGGAAATGGGGACCATGGCAGGTTAGTACAGAGGAGAAATGGGCTGAAGTGCATCAGACAGGAGGTGTTATGGGTAGCACATGAACTACCTGTAGGAGGTCACCCAGGAGTGTGAAAGACTCAGGCTAAGTTACAAAAACATTATTATTGGCCTGGAATGCACAAGGATGTGGTGAAATTTTGCCATACATGTCATAAATGCTAAACGGTAGGTAAGCCACAGGTGGTAATAAAACCTGCACCGTTGTTGCCAATTCCCGCATTCAAAGAACCGTTCATGTGGGTTATAATTGATTGCGTAGATCCCCTCCCGAAAACTAAAAGTGGGAATGCCCAGTATTTGTTAACCATAATGGATGTGTCTACCAGATTTCTAGATGCAATTCTTTTATGGAGCATCAAGGCAAAAAAGGTGGTCGAGGAGTTAATAGCTTCCTTCACATGGTATGGGCTACCCAGAGAGATTCAATCAGACCAAGGATCAAATTTTACTGCTAGGCCTTTAAGGGGATGATGGGTAGCTTAGGTATAGAGTCAGAGAATCATAGAAAACAGCACTTTAAATCCATATCATCCTGAATCTCAGGGAACTTTAGAAAGGTGACATCAGACCTTGAAGACCATATTGAGAGCATACCATCAGGATTACCCGAATGATTGGGATAAAGGTATCCCATTCGTATTGTTTGTCATTAAAGATGCTTCATGAATCCACTCAGTTGACTCGCTTTGAGTTAATACTCGGTCATGAAGTGAAACAGCCTTTGAAATTCTTTAAAGAGAAATTGACAGGACCAAAGTCAGTGATCTCACACTTATATCATGTATCGGAGGTGAGGGAGAGACTAAATTGAGTAGGTGAGTTAGCTAAACAGCACCTAAAGAAGATACAGTATAGAATGAAGCAGGTGGCAGATAAAATCTCTGAGGCTTGGGCAGTTGCTCGAGGGGATTACATGTTAGTACTGTTACCAGTGATAAGAGATCCCTTCAAAGCCGGGTTTAGGGGTCCCTATTAAATTGAAAAAAGATTGAGTCAGGTGAACTATCAGTAAAGATGCCAGATAGAAGCAAAAGGTATCGGGTATGTCATGTGATCATGTTGAAACCGTATTATCCTAGAGAGAAAGAACTGGAGAAACAGGTGTTAGTTACTGCCCCACAGAGTGAGGAATCAAATCCAGATGATGTGGATTTTGAGGTGCCTCAAAATAGATTATAAAATGAAGAAGCCCTTGAGGAGTGGGATAGCTTAGTAAGCTATCTGTTTCAGGAGCATATAACACAGTTGAAAGATTTGTTACTGCAGTATAAGGACATATGTAAGAATCAGATAGGGAGGACTAATGCATGAAGTAGACGTAGGTAATACTGCTCTGATAAAACAATACCCCTATTGGCTTAAGCTTTTCAAAGCCAGACAGGTCCAGGTGGAGGTGGAGGCCAAGCTTGACGGGGACATCCTCAAACCAAGCCAGAGCGTGGAGTTCGCTGATTGTCTTAGTTCCCAAACCGGACAGGACTCACTGATTCTGCGTGGATTATCGGAATGTTAATACTGTTACAAAATTGGACTCATATCCAATTCCTAGATTGGAGGACTATATTGAGAAAGTTGGACAAGCCAGTTACATCACCAAGTTGGACTTAATGCATGGTTCCCAGCAGGCACCTTTATCAGAGATAGCGAAAGAAATTTCTGCATTTGTAACCCCAAATGGGCCATATCAGTTTAACATGATGCCCTTTGGAATGAAGAACGCACCCACTACATTCCAAGACTCATGAATAGAGTTGTGACTGGGTTAACAAACTGTGCTGTCTATTTGGATGATGTAGTGATCTTTAGTAAGTCCTGGAAAGATCACATGGTACGGTTGGCAGAGCTCTTTGAACGACTAAGAGTAGCAAAACTGGTGATAAACTTAAATAAAACTGAATTTGCTAAAGTGGAGGTGATGTTTTTGGGACAAAACATCGGTCATGGATGATTGACCCCATGGAACACAAAGATGAAGGCCATCGAGGAATTTCCATGACCAATCTCGAAGAAAGAGGTTCTTTGATTCTTAGGACTCAGTGGATTCTGTTGGAAGTTTGTTCCAAACCTCAGCAATGTAGAGGCATCGTTAACCGATTTGCTGAAGAAAAACACAAAGTTTCGGTGGACAGAACAATGCCAGGAGGAATTCAACCATTTAAAATTGATATTAACCACAAACCAGTTTTAGCCACATCAAACGTTTCAAAACTTTTTAAAGTGACCATCAATACTAGCGATATTGGAGTTGGAGCTGTACTCCTACAGGAAGATGAGGATGGGATTGAACTGCCAGTTGGTTACTTTTCGAAGAAGATCAACATCCACCAGAGGAAATACTTCACAAACTACTGAATTTGGTACTGGCCTTACAACATTTTAATGTCTATGTCACAAACAATGTGTTGGAGATGGTTGTGTACACAGATCATAATCCGCTTACATTCTAAGAACGCTTTAAAGACAAGCATATGAGACTATTTCATTGGAGTCTTATATAACAGACTTTTAAATTAAAAATCATACGTGTCCGTGTTATGTGTCGTAAGAATGTAATCACAGATGCGTTATTGCGGATTTAACTGATAAGGTTTGTATTTACTTAATGTTATATATACGAGCATATGGGAAGAAGCTAAGGTGAACTTATATTAAAGTTATCTGCATGTTAGGGTAATGTGTTTAAAAAAATAGAAAAAAAGATGAAGCCATCTTTTCATTATGATGGTTCATATTTTTCTTAAGGGGGAGGTGTTGTGAAGATGTCAGTGTACTGTAGCTTTAAGAGAGTTAAAAACTAGCAGTACTACCTGACAGCGTCAAGTGTTCTGAATAAGGTAACAATGTAACACTTGATCGAAAGCAAGATTAGCTGGGTTGCCTGGAAATGTTAAAAAACAGATTCAAATTAGGCCAATCAGTTTAAACTAAACCACAAAAAATTAACTGTTATGAAGATGTGGGTGTACTGTACTTTTAAGAGAGTCAAAAGCTGGTAGAGTTACCTGACAGCACCAGTGTTATAAATAAGGTAACAATGTAACACTTGGTCAAAAACTAAATAGCTAGTTGCCTGGAAACGACAAAACAGATTCATAAGATGTATATGTTGTGAACATGTGGGTGTATTATACCTTTAAGAGAGTTAAAAGCTAGCAGAACTACCTGACAGCACCAAGTGTTCTGAATTAAGGTAACAGTTTAGGGTGTAGGTTTACTCGCTGAGCTGTAGGTTTGATATCCAGACATTTCATTACCTGGCTAGGTAACATCATCAGTGGCGACCTCCAAGTGAAGTGAAGCTGTTGTCTCCTGCTTTCTATTTACATCTTTCTCCTGGATGGGGTTCCTGGGGTTTGTGGTGATGTAATTTCCTGTTTGGTTTCTGACGGGTTGATAGAAGGCATCTAGATTTATGCGTTTGTTTATGGTGTTGTGGTTGGAGTACCAAACCTCTAGGAATTCTCTGAGACCAGGGAAAATTGAACACTTGAGAGAGGACTTGCCAAGCCAATGACATCTGCAGACTGCCCTGAGAATAGCTCTCTTATAGGTACCTTTATCAATCTGTGACCTGTGAAGCATAATCCCTAAGAAGAAAAAAAGACACAGGAAGATCCAAATAGAAGATACAACAGTTGGTTGGTTTTGAAAACTTGAATGTTTGGTAAATCTTAATCAGATTAAATACTAATCTGACTAGTATTATAGAAGGGAAAGTAAAAGCTGGGTTAGAGGAAGGAGTTGTAAATAGCTATTAATTAATTATTCTCTGTTATACCTTAAGAAATAAAGTGGTTAATTTTTACTTTAAATAGCTCTTGGCTTCTCAAATGTTTACAGATTACTGCATGGGAATAAATTGTTTCTGTGTTGCTGGTTTAAATTAAGCAGGATGGTTTACACCGTGTTGTAACATATAACATTACGAGTGATATTGATAGGATAGACAGGAAGGAGTATTTCCCTTTATTGAGGGGTCATAAATTTACGGTCAAGGACAGGATGTTTAGATGAGATGTGAGGAAAAGTTTTCACACCCAGAGAGGTGGCATTTAAGAAATATTCAGATGTGCACTTGTGATGCCAGGGCATGCATGGTCATGGAAGTGCTGGAAAATTTGATTGGAATAGTTAGGTAGTGGTTTTTGACCTGTGGAAACTTGAGTTGAAGGGCCTTTCTCTTTGCTGTAGACCTCTGTGATGCTAGAATAATACATCATCTTGCATATTATTTTAAGTTTTGAAATAATTCATTTCTAAAAGAAACCTACAAACTTATCTTTCCAAAGCATGAATATTGTTTACAAACATCCTGTGACAACAGGGGCAATTATTGCAATGTTGTGATTTAGAATTACTGACATAGCAGCATCATTAATTTATAAATGGATAAAAATAGAAAAGGTTATGCAATCAGTACAAAATATGGCCAACAGGATATATTGCTTTTCCTGTGGATGTGAAGAAATTACTGCATACTTCATGATTGGGTAATGCTTCCCTCAATACCTCTGTACATCTGAAGTTATCCAAAACTGTTGTCCAGGTCTTAATTCATCGTCAATTGTGTTGATTTTAACATATTGTGACTTGGTATCATAATGCTCATGTGAATCACATGGGATGTTTCTTACATTAAAGGTGTTATATAAATATACAATATTGCTACTGTATGGTACAGTAAAATACAGTAAATGTTGCAGAACAATTTTGCCAAACATCTGAAGACGCATTCTCTGCTTTAAGTTTGAAGATAATCCAAGCTCCTTTCTAAATCAAGACCATAAAATTAAGATAGACACAAAAGTTTAACATGTTCCATTGAATTTCCTTTGGCTGTTATTTTAATTCAACCCTTCTTTAAAAAGTACTGTGCCTTCGGCACAACAGTTAGAAAATTCGCATAATTGCATCAAAGTTCCAAATACTATTATTTGACGACATCATTTGAAGACTCAATAATTCACCAATTTATAAAATACTCACTTCTAATAACATTTCACACCTAAAATGCCACAAGGCATATGAATTTTATAGTGATAAAATTATGCAACTTCAAATGTCTTTGTGATAATACTATGTTAAACCTTACTGAATTCCCGTGAAATGCTTTGGTCTGACTTCATAGATTAGGGACTTAATCAAATAGAGTTATAGAGATGTATGGCATGGAAAGAGACCCTTTGGTCTAACTGATCCATGCTGACCAGATATTCTAAATTAATCTCGTTCCACTTACCAGCATTTGGCCTATATCCTTATAAACCCTTCCTATTCCAGATGCCTTTTAAATGCTGTATTTGTTCCAGCCTCCACCGCTGTCGCTGTTGCTCATTCCCATATGCACCAGCCTCTGTGTGAAAAAGTTGCCCATCAGGACCCTTTTGAATCTTTCTGCTCTCACCTTAAACCTATCCACTCTAGTTTTGGACTCACCCACCTCAGGAAAAAGACCTTGGTTATTCACCCTATCCATGCCTCTCATGATTTTGTAAACCTCTGTAAGGTCACGCCTTGGCCTCCAACCCTCCAGGGAAAATAAACCCAGCCTATTCAGCCTTCCTCTCTAGTTCAAACCTCCAACCCTGGCAACATCCTTGTAAATCTTTTTTGAACCCTTTCAAGTATCACAACATCCTTCCTTTAGCATGGAGAGCAGAATTGCTCACAGTATTCCAAAAGTGGCCTAATAAATGTCCTGTACAGATGTAACATGATATCCCAACTCCCATACTCAATGCATTGAGCAATAAACGAAAGCATGCCAAATGCTGCCTTCATATCTTGTTGACTTAGGTCACCACTTTCAAGGAACTATGAACCTGCACTTCAAGGTCTCTTTGTTCAACAGCACTTCCCAGGACTTTACCATTAAGTGTATAAGCCCTTCTCTGATTTGCCTTTCCTAAATGTAGTACCTCACATTTGTCCAAATTAAACACCATCTGCCACTTCTCAGCCCATTTGCCCATCTAATCAAGATCCTGTTGTAGTCTGAGGTAACCTTCTTGACTGTCCACTACACCTCCAATTTTGGTGTCATCTGCAAACTTACGAACTATACCTCCTATGTTCACATCCAAATCATTTACATAAATGACAAAAAGCAGTGGACCCAGCACCGATTCTTGTGGCCCACCACTGGTCACAGGCCTCCAGTCTGAAAAACAACTCTCCGCCACCATCAGTTCTGTATCCAAAATCCTAGTTCTCCCTGTATTCATGTGACCTATTAAATTTTAGTGCACGATTCACTGAACAATGTTATATTATAGCTTTGGCATTGAGACAAGTTATAAGTGGAAATTTTCACTTACTTTACACTGGGAAATTGTTAAAATACTTTGGATGCAGATGGGAAAATCCAGAATTTATACTGATCAGGGTCTTATGACCCAAAGTCATTCAATGATCTGCTGGGCGGCACCTCTACCATATACACTCCAATGTGTTGGGTTAGATGTGGAAACCCTTGAAGGAAAGGAAAATACACATTTTTATGTTCCTCCAGGAGCCATGAAAATAATTTGCAGCTTCTGCTCTAGACTCTTCCCACTTCATACTGCTAATTCCTTTCCTACTCCCCTACCTTGTGAAATATACCTTGCTGCCGGCTAGATGGTTACTAAGTCACAAACAGAACAAATTGCCTTTTGATATCCACTACTCCATTCCATCATTTTGGTTATTACAAAGGAGCAGTGGTGAAGCAGGTGTGCTGACTGCAGATCTCAAAGTTGCACTGATGAGTATTTCACCTGAATTGTTCTGCAGTAATAATGGTCTTGATGAAACCTCCATTCACACAACTGGGCAAAGGAAATGCATTGACATCAGAACATCAGGTTGCCTGTTATCTGCCAGGATCAAGCAACACTTATTGCATAACCAGCCAGATCTTGTTGGCTTATAGTTCATGCTTTAGTGCAGAAAGGCAGTAGAAAGCAACGAAAGATGCTCAAGAAACTGACATGTCTCTGTATGGAATGCTTCTGTGTCAACTACAATATGTGCCAGCAGCTTACTTGACAGCAGACTAGATCAGAGAATCCTGACAGCATAGAAGCAGGCCATTCAGCCCATCAAGTCCATACCAACCCTCTGAAGAGCATCCCACTCCTCCAATCCTATCCCTGTAACCCACATTTCCCATGTGTAACCTACCCGGCCTGCACAATGTAGGCAATTTAGCAAGGCCAATTCACCCAACCTGCATTTCTTTGGACACTGGGAGGAAACCCAGTTCTCAGTGGAAACCCACGCAGACACAGGGAGAAAGTGCAAACTCCACACAGACAATCACCTGAGGCTGGAATTGAATCCAGGTCCCTGGTGCTGTGAGGCAGCAGTGCTAACCACTGAGCTGTGACTCTCTAAAAATCAAGGTTGTCTGGGCTGGTACTGCATGTACGTGAAGAGAATGGTCATGTGTGAAAGCCAAAGAGGAGAAGTGGGTATTGGAGTGGACAGATTAGTGTCCAGTTAGTCAGAGGTTTCACCGCAGCCATTTCAGGGCTTGGTCATGTATGGTCTAGGGTGTAGGCAATGATCAGTAAAAATGTTGTTCCAATGCAAGTCTGATAATCTGTGCCATTGTAGTCCAGGGATTGTGCCATACCAGTCTTAGCAGGAAATACAGTCCAAGTCTTGCAGATCGGTCATTTGGGGTACTGCTACAAAGGGACAAAGTGATTATTGGGGAATGGTGAGGTAGGTTAATGTTATTTTTAGGGATTTTCAAGGGTCAGTCCATGGTACTGCTGAACCTGCAGACAGTTTCCACCTGGGGAGGGGACAGCCATAGGAATGCAGGGGGAGGCAATTTGAAATAAGTAGGGACCTGAAGTATATTAAAGGGGATCGCACAGTCTTGAAGGGGTGTGTAGGCAATCATGGTTTCTCTGGCCTTAATATTGGGATCCATAAGCTGGAAAGGGTTAAGCAGCTTTTCAAACAGTATGAGGGAGCACGGGGACCACAGCTTCATGAAGTGGAGAGTGAACCACGTGAGAAGGGCAGTAATAATGAGAGATACAAATGGGTTGCACGAGTCCCTTCAATCTATTCTACAATTGTCAAAACCACTGTCTCAGGAAAACAAGTAGATGATTCTGAGGTGCTCAGTGAATCTTACTTCAGTATTTTTTGAAAAGCCAAAGAACAAAAGTATAGAATATTATTTAAATAGAGAGAACCTACTGAAAAATGCAACACAAAGGGATTTGGAGATACTTGCACATGAAACACAGAAAGCTAGCACACAGGTAATCAGGAAGGTCAGGTTGCCAAGTGGAATGTTGGCCAGTATTTCAAAGGGGGTTGGAGTATATGAGGAGGGAAATCTTCCTGTAACTGTACAAGGTGCTAGCAAGACCACATCTGGAATATTGTGAGCAATTCGACCCCTTACTTAAGAAAATATATTATTTAATTGGAGGCAATGCAAAGAAGGTTCACAAGGATATGAGGACTTTATTTTATCAGTAAACCTTTCATTTTAGAAGAATGAAAGGTGATCTCATTGACAAATATGGGATTCTTAAAGGGTTTGACAGAGTAAATGCTAAGAGGGTGTTTCACCTCACAGGAGAGTCAAGGACCAGGCAAAACAGTTTCAGAATAAGGGGAGCATCAATTTAAGACTGAGATGAGCAGGAATTTCTTCTCTCAGACGGTTGTGAATCTTTGAAATTACTTGCCACAAAGAACTAGAGGAAGAGTCCTTGTCAATACTTAAGGCTGAGGTAGATAGATTCTTGATTAGTAGGGGAATCTAGAGTTATGGGAGAAAGTGGATGAAGGACCATCAGACCAGCCATGATCATATTGAATGATGGAACGGGTTTGAGGGTCTGAACAGTCTAATGTGTCCCTATTTTGAATTATCATATATTTTTAGAAGGGTAGTAAATATACTGTCAACACATTCCCACAAACCTCATAGAACGTCGTGTCATTTTATTTTCTAATTTAGCCAGACTCTGTTCACTAAACTTGATTTTAATTATCTTTGCAAGTTACTGATTGCCACTCCTGATGTTCACTTTCTTAACAGCTGCAATAGACTACATACAAATGAGTTAAAATAAACACAAACAATAATTATTATAGTTAGAATCATTTACATTTATGACATCATGCAATGATCTCTCTTCCAAATGCAAAGCAATCTTAAAATCTTGCCTCTTTCAAATCCTGCTCTCCAATAATGTATTGGTCCCAGTCTCAGCCTTGTTAATTGATCTGTCAAATAAACCAAGGGTTTTTATCTGCAACATGACCTGCAAACATGTTCACCAGTTATTTCAAAATGTGCAGTAATTACACCTTCTGACCTTAAAGAAAAACGTAACTGTAAAGTTATGGATTCTCAGAGATGTAGCATCAGTGAGGGGGGAGAGATCCTTCTGCACAAATCCATCACTCCTTCAAGTAAATGCCTTTTAAGCCAGTTGTGGATCAATTAAAAAAGGTTTGGTGCCAACTTTTAATCGATTTGCAGAGAGAATCTGATATATATATATACACTTGGAAGACGTCCAGCGAATGGAAGCACTGGGCAAAAGTTCAGACTGCAGATGCTGGAGATTAGAATCAAGATTAGAGTGGTGCTGGAAAAGCACAGCAGCTCAGGCAGCATCCAAGGAGCAGGAAAATCGATGTTTCGTGTCGGAGCCCTTCATTAGGAATGCCCTTCTCATTCCTGATAAAAGGCTTCTGTCCAAAAAGTTGATTTTCCTGCCCCTCGGATGCTGCCTGACCTGCTGTACATTTCCAGCGCCACTCTAATCTTGACTCTGATGGAAGCACTGGTCAGCTCATATCAAAGAAGGACAATTATGTTCAGCTGATCAACAAGTGGCACAGAGCAGATATCGCTGAATGGCTTGTATTCCTTAACAGCATGATATAGGAGTCTTATGAGTTGGGGGAATCAACCTGGGCAGCTCAGAAAATCCTTCTGCACAAATCATTGACAGCTCAGTGACTGGAGATGGGAACCAGCAACCATTGTACAGGAACGTGAGGAGGGATCGCAACAGAGGCATCTTCTAGGTCAGGAGCAGACCAAAGGAATAGATAGAGGAAGGAAAAGGGAAGCAAGCACTACCCAAGGCATGGAATATAGACCCCAGACATCAGCTCCCTGCAGAACTAATGAGCCAGAAGGCTTTGTGCCTGTCTATGCAGGTGGTCTCACATGTATGTGCTCTGCTTCACAATGAGCTAATGCCTTGTGGAACTCATGGTAGCCTCCTAGCTGTACCTATCAAGTCCAGTGCATGTTTCTGCTCTAAGCATGGCTAGTGCTGTCACAGTCAATATATGTTACATAAGCTGTGTTGGAAATGGCTAGAATTAACCTGGCCAACATTTTACACAGGTCTGCGTTTGCAATTTTTGAGAAGATTTAAGAAGATCTGTGTTTCAATATTACTTTTAGTGTCAATGCTCTGGAGCAGAAGTAGTCCATTCACTCATTGAGTCCGTCATTCAATGAGATCATGATTGATCTGACTATCCTTAATTTCATTTTTCTGGCTTTACTCCATAACCTTTAATTCTCTTAATGTTTAGAAATCTGTCTATCTCTGCCTTGACAATGTCACCTTTACAGCTCTTTGTGGTAAAGCATTCCACAGATTCACTATTCTCACAAGGAGGTAATTCCTCCTTATCTCTTTCTTAAGTAGATGACCCCATACTCTGAAATTATCCCCTCTGGTTCCAGACTACTCCCACAAAAGGAAACAACTTCTCGGCACCAACCCTATAAAGCCCTGTAAGAATCTTAAATAAAGTCTCCTGTTATTCTAATAAACTCCAATGAATACAAATCCAACAGACTCAATGTCTCCTCAGAAGAAAATTCCCCCAAATGTGGTCAACATAATACACTGCTTCCAATGCCCATGTGTCTTCTCTTAGCTAAGGGGGACAAAATGGTTTGCAATATTCTCGGTGTGGTCTAACATGTGACTTGCGAAAATGTAAACTTCAGACCTTTAATAACTGTTCATAGATCGAAAGAACCAGCAAAGTTTTTTTCTGGAATAAATTATTTCCTGAGATGAAAGGGACAAGAAGAAACTGTCATAAAGGAATTGAAAGCAACACACTAATTAACCATCCATCGAAGAAGGAGTCAAAGCAACATAAACAGGTTATTTCCTAAGTGACAGGCAGTAACGCTGCTTGATAACATGCTGCCTGATGACAAATGAGCAATTAAGACTGCCTGCAGAAAGAATGTCCTGAAGTAAAGGGGTTAATTATTCAACAGGCTGTTTTCATACAGGCAGATAACTTCGTATATAACAAGAATCAGGGGAACTATTTCTGGTAAGAAGGCAAGCTACAGACTTGAAGTCACTGTTGGGGATGAAAGAATTGATTGAATCATCAATAACGTCACAACACAAACCTGAAAGAGAGAAATCTGTACACTAATCCAAATTAGAACAATTCAGGAGCAGAACTTTAAAGAACAACATTGAACAAGGAGTGAACCCTGGACATGTCCAAAGACAGATAATGTTTGTTGTAATTGTAACTAAGATCCACCATTAATCGGGTAATAGTCAAATTGAGTTTTGAGGCTTAACTTGCTTATTTTTGTTGCTACTTGCAACAAATTCTAAACCATTGATTCAGTACTTGATTGCCTGTAAGATTCTTTATAAGAAGCTGAATTAAAGATAACTTGTGGTGATTTAGCCACAACAACTGTGTACAGTTTTAGCCAGAATTTCTTACTTTTATGCTTCATTATCTTTGAAATAAAGGCCAAGATTCCATTTGACTTCCCTATTACTTGCTGGACATGTATGTTTACTTTTTCTGGTTCATACGTGAGGATACTCAAATCTCTTGTGATACAGTTTTCTGCAGTTTTCCTCCATCAAAATACTATCTAGCTTTCCTATTCCTTTTGCCTAAGAGAATAACTACTCACTCACACATTATCGGTGGGTGGCATGGTGACTCAGTGGTTTGTACTGCTCCCTCATAGCACCAGGGACCTGGGTTCCATTCCAACTTTGGGTGACTATCTGTATAGAGTTCACACGTTCTCCTGTGTCTGTGTGGGTTTCCTCCGAGTGCTCCAGTTTCCTCCCTCAGTCCAAGGATGTGCTGGTTAGATGGATTGGCCATGTTAAATTGCCCTGTAGCATCCAGGGATATGTAGGTTATGTGGATTAGCCATGGTAAAAATGTAGGGTTATTGGGATAGTCGAGGCTGTCTAGATGGGATGCTCTTTGGAAGGTCAGTGCAGACTCAATGGGCAGAATGACCTGCTTCCATACTATAGGGGTTCTATATCATCTGTTAATTATTTTCTCACTCACTTAATCCATCTATATCCCTCTGCAGGCTCTTTACGTTATTCTCACAGCTTGTCCTACTGACTATTTTTGTCATTTACAAACTTGGTAAATTCACTTCCTTGTCCAAATCATTAATATGCATTGTAAGTAACTGTGGCCCTGGCATTGATCTCTGTGTCATTCAGTTTGTTGCAGGTCTCCAGGTTGAAAAGAACTACCTTATTTCTCAATTCTGTCTTCAATAAGTTATCCAATGCTTTAGCCATGCTGATCAAATGTTTTTTTGGAAACTAAATATATCACATCTGCTAGTCCCCTTTCTGTATTCTGTTTGTTACTTCTTCAAAGAATTTTGGTAAATTTTTCAGGTGTGATTTCCCCTTCCTGAAGCCATGCTAACTCTGCTTGATTATATTCTGATTTGGAGGTGTCACTGTTCGACTGGGGTGTACAAAGTTTACAATCACACGACACCAGGTTATAGTCCAACAGGTCTATTTGGAAGCACGAGCTTTCAGAGCGCTGCTCTTTCATCAGGTGGTTGTGGTGAGATTCTGTATTCCTAAATATTCGGTTATTACATACTTTACAACAGACTCTAATATTTTCCTAGTGCTAACTGGCTTATAGTTACTCATTTCATTTTTGTCTCCCTCCCTATTCTGAATAAACATGCAGAATCCAGTCCTCTGGGACATTTCCAGAATCTAAACATTCGTGTCAGATTGCTGCCAGTGCATGCATTATCTCTGTAGCTACTTCCTTTAATATGCTGGGGTGCAGCCATTTAGGGTCACTGGATTTTTCAGCCTTTAGCCTCCTGAGTTTCCCTAATTTTTTTTAGTAGTAGCTATTGCATTTTTTTCTCTCTCAGACCCCACCATTTTTTGAGCCTTGATTATTTAGTGTTTTGGAATGCTCAGTATCCCCTACGATGAAGGCTGATGAAAAATATTAATTCCAGTTCTCCGCCACATCTTGCCTCCCCATATTCTTTCCCTATTCTCAGCTGAAACTGAAATCAGGCTGAGACATTATGACTGTGTCTCCTAACAATAATGTGGAGGGGATTACCTGCTTGAGTTAAAGTCAGTGCTTATTGCAGGAGCATAAATCAAAGGATATTCTTGCTTTGTTCAACTTGACACTTAGTAATTAAGGCACTATAAACAAAGCACAGTAATTTGAAAATTCAAAGAATAGTTCATTATGAAATTATGGCTTTGTGAATGGGCTAAACCTGCAATGTGTGACAGCACTGAGAAAATTGATTTCAGTGGTACAGGAGGAAACAGAAGATGAAGGTGGCAGAAGTTAATTCGTCTGTACTGAGAATTAAAATAACAATCCAGCCTAATCCTATTTTCTAACTCATGGTCCACTGCCTCGTAGGCCTGAACACTGTTCCCTGTGGCACTCTGCTAGTTACAGGTTGCCATGCTGAAAATGGCCTCCTTATCTTACAGCTCTCCAAATGTATAGCTCAGTAAGCCTACAACGTGGGTAAATCATAGCATAACTCGGGATTGAATGCTGATTTAGATGCGCAGTTACTGTTAGTATCCTATCTTAAACATGCATATTCAACTGTACAACAGAATCCATCTTCAACCCAGTTCCTAGGCAACTTAGTCACATGATCAGTTATTAGAAACCTAGTGCTTTACTATAAGATCCTTTTAAGAGAAGCCCAGTTCTTAAAGAGCCCATTATCTCAAGTAAAATATAGGTTTTAACCACAAATGATATAGTCCACTATTACATGTAGGAAAGTATTCTAAGTTTGTGAATACTTGTGTTTAATGTAAGCAGAGATACATTTGACACTTTTATTAATATGAGTGCAGTACAAGGGCAAATGAATAGGAAAATTGGCAATGTGTTGATGCTTTGCCTAATGTCATCAGGTTATTGAATATCTTCCCATACACTCTTCAGTAATGAGGGAGAGTTAATGAGAATATTGACACTCAGTGTCAGTACCAATTCTTTGGCAAGGCACAAGCAACATATTTTGGAGGTGCTCTTGCAGAAACACAGCGAGTTACCTCAACTTTGCTGTATTTTGAACATTGTTCCTTCTGAAATTGTGCCCTTCTTTGATTGTCTTTGTCCCTTTTTGGTCTGTGTGTATCAGATAAGCACTGGTAGGATTTTGTTTGGAAAAGTGAAACCAGATGAAGGGAGACCATCGATTACAGCTATCTGTGAACTAGTGATCAAAACATTTTTCTTTCCGATTTACTGTTTTCCTAGGTGACTGATAAATCTTCAGCCAGAATTGGCTTTTTAAATGTTGTACTTTAATTTCTAAGCTTCCACAGTGCAGAATTCCTGTTTTGCATAGAATTTATGCAGAAGAATTCTCTAATGAGTATGACAATTTTGATGATTCATCTCTGCCAAGTAATGGCAGGTGCACATCATCACTCATCAGCACAATTCACAGACAAAATCCTCATCTGACTTTAAAGGCAAGAAGAATTGTGATTTTAATAGATGTGCTGAACTCTGCTCAGCAAAGAAAACTGTTCAGTTAAAAATGTCAAATGGTGGAAGTATGGTAAAAATTGATCTCTCATTTTTCCTACAAAGGACATACACATTTCTATACGTGATGTCTGGTTAAACAATTGTTATTGCTAACAACAAAGGAACAGATGACTGATCCCCAGTTTCTATTGTAAATAAGAACAGATTAAGATTGGAGAATCTTGGGGCAAAATACAGATAAACCATCGTGTGCAGTGAGCTGACTGTCGATGAAGAACACAGACATTATCAGCAGTAATTTATAGTTTATTTGGTAAAGAAACAGAAACATTAAAATCTCATTGTGTTAGAAAAATTGATGGACTGACATAAATGTAATAGATAATATCATCATAATCTTCATGTAGATTGGAAAAACTATATTGTCAGTGTAGTCATGCAAAAGAATTCATAGCTTGTGTTCAGGCCAGATTCCTAGAGTCTTTTAGAGTCAAAGAGATGCACAATATGGAAACAGATCCTTCAGCCCAACGGGTCCGTTCAAGGAACTATGAGCTTGCATTCCAAGATCACTTTGTTCAGCAACACTCCCCAAGACCTTATCATTAAGTGTATATGTCCTGTCCTGATTTGCCTTTCCAAAATGCAGCACCTCACATTTATGAAAATTAAGTTCCTTTTCTGTTAAACTTCTTTCCCAGTCCACTTGAGCTAACTCTGTCCTCATTCCTTTATAATTACCTTTACTTAAGTTTCCAACCCAAGTTTCTTGTTCTCACACTGAATGCTAAATTCTGCCATGTAATGGTCACTGTTTCTGAGGAGATCTTTTACTCTGATATAATTTATTGAACCTGCTTCATGGCAAATCACCAGATCCAAAGTAGCCTTATCTCCAACATACTGTTCTAGGAAACTGTCCAAAACATAATGCATGTTTTTTTTTCCTCATGGTACCTCTGCTAATTTGATTTTTCTAATCTACATGAAGATTAAAGTCACCAATGACTAATGTACCACCTTTCCTATATTTTTTTGTCTCTTCTGCAGTATAGTTACTGTTTGGAGGCCTACTGTCTCCTCCCACTAGACCCTTCCTCCCCTGATTATTTCTTACCGCCACTCCTGTGGGTCGTACACCTTCAAATTCAAGATCACTTCTAGTTATTGTATTCATTCCATCCATGAACACTGCTACCCAATCACCTTTCCTTCCTCCCTGACCAGTTGAGGTGTCATGTACCACTGAATGCTTATTTCCCAGCTTTCATCTCTTTGTAACCATGTCTCCATACTGCCTACAAGATCAAACCCATTAAAGTCTAATTGTATGGTAAATTCATTTATTTTGTTCCAAATACATTTAAGTAAAGAATGATTAATTTTGTCTACCAATATTTTTCTCCACTTTTTGATCCTCTTTGCCATTTTATGTTTGTATCTCCTCAACCAGTGTGGGAATCATCACCCAAGGAGCTGCCTTGCAATACCACCATATCCTTCTGTTTTGTAAGTCTATATATTGTCTCTCCCAAACACTTCTGCACTCTATTTAGTATAAAACCATCCCTGTAGACCTAGACATTTGATTGGTCAGGACGCTCTGCTGTGTGCAGTTCAGTGAATCCCATCCTACCAGACTGCTTCCTCCAACCTCATTGCACTGCCTGTGCCCCATGAACTAAAACTCATTTCTCTCACACCAATATTTGAGCCATGCATTTAACTTTATGGATGCTGGAAATGCTTGAGATACTCAGTAGGTCTAGCAGCATCTGTGCAGAAAGAAACAGGGGTAGGAGTTTGAGTATGATATGAATGTTCTTCGGAATAGTATTTATCCTAAGTCAGTTTGTTTGTGATTTAGGGAGCAGCACCAAGACTTTTAAGTTAGCTGCTAACTTTACAATATTTTTCAGCTGAACCTCCTTTCTCGTCCTGTTAATGTCATTGGCACTGATGTCGACGACCACAACTGGATTCCTACCCCACGCCAAATTCCTCTCCAGCCTGAGCAGATGGCCTTAAACCTGACAGCAGTTAGGCCACACAGTCTTGGGTCATGAACAAAGCTGTAGAGAACAGTATCTAGACCCCTAATCGTATTACCTCCGATATATTATGTTTCTATTTTCTCTCTTCACTTTATTCCCCTGTATCATGGTGATAAGGTCAGTTCCTACATTCTTCTTAACCCAAAAAAACCAAAGAACTGCAGATGCTGGAAATCTGAAACAATAGCAGAAATTGCTGGAAAAACTCAGCAGGTCTGGCAGCATCTGTGGAGAGAGAAAATGATTTAACTTTTCGGGTCCAGAGATATCTGGTTCTGATGAAGAGTCTCTGGATGTGAAACATTGAACTCTATTTCTCTCTCCACAGATGCTGCCAGACTTGCTGAGTTTTTCCAGCAATTTCTGTCTTTGTTCCTCATTCTCCTTGTAGTTCCCCATTCTCATCCATACAGTTTGAATGAACTTTGTGACAATTGCAGGAACTTGAATGCTATCCTCCGGATTCCCGTACTTTCTTCTTTGTTAACAGAACAAACCTGAATGACCTATTCTGATGGACAAAGTTATAAATCACACAACACCAGGTTATAGTCCAACAGGGTTATTTGGAAGTAAAAGCTTTCAGAGCGCTGCTCCTTTGTCAGATAGCTAGTGGGGCAGGATCATAGGACACAGAATTTATAGGAAAAGATCAAAGTGTCATACAACTGATGCAATGTACTGAACAAGCCTAGATTGCTGTGAAGTCTTTAATCACTTAAAATGCGTTTCAGGTTTCAGACTTAACAGCAATCTAGGTTTGTTCAATACATCACACCAGCTGTATGACACTATGATCTTTTACTATAAATTCTGTGTCCTATGATCCTATTCCACTAGCTACTTGACGAAGGAGCAGTGCTCCAAAAGCTGTACTTCCAATTAACCCTGGAGGTTGGCAAACATGGTGCACCTGTTTAAGAAGGATGGTAAAGACACGCCAGGGAACTGTAGACCAGTGAGCTTGACGTCGGTAGTGGGCAAGTTGTTGGAGGGAACCCTGAAGGACAGGATGTACATGTATTTGGAAAAGCAAGGACTGATTAGGGAAAGTCAACATGGCTTTGTGAGTGGGAAATCATGTCTCACAAACTTGATTGAGTTTTTTGAAGAAGAGAAGGGGGCAGAATAGTAAAGCGCTAGTGGCAGGAGACTCGATTGTTAGGAGAATTGACAGATTTTGTGGTCAGGATCGGGATTCCCGGAAGGTATGTTGCCTTCCTGGTGCCAGGGTCTGGGACTATAACCTGGTGTTGTGTGATTTTTAACTTTGTCCATCCCTGTTCAACACCAGCGCCTCTACATCATGACTAATCTGAGGGGTGTGACCATCTCCTGTATGTTAGTTTTTATTGAATTGAATTAGTTTTACTGTCACATGTACTCACATGAATACAGTGAAAGGTTTATGTTGCCATCTTCAGTACAAGGGTACCTACGTACAAATTCTTGAGTATGAATTCTTGGGAAACAATAGAAAAGTAAGGAAATAAAAAGTTCAAAATAATGGTCTTTTCACAGTAATGTAAAAACAAATTTAAAAAAGAAAGACCATTTGTCCATATCATTGCTCCTGGCTCATTGTGGGTTGCAAAAATATCCCCTAATGTCCATGTGACTGTGCTCATTCGTGGCTCCCAGGCAAGTAAGTGCAAGCTTTGTCTATTTCTTTGCCTGCTGTTTTCTGCAGCACGGCTTTAATTATCTTAAATTGAAGAAGACAATTATATCAAAACATGCAAGATACTTATTGTGAAACAACAACAAATATTTTTATTCAGAAACAGCAACAATATAACTTTCAACATCTGAAACCCCTTTGGGCTTTTTAATTAAATTAATCATGTTTTTAATGCAATAATGGTTTTAGGTGGGCTGGATGCATGAGGGCAAGAGTCATGGGAGGGGAAGGTCAAGATTCTACTCAGTGGAAGGTTGAACTGCCTACAAACCTGATCTGTGGTTAGGAACAAGACTTGACCGAGAGAGAGAGCTTGCTGCTTAAGAGAAGAAATGAAATGGCTGAACTATTTAAAGACAATTGATGTGAAGCCTGATTGCAAGGTTTGCAGAAGACAAGTGGTTTTATACTTGATGGTATCTATCACATGCAGAATCTGTCACTATTGTTGTGGGGAAAATCACCAGCCTCGGAGTCAGAGTTGGGGGTTCAATGACAGAGTTTATTGTACAAGGAAATACCCAAGCTCCGGGGAGAGAGAGAGATACCAATAGTACAGTGATCAGCTGCGAGTCTTCTCTCTACCTGGAGCAGATGTCAAGATACTTTTATACACTTTTCAATATAATAGATAAGTGATGAGGTTATTGTCTTTGTAACATGGTTTGTTTATTGTAAACATTGCAGAACCATTAATAGTTTCAGTGCAGTCATTGTTAGTTCCTATGAGCCTTTGATAATTTCAGCGCAGTCATTGTCGGTTTCAGCACAGACATTGTCAGTTTCAATGTCTGCACGGAAGTTCATTGCTGTAGTATTGGGCGCTAATCACTCTTCCTGAGAAGGATGATTACAGCACCCCTGGCTCTTATCACTCTGCACTGAGTCTGTATCAGACTGTTAGCATTTCTATCAAAGGTGTTGGCTGGACCCTGACACTTCAGTGGGCAGTGTTCGTTACACATGTGTATTCTCTACCTCACCAGCCTTAAACTAATCAATTAGGTTGTGCGTGTAATATGCTGGCATTCTGGTGGCCCCAGGCAGTGTCTGTGTTTACTCTGCAATCTCTCTCCATATTGTGGTCCGGCAGACATTTTGTTTGTCAAGTGGCCAACATATGGCTCAGTGGCCACCTTGTGTGTCCGTGTGCCTAGTGTAACCCTGCCCCTTGCCATCTCCCACTTCACTATCATCAGTATCATGCCCTCTTGAGTCAAACTGACCTCACTGGGCACACTACCAAGGAAGCAGACAGGAAAAACAAAATTGATTTCTCAAACAAAGACATGGGCTTGAATTTCTACTGTGCATTGGGAGTGCAGAGCTGGGAAAATTCCTGGCCCTGCACATCTAATATGGGAGAAAGTGCTCTTGGTTCCAATTTCTAATCTGATAATAAATGGAGCCAGGCCCGTCACCCCAGAAAATGTATGAGGGTGTCACAGGGCTGAGCTGTGTGTAAGGCATGCCTCAGGGCTGCACAGTGACTCAGTGGTAAGCATTGCTACGTCACAGCACCAGAGATCCAAGTTCAATTCCAGCTTCAGGCAACCGTCTGTGTGGAGTTTGCACATTCTCCCTGTGTCTGTGTGGGTTTCCTCCGGGTGCTCTGGTTTCCTTCCACAGTCCAAACATGTGCCAGTTAGTTGGATTGGTAATGCTAAACTGCCCATAGTGTCCAGGGATGTACAGGCGAGGTGGATTAGCCATGGAAAATGCTGGGTTATGGGAATATGGTAGCAGATTGGGTCTGAGTGGAAGCTCTTCAGAGGGCTCAATGGCCTACTTTCACACTGTAGGGATTCTATGGTCTGAGATTTTGTTGCAGTTTTGAAAACAACAGTGGAACAGGAAGTAGCCCTCATCCCTCACACCACAATGTGTATAAACTGTCTAGGACCCACTCCATGCTGACCCATGCCACCTTGTTCTCTACCCATGCCCGTTACACTGTTTGGTTCTTACACCAAATAAATGCCAACTAATCCCCCAACCAACAATTCACCAACCTTTTCCCTTACATCATCCGTGGCAATTCACCCAGCATCCTCACCGGTACAGTACTTACATTCCGAGCTCCACTTAAAAAACTTTAAAAGCACTTGATCTGTCACTCAACTTGTGAACTGACTGCCAATTGTGAAAACCATTGGTTATGAGTTCAGTCATACAGTCTTTATTGACAACCCTCAGACCTATGTCAACAGTCAGAGCTGAATAGCAAGCATTATTTATTTTAAGAAATGAAGACAGTTTATTTAAAAAAAAAGGCCAGGCCACTTAAACACTTCTACAACTTGACAGTTCATTTGACAGTTCCAATGACCTTCCAGTGACCATTCCTATTGAGTTTCTTTACATTTTATATATATTCATGTCCACTTAGGGAGATGGCAATTCTAAAGGGCAGAAGATCTCAAGGATAATGTACCTTCTCCAAAAACCACCTGACTCTGGAGACCATTCTCCAACAGGTGCAATACTGGAACTTCACATTACTAAGTCTTCATCACATCAATGTCTAGTAATCCAAAGCAGAAAGAAATTAAAACCCAACTCAAAAGGCAAACAAGTGTTGTGTATCACCAGAGCCTTCCTTTCATCGCTGTCAGCCATCACATTCTCCATCCTCTTCAATCAATACTCACGTTATTATCTGGTTACATTATGCTCTAGCTAATGAAACACAGGACCTTCACATACACACTAACTGCTCTGCACAATCCTAAAGTGCCATCCTCCCTCTTAATATTTCCATCACTTCACATCTTTTATTATATATCTCCCATCACAGTGGCATATGTAATTAACTGACCCCAATATTCACATATACCATCATTCAAACCTTTTAAACAGCAAGAAAATAAATCCTTTCTTTGAAATACAGTATGTTCTTATGGTATGTTCTTTCAGAGCATTATAGCAAGTTAAAGAGTTAGAACGTTCAGAGTGATGGAACGGTATTTTTTTATATGGCAGTTACTACTCAAAAGGGTTAACTGATCTTACAAGATAATCTCTGTCCATACGGATATGAAGGATTTTGGAGGATTCCTGTGGTGTGAGCATGAAGATCAAGTTCACGCTCCACCTGGTCCTGAGGTGGATGTTAATACATTTGCACAAACTGATTAACAATATCTGTGAAGGCCCGTTATTGCAATGAGTGTGTGTGTGTGTGTGTGTGTGTGTGTGTGTGTGTGTATACATGTGTTGAAATGTCGTACTGTGAATATCAGGATGGAACAGTCATTGTACTTGCTCTTCAGTTGAGCCCAATGTCTCACAAGACACAATCATGTTTCCCAGATGTAAATTCACCTATTGTTATGTCATAAACCTTGCCTGTTTATCAAGGTTGTGCTCCCAATTCGGCCAAAGATTTCACATGGGCATCCTTAGTACTAGAAACTAATGCTAAGAGAAAGGATCAGTGAACCTACCCAAGACATCATTAATGGTTCCAGAAAAACATGCTGTCAACACTGATATCTAAATCTCATGGAAAGATGAATACTTTACAAATTCCTGCTCAACAAAGAATTATCTACTTTACTGTTAGACCACAAGACATAGGAACAGAAATTAGGCAATTCAGCCCATCAAATCTGCTCCACCAATCAAACACAGCTGATAGGTTTCTCAACCCATTCTCCCACTTTCTCCCTGTAACCTTTGATCCCCTTGACATGCAAGCACCTATCTATCTCCATCCTAAATATACTCAATGACATGGCTTCCACAACCTTCTGTGGCAATGAATTCCAAAGAATCACCACTCTCTAACTTATCTCCATTCTAAAAAGTCTTCCCTTTACTCTAAGGCAGTGCCCTTGGGTCATAGTCTCTCCTACCAACTTAAACATCTTCTTAACACTCAGTTCCAGGCCATTTCAATATTCTGTATGTTTCAATTAGATCCCTCCTCATCCTTCTAAATTCCATCGGGTATAGGCCCAGAGTCCTCAAATGTTCCTCATAGGTAAAGCTTTTCATTCCTGGGGCCATTCTCATGAACCTCCTCTGAACATGTTCCAGGGCCAGGACATCCTTCCAGAGATATATACAATACTCCAAATGTGGTCTGACCAGAGCCTCAGAAGTACATCCCTGCTTTTACATTCAAGACTTCTCAAAATAAGTGCCAACATTGCATTTGACTTCTTAACTACTGACTCAACCTGCAAGTTTACCTTGAGAGAATCTTGGATGAGAACTCCTAAGTCTCTTTGCACTTCAGACTTCTGAATTTTCTTCCTATTTAGGAAATAGTCCATGCCTCTATTCTTCCTATTGAAGTGCATGACCTCATACTTTCCCATGTTGCACTCCATCTGCCACTTTTTTGCTCACTCTCCTAGCCTGTCCAAATCCTTCTGCAGCCTCTCCCCCTTCTCACTGCTACCTGTCCTTTGCCTATCTTTGTATCGTCTACAAACTTAGCCAGAATGCCCTCAGTTCCTTCATCGAGATCATTAATGCATAAAGTGAAAAGTTGTGGTCCCAATACTGGGGCCTGTGAAACACTATTTGTCACCGGCTGCATCCTGAGAAGGAAACTTTTATCCCCACTCTCTGCTTTCTACCAGAGAGCCAATCTTTTATCCATGCTTGCACTTGCCTGTAATACAGTGGACCCTTATCTTACTCAGTAGCCTCCTGTGCAGCTTCTTGAATTCGAGGTAGATAAAATCCATTAGCTCTCCTTTGTCTAACCTGCTCATCACTAGCTCAAAGAAATCTAGTAGATTTGTCAGGCATGACCTTCCCTTAATGAAACCATGATGACTTTGCCCTGGAAGGGTGCATAGAGGAACCTTTGGTTTGGGTGCCACCACTACAGTGAAATATCAATGATTACACCACAAATAATCTGCCCTCCAATAGACCTTGCAACATTCAGTGAGAGCATCGCCTAACTTGCATTACCAATGGATTAATTGTGCAGGAAATGAAACTCCTTCTTATTCACTGCATTAGCTCAGTTGTGCCTTTGACTGTGTACTATTGCTGCCTAGGGGTAATACTGAATTAGATTGGTCTCGATGAGAGAGCATCAGTCACCCACTGGATTCATGCCTTGACAGTTCTATGGTTAATGAAGCAAAAATCCCCTGTGGCAGCATCTAGACACCTGGAACCATAGGAGGTAAGGTTGCTGACACTTTAATTCTCATGGATAGCCCAGTTATCATATTGGAGTGAGTGTGTGTTACCTTCATTATGAAAACATGTCCAACAGTAGCTTGGAGAGTTGGAATTGTCATATAAGCAGGGTCTCAGAGAGATCATGGCAGGTTTCTAGGCTGTAAGCACTATTTTTTTCTCATCCTTCCTGCAGAAGCAGACAGCACAGAGTATAAGGAAGATGCAGAAAATTGGAGGTGGCCCTTGATAATGATAGATCCTGAGGAAGAGGTACTGGATAAATGGAGTCTCAGTGTGCCTGACCATCAAAGATAGCGAGATAGAAATTTTCCAGGTAGCTGGTGAAAAAGTTAAATTAAACACTTACACAGCAAAATCCCTCACAGGTTGACTTGATGTCAACGGACAATGAGCATATGTGGTCAATGCTGTTCTAACAATCTTATCTTGACAATTCTAATCCATGTCTTTAATTTGCCGTAGGCCTTAGGCAGCAGAAAGGCAAGGTGATTGGATCCTCCTTTGCTGGGCTGAGCTTGGCAGGAGAAAACTAACAGCAGGAATGGCATAAGGGTCTCACCTAGCCATGAAAGAGTTCTCTGGGATTGTGTCTGTATAATGGCGAGTGTTGGGAAACAGGTTGAAACTTTGTACCGAGGAAGGGCACTGGACCCGAAACGCTAACTCTGATTTCTCCCAACAGATACTGCCAGGCTTACTGAGCTTTTCCAGAATTTCTATTTTTTTGTTTCTGATTTCCAGCATGTGCAGTAATTTCAGTTCTTTGTTTGGAGGTTGCATTAGGATCTTTGCAACTGTCTTCTATATGCATATGCTTTTGTTTTGTTTTGTTCTTTTGAGTACTAAACTGATGTCTTGTAGTTGAATAACATCTACAGTCTTGTGTGGATATGTTTTAATAACTAATCACCACAGTAATCAACTGCAGAAGTGAAATGTATGATCTATAAGGGCAGGTTTTATTCCGGGATCTTGCCCAGTATTACCACCATTTGGGAACATAAACATCGCATGTGCACTACTTTTGCCCTTGCATTATTGAGTCTCTCCTGTAGTAATTTGGGCTATACATGTGTTAGTGAAAGCAGCATTTTTAAAAAATACAACCAAATACAAACAATGATAAGACACAACATCAGACATGGAGCTCTACTGACCCATGTGACCTGATGTCCAAATGACATAATTCCTTTTGCACATAATCAGTAACTATCGTTCGTGTAAAGGTCGAACTTAATTTACACTGCATCTCCCCCACATAATTTTATGGTACTCCTTCTCACCAGTAATATTTAACCATGTACTCTTTACTCTGTAATTAACTTGCCTTCTCAATAATGCATTAGCTTTCCTTGAGGATATGCTGGACGTACATGCTATCCTCCCCTTTCCTCAGAAGGTGATCACATTGGTGGAGTGCAATGGTAATTTTGGATGATAATTGGTCTTTGGGTGGTGAATCTTAGTGAAACAGCAGTGAAGACCAATAAAGAAAAAGCTGACACTAAAGAAGACAAGACTCAAATGATTACAGTCTCTTGAAAAGGAGGACAAAGAACTAAAATTCTTGTTCTTCTTTTCTTCTATATTTCTCCCTGATATGGGGGTGAATCTAATGTTCAACAAGAAGAAAGGGCATTGTGATAGACTTCCAGAGATGGGGAAACTTTTCTACTTATAAGGTAAATATTTCATTTTTTCATATGGTAGGGGTATCACTTTGATATTTACTGCAGTGTAAAGCTGCTGTTGTGTGAACATTAACATCTCAGACATTGTATGAGAAAGGAGGACTGTGCCATCAATGGCAGAGGAATTAATGCCTGGGCTAACCATCTATTGAAAATTCTTGTGTAGTATTATGCAGAATTGCTTGAAAGGTCAATCTCATTCTCTGTTGATCTCCATCATAGACAGGGTTGATACTCAGTTATAATCATTTGAAAAATTGAGTGAAAGTTTTTGTTCGCTCGCTCAAACTTTTCTATTGAAAACATGATGTCATTATCCCTTAACTGTAGCAGAAAAGCTTTCTCAATCATCCACTATGATCTTTTGGTTCTGAACATTTCCATCAATTTGCTGTGTCAATTGCATGAGAATGCTGGTTGTCAGTGTACAAGAATTTTGTAAATCTTCTGTAGGCTTTTCTTTTTAAGTTCACAAGCCTTGTTGTGTTACTGCTAATAGCCAGGCTCTTTGTTCAGTAGTCTCTTGAGGTAGCTAGACTGTGCCAATTCTTGTTGCGCTTTGATTTGATTGAGTTCATTTTGATACCTGGCTATTGGTTTTTTGAAGATTCTATGGGTCGTGGAAACATTAGCCACATCCTTTTAAATAGAAATTGAAAAGGCAAGATTATCATCTCAAAGAAGAGTTGTATTGTATTGAAACATTAACTCTATTTCTCACTGCATTGATGCTGCCAGAGCTGCTGAGTTTCTCTAGCACCCCATGCTAACCCTGCACATTCACATTGAATATAGGCACTGTGGCCCAGTGCTCCTTCCCTGGATTGTGTGAAAATCAATAGAGATTTAAACTTCACAAACTGCGCTGAGATCATCTTTTGAGCCAGCCTAACTTAGTCATAATGACTTTGCTTCACTTGAGCTCAGGTTTACTGCTATTCCCAGCTCTTATCTGGTTATGGTTCTGCAGCTTTACTTTGTGGATCAAGTTCTGATGTACACTGAGGGTAAAATATTCTGGTCCTGCAGGGATTTCCATTTACAACAAGAAATAGATTACAATTCCTGGAGCGTAACGATAGTATTTGACAGACACCGAGGGACAACTTTAGACTTGAGTCAGGGCGAGCACTCAGAAGGAAGGGGGAGCTTGAACTTTAAGTGGAGAAAGGCGTGGACAGGAACGTTGAAGAATACTTCTTAAAATGCAGGAATAACTTAATAAATAACTCAAAAGAAATTTAATGATTAAATTTAGCAGCACAGCACCAATACAGAACCACAATTTCTGCATAAATTGGAGATAATCAATAAGCATGTGTCCAAATTCTTCCAGTAACCACGCTTATAATCCAATTGATTAACTTGCTATAAAGATGTTACTCAAACAATGTTATTGTACATGGATGTGAACAACTGCTCTGTGTTTCACTTTAAAGTTAAACTAAAAATACAAACAAATGGATCAAGCAGTATAGTAAATGATGTTTCCTAATTTTTAATGTTCGTTCTATTGGCTGGGACTGTTTTCCCTGGAGCATTGGAGGCTGAGGGTTAGATTAGATTAGACTTACAGTGTGGAAACAGGCCCTTCGGCCCAACAAGTCCACACCGACCCGCCGAAGCGCAACCCACCCATACCCCTACATTTATCCCTTACCTAACACTACGGGCAATTTAGCTTGGCCAATTCACCTGACCCGCACATCTTTGGACTGTGGGAGGAAACCGGAGCACCCGGAGGAAACCCACGCAGACACGGGGAGAACGTGCAAACTCCACACAGTCAGTCGCCTGAGTCGGGAATTGAACCCGGGTCGACAGGCGCTGTGAGGCAGCAGTGCTAACCACTGTGCCACCGTGCCGCCCAATGACCTTATAGAGTTTTATAAAATCATGTGGGGCATGGATAGGGCAAATAGACAAGGTCTTTTCGCTGGGATGGGGGAGTCCAGAGCTAGAGGGCAGAGATTTAGGGTGAGGGGGAAAGATATAAAAGGGACCTAAGGGGCAACTTTTTTACATAGAGGATGTGTATGGAATGAGCTGCCAGAGGAAGTGGTGGAGGCTGGTACAATTGCTACATTTAAAAGGCATCTGGATGGGTATATGCATAGGTAGGGTTTAAAGGGATATGGGCCAAGTGCTGGCAAATGGGACTAGAATTAGGTTCAGATATCTGGTTGGCATGGACGAGTTGGACCAAAGGGTCTGTTTCCATGTTGTACATCTCTATGACCTGAGAGGAATATTTCAGTAAAAAGCCAAAACTAATATTTGTTTTTGGAAAATGTTGTTACTGTGCTATTATTGTTTCTTGCATTGTGTGAGAATGTTTTGGTGAGCAGCTGACAGTCCCCAGGTATTAGTAATATTAGATTAGATTACTTACAGATTAGATTACTTACAGTGTGGAAACAGGCCCTTCGGCCCAACAAGTCCACACTGACCCGCCGAAGCGCAACCCACCCATACCCCTACATTTACCCCTTACCTAACACTACGGGCAATTTAGCATGGCCAATTTACCTGGCCCGCACATCTTTGGACTGTGGGAGGAAACCGGAGCACCCGGAGGAAACCCACGCAGACACGGGGAGAACGTGCAAACTCCACACAGTCAGTCGCCTGAGTCGGGAATTGAACCCGGGTCTCAGGCGCTGTGAGGCAGCAGTGCTAACCACTGTGCCACCGTGCCGCCCACAATATATTCAGGAGCATTTAACAGAGAAGAAGGTGGTCAGGTTGAAGAGTCCATTTGTCCAGATTTGAATACTAACCGCAGCAGATTCAAGTTAGAGATTCCATGGAGAACAACCTTATGGTCCTGTTACATTCAGCACATGGAGCTGCACAGCATGGCTCCCTTGCTCAACTATATAAATAAAGGCAGAGATTTGAATTGATTTGCCCAACAGATCAAATCAAGATTACTGTGTCTATTGTAGATTACTGTGTCTATTGTAGATTACTGTGTCTATTGTAGATTACTGTGTCTATTCTATAATTCTGATAGGATTTTATAAATGGAAGAAGTAGGTAGGTTCAATGAAGCAGGGATGGGGCTGCGGTAAAATTGAGAATGCTTCAAGAATCTGACAGGATTAGTACTCATAACACGAGTTTCAAACTAATATTGCTGGTCAACAAAGTAATGTTGAATGGACATTTGAATCTGACATCGAAACATGGTTTATAACTTCAGCCATTTATTGTACTTGATCAATTCTTCGACATACCCAGTTTCTAAGCAGTAGACATGAAGACAAATAGACACAATTAAATCATTTTTCCTCCGGCTAGAGGTAACTTTTGTTGATCTGATTCCTATTGCTGTGTGCAAAGGCAGAAGATCAATACAAGCCTCTATCATGTACAATGTTGTAGATGTTTCAATATTGTCTGAGAACAAGATACCTAAAGATAAAGCAGTTTCAATAAAATCCTAGGCAACAAATATTCTACCATCAAGGATTGAGCGGTCATCTTAGCCATACGTCCAAACTTCTTAGCAGTATCATGAACACATAATATCAACAAAAATAAGTCAATGGACCTGCATTACTATTCCTTCATTTTCAGTGAAAATTATGAAAACATCATCCTAAGAATGAACAACATTAATCATTTTATTACATCTGTCTGTAATAAAAATTCACAAATCTTTTTAAATTAAAGAAAGTAAAATCTTAATTATACAAGATATAATGAAATCAAACATTAATCCTACATGAATCATTATACATCGCGGGGATGTACTATATTGTGCATATTATGTGGTAGAAAGAGTTAATTCTAAATTTATGGTGCACATATATTCCAATTTTCATCTCGAGATTTACTAACATTCATTTAGACAATTCAGTTCAACAGATGCAATCAGGTTACTGTTTTGTAAATCTGTTCATCTATAATGTCTACGGGACACTGGAATGTTGCTATCAGATCAAGTTGGCTGTGTGGCCGGAATGGCTGTATTGAATAGATCAAATCCATATACGGAAACGTATATACCTATACATTTATTGTAGTCAAATGGTATCAAATACAAAATAGCTCTGATGTAATTATTTGACCAGGATGAACAAAACAGGAGCCATGAGCCAATCTGGAAGTAAAAGTAGTGTGAATGAAAGTGTTGATTAAATTAGGAACTCTGCCAACATCACATGATCAATCATTAAAAATTATAGGAAAACATCAATGGGATGACCATCTTGCTGATTTTCACTAACCTCTGTAAGGTTTCCAGCTTCTATCGTGGGCTTAAGCAAACTTATTTTTCATGTTGTACTTTTGAATGCCAGCTGGAAAAATAAACTGGCGAAGAGTGGGGTATGAATTAATCAATCTTAAAGTAGCATTTTGTTGTCATCTTTTCTATTCCCTTAACTACCTTATAGATCTCTAAAATATGACTAGCATTTCTATTATAGACTGAAAAGCCCAAGATTCATCATACTTTCCTTATGACTCGAATACCAATAGTAGTCATATCTCTTATGTTTCTGCACTATTAAGTCTGCACTATCTTCAAAACTTGAATGTAAGCATTGTGTCATCAGAAATGAACAGCTCTTAATGTACATTTTAGTAACAGCATTATGCAGTTTAATATTTTATTGGCTGAACTGATTGAAGCAATGCATTGTGTTGACATTTTGAATATCAAGTCTTCTAAGCCTCCTAGGAGTCTTTAGGCTGTACCATGGCCATTTAAGCATCTTTCAAAGAGCATTTCTTCCTTTGTGCAATATCAATTAGCACTCCTTACTGAGAGTGATTTCACAAGTGTCAGTGAACATTTAAACTTCTCCCCACGTAATTGCAGCAATTCTCATAGTTGAGTTCCCACTTTCACAAATCAGGAGCTGCTGTGAATGATTATGAGAATTTCAACTAGACCTGTAATATCTGGCTACCTTCTTAAAGCATGTTATTCTCAACTGGCATGTCTGCACAGCAGTTGAGAGTGTGTTGCTGGAAAGGACAGCAAGTCAGGCAATGTCTGAGGAGCAGGAGAATTGACGTTTCGGGCATAAGCCATTCATCAGGATTGAGGCTTGTGGGTTGGGGCTGAGAGAGAAATGGGGGTGGGGGGGGGGGGGTGTTGGGGTTGGGGGAGAGGTAGCTGAGAAAGCGATAGGTGGATGAAGATGAGGGAGAAGGTAGTAGGTCAGAGGGGGGAGTGGTGGACATGTCCGGAGGGCGGTGTCAGAAGCTTGGGACTGGGGTAATGTGGGGGAGGGGAAATGAGGAAGCTGTTGAAATCCAGATTTATCCTGTGTAGTTGCAGGGTCCCAAGGTGGAATATGAGGCGTTCTTCCTCCAGGCGTCGGGTGGTAACGGTTTGGTGGTGTAAGAGCCCCAAGACCTGGGTGTCCTTGGTGGAGTGGGAGCGGGAGTTGAAGTGTTCAGCCACAGGGCTGGTGGGTGTGGGTGTCCCAGAGATGTTCTCTGAAATGATCCGCAAGAAGGCATACTGTTCCCCCGATGTAGAGGAACACACCGGGTGCAACAGATGCAGTAGATGACATTGGTATATGTGTGGGTAAATTTCTGAAGAATGTGGAAGGATCCCTTGGAGCTTGGACGGAGGTGAGGGGAGTGGTGTGGGCGCAGGTTTTGCACTTGCTGTGGTGGCAGGGAAGTATGCCAGAAATGGGGTGTGGGCTGGTGGGGAGCATGGACCTGACAAGGGAGTCACGGAGGGAATGGTCTCTCCGGAATGCTGACAGGGGTAGGGAGAGAAATACATCTTTGGTGGTGGGGTCCATCTGGACGTGGCGGAAGTGACGGAGGATGATGCGATGAAGGACTTATGCCTAAAATGTCAATTCCCCTGCTCCTTGGATGCTGCCTGACCTGTTGTGCTTTCCCAGCAACACATTCTCAATTTTGATCTCCAGCATCTGCAGTCTTCACTTTCTCCAAATCTACACAGCAAGTTGGTATCACATGTTCGTCTTAAAAAAGTGATCTATATTCTGCCTAATTAATATACATAGTAACCATTCCATGCACATTGTTCAATAACTATCCTAAATTTTAGTGGGCTGGATTTTCTTCCTGTGGTGGCAGGGAAGTATGGTAGGAGTGGTGGTAAGGTGAGTTAGCTATCATTAATTGTGAAATTGCCATGAACTAAGAATGGTCTCTTAAAGAATCCTCACTAAGGATGCAGGTTAGCTTAGAGACAAACAAAATTGATTGTTGGCTTACTGCTGCTATAAAGGCAGGGATGTAAAGTGCAATATTTAAAGAGCTGCAAACTGAGATGGTGCAGTTTTGATGATGAAATCCATGGAACTGGTAAGAAAGGGTTATCATGCTCTTTGGGACCTATTTAAATATGTCCGTTTTCTCTGGTAAGAGGAATGTGGGTATTGTTATTATCCAGGTGTAACAGGAACACATTTTACCCAGTTTACTACCTATGATGGATGATAATTCAAAGGAGAATTAGGCTAATGTGGAGCTAATTACGAGTTCTGTTTTGTGTAACTGACAGAAGTCATTGTCTTTTATTTGTTATGAAATATCTGTTGTGGACTCGTGAAAGTAAATACAAAATGTATTTAGTTGTTTGCATTTTAAACTCATTTCTCTTTCAGTGCACTCTACCTTCACTTTACACATAGAGGCTTCATTTTCAAAAAAAAATTTGTTAACACCCTAATAAGTTTAAAATGTTTTGCAAGTGATATATGCAATTACTTGCTGTGCTAGTGATGTTGTTATGAAGATAATAATTCACACAGTGCAAACGTCAAAGGAATTTGTTTTTTTACAATTAGAAGTGAATTTCAAGACTGATGAAAATTTAACAGCTGAATGAAGTGTCTGGGTGGAATATTAATGTAAGTTTGATATCCCAGAGGGTCTAATCAAAACCTGATGGGCTGTTGTATAAGAAATGCACAGGGACATTAGCATCTCTCTGCAGTTAGGATAGAAGAGAATGCTACAGGTTAATTGTAGAAATCCACAGTATTAGCTACTTCAGTTCATTCAGGTATAGCCTAAATTCTTAAAGTATCAGTATACTTACATAACTAAAAGATCACTCAAGTCATAAGGAGGATAAAATCAATAGCCCCTGAAAATAGGCATATAAATACATGATTAATTCATGCCTGTTGCTTACAAAGCAGACAATATTGCCAATTTTGTGCCACACCCTTGTTTGCAAAATTGCTGCTTTCAGTCAGTGCTAAACACATTTGGTTAGAGATGAAAAAACTGCAGATGTTGGAATCCAAGGTAGACCAGTAGGAGACAGGAAGAACACAGCAAGCCAGACAGCATCAGGAGGTGGAGAAATCAATGTTTTGGGAGTAACAGTTCTTCAGGATTGTGGGTGAGTGTAAGGGGAGTTGCAGGGGCCATACCCTCAAACTGTTTTTCTTTAGGTTTAAAACAGGGTTGAATGCAGAGAACAGAGAGACAGTTCCTATGCTGGTGGAGATCAAAACAGTCCTCCTTGTGTCTGTTTCCCAGCCCCACTTTGTTCAGTTACCTGAGAACCAATCACACTGTTGTTGGCAGACAGAAGGACTTTTGTATTGTAAACTCGTTGTTAGTCCATAGACCTTCTTGTTACCACCTACCTATGTCTTTGGCTCTGATTTGTCTGCAACATTTCATTATTGCTTGTTCAAATGTCTGTTTATACAACACGTGCTGTAAGGATCCGGTTACTTGCTTTTCAAAACATGCAACAATCTTTTAAAACTTCGATGTTAAAATAATCACATCTCATTTCAGTCCACAATTTTAAAAAGCACAAAAATAAAAAGACATGGTCTTTACAACTAGAACATATTCATCCCTCTGCACATCAGATTTCTGCAGTTGTTCTTTATTAAAGTAATGGTCTGATTTCTCACTCGTTGTGCCAACGTGATAAACTTTACATTTTCCCATATTATATCTATCTTTCAGATTTTTCTCACTTGTTAAACCTATTATATCTGTCCATAAACTCCTATGTCACCTTCATAGCATAGTTCTATCTAAAATAAAACAAAGAACTTAGAACAATAACTTTGCTTTTCTCTTGAGAAATGCTGCCGACCTGCTGAGTTTCTTCAGCATTTTCTGTTTTTGTTTCATACTTCCAACCTATCTTTGTCTCATCTGCAGAGTTAGCTACCATGCCTTTTCTCTCCTCACCTAAGTCATTAATGTAGCTGAAATCATATAAGGGTAGTTTGCTGCTATATTTATTTAGAATGAAAACATTATGATATAGGATATATTGTTTACTGGGGTGTGATACTGTTGGTGACTGAGGAACTGGTGTTGTGAATACTGTGAATACCAATTTGTTACTGTCCCAGATGGGATACTCCAAACCAACCAGTTTCTGAATGAGGAGGGACAGAACTGGCTCTCCTTCTTTATTCAACTGCTGGCTTGCTTGGTTGCAACAACATTCATTTTTAAATTATTCCTTCCCTTGTGAGTACATTTCTCTCCAAGCCAAATGAAATTATGTTTTAAAAATAAGCCAATTTAACCAGGCTTCCTTGAATTAAAAAGAAGCTTGAGTTTATTAATTATTACACGTAAGAATGCTAGCACATGCACTGAATAGAAATAAGAAATTAGACCAAAAAGATAAAAAAATTTAAAAGAACATATATAGGGACCACCAGTCTCTGCATTGTTTATGAAGAGTGCATAGTTGAACATTACAGTCATTGCTGTGCAGTTACTGGGAGCATTGACGGCATTATTTGAACAGTCAGTTAGTTTTGCAGATTGGTTGGGATTCTCTAGTTCTAATCCTCTTCGACTGTGATTATATTCCACCATTCAAAGTGACAGACTGTCCTATTTCCTGAAGAGGTTTGCAGCATTTTGAAGGAAAGTTTTTTTTTAACCTGCAACATATGAGAGAATAGTTACTTGGCTGTGATCCTCACAACATGTTAATTTTGGAATCTAGATTGATACAAGCAATACCATTCAGTTCCACAATGACCCACCTGTAGAGATAAAACTGGTTTTGTCAAATTTGTCCTTGTCAAGTCTTCAAAGTGAAAAATAAAAACTGTGACTGCACTTTGAGACATAATCCATGAGGGAGGGCTCACTATTGAGCCAGCCTCTTGAAATCTTCGTAGTCACAAGAAAAAACTTGAAAGGGTTCAGAAAAGATTTACAAGGATGTTGCCAGGGTTGGAGGGTTTGAGCAATGGGGAGAGGCTGAATAGGCTGGGGCTATTTTCCCTGGAGCATCAGAGGCTGAGGAGTGACTTTACAGAGGTTTATAAAATCATGAGGGACATGGATAGGGTAAATAGGCAAGGTCTTTTCCCTGGGTTTGGGGAGTCCAGAACTAGAGGGCATAAGTTAAAGGTGAGAGGACAAAGATTTAAAAGAGACCTAAGGGGCAACATTTTCACATAGAGGGTGGCATGTGTATGGAACGAACTGCCAGAGGAAGTGATGGAGGCTGGTACAATTACAACATTTAAATGGCATCTAGATGGGTATATGAATAGAAAGGGCAAATGGGACTAGATTAATTTAGGACCTCTGGTCAGCATGGACGAGTTGGACCAAAGGTTCTATTTCCGTACTGTACATTTCTATGACTCTGACAGTCCACTCTGTTTTGACTAATCTCTCTCCCTCTACCTTTGATCAGCTATTGTTTGAAGTTTCCTTTCCACTCATAAGCGCAAGATTCTGTGGTTTTCTTTTTCTAGACAACCACTTAATGTACATCTGTACCGAAAATGTGTTGCTGGAAAAGCGCAGCAGGTCAGGCAGCATCCAAGGAGCAGGAGAATCAACGTTTCGGGCATGAGCCCTTCTTCAGGAATCACTCCTTGGATGCTGCCTGACTTGCGCTTTTCCAGCAACACATTTTCAGCTCTGATTGCCAGCATCTGCAGTCCTCACTTTCTCCAATGTACATCAGTAACCAATTTGGGCTGCATTAGCCATTTATATAAAAAAAACAAGTAAAACTGTCCACAGCACTTTGGGGTGCTGACCTGTAGCCATGACAACTGGTATCACCATCAGATGAGAGGGACAAGATGGCCAAGGCAGAAAGTGACCTTGTTAATTTTTTCCTCACTTCCTTTTCCTCTTATTCCTCAACTGCTGCCTTCAAGCTGGTGGAAAGGGCTGTCCCCCCATAATGGTGAGCAAATTGTCTGCTGCATAATGCACAATGAAGCTTCTGATCGAACAGGAAAAAAGGTACGATGGTAAAAGAAGGTGGTAGTGAGGGGAGAGGAGAGCATCAGAGCTGCATGCTTATCTCATCTGCAGCTTTTAAGAGTACGTGGCATGCGAGAAAGAGTATTAGGATGAGGATCTTATCATCTTCATTGAATTTAGCGCTGCTGCTGGCTGTGACCTCCGCAATGGTCTTCTAATAATGGCCCACTGCTGTCTCTTTCATTCAGGTTTGAAGACAAAGGCTCACTTCTCCCCTCCAGGTTACTGCCTGCAACTTCTGGTTGGCTTCCCACCATTGAGAGAGAGAGAAGTGTGTCAGTGAATGTTGTGCAATGTTTGTTTGGATGATGTGCTGTCATGTCCAAATAGCTGGCAGTTTGTACACACAACATTACTATGTGTGTAAATGAGGGGAAAAAGCAAATAAATGTAGGCCTGATTATAGAAATTGTTGATAGGTGTGTGATGGGAGTGTGGTGAATTGAGCAATTGAAACCAGTGATGCAGAGGGTGGGAAATAGCATTGAAGATATATTCACTGACCCTGATTATTAGTGTGGGGACAATAAACTTTTTGCCACATGATACCCAGGTTATTGATGGTGCTTTTCTGACAATCATCTCTATTCCATACTGACTGCCTTCTCATTATCTATCTGGACAACCTTCTGGTGACCTGCGGTTACAAAACATCTTTCCTTGTTTCCATCCATTTACCATGAAGACTAGTACAATATTAAAAAAAAAACTTTAGTTCACATTCCTTCCATGCAGTAGCCACAATAATGAGCAGACATGTCGTGTTGCCCGGATTACTCTACACGGGTGTGAGGTAATTGTGCATACCGATCCTAAGATTCATTTTTTCAGGCTGCCAGCACTGTGGAGGATCAACATTCCAGGTAATATTAAGCCAATATTGATAATACTGAGCAAAGAAACAATTACTGAGGAAAAATTGATAATCAATTTTACTCAGCCCAAACTATTAGTCTTTCCTGCAAAATTTATTTCATAACTATTACTTGGATGTAAGTTTTTAAAAAATATCATGTGAATTGACCAAACAGTTCATGCTACATGAGATTTCAGTAGGTTAATATTTGAAATCATATTACAATGCACAGTAATATCTAAAAGGTTGAAAAAAATGGCTTTGGATGAGTAATTTCAAAAATTGAATGCATTCTGGAATATTATTTAATAAAAAAATTCAAAGGAAAATTAAAATAAGCCATTTTTATCGCATCACTTCCTCTCAGGGTAATGTGAAAGACTGGAGTATATTTACAATGTATTGATTAATTGCCTTTTAAATATGCTAAATTAGTAATTAGTACACTTCTGCCAAATATGCATGAGAAAGCGTATTGAATATAAATTTCTCAAGCATTCAAATTACTTTAACTTACAGAAAAGGAATCAATCTTATCCTTCCTGAGGGTTGTTTGATGTAAGTTGCTGATAGCAAGTGATTGAAGATGGAAAATCCATAAACAAGTTGCTATCAATAGCCTAAGAGCAGGTTCATACTTGCCTGACAGGTTTGTGGAAAAGTTATCACAGTGACTGACAGTAGAAACTCATTCTATTTCATTTCTTAAAAAGGGAGATGTACAATCAATATCTTCTTTATACATCAGTTACAAATCTGGTGATAAACTTAAACATCTAACATTTGTTGAAAGGGTAAGTTGTTGATATTACCATAGGAGTAATGTAGAGGACTGTCAGCTGAATTAACACATTGATCAGCATTCTAACTCGCATATAAACCCACAGTTTCCAAGCTACCATCAGTTCTGAGGAAGGGTCACCAGACTGAAACGTTAACTTTGATTTCTCTTCACAGGTGCTGCCAGACCTGCTGAACTTTTCCAGCAACTTCTGTTTTGTTTCTGATTTGCAGTATCTGCAGTTCTTTCAGTTTTTATTTAGTGTGTCCGTTACTTAAAATTTATTCAGTTATTGAATGTGATTATACTGTATTATATTTCTGGCTCATTGATTTGCTTGTTCTTAATTAGTTAAACAGGCAAAGTAGTATAAAGTTATAAAGTAATTAGCTGAAGTGACCTTGTTTTTCATTAAATTCATGTTTGTTTTGTTGATTTTCTGTTGGCCTTGTTACATTTAAGGCTACAGGATTCAGTGACCATGAGTCACTATCAAAGCCTAACCTAAAAACCACAAGAGTAGGGGTTTACAAAATTGCCCCAGCAAGTCTTTACAGCAGAATGAATGGAGAAGGTGGCCTATAGACACAAAATTCCCAAGGTTTCAATTAAAACAAGGCTAATTGCATACCAACTTTGTTTAATGTGACACTCAAACTCAGTATCTTTCTAATTGTTGGCTTGGATATTCCATAGACCAGACAGTCATTATTCCAGTGTAGAATGGGAATTGCATATGGGGACCCTGCAGAATCCTCATTAGAATATACTCTGAAGGAATTGCCAGAGAATTTGAATTTTCTGCTCGCCAATTCCTCTATGCCTGGAGCCCTCTGAAAATTTTTATTTAAGTTGGAGACTTGGGATGATTCTAATGAAATTAAATAAAATAGTTGTTCAGGAAATATTAACTTCTTAATTATATTGTCTAACACCTGTGTAATGATACAACTGAACCCATGTTTACATCACATGCCACCAACTATAACTCCCACAGACCCATTTCACCTTCCAGACTCTGATCTGTATCCTTTCACAACCTGACACTTCTTTATCCCTCGATGACCTTGACAGAACCCCTCCTGCTACCTAATGTGATGTGCCCACCAGACCGAGCCCAACAGAACACCTCACCAATCCTTGGTGGACCAGACCCTCTCTCTGCCCTGCTGGACCCAATCTCAGCCCCTCTGATTACACCCAACCTTTCTCCAATTCCTCCTGCCAAACCTAACAATATCTTCGTGCAATCCCCCCCATCCCCCACCCCCGCTGTTGCTGGGCTTGACCTGACCTAGTCCAATCTTCCCCTTGATCCAAGCCGGGCAGATCTGACATCCTCCCTCCCAGTGCCCCTGTCTGACTTAATATCTCCCACCCACCCTGACCTATCTGAAATACTGCATCACTTACCTTGCCATCTTACATCCTGGCACCCAACTCAGCTGGCACTCTACATGGTTGGCATCCTAACATCTACTCATCTGAGATCCTACCCTGGTATCTGAAACCATCCCATGCTGGCATCCAACTAACCTGGCACCCAATCCACCTGCCATCCTATCCCTGGTACACTCTTCCCCATCCATCTAATGCTGTACCCTCCTCAACCATACCCTCACACTTACCTTATATACTTACAGTTTGACAGCCATCTTTAAATGTCAGAATACATCAGCTGAATGCTGTGAAAAAGGAATTGTAGTTTGCCACCTTCTGACAGTTCTGCACAATGAGATAATTGTCAGAATGAAAGAATGGCTCCACATTTCTGAAGGAGACCTGAGTGGAATCTCCTCACAGAAATATGGAGTTCCTTCTTTTGTAATGCCACTCCTCGGAAAATCCAGCCCATTGTCCATTGTCGTCTTCCTCGATTACTCCTGTTGGGCAACAGCCACTGAATTGCAATAAACATTGGTTAACCTCTTTTAAGTACAAAGAGAAGATCCTTCTTAAGTATATGACTAAATTTATAGACATACATGTGTGTGTGTATATATATATATATATGTGTGTGTGTGTGTGTATATGTATATTATGTATATGTATAGTGTTTGTGGGCAAGTGATGTATTTACATTTTGAAAAGCAAACTCAAGTACATTCATTGATTTTCTGTGTTAATGATCAGAAACAGTTTTGGCAATATTTTTACATCGTCTCACAGGAACACATTAATAAAGATTTATGTCAGGATTACAGATGTATGGGTTTGTCAGAGCACAATCATTTGACCAAAGCAATTAATTACAGGATAAGACGAGCCTTGGTGACATTGGGCTTAGGTGACAGAAAAGAACAGATTTTCTAAAGAATATGTCAGCAGCCCCAGGTCATCATCAGCAATTCATTTTCATACAAGACATAAATCTCAGTTGACAATAACATCTGTCAGACTGACACACAGGAGGAAAACACTCGGCTGCGTTCCCACACGCAGTAAAAACAGCGTTCGAAGTTTCTGCATTTCCATTCTGTGCGTGATGGAAGCCTACTGAAGGGTTGAGAAGACGTTGAAAGGCTGATTATTAACAATAGCTATTTAACAAACGCCATTTACATTGCTTGGTGTAATTTATGTATAGCGTATGTTGTAAGAAGTGTGTGATTTTTACATATTTTAACCTAACTAAATTTAGAGTTTGAATTTTGAACTGATGAATTTTGAGTTTTGGTTTGAAGGGGTTTAAGAATTAACTGCTAAGCTTTTCTAAAGCCATGATTTTTTAAAAAAAGCTTGAGAGGTATTGTTCTTGAATGATATTCTGAACTTATTTACTTTGCAGTGAGTTTTTATGCTTGCAGAAAGTAAATAGCACAGGAGATTAGCTTTCAGTGAAAATGATCCAGAGTTGTACTTTGTTTTGACTTGGGAAAGCTCCTTTTGGCTTCAGTTTGCCAAAATCCTGGTTGAAACTTGATGTTCAGAACAATTTCTCTTGAAATGGAAGACAGTTTTGAACCACTAAGAAATAGGATACCACAGTGTAAGGAGTTTAGTTTGAAAGGTCCAGATCAGTAGTGTTGAGGGTATTGTTTGAAGTTCAGTTGTCTGAAGACTCAGTGAAGACTTAGGTTCTCAAAACTGGAAATTGAAGTATCAGTCAATTTAAGCCATATGGATGCGATAGAGAAGGAAACTTCTCTGGTGAGTTCTGTAAAAGGGGTGTTGCCGTGATTAATGTGTTTCAATCTGCATTTCAATCTCTAAACTTATTTGTAGTTATTTGGTTCATTCTGATTCTTCATTTATTTTTCATAATGAACTTGTGTTTTATTGTTAAAACAAAGTCAGCAGGATTGCATGCTTATGCTTCAGTGAAAAATCATCGCATTAAAACCAACATTTAAAAACAAAACAATGATCCATCAAGCCAGATTTTAGTCTGGCATCTGGTTTATTCAGTAATAACATCAGCTAGGATCAATAGATCATCAACTAATGAAAAGGATACAGAGGTACAAATCTGCAAGGAAAATGCAGAGGAGTGTAATTATCTTAGAGTAGTTATGGTTGTGGACTTTAATTATCCATAAATTGATGGTGATATTAGTAGTATAGAGGCCAGCAAAGGAGAAATGTTCCTAGATTGTATTCAGCAGAATGTCCTGTCTTTGCATCCATTTTTTTCATGCAGCATGTGTCTCATCCAATAAGAAAGGAGATGCTGTCACTCCTGATTCCTGGGACTGAGGTCAGAAAAATAGATCAAGCAACAGTGAGGAAATTAAAGGGAGAGTGATCATTGTATTGTTTATTAACGGTTCAAAATGACATTGGTCAAACCAGAAGAAGAACAACCAACTTGTGTAGAATGCGCTTCAATGGGGCAAGAGCAGGTTGGGCAGGGCAGGCTGGATCCAAAGGTTGGCGGGATAGAGAAAGGCTGAACAAAGGCTTATCTCTGCAGAGGACAATACTTGGGCACAGTCAAGGTAGTTTCAAAAGGGAAATGTAAGACAAACTAATCCAGAGTACCCTGGATGACTTAAGAGATGGATATTAAGCTAAAGAAGGAAAGTGTGAAAAAGACAGGTATCAGGTAGTAATTACAATTGAGAGCCAAGCTGAATGTAGAAGGTTCAAAGAGAGATCATGAAGTAACTATGAGAAGCAAAGTGGGATTATGATAAAAGGCCGGCAGCTAACCTAGGAGGAAATCCAAAAGTCTTCTCTAACCCTAGTAAAAGGGTAATAAAGGAAGGAGCATGGCTAATTACTGAACAAAGAGAAATTATATTTCAAGGCAAGAGGCATGTGTCTTTTCTGTCAAGGCTGATGTTGCCCAGGCAATAGTGGTAGAGGAGGAAACTCACTCCGAGAAGGGATTAAAATTGATAAGGAGGTAGTATTGGACAAACATACCATCCTGAAATGGAAACTTGTTACTGTTCCTTCCATGTCACTGGGTCAAAGTCCTGCATCTTGATCCCTTAAGCACTTTGGGTTTGGCAATACTCCAGGAACAGCAACAGTTCAACCAGGCAGTTCATCAACAGCTTCTCCAGAGCAATCAGGTGTAATCAATAAATGCTGACTTAGCCAGCAATACTGACATTCTATAGATTTAAAGCAATTTGTGATGGCAATTGGAACAATGAAAATAAGAGTTGCACAAGCAACCAGAATTAAAAGATTAAAAATCTCACAACACCAAGTTATAGTCCAACAGGTTTAATTGGAAGCACACTAGCTTTCAGAGTGATGCTCCTTCATCAGGTGATTATGACTATAACCTGGTGTGATTTTTAACTTTGTACACCCCAGTCCAACACCGGCATCTCCAAATCAGAATTAAAAGAGCACAACATCCTTGCGTGGCATAATGGTTGGAGGTTCTGGAGTTTGATAGAGTGTGGCTATGGAGCAATTTTAAACAAGTATGGGACTTTAAAAATCAAGAGGGGAATCCTCCCAGTTCCTAGACCATCACGGGAAATTTGAGAAAATTGATGAGACGTCCAGTAAAGACCTTCTAGATGTCAAGATCAAAATGTACTGAGGTGTGGTTCTCAGTAGTTAGCAGCTCAGAGCCTATGTGCATGGATTATCAGTCATTATCACCCTTATTCCTAACTGTTTCCTATTCTCCCACCACCAGATAGAAACCAGACCTTGAGTATTCCTGACATAAGAGTCTGAGCAGTTATCTGGCAATGCCAGCTTGCCGCTCACTCCTCGGGACCTCCACTAGATCATCAGTCAGCAAAGTCGCAGGGCGCAGTCTCTGGGCAGCAATTGCGCACCATTTCTAGCCTCACTACGTTATCATGGTGCATTTCCGATTTACTTCCAGAATGTTTCTGCACTTCAAACAGTGCTGCACTTCGTAGCTCACTGGGATCTCTCATTATAATGCTATTGCCAAAGCTCTTTATTTGCAGGACGAGAAACTCAGTTCATGGTTTGGACTAGGGATCACTTCAGCTACCTTCAGTATCTGATGCTCACAGCATCCCTGCCTTGCCTTGCTGTGCCATGTCTTGCCTTTTAGTCCTTTGCCACCTCAGTCAAAGCAACAATACCAGCCTCACAGAAACCCTATCCTGACTTCCTTTGAACACAGACACCAATCCAGGCAGTTATCATGGTTGGTGGGATACAGCATCATCCTACCTCGGTGTTACACCTGTATCATGCGTCAGCTACTTATTTGCCAAACACACCATGTTGCTTCAAGCTTTATCTCAAAGTCTAAGGAGAGTAGTCCTCAGTCAGATCCTTAAAGCAAGAGGTCCCAGTGCAGCACAGTAGGCTAAGGACAGCTTCTGATATAAATCCAGGGAGTCAGACACTGTCAACTAGCTGTTCTGGCAGTGTTGGTTAGAGAGTCTCCATCTCTACTGTCTGGGAATCTAAGTGTGAGGGTTGAAGGTAGAATGTAATGATGTATCGGGCATTACAATTGTGAAGAGTGGCAATTCAGCATACGAGAGACGGAGATCACACAACATTGAAGGGAAAGGGCTTCATGAAAGGAAAATTGTGTTTGACTAATTTATTTGAGGATTTTGAGGAAGTTGCAATGAGATCAGAAACAGGGGTGTATTTTATTTGGGCTTCCAGAAAGTATTTGGACTTTCAGAAAGTATTGACAAGGCACCTCACAAAAGATTAAGTACTAAGGCAAGATCCCACAGTATTGAAGGTAACACCAAGGGACTTGGAGATACTTGTACATGTAACACCGAAAGCTAGCACACAGGTGCAGCTAGTAATCAGTAAATTAAATGGAATGTCGGCCTTTATTTCAAAGGGATTTGGAGTATAAGGGTAAAGAAGTCTTACTATAACTGTAAAGGTGCTGGTGATATCACACCTGGAGTACTGTGATTATCTCTCTCGATGCAGTTCTGAGAAGCTTCACTCAGATGATCTCCAATATGGGGGGATTGTCTAATGAGCAAAAGCTAAACAGGTTGGAACTCTACTTCATGGATTGTAGAAGAATGAAAGGTGATTTCATTGAGACAAATGGGATTCTTAAGGGGCTTGACAGGGTACATGCTGAGAGAATGTTTTCCCTCCTGAAAGACTCTAAGATCAGAGAGTACAGTCTCAGAATAAAGGGCTGTCAATTTAAGATTGAGACGAGGAGGAATTTCTTATCTGAGTGTTGGAAATTCTTGCCACCAAGAGCGGTAGAGACAGAGTCATAGAGATTCTTGATGAGCAGGGGAATCAAAGATTAAGGGAAAATGCAAGAAAAGTGAGGAGTGTTGGATCAGCCATGATTTAATTGAATGGTGGAGTTGGCTCAAGGGTCCAATAGGCCTGCACCTGTTCCTATTTCTTATGGTCTTCCAGGTAATGCAGGAGAGGGGTTCATCAACAATCAAACAATGGAAGGAGCAGTGCACTACTAGATCTGAAATGTTTGCTCGATATGTCTGCGTTTGAGGGGTAAAGCAGGCAGATGAAGATTGAGATGGACTGGTTTGGTGGGGATGTGGGCAAGTTCAAAGACTGTGAGGTTGATGGGGAAGACTACCAACATTGGAATGGCTATATTTGTGGATTTGCCAAGAGAAAGAGACTGAGCCTCAAACTCAGCAAGGGCACAGTGGAGCGGAAAATGTTACTGTGAAAGTGGGTGGTGTTAGTGTTTCATTCTGTGGGGAAGAGAACTTTTGGTTTCAAGTGATGTGAGGTCTTTCAAAAGGCTACAGTGACACTGCAAGACTCCCCAAGGGCACTAACTTGCTGTGAATCTTTGGCATTAACTTGCTGTCGAGAGTCAATATCTGCCCAAACCACATTGTACAATATAACAGGCCAATGCCTGTGATACATCAGCAGTGTTATGCCAGCTGGAATGGTTGATCCAAGCTGCCAAAGTAGCATTGAACTGCCACTTACCCAGAGCCTGCGTATGGTGTAGGAGCTGCTGACATCATGCCTTCAGTCATCAAACATTGTGTAGCATTAATGATGCCTGGACCATGTACCTTCAGTGATGTAGTTGCAGGGAGGCAGGTGATTATTCTCAGGACTGATGAAGTAAAGTAAACATATATATATATACAAATGTTAGGTCATATTTACAATGACACATCACCAACATGCCCTCAGAAGGTTGTCCTTTCTCTTTCTCTCATACTGTCTCCGCAGTCCTGGGGACTGCAGCTGGGCTGGAGAGGCCCTGGGCTACATTAGACCCCCATGGCCTTCGGGCTTTGGTTAAGCAACCCTGGAGGTGTTAATTTCTAAAGGGCTCTACATGCTGAGTGTGTCTTGCCCAGGAGTGGGTGCACCCTCCTCAGCTTAAACTTCCACAGGGCTGCTAGTGGCAGGTGGGAGATGGAAATAAAAAGCTCAGCCACTTCGGGAGTGTCTTGAGAGGAAACCTATTGGGGGAGGAGGGGGGGAGTTCCTGTGAATTGCTCCACCTCTGGCCTGGATATGTAGTGAAAGAGTCCTGCCTCCTGGTGAGGAAAGGGCACCTGGATTGGGATCATATTTCCTGGTCTCCCATTGCCTTGCTGAGTACCAGTGGTTTGAGCAAAAGAATGAAGATCGATACACTTATCCAGCAGACTCTGAGACCTGGCTCTCCAATGACAGCTGCCAACCTGGCAATCATGGCTTGCATGCCTGAGGCAGTATGATTAGGACAGGGTCGCTGCAGTCCTGCAGCTTTTGGATCAGTGTTGCCCAGTGTTACTGACAAATCTACCTGTTGCTCCTGGGTCTGCTTCTGCATATTAGTGCAGCCACGGATTGCCAGCATCATTTGGTCTTCTCTTGTCTGTGGCTGAGCAGTTACCTGGTCTCTGGTAATCCACCAAGTGCCAGTCACCTGGAGTGTTTCTTCCTGAACCAGATGTGGAGCTGTGATAAGCTCAGCTGCATGTGCTCCCAACTCTAATCTAACTAAAGTGCGCACTAAGGTGTCAGCGTTTGAGCTGATGGAGGGATGCAGGAGGTGACCTTGTTACATCGAAACCAAAACATGGAAATTAGGAATAGGAGAAGACCATTCAGCCCTTTGATTCTGTTCCGTCAATCAATAACATCATGACTGATCGTTCAACTCAGTGCAGCAAAATTAGTTTCTGATGAAAGGACATTGACCTGAAATACTATTTCTTCTGTTATGAAGTTGAAGGTGTTTATTGTACCTTTTAGAGTGAGTGAAAACTGTTTTGCACTGAAAGCTTTCAGGCACCTGCCATGTGACTGACTAGCAATCTCAGAGTCTACTGCAAATTGAAAATACGTAACATTTGGCTGTGAAACAAATGCCTGAGTTTTGGCTGAAATGTTCTCATAACAGTTTGAATTTAACCAATAAGTTTAAGTTATGCTCCAGGATATTAAAACCCAATCAAATTTGAATTTAATGTTTTGACAACATTGAACCATGAGACAATCCAATGTTTGGGGTATAAAGAAGCAGGCATTTTGAGAGTTAGCCAGAGAGAGTGACCAACTCTTATCACCAGAGTAACTGCCAGCAAACCATTCTCTGTCAAAGGTACCTTTTTCATATAAAACATCTAAATAGTAAAAGATGACCCGAAGGATCTGCAGCCAGAGGAAGGAGGACACAGGGGAAATCCAGCACTGTCTGGTTTTGAAAATTAAGTTGATGCAATTTTAATATGGGTGGTTATTGAAACAGTATACAGAGGAATCTCGATTATGCGAAGGAGATGGGCGGTAATTGATTATTGGGTTAATTAATTTCCTCTGGGGCTCGGAGTTTTTTGCAAGTTTTGCTTCTCATTCAGGAGATGAGGCAGCAGCACACTGTGCATTCCCCCGGCCCCTGCCTGCCCCAACCCCATCCCTCCCCGCCCCCTCAATCCCGTCCAACCCTGCCCTCAACACCATCCACCCCACCCACCCCATCCAACACCCCCACACACAACGTCCACCCCCATCTCTGCCCGCCTCCCAAACCGTCTAACCCTGTCCATGCCGGCCCTGTCCGCCCCCAATCCTGTCCAACCCCGTCCATGCCCGCCCTGTCTGCCCCCAATCCTGTCCAACCCCATCCATGTCCACCCCCAATCATGTCCAACCACATCCATGCCCGCCCTGTCTGCCCCCAATCCTGTCCAACCCCATCCATGTCCGCCCTGTCCACCCCCAATCCTGTCCAACCCCATCCATGTCCGCCCTGTCCACCCCCAATCCTGTCCAACCCCATCCATGCCCACCCTGTCTGCCCCCAATCCTGTCCAATCCTGCCCCCAACCCCGTCCACGCCTGCCCTGTCCGCCGCAATCCCATCTAACTCTGACCCCAACCTCATCCATCCCACCCCCGCCTGTCCCCCAATCCCATCCACACTCGCCCAACCCCAACCCTGTCCTACTCTACCCTACTACACCGTCCATACCTGGCCCCGCCTGCCCCCAACCCCGTCCTGTTACACCACACCACATACCTATCCATCCTGCCCGCTCCAAACCATGTCCAACCCTGCCTCCAACCCTGTCCATCCCGGTCCACCTATAACCCCGTCCAACTCTTTCCCCACCTCCTCTAGTCCCACCCTTGCCTGCCCCCAACCCCGTCCAACCCCACCTCCCTGTCCACTCCCAATTCCGTCCCCCGGCCACTCCCACTCACCGCTCAACATCCGTCTGCTGCTCCCTGCGCCCCGCCCCAACCCCACCCATCTTCTAGGGCAGCTGGACTGGACCTATGTTGCCTTTATGAGTTAAGTCTCCAAACTAAGTGTGCGCGCGCACACACACCCACCCCTTTTTACTGCAACTTTTTGACGGGTTCCACCTTTGCCCTGTACAGGATAATGTTGGAGAGATTATCTGGGGAAGGAGGGGTTTAGGGTTCACCCCTGTGTAGAACCCAAGGGCGTGTGTGGGAGGAGAGAGAGAGAGGGCGGGAGGTCAGTCGTTTAGAGACGGTGCCTGGACTGTCCAGGATTGTACTCGGCAGCTTTTCAGTGAGCCGAGTTCGGTTTTAAACATTGTACCTGTTAAAAAAAGACGCGATCGGAGTTGAAACAGCTCTATGACGTAATGCTTCTATTGGGACCATGAGATCTCCTTTGGATAATCCGATATTCGGATAATTGATATTCCGATAATCGATGTTCCTTTGTATTGTGATAAAGTTGAAGGTAGATAACAAACCTTTAAGAGAAAGGAGGCTTAGACTTGTAAATAGTTGTCGTTTAATGTGCACTTTTAGAGTTAAAAAATAAATTGTGTTTTTTTTCTCTTTAAACCATGGAACTTGGGAGTTCTGTCACTCAAAATGTAACAGTTAATGAGACGAGGTGAGCTTTGCTGGGTGTTTGGTTTAACTAGCAGAAGGGTTCACTGCCATATCACAACACTTCCTCCACCATGCAACTAGCCTGGGCTTGTGGTCAATCGTCACAGGCTGAACCTTACCAGAAATCAGCTAAGTGCTTTTTCAGCAACACATTTGCAGCTCTGACCTCCAGTATCTACAGTCCTCACTTTTTCTCTACGTGTTATTTTCATCAAGTTTCGTGGAGGGTCTCTCTCTCTCTCTCTGTGAGATTGTGTCGTTTCTTGTACTTTCATCACAAACTCACTTCAATAATTTGGTGCCTTCATCTGACACTAGTCCAATTCTCCCACTCAACACTGTCAGGATATCTCTTAGTGCTATATTTAAAAGGCCATTGTGTGCTTGGTAAATGGTTGCCAGTCCGGAGCTGCCTGGAGAATTTGAGGCATTTGCCTCAGGTATGGCAGACGAGAAACTCTGTGCCTCAGTTTGAGGACAATGACCTGGCTGTCCTGAGAGATAATATGGTGTAGAGGAGGACCATCATCTTCTCCCAGGAACCAGTGTTGTCAGGGTGCAAAGGGGTGATAGATTAAATAAAATGTGTGAGTACATTCATTTGGCAATTTATGAATGAGAAAGAAGAGTTTGCACTTACATTATTACACACATGCACCATCATGGAGGAAAAAGGAGGCTGCAACTTTTTCACACAGCAGCGAGATGAATGGTGACTTTTTATGAGAAAATCAGAAAATGCTGGAAATACTCAACAGTAAGGTGGTAACATTCAATGACTTTTCATTAAAAATTAATGTTGCTCTTCTCTGAATGTAGCAATGAGAATTTTAAGATCGACTGGATTAATAGTGCACATTGGATGTCAACAATGTAGTATTCTTTTAGTTCTTCAGTCAATATCATCAGAAATTAATTCAGTTTAGTCGGCAGGTTCTTAGAGGTTGCTTTCCCATTAATAGTGAAGACGTTTAAGGAGCACATGCTAAGTAGTAAGTGAGTTCAGACAACAGATTGTTGAGGGTTCTCATTAGAAACATTAACATTGAGTGAAAGTTGAAATTTACCAAAAAGCAACATGTGTATCTGAACCTTCACTGAGGTTTGATTGGCTATAAGATTGTTAAAAGGTAAAAAGGCTGAATCTTTCTTTCTGATATTTGTAATGAGACTATTTAAAATAGTTCTTGTATGATGTAACGCAGGGTGGAATTTCCTTGTTTTCAGTTAAAGGGTTTTGTTGAGTGAGATTCGTCGTCCCTGGTCCACCAGGCCTCACAATGACCTTTCTTATGAAAACTTCCAGTTTTCACAACTCCATCAGGGAATTATGTGGCGAAAGTGCTTGGCACTGCCAGGTCCTTTCAGTGTTGGCACCACTGGTGTCATATTTGAAATACAGCTTCACACGTCTTTATAAGCAAGAAATGGTGGGTGGGTGGGACAGGGGTCTGTGTGTGTGTGTGTGTGTGTGGGTGGAATGGTGGCACAGTGTTTAGCACAGCTACCTAATGGACCCTGGTTTGATTCCAACCTCGGGCGACTGTCTGCATGTTCTCCCCGTGTTTACGCAGGTTTCCTCTAGTTGCTCCGGTTTCCTCCCACAGTCCTAAGATATTCAGGTTAGGTGGATTGGCCGTGATAAGTTGTGGCAGTGTCCATGGATAGGTGGATTAACCAGGGTAAGTTTAAGGCTTTTGGGGATAAGTTGGGGGTTTGGGTCTACTCTTCAGAGGGTTGGTGCAGGCTTGATGGGCTGAATAGCCTCTTTCGACACTGTAGGAATCTTATGAAATGGGCGACTCTTTCTAGTTAGGTCCTTGTTCTTAATTGATGCAGACTTGATTGGCTGAAGGCCTTTTCCTGTGCTGTCGATGTCTACGACTCTATGACTATGAATCTCACTCTCCACCTGTTTTCTTCAGCATCTCAAAAGCAGCAAACAGGGTTAAAGCAAATTGGGAAAGCAACCACTTACCAAGAAGTCAAGAGTATCATTGTCACTGCTGAAGATATAATCAACAACTGAACAACTGTGGTCTCAGGTTAAGAATCTAACACCTCAAGTGGTATTTTAAGCTGCATAACTGTTATTCTATTTGTTTGTAGGACTCAAACATATTACCTGCATTTGTGTGGGCCAGATGTTTCATGTTTGTTACCTTTTCTTGGGCGTACTTTCTTTCACTGAAGAAATCCTTGTCATTAGATCCTATTTCATGGCTTGTGACTGGCTGAATGAGGGTTAAAAAGATGAGAACCGGTAACCCCATCTAACTTGGGCAAAATAATACATGTGATGGAAGCTTCTGCCAAAGTTACAATGGTGCAGCCGGAGAAATCCCAAGGAAATTCATGGCGGAGCAATCTTCTCAAAACTCAGTAACTGTGACAACACAAAGAAGTCCAGCTGAAAATATAATGGGTGCTAATGGGATCAAGACAACATTTTTCAAGGCGAGTGCCGTTGTGTTTCAAAGCTGGCCAATGGACAGGTAAACCTTTCATCGTCCGAAACGTGCACCTATACAATGTTTGGTGGTAAGAAAGCACCTCAACTTATATTTGCTGCACTCTGGGTCGACAAACTATAAGTTTGGTCAGTTTATTGGAAAATACAATATTTAGATAATCAAGTGTAAGCTTTAAAATGTAAACTTCAGTCTGAAGAATATATTGTCAATTGCCAATTTACTGTTACACAATAGATGGTTATGGAGATATACATTTAGCAGATCATAAAACCTAAGATTAATGTTCATTTGAAATGGAGATAAATGTTGACTGTTGCCATTTATAGCAAAAATGTTTGTACCATTTATACCTGCATATAAATAGGTCTACATAAGAAAATCTTCCATTTTCTCTGTCAAACAATTATGATGCATTTGTAAAACAAAAACCAAACAATCATGTGATGGGCCCAACCCCTTGAGACCTTATTTTCAAATTGTACCTGCTTCATATTTGCAAATAGTTGGTCAATGTTATGATATCCTAAAGAGGCATGATTTATCTGTTATCTTTTTAACACTTCCTGAAGCTGATTTTTACCATTTTCTGTTAAAGCATTTTGTTTTGTGAGAGTCTTGGCACTTGGTCGCCCGAGGCCTGGGTCAGTGCTGTGCCCCGAATTTAAAGGAACATCCAGCAGTATACTAAGAAGGTTAACAATATTCTGCACTTTGCAAGAGCAAGTGCCTAATCTTCTCTCTGCCATGTCACTCACTAGGCCACCAGTTGCTCTAATTCTGACACAGCACAATTATCTCACCAAGCTTCATAGACTACAATGCTTACAATTGCATATATCACATCCACTCAACAGCTATCACCCATCTAATCCTCTCGAACTACTAAACCTTCCTTCCTTTGTACTTCCTACTCACTCACTGGGGGCATCTCACTACCTTATCTTTTCTTACAGAATAACTAACTGGACTTTTATCCACTTTCAGCATATCTCCTTAATCAACCCTTCTGTGTCATTGCAGGATAAAATGCCCAGCCCCGCAACTGATGTCATCACAGAACCGTATCTGACCTACTTGTTATTCCTGAATTGTTTGCACTTAACCTGCAATGAACCCAGTCTCTGGACTGCACGGATATAGATCTCTGGATTCTGATCGGATCAAGTGTCTGACTATGGTCAACCTCCAAGACTGGAATCAGACGACACCCTTGACTGACTGTGCTGCACACCCTGACCGACCATAGACCCCTTTGACTCAACTAAGCTCTGCCTACCTTTGACTTTCATATACGTTTATTTGCACAAACTACACTTAGCGTGTTTACCACATATGTTGCTGGTACATGTGTTCAGTGTGACATTGACAGAGCACAGTGTGCCACACAGCAATATGTCCTTCTTTAACTATTTAGGACTCCCCCTGTGGCAAGGTACCTATCTCTCCCTCTCTCTATGCTAAAGCACAATGCAATCTATTGAACATGCCATCTTCCAAATAAGTACAAAGTTAGTGAGAGTTAAGAAATAAAGTGCCAAGCCATATGATGACATCTTGTGGAGATCTATGAGATGCATGCGTGTCCATGTGCATGAAGTGACCTTGCACAAGTGTACAAATCCTTGGTGAACTTGGAATCTGAATTGCAGGAAGCCTCAAATTGTGTTTGAGGTGAATCAAGACCAGGCACAAGAATATTGTGAGGCTGGTGGCTTGATGCTGCTTCCTTATGTGGTTGAAGAGTGAAGGATGATTTTGTCCATGGCGTGTGCAGAGATTTTGTGGGAAATACAGAGTCAGATGAAGTATGGCAAACTGTGAGCTGTAGCTGCCAGATACCCATTCTGGTTTATGAACCAGGATTTTGTTCCATCTTATTTCTTGATGACGAAGAGAACTGAAAGTGGCATGGAATTAGGCGATTTAAAGGTTTAATGAGATGCAAATGGATGGAAATAAGGTATATACCACTCAATAGCAAAGTTTTTAAGTCAACAGTGCATCAAGAAAATGTTTCTCAATGTTGACATTTCAATTACTTCTTTCTTGCTGTATTTTCTCTGCCAACTCACCATTGCCAACATCACACTAGGGAAGGAAAAATTCTGCAATACCTTTTTCAGGTTCTGACTTTCATTGTCATCAGACTAACATGATTACATTTTTGACATTGCTTCACAATCCATATTTACAGACAGACTGGCAGTTCTGGTATCTGCCTGGACCTCAGAAGATTCCAAAACACATTGACTACACTTCGAAGTACTTCCTGGTTGCAATGTAGTAACGTAGAAATTGAGAAAATGTAAAGACAACTACAAGTTATTTTGCTGAAAGGAAAGGTACAGCTTTTTATTCAACACATTGAAATGATTTAACCTCATGCAGCTTTATCTTGCCTATACATCAACTCCTCCTACAGTTTAAACTTAATTTCCAGTCTCTTATAGAGTCTAAGAGTTGTACAGCACTGAAACAGACCCTTCAGTTCATCCTGTCCATGCAAACCAGATATCCTAAATTAATCTAATCCCATTTGCCAGTATTTGGTCCATATTCCTCTTAAACCCTTCATATTCATGTAACCATCCAAATGCCTTTTAAATGTTGTTATTGTACCAGCCTCCCACCATATTCTCTGGCAACGCATTCCATATACACATCATTCTCTGCTTGAAAAGGTTTCCCCTTAGGTCTCTTTTATATTTTTCTCCTCCCACCCTAAACCTATGCCCTCTAGTTCTGGAATCTCCCACCTCAGGGAAAAGACCTTGTCTATTTATCCTATCCATGTCCCTCATGATTTTATAAATCTCTATAAGGTCATCCCGCAGCCTCTGACATATCGGGGAAAATAGCCCCATCTTATTCAATCTCTCCCTGTAGCTCAAACCCTCCAGCCCTTGCAACATCTTTGTAAATCTTTCCTGCACTATTTCCCATAGCAGGGAGACCAGAATTGAATGCAGTATTCAAAACATGGCCTCACCAATTTCCTGTGCAGCCCTAACATGACATCCCAAATCCTATATTCAGTACATTGACGATTAAAGGCAAGCATACCAAACACCTTCTCCACCACTCTGTCTACCTGTCACCCTACCTTCAAGGAACTATGGACCTTTGCTTGAAAACACTTCTCAGAGCCCTACCATTAAGTGTATAAGCCTTGATTTGCCTTACCAAAATGCACCACTGCATACTTACCTAAATTAAACTCAACCTGCCACTCCTCCACCGTTGGCCCCTCTGACCAAAGTCCCATCAATCTTTTGATTCATTCATGGCATGAGGGCATCACTGGCTAGGCCAGCATTTATTGCCCATCCCTAATTGCCCAGATGGCAGTTATGAGTCAACCACATTGCTACAGGTCTGGAATCACATGTAGGCCAGACCAGGTAAGGATGGCAGTTTCCCTTCCCTAAAGGACATTAGTGAACCAGATAAGCTTTTCCAATAATCAGCTCATGGTCATCATTAGAGTCTTAATTCCAGATTTTTGTTGAATTCAAATTTCACCAGCTGCCGTGGCGGGATTTGAACCTGGATTCCTGGAACACTACCTGGATTAACAGTCCAGCGGTAATACTTCTAGAACATGTCCCCTTACTCTGAGATAGCCTTCTTCATTGTCCATTACATCACCAATTTTGGTGTCATCTTCTGGAAAAGTATAACTTTTGAATGTCATATTGTAAATGAATATTAGTAAATTTGAGAAGGAAGAACAGAAGTTCTCTATTTATTACAAAGTAAAATTTAACCACTCTAATTATAATTTTGAAATGACAGGTTAAGCTGAAGATATCCCCGCAGTAACAATAAAGTTTAAAAATGAATTTGTTTTTTAACTGTAACAAGACAAAATCTGTGCAACAATATTTTTCGATATACTTTCTGCTTCAGGGGAAAGCAGTGTGAGAGAATTCCTTGAAGTATTTAAATACTCTTTCAAACAAACTTGGAGCAACACATTTACTTTACATTCACTTTAAATTTCTTTTACCATTTCATCATATAATTATTTTCTTATACAACCAGTAAAATCAATTATTGTTCATTAAAATTGGAAGCTTTTCACTTGTTTGCCTTGATGTGAAATTTTTGGCCATTATTGCAAAGCAAATGGAATATAAAATAGGGACGTCTTGAGTCACAAAGCTGGTTCCTTTTTTCTAAAAGCTGTTACTTTTCTCAAGGATACTATGTCCTTGTTTTTTTTTGCAGAGGGGTCATAAATGCTCCCGATGCCAATTAGACGGTTTGGTACAGAGATTAAAGAATATTAAGAGGCCTTATTGTTTATATGTAAACAGATGAGACTTCAGGCCAAAGTGGCCATGTCTTAGAAGTGACCTGTATAATGGAAGTGGAGTGGTCAGCTCTCTAGCTGTTGAGTTCAGTCCAGAACCAGTTGGGAGTTCAACAGTGAGCTGTGTGGAAACTCTCTCTCTCTGTGTCCCTTTCCGCCCTGCTAACTTCAACCTGTAAGCATCTGTTCCATTTTTTAACTGTTTTAAGAGACTGTTATTTGCTTATTGGGACGATTGTGTATATTGTATATACACAGCATAATTCAGTCCAGTTTGGATAGACTGAGCTCTGTAGGGTTCTTTATTCTGTTCTTTGTCTTTCATTGTGTAATTTTGTGAATAAATTTCTGTCTGTTTTAAAACCTAGTAGTCAACATAGCTAGCTAACTCCGGATAATTCTCACTGTGCACTTGCCAAAACAAATTGCAAAATTATGGTCTGGGTTACCTGCTCAAAAATGTTTTAAGTGGTCTGGCCTAGTGCATAACACTCGCTAAAACTTTACAAGGCAGTAGTCAGACTACAGGTGGAATACCACAAACCACTTTGTTCCTTATAACTAGGGAAGGATATACTGGCATTGGCGGCAGACCAGTAAGGTTGATCTTAAGCACGGAGATTTTTCTTTTGAGGAGAAATTGAGTAGTTTGGGCTTGTTCTGATTGGGGTTTAGAAGAATGAGAGAAGACTTATTGATACTTAAGATTCTTAGAGGGCTTGACAGGGTAGATGTGGAGTGGTTGTTTGTTTCATGGAACAGTCTCAGTCCAGAGCATGTAACCTCAGAATAAAGGGTTTCCCATTGAAGATGATGTGGAGGAATGTCTTCTCTTAGACATGAATGACTCTGTGGAATTCTTCACTGTTGAGGGCTGTCGAGTTTGTTGTTAAAAATATCCAAGCTTAAGATAGTCAAATTCCCAATCATTAAGGGAAGCAAGGGTTATGGGGATAAAGCAGGAAAGTGAAGTTGAGTATTCTGTTCCCATCTCTTACAGTCTAATGGAAAGTTTATCAGAATGGTGGTAGTGCAGACCACATCCACTGGACAGGGACACAGAAAACAAAACATGCTGGAGATCACAGTTGGTCAGGCAGTATCAATGGAGTGAAAGCAAGCTAATACTTTGAGTCTAGGTCAGAGCTCTGATGAAGAATCGCCTAAACTCAAAATGTTAGCTTGCTTTCTCTCCACTGATACTGCCTGACTCGCTGTGATCTCCAGAATGTTTAGTTTTCAGGAGATTCTGGCATCTGCAGTAATTTGCTCCTACACTGGACAGGGGTACCCTGCTTGTTGTTCAAGGATAATTCCATTCATTTAGAACAAGAAAACAAGAGAATCTAAAGTGCTTTCCACTGCTAGAAATGATAGTCAGAAAACGGTAATGGGTAGTATGTGATTTATTGGGACAAACAACAAAACAATAGAAGACTTTTTAACTGACCAGTTACACAGAAAGCCAGTCAAGGCACACACTTTGCTTTGTATAGAACACAGAATAATTGAAATATTAATCAGGATAGTCTAACTTCTAGGACATGTAAGACAAATAACTTGAGAAAAAACAGAATTCTGGTACTGGCACTAAAAGATAATTATAAATACAAATGCAATGCTGACAGATGAGATCAAATAATATGTAGATTACAGTCATACAATATTGTTTTTACAAATATAAAATACTGAAGAAAGTAACTATGGCTAGTCATTTTGCTGCTGCAGATTGACATTTTGTCTATGTATATTGACTGTAAGCCATGTTCTTCAGCAAGGTTTGTGGCATAGGCTAGCTCACAGTCATTGTCATAACAACTACCAGTGATGCTACATGTTGGTCAGGCAGAGTTTGTTTACAGAACGCTGTGGCATCCATTAGGCCTTTCTTTCTCTCTCTTTCCATGTGGAATGCTCTTTTACTACAAGGCACTGCACAGAGTGTGTCAGCTAGCCCAATCCAAGAATGAGTCACTGGGTGTAGCCTTTCACCAGGCTGTCCTAGCATTACTACTCAAGTGATAAATCAAAGGTTCAGTGGTCACAAAACTCTTTCACTGCACGTTGTTCTGAAGAAACTGGTTCGCACAGAAATGCAAGGCAAATGTAATGGTAACATCAACATAAAATGGTCAAATGTTAACGACAAATCATCAAACTTAATGGGATGAAATAGGTGAGAACAACGTAGATATGATATGTTTCTTGTCGAACACAGCCTAGACAGACTGGATTAAAAATACTAGTGGAAGTTCCCTCTAGTAAATTGATATACCTACAAGATACAACCTACACTATACGACTAACAACCAACCAGTTCCAGAGACTTAAGCTTTATAACCAGAATAAATACTTGACAACATTACAGAGAAATAGCCAAACTTTAAAATGAAGACTTACAGTTAGCTTCAAAATGTAAATGATCAGAAAAGTAACGTCAGAATAAAATAAACTACAAGAAAATAGTCAGTTAGCTTGTAACAACTTCCTCTATTTAAAGATGCGCAAACTATCTAGATTTCAGTATTCGGCTGACAATGTATGTATTACATTTCACCATTACATGTTTCTGAAACTGGCGCACTAACACATAATGAAGAATTCTTTAGTTCCCTTATAACCAGCATTTGAAATCATATACTCTTAAGTTGAAGTAATAAATCAATCAATTATGCAAACCTGAAAATTCAAATAGCATCCTTTAGATTGAACAAAGAAATGCACAAATTGTTTCAGGTTGGTTTCACACTAAGTTAGACTCAGAGTAAGAATTCTATAAGCAACAAATGGTTAACACAAATTAGCAGGACAATTTGTAACTACACATAAGGAAGCATTACATAACATGCCTTTCAATTAATTGTTTAATGAACATTTTTAGTGCCTTTCCTACCACAATCTGTACTACATTCTGCAATACAGTATACAAAGTAACTTAGACATATTCTGATCAAGTTGTAGTAAGGGAAGGCAATATGCAATTTCTGCTTCAAAGTCAAACCCCTTCCTCCTTGATGCAGTGGTATAGACACAGACTCTATGAATTTGAAAAGTACCGCCGTGGAGCTTCCTTAAGATCACTTCTAAGGTCAATCCTTCATACACTGAAACTATTTAACATATAAGATATTTTCATGCACATCTATAAATATCAGGGTTGAAGTTGAGCATTTTCATGAAAAAAAGGCTTGTTTGTAAGTACATGTACTGATCATATCATTCATCCTAACTGCATCATTTACAGATTATTTATTTACTATCCATTTAAGAAGTCCACACATGGGTCTGATGACTTCTTGCCTCTCAACAACATCTCATCAGCCACCTTTCCTGAAGACAGCATTGGTAACAACCAATTCTATCAAAGCAAATCTTGTTTAACATTACCGGCAGTTCAACAGATAGACAGAACTTGGAAGAATGTGCAGACTGGAGCAAAAGAACAAATCAGGCGAGCATTGGTGACTGATATAGAAGTGCTGCTGGCAGATGTTTGACAATGGATGGCTGGAAAACTAGGGAAGGGACATCACGTACAGCAGAACAAGCAATGTAGAATGAGTTGGCTTCTGACTGAAACCAGAACTTCAAGAATGCACATACCATTTTGGATAAAGTTTACAGACTAGATCAGCAAAGGTATGGGTGCTTCAGATGTAGTAAGGGCAGAAAGCCAAATCTCAGAGAAGCACTTGACATTTCCCAAAGCAATAGTCATGCACTGCCATTTATGTTGCAACATAGCATGGTGGGCTTTATCCCACCTGAAGCATCACTTGCCAACTCGCATGTAAGTGTCTCACATTCTATAATACATGCTAGTACAATTACCTCTTACAACCCCAGCCTTTGCTCCCTGACATTATGGTTACCATGAATTTTGACGATCTTGGTTAGGACTGGAGACTGGAGCAATTGTAGTTGTCCTACATGAGAAGCCAGCACACAATGCCAGGGAATAGGAGGCCGTAGGAACAGGATATCCCATCATCAGGTATTTGACCATCTAGGGAGAGGCAGAAATGTGCACAGTTCACTTCCACATTAGCCTGGAAAATAGATAGAGATATGGCAATCTGTCTTCAGTGGGATTATGAGAATCTTATTTAATATTGCAATGTGTTCTTCAGTCTTTTTGCCAGCTCTGAATTTCTTTATAAAAGATGCAAAAGGTATTTGATTATGATAGAAAATTGTTCAATTTGACCAAAGTTAACTGTGTAGTTACAGTAGATTCTTCCTCTAGAGACTGCCACTGAGAGATTTTTATATTGGAACAGAAGAGCAAGAACAGAACATCATAGAAGAGCAAGACTTACTCCATTGCTGGTAACAGTAGCAATAACTATGTCATGCATTGTTTCAGATGCATAACACCCCAGGGATTCCCACTCAAAAAGGTAGAGATGTTGTGGATGAAGAATTGAAATTTATTTTGACTCACATCATACAGTAACCAGAGGAAGTAGGTGTGAAAGTGCAGCTTGAGGCATAAGATGTGTCAGACCCAGTCAGTCAGCAAACAGTTAATAACCTCAGGAGACTGACTGTGAAGAGAAGGGTTTGCCCAGCATATCAGAAATATATGAATGATCTCCATGGCCTGTCATAAGACCTGCTGCAAATGGCTGAGATGGAATGAAGTGCACTTCCTTGCACCAATATCCAGGAAGGTCCAACAAGTTGCAGGACAGGATGGAGAAGATAAAAATGATAGGAATATCAGAACACACAAACCAATTTCATAAGGGATTCCAGGCAAGGCCTCCGTGAATTCAATGTAGAGGCAATGAATAAAGGATTGCAGGACTTCAGGGAAATGCATTCTCAATTAGGTGGATACAACACAGCAACACAAACATATACAAGAATGGACATCTGACATCCCATGGGATGAACTAACAAACTCCATTCTTGCAGTGATCATCTTGCTCCAGGTTGCACATGGCCTTTTGGAGGTTGTGTGCCCATTTAACAGCAATGTAATGGAATGTGGCTGGAAGGATGATATCTAGGTGAAGGCTTCAGATTCCAGAACTACTCTTTGGACCAGGTAATCTTCTCTGAAGAGGATTGCTGTTACTTCATTCAAAGGGGTGTGTACTTTCAGGGCAGATATGTGGGACACTAGACAATGAAGGGCAGGAAGAAGAAAAAATCACATTGTAAGACAAAAAAAGTGAGAAAAACACCAACACGACCTATGGACATGGTGGGAGTAGTTGCCCAAATAAAAATTCTGAAATAGAATGCTTGATTAGAAGAATAATAGAACATATAGGGAGGGTGTGAAAAAGAACTGCAATACTTGCAATGAATGCTAAGGCACAGCCAATCATCTCCTTCAGTAAATTCAATGGACAACATTTTCTCAATTGCTTCCACATGACAGAGTGTCTCTAAATAAATTGTGGCTTTTTAAACAATCATACACATCATCATGGAGGGCAAAGTCCTTTCCTGCAACCCAGTTAATGCTGCAATCTTCGAACTTTGTGATTGGACGAGGTTGCCACTGTGAGGGTGCGCACTACAACTCAGAATTAAACAACAAAATTCTGGCCAAATTATTTTTAAAAGATAAAAACAGAAATTGCTGGAAAAACTCAGCAGATTGGCAGGATTTGTGGAGAGAAAATGTTTCAGGTCCAGAGATCCTTCTTCAGAACTCAGTGTAGCTACAAGAAGGTTGGGGGACAGTGCTAGTAAACCAGAGATGGGATGGAGCTCAAAAAGAGAGAGAGAGGACAACAGCTAGGCCAACAAAGGAATGAGTAAAGGCCAGCCAGGGAGAGTAAATAGCTACTAATTAGTAGCTGACAATGGGTTATTTGTGGTAGCAGCCCATTTGATGTCAAAGCCTGGTGTGTGTGCATGTGTGTGTGTGGGGAGGGGTGGGGGGGGGGGGTGGGGGGTGGGGAGGGGTTGGATAATGACATGGGAGAAGGTCCTCCGGCCCAAATATTATTAAACTCCACGTTGAGTTCTGAAGGCTGCAGTGTCCTCAAGCTGAAGATGAGATGCTGTTCTTCTGTTTTGCACTGAGCCAGAGATATTGACCAGGGAACAGAGTGGTGTGTTGAAGTGGCAGACAACAGGAAGCCTCAAGGTCATTTTTACAGACAGAATGTTAGTATTCTGCAAAGTGGTCACCCAGTCTGCATACTGTGACACGTTATTAATATTCAGAGCTTAATATCATGCAGTTTGAGAAAAAGTCACAATTCCTTGAATTACCTGTGATGCTTTCATGCCAACATGCCAGCTACTGTAGCAAAATTCAATATTAAAATGATGACATGCATGAATATAACATAAATGTACATAAAGATGATGAACATGTGTCTAAAATGTGTGTATCTAAAAGACATAAAGTATTTTATTATAGTGATATAAAGGTAAGTAATTTCTGTTGCAATCATTTCTTTTCCTGTCTAAGAATTGATGGTAAGAAGGCTCCATAGCTTATGTCTCATTTTGGAAAAACAGGGAATGTTAAGAGTCATTTAAACTACATGAATTCAGAATGAGACTAGTTAATTTGTACTGCTCATATCCAAGAGTCTTGTTAGAAATCTGAACAACTTTTCCTCCATTTTCTAACTGCGCAGAAACACATTTCAAAATGTATTTTGGTACTGAGCATGCTCAACAGATGAACAAAATGGTCCCAATTAGATCAACATTTTATTATCTACAAGATTTTAAACTTTTTTTTCTCTCAGATGCAACATTTCCTCAGTACCACAGACAAACTGATAACAATGAAGTTGAGCAGTGTGCAAATTATGACAGTTCCACCTAGTGATGCAGTTAATGCAACTACCAGATATAGCCAATATCATCATCTTTGTCATCTTCACTATCTTCATCATCTTCATTGGCTCCACCCTGAGATGCTTTCTCTTTTTCTTCATTCTGTGTTTCCCTCTTATTATCCTGGTCATCAGACAAAACATGGAATCCACCACTGCCAAAATCACCAGAAGTCTCTTGATCTTCGTCTGAAAGTGAAAAAGGAGAGCCTTTTAAAACATTGCCTTTAAAAAATGCAAGTATTGCTAATGAACTCCATGTGCCATATTAAGTTTTGAATATATCTACACTGTATTCAGCTGAAACTGTTTTGGAGATGATATTTTGTAATGCTAAAGGAGAGAAATATCTACATTGTGAACTTAAAACTTATAAGAACCAGGCTGAAATTAAACAAGCTTATTTAACAAGAGGCAGTTGAAACTATAAATCAGTTGGCTCTCATTTATATTAGCAGTATTGGTGCTCTAAGATCTTAATGGTAATGGGCATTTTTGAACTGCACGTACAGAAGACTATATTTAGCTGAGCTGAATAGAAAACAAGTATAATTGTAAATCACATAAACTGTGAACATTTATTGCTTTTCCATTATTGTTTGTGTCTTGAAGTTGGTGGTATTAGTGGAGTAATGCTTAACCCAATTAATTTTATTCTTTTGTGAACCAAACATGCAATAACCCCTTATAATTAATAACTTGCAGAAAGGAAGTGTAGTCAAATTTGCAAACAACACAAAAATATGCGCAAAGGCATAAAGTGAGAGGGATTCCTGATGAAGGGCTCTGGCCCAAAACGTCGAATTTCCTGTTCCTTGGATGCTGCCTAATCTGCTGTGCTTTAACCAGCAACACATTTTCAGCTCTGATCTCCAGCATCTGCAGACCTCACTTTTTACATAAAGTGAGAGGGATACAAACAGTTTACAGAGAGATAATGATAGGTTAAGTAAGTGGACAAAAAGTTGGCAAATGGAGTATAATGTGGGAAAATGCAAAGCTGTTTATTTTGGAAGGGAGTTCATAACAACAAAATATTATTTAAATGGAGGAAAACTGCAGAAAGCTGCAACACAAAGGGACCGGCGGGTACTTTTGCATGAAACTCCACAGAAAGTTAGCACACAGTTACAGCAGGTAACCAGGTTAAATGTATGTTGGCTTTTTTCTCAAGGGCGTTGGAGTATAAGAGTAGCAAAGTCTTACTACGATTGTACAAGGAGCTGGTGAGACCACATCTGCAGTATTGTGAGCAGGTTTGGTTCATTTATTTAAGGAAAGATATCATTTCAGTGGAAGCAGTTCAGTGAAGGTTCACTGGGACATTGCAAGGTATGGAGGGATTGCTATAAGAACAATCATTTGGTTCTGTACTCACTGAAGTACAAAATATTGAGAGGCTATCTTATTGAAAGATGTAGGATTCTAAAGGGGCTTGACAGGGTAAATGCTGAGAGGATGTTTTCCCTCATGAGACAGTCGAGGACCAGATGGTACAATCACAGAATAAAGGGACATCAATTTAAGACAGATGAGGAGAAATTTCTTCTCTCAGAGAACAGTGGTCTTTGTAACTTCTTGCAACAGAAAGTTTGGTGGCAGAGTCCTTGTGTATATTTAAGGCTGAGCTAGATCGATTCTTGATCAGGAGGAGAATCAAGAGTTATGGGGAAAGGACCAGAAAGTGATGTTAGGAATGTCAGATCAGCCACGATCTGAATGAATGGTGCAGCAGGATTGATGGGCCAAACTGCCTACTCCTGTTCCTATTTATTTCGTCTCAAGTTTTAAGTGGGTTAATTTTTCTTGAAAGATTGTTGGGAAATAGTATAGTTACAATTTTCTATCCTTCAAAATCAGCAACACCAATTTCTCACACTTGCCACAGAACCTTAAGATATATTTCTGAAGACAGTCGCCTGTATCATCATGCTCTTTTAAAGTTAGGTTATGATGCTTTTTTGTATTTTACAAAATAACGGTCTCAGTCAGGCTCATAACTGAGACTTGCCATCTTTCTCGATTATTAATCACTTCATAACCCTTATAATTCAATAACATCCAACCCTTCAAAGGTTGATTTGACTAAAATGATTCATTGTACTCAGTAAGTGATGCCATCCATATCTGACAAGTGGGAAACTTGGCCTTAAAGAAGGGCTAATAAATATAATTGTACTCACCAAAGATGCATTTACAAATTGTTTCCTAATTTGTATCCAGTGAAGGATTTTAAGAATACTTTGTTGCCCTGGTCTCTACCCCGGAAAATAAGTGCAGCTCAATAGCGAAAAGTCCCCTACTATGGTTGCTCTTACCACAGGTTGGAGTCCCTTCCATCCGTGAACCTGGAAGTTCATTTCCATACTTGTCAGCACACCAGCACTGTCCAGTGCTCCTGTGACATTGGATTGATTTGTAATACCCATCCTCATTGCACCTTGGTATAAAAGTACCTAAACAAACCAAAAAGACAAAAACTGTGATAAAATGTTTAACTTACTGTTTCCAAAATATTGCATTGGTTTAACCAATGTCTCAATATATAACAATTTCCATTTAATAACTTTGCAGATATCAAACCTTCCCATGTTGCTTTTCAGAGAGAGGTAAGATACTAATCAAAGGATGTTTGAGAAAGTAATCAAAGCTACCATCAAAGAATATAAAAATAATTTGAATTTCATAGAGTTAGAGGAGGTGCTAGTTTCCACCACGCAGGAGGGAGTTGGAGCGCTATATATAACTAGGTCAGAATCTGGAGAGAAGAGGATATGAGCTGGGAACATATAACTGGAGAAGGACCGAGTATGGTCATGCAGGGACTCAAACATCAAGAGAAGGGCTTGAACTCAATGCAGTGTGGACATTGGACAGGAGTGATGGAAACACAAAACTTTGTGAGGAAGAAAGTGCAGGCTGTAACTTTCTGAATGTAAAAGCCAAATATGGTGGATGTTGGACAATGGAAATAAAAACAGAAAATGCTGGAAATATGCACTGGTCAGATAGGATCTGTGGAGAATAAAATAGAATTCACATCTCAGGCAGATGGCCTTTCATTTATGTACTAATGACAGGACACTTTTCTACTCTTTCCACAGAGATCATTTTTATGATATTGCTTACATTTTTTGCTTTGATTTCAAATGTCTATGTGAGTGTGGGGCTTGTGCAGGGTGAACAGAGGAACTAGTGAGGAGAGTACTGAAGAATATATAGATAAAGCTGGAGTGATAGTTTATTTGAGATATAGGTAAGCAATCATTCAGGCATGGAAGCAAACCGTTCTTAGGTCTGGGAGCCAAAGTCGGGGTTGAGCATGGAGCTTGCAAACCTTTTGGTTCAGTCTGAACAAGCAGCTGATGAAGGAGATGTAATCAGTGTTTGAGGGGCAGGATGCCTTCAGTCTTGTAAATATTGAGTTGAAGAAATATTTGGCTCTTTCCAGACACCAGGCAGATAAAAAAACCATAGTCTTTAAGAGTTAAGGCACAGAGATGGAGTTGGGTGTGATCAGCATACACATGGAAGCCAATACCATGTTTAAAGATAATATCAAAGAATGATTGCATCTAGACAAGGAATAGGAGACAAAGAAACCTGAGGGATAGGTGAGGAAGAAGAAATGGGACACATTTGAGTTGTGGGAACTGGATAAAAAAATAGGTGGAATGGATTGAATAAAATTGGATGGACATATTTGCAATTAAAAGAGGAATTGTCATGAAGGTGGAAGGTAGAAAAGGGATAACTGTAAAACATGGTCAAATAGCAATAGAGAGGAATGGGGTGGTCAACTGTATAAAAGGCCAGAGGGAAGCTGAGCAAGATGATGACCAATAAAACAGTACAGTTGCTGTTAACTTTGACAGAACTGTTCTCAGTGTCATAATTGAAATGACAATTGGATTGGTCAGAAGAGATAGGAGATTAATTGCAATAGGTCTAAGTGGCTGCAGTATCTTGAAGGCTTGAGTGGGTTGTATTTCAGAGGACACTTTTCACAACAACAATTTTAAATAGTGAAAAAAAAATCTAAGAAGACTAATGTTGGTGAATATTGAGCCAAGGAGTAGTAATTGAGTAGAGAAGCTTGGTCATTTAGTTTCTTATACCATTAGGTCAATTTTCTACTGTTTCAGTTGAGAGATATTTATTTATTGGAAGTGAGTTTCATTTTCACTGTTTTCTCTCTTCCTTTCTCACTGAAGATGGTTGGTTTATTGAGGATTATGCTTTCAGGAAGTTAAGTTGCTATTATTCACGTGTGAACCTTTACAGGAAATGTCAGAAAACTTTGCCTCTATTAAGTATCACTGTCAAACACAATATGTCTTACCTTAGATCCACATAAGTGCACTTCCAAGGGTCAGTGTATTGTGACTAGAAGTGGAAAACCTAATAACTTGTATCCTTACCAACCCTGGATTATTAAGGAAATCATTAACAACCTTGCATTATCCTATTTCAATGATTAAACAAAACACGGACTGAGATCACAGCCTGGATTGTTCAAATGCTTACTGCATAAGCCACCAAACAAGAAGCCTAACTGTTCAAACAAAGGACAAGAACATAGCATTTTGGGTCAAATAGTTGCAGTATAAATTTAGTCAATTTCAGGCATATCCAATTTTGAATGCAAAAAGAAATGTTGGTATATATATATATATATGCAGTAGTGTTACTCCACATAAAAAAAATGATTCGTATATTTCATGGGAACTGTAATGTTATACGTGCAGTTAGAAGCTCTCTTCCAGATAAGAGTTATATGCCTCAATGAATATCTTTATTCATCCTCTGCAGTTGAAGCCATAATGATATTCTTCAGCAAACAATAATTTTTGAGCCATTTTTGGCTAAGTGGTGTGTTGGAGACATTTTGAAATAATATATTACACGTATGTAGGCCCTCAACTGGACATATTACCTCTAGTCTAACAGTCTGCTTTGAATTCAGACTTCAGAATAAACTGGAACACAATCTTCCATTTTCTGAATCCCAGAATAAATCTCAATACAGCGTAAAATTGTTTTTAAAAAGACAGTAACAGACCATCAGGATGGTGAATAGTGCTTTCATAACTGCAGAAAGCAAACATTTCATTTTTATATTGAGAAACTCCTAATAACTTTTTTTAATGCTTGCTGTCACTGCAGTGAGTGGACTTGACATCATTTTGGTGATATTTGAATAATTGCAAATATATATTTTGGATTTATTTATTTAAATTATATGCAGATCTACAATAAGTCTGTTGTACATTTGAAAATACATATCAGAGTCTCATTCTACGTTACTTTACTTTGATATTTATTGACTGCTGAGCGAATTCCTCTTGTCAATGGCTCTTTCCATCCTTGCATTCCATGTTTTTAATCATCTCATGCTCAATCATTCTGCCAGAATATTAAAAGCAATTCACCACCTCCCTGGCTGTCCATTTGATAATACCTGCTTACCAATTTGAGGGATGAACACATCTGTTTGCATGAGAGCAAGTAGAGAATGGGGTGTGGAGGGTTTGGAAAGGATCAGAAATATAGAGAAACATATGGCATTTTGAACTATTTCTGATTTTCAATAAACTCAGCATTTTAAAAGGTTCGCATTCTCACATTTAGAATACAGGTAGACATACTGCACTACAGCATTGTGAAGTTGAAGAAAAGTTCAGTGATGTGAACATAATAGACATGAAATATTCATTTCAACAATGGGGTTGTTCAACCTCTTTCCTGATCATTTCATTCCACACCATAAACATAAGGCAGAATAATAATAATGTTTGAAATTAATGGTATTTGTGCTACAGTTTTGAAACCACTTTCAGCTCATCTCATCCTAATGAATCATACTAAACCCGATTTATTTATCTTTTATAGATTTTCAGATCACACATCATTGAACTCTAATCAATCACACTATGTAGTTTTCACCACATTACAATGCTTACCTAAAAGATGTTTCCCTCTGCTCTGCCTTTGAATCTTATTAATTTCAACTTGGCATGGAAGACCTGAAATGGAATTTAACAGATAGTAAGCCCCAACGGGTTGGGAATGATATTTTCAATAACTGACCTCTGCATAAACATTATTGCATTCTATTTTACACTTGAGATTCAGAAAGCTGCACATTTTCTCACAAAGCAGAGGACAGCATTCAATTACAATGCTTAAAAAGTAAATTACATTTTTTCACAAATTTCAAAACCTCAAGAAAGGTCAATGGATGTATCATGACGGCAGATGTTACCTTTCCTGAAAATTTGCATAAAGCCATAAATCACTTGGCGTAAAGTTATTTTCTCATGCAGTTTAAATCTAGTATTTTAAATCAACTGTCAGTGTCTATTATGAAGTTGCGATTGCAAAAACAGCTCTCTGATGATGGCCAGCTGAACTTGCATTGTTCTGATAGATAGAAGTACAATAAGGTAGTGCTTAACATCTCATTAATCAAAAGTAAACTTGTCAAACAAAAATGGAAACCATCAAAACCAATATATTAGGCCTTGATTGTCTTGAAGAGAATGTGAATTCCAACTACAGTTCATGGTAAATATCTTATTACATTCTCCATCAATTGGAGTTACACCGAGCACAAAGGAGGGGAGCTGCGGTTGTTGGAGTACAGTCATCAGCTCCAGGACATCTCTGTAGGGGTTCCTCAAGTGCTGTCCTAGTTCCTCATTAGCTGTTTCTACGACCTTCCTTCCATCATTAGGTCAGAAGTGGAGATGTTTGCAGATAATTGCACAAAGTTCAGCACCATTCGCAACTCCTCAGATACTGAAGCAGTCTATGCCCAAAAGCAGCAAGCCCTGGCCAATATGCAGACTGACAATATTGGGCTGAGAAATGGCAAGTAACATCTGCATTGCACAAGTGCCAGACAATGGCCATCTCCAATAAAAGATAATTTAACCATCCATTTAACCATTTAACTCGTGACATTCAATGGCATAAACATCAGAGTTCTCCACTATCAATATCATGTGGATTACAATCGTGATGATGCTGCTCTTTTAACAAGGTTGCGTTGTCCTTGGTTATTTTAAAAAGGAGTTGTAAAAGGCAGAGGTTCCAACTTGTCTAGATCATCTTCAGTAATGTCTGCCACTTTGTCACAGAATTGTACACAAGATTCTTCTGATCTAGGTTATTGAATTTACTACCTACAATGTGATTTCATATATTGTGGGGAGATGGAATGCAGACCTGATAACCACTTCACTGGTGATTCTCATTCTGTCTGCAATGGTGACTCTGACCTGCCACATAGCACACAATTAGCTTCACTTTGATTTGTCCTGTGCTGCTCCAAAAGAATTCGTGTGGGCTTATTTCACCTATGTTCTGGGAATGTTGCCATAATTGTACTGACTTCAGATATTAGCTATATGTTTGATTTCCTGCTCAACAAGGGATGCTGGTGAAGTGGAGAGAGAGAGTGAGAGAGCAACATGTAGGTTGATGGTTTAATTGCAGAATTTTTGTTGGAATATAGGTCAGGAAAGATTCTTTTGTCTATGGTTCCGAGTCCCTTCCAGTTATAGTACAGTAATGGATCGAACAGAACTCCTAACATTGAAACTGTGCAGTTGTTCTCTTCCCCCATGATATGGCAGAGATGGCCATGACACCATGTCCTGCCAATCTGGCCCAAGGTTGCGACCCAGGCCAGTGCAATCTCACTGCCGAGCAGTGTACTAAGAAGGTTGATGACCTTCTCCATTCCACCGGTGTCACCATCTTTCCTCTGCTATTGCCAACACCTCCCAACAAGAAGGTGCTGGACAGCCAGCGATGCCCATGTCCCACAAGTGAATAAACTTAAAAAAAAATTACTTGCTAAAACTTTTGTGTTTCTTGTAGAAGAGTACCCAGATCTCTCTGCACTACACATTTTTGCTGTTTCTCTTCTTTTAAATACTCATCTGCCTTTTCATTCTTCCTTTCAGAGTACATGACCTCATACTTTCTCCATTTATTGAAGTTTTGCATATTCACTTCACCCACCCTTATTAACTTGCAGATTCCTTGTTATGTTACCCAATTCTTGATCCATGTTGCTACATTACACCCAATACACTACATGACAGTACATATATTTACCAATTCCTCTTTATCAGCTAGGCTTGCTATATCCTCAAAGCACTTTAGCAAATTTGACCAACGTGATCTCCCTTTTATAAATCATGTCAAGTCAGTTTGGTTGAGTTTAGCTTTCCTAAATGTTCTGCTATTTCTTCCTTAATAATAGGTGATACTATTTTCTCAATGACAGATGTTTGGATAACTGGCCTGTAACTTCCCGTTTTCTGTACCCCTACCTTCTTTCAACAGAGATGCCACTTTAGTAGTTTTCCAATCTGCTGAAACCTTCCAGAATCTGGTGACTTCTGGAATATTTTGACCAATGTCTCCACTATCACTGCAGTCAATTCTCTAAAAACCCTAGGATGCAAGCCCTCAGGTCTTAGTGATTTATTTTTCTTTAGTCCCACTAGTTTATCGAATACCTTCTTCCTTGTGATAAAGACAGTTACAAGGTCTTTCCTTCCAAGAGTCTGTTATCTTGGGGATGCTTCTAGTGTCCTCAGATGTGAAAACTGATACAAAATGCCGCTTTAACTTATCTGTCATTTCCATGTTCCCTGTTATCAATTCTCCAGTCACATCCTCCAAGAGCCCCTCACTTACTTTAGCTACTTTCTTTGCATTTTTACCATAATTACTTACATTGGTTTTAGTTTCTACATTGTCCCTCTGCATATATTTTCCACCCCTTCTTGTCACACTTTGATTATTGACAGCCCCTTCACTGTCCTGCACCTCTGTTCTTTTTGATATTTCAAAAGTTGCCAACTAATTAGTTTAAAGCCATATCTACAAGCCTCGCGTCTTCCAGGCACTTTACTACTTCACTGAATCAATATGTCTGAGCTTTTCTTTACTCAGGTGTTTTCCTTTTATTCCACTTGTTACCTTTGATGTTTTTCTCATTTCATTTCCTGCTTCTTTATTAATACTCTCGTACACTCCATGGTTGTATATTGGAATTCTCTATTGTTACCCTCCTGATACATCTTCAAGATGCTCCTCTCCATGTGTGACTGCCCTTTCTGTAGACTTTCACAAAGCCTGGCGTGAATTTGAAGCAGGCAGGAAAGCTGGGGCCAGACAAGGATGTCCCAAGTGATTGGGTGGTGGTCGGTTTTGAATGGGTAGTCTTTCTATCTGGTGGCTGATCGGCCTTGTTCCCATTAGGCACAATGTCTGTGGAGGTGAGAGGTAGCCTTCAACTGGCAACTTAAATGGCTCACAATGGTTGGGGTCATAGATAAGCCAGTTTTCCTGTCACTGTCATGATGGCTGGAAGATTTCAAGTAATCCTCCATCTCCTCTCTGCACCATTTTTCCACGTCCCAGCCGATCCCCAAAGGTCTGGTAAAATTTGCTTTCAGATTTGCTTTATCTTGCACTCTTGCTTGGGTTATGCTACTTGGAAGTAAGGCAGTCAATGCCAGATGAAGCAGCAGATGTGAAAATAACTTCAGAAGCTCAGTAATGTTACCAATTATTTAAAGTTACAAATGCAGCAAGTAAAATTTTTTTATGTATAAATCTTAGCTATGGAAAAGAAACTATCTCTTGTATCTTCCATATCCAGCTATAGTTGTGTGAACAATGTAGATGTCAAAAAGTGTGGCACTGGAAAAGCACAGCCGGTCAGGTAGCATCCGAGGAGCAAGAGAGGTGATGTTTTGAGCATATGCTCTTCATCAGGAATGCTGATGCTCAAAACGTTGACTCTCCTGCTCCTCAGATGCTGCCTGACCAGCTGTGCTTTTCCAGCACCACACTTTCTGACTCTGTTCTCCAGTATCTGCATTCCTCATTCCCTCCCTCCTGAACAATGCAGACACCCAGCACTAACTTCTACTTTGTCTGTTCCAGAGCAAGGTAGAAATTTCTTAGGCCTAATACAATTCTAACAGATTGAAAATAGTGTACAGTACAACCTCAGTTATCTGAACTTCGATTATCCGAATTTTGGATTATCTGTCAAGGTCCCGATGCTTTGGTAAACTGTGTTATCTGAACATTCGATTATCTGAACATTGGATTATTTGAACAAAATACTCCCCACTTGTGTTGTTAGGATAATCGAGGTTGCCCTGTAGTAATAAAACCTTTGAATTAGAATTTCAACAAGTGTTTTCTTTGAGTTTCTTTAAAACTTACCACCCTGTCTCTGGAAACAGTAGCACCATTCATTGTTTGAAAGCTTTCCATCTTTAAATGTGTCACAGGAGTTGAAAAGTGGCTTGATACACTGCTCATACTTGTCAAGGTAAATGGCTCCCAGCTCCGATTGATCCAGTAAAAGATCATAGTTCATGTCCAGCTTGTTAAATATCCAACCCAGAGAATCCTTGCAGATTGGCAGAATGCTGGTGTCAAATCCTACAAGAGATGACTAAATCAGTTTTTGTGTAGAGGTCGAGCGAATTGGAATGTGTTCAAAAGGTAGACTAACATTTAAACTCAAGTCTGAACTCAGAACCAATATAAGTAGTATTCTGAAATGTGTCATCTTCTCACAATGGAATATAAAAGCACTGATGCATAAAATAAATTAGGGTCCCAGTGAGTGCATATGCTCACAGTACGTGTTAATCATTTTTTAACCAAATATTTGCATATCTTCATTGCATAGTCACCCGATATTAACTGACAAAATGAACTTTACAACAGCTGTCATTTAAGCAAGCAGTAATTCCATAATGATAATAAATTCCTTAACTTAATTAATTCTTATGTGACTATAAAATTCATCAAGTTTTATCTCTTTATCCTTTAACTCTAAAATTAATCAAATACATCCCAGTTGATTATGACTGATTAAAATTAATCAATGTAGAATAACTGTGGACAATTAACGTTAACATATATAAGATACCATGCTAAAGAGATATGAGCCCTACACAAAGTGTACTTCAAATGTTTTAACAGGGTTTAGCTCAGGTTTGTTAAATATGATTGATGCGATGCTACCACAACCTTGAGAAATTCATAGTCTTTAATATCTTTTGAAGTTGATCACAGTGGACTTTCATTGTGTGGAATAGAATATTATCACATTTAATTTCCACTTAGCAGTTCATTCCAAGAAATTTTCCTGCCATTTGTTAGAATAATAGAACACAAAATGATTACAGATTTTCCTGATCCAATGCCCAGAATTATCAATAGCATTCTGAAAAAAATCCCAGAATATCTTTTGGCAACATAGACTCAATGGGCCAAAGGGCCTCTCTGTATGATTTTGTGAATTTTTAACATGCAAAACATTCTGTAGCTAAAATAAATAATTCAATATACAGCTATCAAATTGCGTTCACAATTACAGTACATTGAAACTCAAAGTTGATTACAATAATTTAAAATTATGTTTCAAAGAAATGCAGTAAATACTTTTCAAATGATTTTCCCCAGGCTGCTTTTGATTATTTTGATAGTGCTGAGGAATATGAGTGGGCCAGATTTGGATCTGTCCCACTCTTCTGCTAATCATCACCTTAACTTTATCCGTCTGCCTTGCTTTGGTATACTTCTTTGCAGGCAAAACTCTGTCAGTCTCAGATTGGAAACTATTCATTAAGTTAGCATTTACAGTTTTTTTGCGGAAGGAATACCTTTAAGACAATGTTTCCTTGGGAGTTACCTTGTTGTGATATGGGGGAGGAGTGGTGTGGGTGGTTTCACTCATCTGTTGGCTAGCGAACTGGCAAGAGACATACATTACCCTTTTCCAGCACCACTCTTATCTAAACTCTCCTTTTGGGCAGGTTCACCAAACCACAAGTCAAACACATCCTGACCTAGAACTACATAACCATTCCTTCATTGTTGCTGGGTCAAAAGTATGGGACTCATAGTTTGAACACTATGGCTGTCCCTACACTCCAAAGACTGCACTGGTTCAAGAAGGCAGCTCACTACTGACCTCTCCAGGGCAATGATGGATGGACAGTGAATGCTGGCCCTGCCTGTGACACCCACTTGCAAGGAATGAATGTAAAAAACAGCTTTAGTCCTCGATAGCATCACTGTATGGGTAGTGGTGGCTGCTAGAGATAAACTGTTGGGGGAGACTAAGGTCACAGATAAATGGGGGGGTATGGTTTGTGGGTAGGGTGTTTGTGGGATAGGACCCACTGGGCTAAGAGATGGGCAGGTCAGTATCAAAGCTGGGAGACGACTCTCAGTGGACACCTCACGTCTTCAATCAGCCAGAAGAGTAACATCGCCAGGAGTGACTAGCTAGTTGCATGGTCACAGCTACTGTTCCAACTCACTTCACCGTGACTGATCTCCCTGGCATTGGGTTAAGCAGCAGGAAGATAAGACCCTTGAGGAATTAGTGATTGTCTACTTAAGGACCTCAATTAAGATTGGGCTGGGACAGTCAACAGTGGGCATTCCCACCTGAACATAATTTTGGTAGAACCAGGAAGGTTCAGGAGTTCAGGTACACTGCCATCTCTCCACTTATATTCCCTTCCCATCCCCAATCTCAACATCCACGAGAACAGAAACTTCTTCCCCTCCACTGTCTCCTGAATAACTTGGTTTTGATTTTAATGTTATGGTCCTTCATCCTATAATCACTGGTCAGAGGTAAAGGTTTCTAACTATCTTATCAATTCCTTTCAAAATAGCTGACAAGATCAATTAAATCAGATCTTAATCTTCAATATAACAGCAATTCAGGAATTTCTCCTCATGGTCTCATGCTCAGAGCTATGATAACAATCTGGTGAATCTATCCCACACTCCATTCAGAGTTAATATATGCTGGTGCCCTACCCATTCCACAGAATTCCCAGGATGGATTCGCTCATCTCTTCAGTTCAACACAGAAAGGCAATAGAAAAAACAGGAAATCCACTTTCCTGTCTATATTGATGTCATTCCATGTATACATTAGACCAAGTCTAACTTTGTATAACCAATTACAAAATGTCACATGAAGTCAGTATTGCAGGGATGGATCAAGGCCTTCCCTTTGCCTTGTACTTATCTGTCCTGAAGATACTTGATTCTGTTCTCCTCGAATGTCAAAATCTCTTGATAACAGAGACTTCCATTTGGATTTGTCTGGGATTAATATTTAGCTTGGTGTTCAGGTCCAACTTTCAAGCTCTGTGGATGACTTTAAGGTTGTCTTTATATTCTGGTTTGAGACACCCTATGGTGTGGTTTTCCATGCTCGGCTAGGTATACAGTACTGCCTCTGGTATTGGGAGTTCTTGTCATGGACCAGATGATCGACCCAGTAAAGCTGAGCTTCAAACAGCATACTCTTCATGCAACATTTGTTTTAGCAGAGGTGGAATATTGCTAGTTGCTTTATTTGATGCCAGCAGGTGACTCCAGATGTGATCTAACCAGGGTCTTGTATAGCTGCAGCAAAACCTCCCCCCATTTTATATTCTAGCCCTTTGGTTTCAGAGGCCAGCATTCAATCAGAATATTTTTTGTACTTGTCTAATGCACTTTAGGAATCGAGGTACATGACTCCTAAATCTATGCACCTCTCCTGATTATACCTTTTTATCATTTAAATAATTCTCAAAACTGTCATTCATGGTCAGGAATGGGTACTTCTTATGCATTTCTATTTAAATCTGTCTGCGCAGTTGTTCTCACTTAACTTTATCTATCAATGTCCCTTTGTAATGTTGTGTTCCCTTCTACATTAGTTAATATGGGGAAAGTGAAGACTGCAGATGCTGGAGATCAGAGTCAAAAACATATGGCCCTGCAAAAGCACAGCAGGTCAGGCAGCATTTGAGGACCAGGAGAGTCAAAATTTCAGGCATAAGCTCTTCATCAGGAATGTTGGGGAGGACCAAGGTGGTTGAGAGATAAATGGGAGGGAGTTGGGGCTGGGGATAGGGAGCTGGGAATGTGATATGTAGATGAAGGTGGGGCTGATGGTGATAGGTGGGAGCATAGGGTGCACTGGATAGGTGGGAAGGAAGGTGGATAGGTAGGACAGTTCAAGAGAACAGTGCTGAGTTGGAGGGTTGGATCTGGGATAAGGTGGGGGGAAGGGAAGCTGAGGAAACTGATGAAATCAACATTGATCCAATATGGTTGGAGGGTCGATGAGGTGTTCTGCCTCCAGGCGTCGGGTGGCTTGAGTCTGGCAGTGGAGGATGCCCAGAACTTGCATATCCTTGGTGGAGTGGGAGGAGGAGTTAAAGTGTTTGGTTACAGGGTGGTGAGGTTGTTTAGTATGTGTGTCCCAGAGATGTTCTCTGAAACATTCCGCAAGTTGGCGTTCTGTCTCCCCAGTGTACAGGAGTCCACATTGGGAGCAACGGACACAGTAGGCTATGTGTGTGAAAGTGCAGAAAAATGTCTGTCGGATGTGGAAGAATCCTTTGGAGGCTTGGACGGAGGTGATGGAGAAGGTGTGGGTGCAGGATTTCCACCTCTTGTGATGGCAAGGGAAGGTGCCGGTAGTGGAGGGAGGGTTGGTTGGGTGTGGGGGGGGAATAGACCTAATAATGGAGTCCTGGAGGGAATGGTCTCTGTGGAATGCAGATAGGAGTGGGAATGCAAATATATCTCTGATGGTGGGATCTGTTTATAGTGGCAGAAATGGCAGAGGATGATGCATTGTACCCAGAGGTTGGTGGGGATGGAAGGTGAGGACCGGGGGGCTCTGTCCTTGTTGCAATTGTAGGGGTGGGGTTCAAGGGCAGAGGTGTGGAAAGTGGAGGAGATGTGCTGGAGGGAATTGTTGACTAGTGGGGGGGGGGGGGTGGTAATATGGCGCACTGACCTCTTCATTGCTGAAGTCAGGCGCCAACCCACAGACACTGCCCCCTTGGTCACAACCTCACCTCCCATCACCAAACTATCATCTCTCAGACCATCCACAACCTCGACACCTCCGGTGATCTCCCACCTACAGCCTCCAACCTCATAGTCTTGGAACCCCGCACTACCTGGTTCCACCTCTTACCCAAAATTCACAAACCTGACTGCCCCAGTCAACCCATCAGCCCCACATGCTCCTGCCCAACTGAACTTATACTTTAAGACTGTTCTGTTCCCCCTTGGTCCAGGATCTCCCCACATACATTCAAGACACCACCCATGCCCCCACCTCCTCCATGACGTCTGATTCCCTGTCCCCCAAAGCCTTATCTTCACCGTGGATATCCAGTCCCTGTACGCATCCATCCGCCATGATGAAGGCCTTCAAGTCCCTGGTTTCTTCCACTCTCACCGACCAAACCAGTAGCCTTCCACCGACAGACTCATTCGATTGGCTGAACTAGCCCTCACCCTCAACAATTTTTCCTTCGAATCCTCCCACTTCCTTCAGACCAAAGGGATGGCCATGGGTACCCTCATGGGCCCCAGCTGTGCCTGCCTCTTCGGGTACGTGGAACAGTTCATCTTCTGCAACTACACCGGCACCATTCCCTACCTTTTCCTGTGGTACATCGATGACTGTATCTGCAGAACCTGGTGCTCGAATAGTTCATCAAATTCACAAACACCTTCCACCCTGACCTCATGTTCACCTGGACCATCTTCGACACCTCCCTCCCCTTCTGAACCTCTCCATCTCTATTTCCGGCTATGTTCAACTCAACATGGACAACGACTTCAAACCCACCAACCCCCACAGCTACCTAGATTACACTTCCTCCCACCACCCCCCACACCTGTAAAAATGTTATCCCAATTCCTCTGCTTCCACCGCATCTGCTCCCAGGAAGACCAATTCCACCATAGAACGTCCAGATGGCCTCTTTCTTCAAGGACTGCAATTTCCCCTCCTACATGATCAACAACGGCCTCTAGCATCTCCTCCACTTCCTGCATCTCTGCCTTGAACCCAATCCCTTCAGTTGTAACAAGGATAGAACCCCCTTGATCCTCACCTTCTACTCTCTGGATACAATGCATCATCCTCTGCCATTGCTGCTAATTACAAACAGACTCCACCACCAGATATATATTTCCATTCCCACCCCTAACTGCTTTCGCAGAGACCATTCCCTGCCCACACCTCCCCCCTCACCTCCGTCCAAGGCTCCAAAGGATTCGTCCACATCCAACAGAGAGTTTCCTGCACTGCTGTGTCCGTCGCTCCTGATGCGATCTCCTCCACATTGGGGAGACAGGACTCCAACTTGCAGAACATTTCAGAGAATATCTCTGGGACACATGCACTAAACAACCCCACCACCCTGTTGCTGACCACTTTAACTCCTCCTCCCACTCCATCAAGGACATGCAAGTCCTGGGCCTCCTCCACCGCTAAATTCAAGCCACCCAATGCCTAGAGGAAGACTGCCTCATCTTTTGCCTTGGGACCCTTCAACCACTTGGGATCAATGTTAATTTCACCAATTTCCGCATCTCCTCTCCCCCCACCTTATTCCAGATCCAACCCTCCAACTCAGCACCGCCCTCTTGAACCGTCCTACCCGTCCATCTTCTTTTCCACCTATTGCTTCACCCTCCTTTCTAACCTGTCACCATCACCTTCCCTATCTTCATCTACCTATCACATTCCCAGCCCCACCCCTCCTCCCATTTATCTCTTAGCCCCCTTGGGCCTCCCCTACATTCCTGATGAAGAGCTTATGCCTGAAACATCGATTCTCCTGCTCCTCAGATGCTCCCTGACCAGCTGTGCTTTCCCAGCACCACACATTTTGACTCGTTAATATGCTATTGGTCTTTGTGCCTTCAGCAACCTTGATTAAATGACTCTTGCTTGTATTATGTTACGAATGAATAAATCTAGTGAACAGTCCCAGCTTTGTTGAGACACTAGTCATTTCCTTTCAATTCGAATATCTATCTAACATTCTTTTTATTTGTTTTCTAGCACATAACCCGTCTCATAACCAAGTCAATCACTTGCCTTCAGTTCCTTGAGCTGCAATTTTAAATAACAATCTCTTATATGTAGCTTGATTAAATGCTTTATGGAAGTTCGTATGAAGCATATTCCCCTGTTTATTACTGAAGTTACTCATAAATTTCAGTTAGGTTCATAGCACATGATCTAACCTTTTCAAATCTATGTTGGCTGTCTCTAATCAGATCAAATTTCTCTAAATGCTCAGTCACTGTGCTCAGAATTGTACATTTTGAAATTAAAGCATGACAACAAACATATTGAATGGCATTGTATCTGCCATTTCAGGATGAGTTATTTCTTGTGGTTTAGTGCACTTTTGTTCATTATTTATGCAAGCATGATGCTGCATGAGTGACTCAGTGAATCACGAGCAAATGTCTTGGAGGTTCTTCTTCATTGGCACTAACTTCTGGGGTTGAAGGTTTTAACCCCGCACTGAAAGGCCAGCTGGACACCCGTTTAGATGTAATTCAGGAATCTCTGCTCAGCCTGTGGTGCTTACCTCACAAAACCAGAAATACCAGTCAAAACCTTTCTGATGGATCCCTGGATTACTGGTGCTGTCCTTAGATGGAGGGGTCACAGATAGAGGGGATAGCCTTTTCCAAGATGGATCCCATCAGAACATCCAATGCAGGCAGAGATCACAGTGCAAGACAGCTTCACTGACCCCAGCAAAAGGGACAGCAAGCAATCCAGGAAATTAGAGATAATGATATCCTGAGCTATGCAAGGTAAGTGTCAGCATCTTCTTTCTCTACTAGCTTACACACACAGCGCTATTACTCAGTCCAACCATGCCACTCTACACACATTCTGCAAAAGGGATGGACCGCAAGCATCGCATGTGTCTAATTGTGCATCCTCACCACCCCATCCTGTTAAACTACTAATATTTCCTGCCCGCTGTGATTCCTACTCACCACCCTGGCAAAGATAATGCAAGCTCACAAACTACTCCTGTAACCAATCCCATCCCACTCAATTCTTTTCCATTTCAGGGGAGGAAAAATTGGCCCATAGCTAGGCTGAGGGGACCAAACTGACTGGGGTTCTCAGATATTAAGCTCCTCACTGTCTTTGACTCAAAAGTTACCCCCATTCTTCACATTTTCTCTTGTGTTGCACACCCTATGCCGCAATGCCTCTTCACACTCTCCTTATTTCAGTTGAGTCCCTTTACTGTAGTTGAAGCAGTTCCATCTAAAGAAAAGGCTCATGATGGCTGCAGTGTATGTGTACTCACATGGACCGGAGATAGGGGACCCCAACTTGACTGGTATCCATTTGTTTTCTGTAGTAGAGTGTATGAAGCATTTACTATCTCAATTAGGCAAAGGTTAACCAAAAGGGGGAAGTTAATTCCATTAAGACGTGTAATTAATAAGGTGCAAATACATCTATGTTGACTTCTTGTCACCTGATGGCAAGAAAGTGATTGCGCCACCTAAGGAGGGAGGACTGAATTGCAACAGTGTAACTTGATGTGGGGAATCTGATTTTGAATTCTTGCCTGATATATACCATTGTTCTCAACACCCCAGGGGAAAATTGCACCACCTTAAATATGAGTTCCACCAATTCCTTCACGACCAATGTTCAGATGCTGGACTAAGAAGTCATTATTTTGCTAGTTTCTCTCCTCACTTTTTAAATAATGACATTACATTTGTAATTTTTGAATCTAAAGGGACAATTCCTGAACTCTGGACCTTTGGACAATTGTGGTAAAAGGGTTGATATCTGAAAAGCAAGTCTAACTCTCATGAAAGAAGGTGCATTCATGCTGGTCCATTCAACTTTAGACACCTTTGCTTAATTTGAAAAACAAATCCCTTAAGCTTTTGACCTAGGAACTGTAGATGAAATTAATGTGAGAGCTTCAGTACTTAGAACCAGTGGTATGGTGGCTCAGTGGTTAGCATTGCTGCCTCACAGCGCCACAGACCTGGATTTGATTCCAGCCTTGGGCGACTCTCTGTGTAGAGTTTGCACATTCTCCCTGTGTCTGCGTGGGTTTCCTCTGGGTGCTCCGGTTTCCTCCCACATTCCGAAAGATGTGCAGGTCAGGTAAATTGACCACGCTAAATTGCCCATAGTGTTAGGTGCATTAGTCAAGGAGAAATATACACAAATGAGGCTGGGTGGGTTACTGTTTGGAGGGTTGATTGGACTTGTTAGGAAGAAGGTAAAAACAGTGACTGCAGATGCTGGAAATCAGATTCTGGATTAGTGGTGCTGGAAGAGCACAGCAGTTCAGGCAGCATCCAAGGAGCAGTGAAATCGACGTTTCATCAGGAGGAAGGGCCTGTTTCCACGCTGTAGGAAATCTACTTTGATAAAAAATGGATTAAGGATAGTCAGCATAGGTTTTTGCAAAGAAAATTGTGTCTTTTTTCACTGGAGGTTGAGAGGCGATCTGATAAGAATTTATAAAATAATGAGATGTATTGATAGAGATGGAGAATTTCAAAACAAGGTGGCATATTTTTAAGGTGAGAGGAGAGAGATTTAAAAAAAGAGACATGATGCAAATGTTTTACACAGAGGGTGGTTCATTTGTGGAACAAACTTCCTGAGGATGTTGTGGATGTGGGTACAATTGCACCGTTTAAAGGACGTTTGGATAGATACATGAATAGGAAAGTTTTGGAGGGATATGGACCAGGAGCAGGCAGGTAAGACTAGTTTAGTTTGGGATTATGTTCAGCATGGAGTGGTTGGACCAAAGGATCTGTTTCTATGCTGTATGGTTCTATGACTCTATGACTGCACCCATAGACATCAATTTCTACTGGCTTCACAATTATTCATATTCTTTTTCACTTTCTGTATGGTCTTTCTTAGACCTGATCTTGAACATTAGCTAAATAGTATTGGGGCCACAGGCACTGAACATTTAGATCATAAAATAATAACATATAGGAGCAGAATTAGGCCAGTCGGCCCATCAAGACTGCTCTGCCATGCAGTCATGGCTGATATGTTTCCTAATTCCATTCTCCTGTCTCTCATAATCCTTGATCCCTCTACCTACCAAGAAAGGACCTATCTCTGTCATAAATACACTAAACTCTTGGCCTCCAAGCCTTCTGCAGCAATGTGTTCCATGGATTAATCACCCTTTGGCTGAAGGAACTACTCCTCATCTCAGTTCCAAAGGGCCATCCCTTCACTCTGAGACTGTGCCCTTGCGTCCTTGTCTCTCCTATTGGTGGAGACATCTTCTCCGCATCCATTCTATCCAGGCTTCTCCATATCCTGTAAGTTTCAACCAGATCTTTCATCATCCTTCTAAACTCTTACTACAAACCCAGAAACTGCAACTATTCCTCATATGACAAGCCCTATATGTCCAGAATCATTACTGTAAACCTCCTCTAAGGCCATCACCAACCTTCCTTAGATATGGGATCTAAACTTGCCCACAACAAGCTGTAAAACAGAAACAAAAACAGAAATGCTGGAAAATCTCAGCAGGTCCAGCAGTACTTTTCTTATATTTATTCATTTGGGGGAATGTGGGCATTGCTGGCTGGCCAGAATGTATTGCTCATCCCTAGTTGCCCTTGAGAAAGTGGTGGTGAGCTGCCTTCTTGAACTGCTGCAGTTCACCTGCTGTGGGTTCACTCACAATACCCTCAGGAGGGAATTCCATGATTTGACCCAGCGACAGCAAAGGAATGGCAATATATTTCCAAGTCGAGAGTGTGTTGATGGAAAAGCACAGCAGGTCAGGCAGAATCTGAGGAGCAGGAAAATCAATGTTTTTGGCCAGAGCCCTTCCATCTCAGTTCAGTTCTGAGGTCACTCAACCCAAAATGTTAATTCTGATTTCTCTCCACAATATTCCAAATGCTGTTTAACTGACCAGAGTCTTATACAACCTCAGTAGCATATTTCTGCTCTCATATACTAGCCCTCTTAAAATGAATGCAAACATTGCATTTGTCTTCCTAACTGCCAACTGAAGCTGCATGTTAACTGTAAGAGAATCCTGAAATAGGACTCCTAATTCTCATTGTGCTTCAAATTTCTGAAGCCTTTCCCTGTTTAGAAAATAGTCTATGCCTCTATTCTTCCTCCAAAGTGCATAATCTTATACTTTCCCACATTGTATTCCATCTGCCACTTCTTTGCCCAAATTCCTTGCTTTTCCCAAGCCCTTCTGTAGTCTCCTGTGTCCTCAACACTACCTGTCCATCCAGCTATCTTTGTGTCATCTGCAAACTTAGCAACAATGCCCTCACTTTTTTTGTCCAAGTTATTGATGTATGACATTCCGACACAAAACCCTGTGAAACTCTGCTAGTCACCAGCTGCCAGCCTGAAAAAGACCCGGGCAGCATGGTGGCTCAGTGGTTAGCACTGCTGCCTCACAGTACCAGGGACCTGGGTTCGATTTCAGCCTCGGGGGGGAATGTCTGTGTGGAGTTTGCACATTCTCCCTGTGTATGCGTGGGTTTCCTCCCACAGTCCAAAGATGTGCCGGTCAGGTGAATTGGTCATGCTAAATTGCTCATAGTGTCAGGTACGCTAGTCAGAGGGAAATGGGTCTGGGTGGAGGGTTGACGTGGACTTGTTGGGCCAAATGGCCTGTTACTACACTGCAGGGAATCTAATCTAAACCCCTTTAACCCTAATCTCTGCCTTCTGCCATTGTTGCTCCACCATCGTCCCTGCTCGGCTGCCCTTCCAATCAACTTTGGCCAGCTCCTCCTTCATCTTTGTAGTTACCTTTACTCAACTGTACCATCGTTACATCTTTCTGTCTCTGTCTCTGCCTCTCTCTCTCTGTCTCTGTCTGTCTCTGTCTCTGTCTCTCTCTCTCTCTGTCTCTCTCTCCCTCTAAAACCGCAGGGTGAACTCTATCATATTATGGTCATTGCTCCCTTGGGATTCCTTCACCTCAAGCTCCCTCACATATCTAGTCTCCCACATCCCTCACCCTCTTATCCATCTCCCCTTGACCCATTAAATACAATTAGAAGCAATAGGAGCTCACCATTCAAAAACTAGAACTCTCATCTCTACTCACCAGAGCTAAATTACAACACACGAGGCCTAGATAAAGCATAACTGGGAAAGGTGCCATATTTGGTCTGGGCACTGCAGTTGGTACTTCTTTGAATTAGATGCTAATGCAAGATTTTGTCTGGAATCAAAGGTAAGCAAATATATTTTCATGACACGAACAACAAAAGATCAAGGAAATTTTCTAATGTCTTGATTAACAGTTACCTTTCAGCCATCGGTAACACAATTGACAGCAACAAAGTTTGGCCTTTCGAGATTTAAAAAGGGCTTATGAGATTCAACATGGCATCTGTGGTACCAAGCACTTATGGGGAGAGTCATGTCAGATGCCATCTTGGTGAGTGTTTTTATCCCTTTGGCAGATAACCTCTGCTGGAAGTACAGAGAGTTAGGAAATCATGACACCGGTGTTTACTGTAGTTCGAGGCCAGCACGACTACTTTGGAGCTCACCACGATTGCTAACAACATCTCTCGATCAGACATAACTGAACATGCATTCAGCAGCAGGAAGCACCAGTGCTACTTAAAGTGATTAGCAACTATTTTCAGACTGATTACTGACAAATTTCCATTGGCTGCTGCTGCATTGTGGAGGTGCTTGGTGATCACTAGCACTCCTTAAAGTTGCCAGTCTGGAGGAAGCAGTTTGCTTGCTGAAGATCTCTATCTTGATTTCAATGTGTGCATAGCATTGAAAATTCTGTGACTAAGGAAGAAAATGTAAGGCTGTGGGGGCAAATTTACACAAATGATATTAGCCAAGTTGCTCTTTTGAAGAGTTGGTGGTTCACACAATGTGTCAAGCAGCCTCTCTCTGTATAAAAATGTTGTGATTCAATTGCTCTACCTAATGGATGGAGTGATAGGCATTCCTTTTGGAAAGTGGAATAACTGGGAGAATGAGCAGAGACCACATGGAAGATGTTAGAAGACAAGGGAGAAGGACGATGAGAGATGAATACTCAGTAGGAATCCATGTCCATGTAGTGTTCGGTGATTCATTCTCCCATTATAAACTCTGAGAAGAAGAATATGTTAGAGATCTGCTGTTGAGTGAGAATATCCTCACTGAAACATGCTTCCTGTTCTAAACTAATAATTATGATTGGATTTGAACATAGAACAATACAGCACAGTACAGGCCCTTCAAACTTCGAGGTTGTGCCGATCTTTTATCCTATCGTAAAATCAAACTAACCTACATACCCTTCATGATTTAGAGGGTCTGGTGTTGGACTGGGGTGTACAAAGTTGTAAATCACACAACACCAAGTTATAGTCCAACAAGTTTATTTGGAAGCACTAGCTTTCAGAGCGCTGCTCCTTCATCAGGTCCACAACCACCTTCTCCCTTGTCTTCTAACTTTTTCCTTGTGGTCTCTGTGCATTCTCCCAGTTATTCCACTTTCCAAGGGGAATGCCTATCACTACATCCACCACAACATTTTTATACAGAGAGAGGCTGCTTGACACATTGTGTGAACCATCAACTCTTCAAATGCATAACTCGGCTTATATCATTTGTGTACATTTGTCCCCACAGCCTTATATTTTCTTCCTTAGTCACAGAATTTTCAATGTTGTGCACACCTTGAAATCAAGATAGAGTACAAGTAAACCTGTTGGGCTGTAACCTGGTGTTGTGTGATTTCTAACTTTGTACATACCCTTTATTTTACGATCATCCATGTGCCTATTCAAGAGTCACTTAAATGTCCCAACTGTATCTGACTCCACTACCACTGCTGACAATGCATTCCACACACCTACCACTCCCTGTGTAAAGAACCAACTTCTGACATCTCCCTTAAACATAGAACATAGAACATTACAGTGCAGTACTGGCCCTTCGGTCCTCAATGTTGCGCCAACCTGTGAAACCAATCTGAAGCCCATCTAACCTACACTATTCCATTCTTGTCCATATGTCTATCCAATGACCATTTAAATGCCCTTAAAGCTGGGGAGTCTACAACTGTTGCAGGCTGTGTGTTCCACGCCCCTACTATTCTCTGAGTAAAGAAACTACCTCTATCATCTATCCTATATCTATCACCCCTCAGTTTAAAGCTATGTCCCCTCATGCTAGCCATCACCATCTGAGGGAAAGGGCTCACACTGTCCACCATATCTAACCCTCTGATTATTTTATATGTCTCTAATAAGTCACTTCTCAACCTTCTCTCCAATGAAAACAGCCTTAAGTCTCCTCAGTGTTTCCTTGTAAGACCTTCCCTCCAACCAGGCAATATCCTAATAAATCTCCTCTGAACCCTTTCCAAAGCTTCAACATCCTTCCTATAATGCGGTGACCAGAACTGTATGCAATACTCCAAATATGGCCACAACAGAGTTTTGTACAGTTGCAGCATGGTTCTAAAACTCAATCCTTCTACCAATAAAAGCTAACACACCCTATGCCTTCTGAACAATCTATCAATCAGGGTGGCAACTTTCAAGGATCTATGTACATGGACACCAAGATCTCTCTGTTCATCTTCACTAACAAGAATCTTGCAATTAGCCCAGTACTCTTCATTCCTGTTACTCCTTCCAAAGTAAATCACCTCACACATTTCCTCATTAAAATCCTCAGCCTTCCTCCAATCACATTAAAATTATGCCCCCTTGTGATAGTCAGGGCAGAAATGGCTCTGACTATTCACTCAATCTATGCCTCTCATCATCTTGTACACTCCTCACCCTTCTTCTCTCCAATGAGAAAAGCCTTAGCTCCCTCAAACTTTCTTCATATGACATGCCCTCCAGTCCAGGCAGCATCCTGGTAAACCTCCTCTGCACCCTCTCTAAAGCTTCCTTCTTATTATGAGGTGACCAGAACTGAACACAATATTGTAAGAGTGGTCTAATCAGAGCTTTATAGAGCTGCAGCATACCCTTGTGGCTCTTAAACTCAATCCCCCTACTAATGAGAGCTAACATACCTTATGCCTTCTTAACAACCCTATCAACTTGGGTGACAACTTTGAGGGATCTATGGACATGGACCCAAGATCCCTCTGCTCTCCACAGTGCCAAGAATATTGCCTTTAACCCTGTAATCTGCATTCATCTTCGATCTTCCAAAATGAATCACTTTGCACTTTTCCAGACTGAACTCCATCAGCTACTTAACAGCTCAGTTCTGCATCCTGTCAATGTCTCGTTGCAGCATACAACAGCCCTCCACACTATCCACCACTCCACCAACTTTCATGTCATTGGCAAATATACTACCCCACTCTTCCACTTTCTCATCCAAGTCATTTATAAAAATCAGAAATAGCAGAGGTCCCAGAACAGATCCCTGTGGAACACTGCTGGTCACCGAACTCTGGGCTGAATACTTTCCATCTCCTAACACCCTTTGCTTTCTATGGGCCAGCCAATTCTGTATCCAGACAGGCAAATTTCCCTGTAACCCATGCCTCCTTACTTTCTGAATGAGCCTACCATGGGGAACTGTGTCAAATGCCTAATTAAATCCATGTATATCACATCCACTGTTCTACCTTCATCAGTGTGTTTTGTCACATCCTGAAAGAATTCAATGTGTAGATAGGCTGACTAGAGGGGAGGCCATGTTCGATTTGGTGCTTGGCAACGAACCAGACCAGGTGTCAGATTTCTGGGTGGGAGAGCATTTTGGTGATAGTCATCACAACTCCCTGACCTTTACTACTGCCAGGGAGAGTGATAGGAGCAGATGGTTTGGGAAAGTATTTAAATGGGGGAGGAGGAATTACAGTGCTATTAGGCAGGAACGGGGTGCCTAAATTAGCAAGAGATTTCTCAGGGAAATGCAAGACAGAATTGTGCAGGTTATTTAGGGAGCACTTGCTGATAATGCTGGATAGGTTTGTTTCACTGAGGCAGGGAAGGGATGGTGGGGTGAAGGAACCTTGGATGACATGGGATGTGGAGCATCTAATCAAGAGGAAGAAGGAAGCTTACTTAAGATTGAGGAGGCAAGGATAAGACAGGACTCTAGAGGGTTAAAAGGTTGCCAGGAAGGAACTGAAGAATGGACTTAGGAGAGCTAGCAGGGGGCATGAGAAAGTTTTAGTGGGAAGCATTAAGGAAAATTCTAAGGTATTCTACACTTATGTGAGGAACATGAGAATGACTAGAGTGAGGTTAGAGCTGATCAGGGATAGTGGAGGGAACTTGTGCTTGGAGTTGGAGGACCATTAGACCATAAGACATAGGAGTGGACGTAAGGCCATTTGGCCCATCGAGTCCACTCCGCCATTCAATCATGGCTGATGGGCATTTCAATTCCACTTACCAGCATTCTCCCCATAGCCCTTAATCCCTTGTGACATCAAGAATTTATCAATCTCTGCCTTGAAGACACTTAGCATCCCAGCCTCCACTGCACTCTGCGGCAATGAATTCCACAGGCCCACCACTCTCTGGCTTAAGAAGTGTCTCCGCATTTCTGTTCTGAATTTACCCCGTCTAATTCTAAGGCTGTGTCCACGGGTCCTAGTCTCCTCGCCTAATGGAAACAATTTCCTAGTGTCCACCCTTTCCAAACCATGCATTATCTTGTAAGTTTCTAATAGATCTCCCCTTAATCTTCTAAACTCCAATGAATACAATCCCAGGATCCTCAATCGTTCCTCATATGTTAGACCTACCATTCCAGGGATCATCCGTGTGAATCTCCGCTGGACATGCTCCAGTGCCAGTATGTCCATCCTGAGGTGTGGGGACCAAAACTGAACACAGTACTCCAAATGGGGCGTAACCAGAGCTTTATAAAGTCTCAGTAGCACAACGGTGCATTTATATTCCAATCCTCTTGAGATAAATGACAACATTGCATTCGCTTTCTTAATCACGGGCTCAACCTGCATGTTTACCTTTAGAGAATCCTCGACTAGCACTCCCGGATCCCTTTATACTTTGGCTTTATGAATTTTCACACCATTTAGATAGTAGTCCATGTTTGTATACTTTTTTCCAAAGTGCAAGACCTTGCATTTGCTCACCTTGAATTCCATCAGCCATTTCCTGGACCACTCTCCCAAACTGTCTAGATCCTTCTGCAGCCTCCCCACTTCCTCAGTACTACCTGCTTGTCCACCTAACTTCGTATCATCGACAAACTTCGCTAGAATGCCCCAGTCCCTTCATCCAGATCATTAATATATAACGTGAACAGCTGCAGCCCCAACACTGAATCCTGAGGGACACCGCTTGTCACCAGCTGCCATTCCGAAAAAGAACCTTTTATCCCAACTCTCTGCCTTCTATCAGACAGCCAATCCTCAATCCATACCAGTAGCTCACCTCGAACACCATGGGCCCTCACCTTGCTCAGCAGCCTCCCGTGTGGCACTTTATCAAAGGCCTTTTGGAAGTCTAGATAGACCACATCCACTGGGTTTCCCTGGTCTAACCTACTTGTCACCTCTTCAAAGAATTCCAATAGGTTTGTCAGGCATGACCTCCCCTTACTAAATCCATGTTGACTTGTTCTAATCTGACCCTGCTCTTCCAACAATTTAGAAACCTCATCCTTAATGATGGATTCTAGAATTTTACTAACAACCGAGGTTAGGCTAATTGGCCATAATTTTCCATCTTTTGTCTTGATCCTTTCTTGAACAAGGGGGTTACAACAGCAATCTTCCAATCATCCCTGACTCCAGTGACTTTTGAAAGATCGCAACCAACGCCTTCGCTATTTCCTCAGCCACCTCCCTCAGAACTCTAGGATGTAGCCCATCGGGGCCAGGAGTTTTATCAATTTAAAGACCTTTTAGCTTTTCTAGCACTTTCTCTTTTGTAATGGCAACCATACTCAACTCAGCCCCCTGACTCCCTTTAATTGTTGGGATATTACTCATGTCTTCCACTGTGAAGACTGACGCAAAGTACTTATTAAGTTCTCCAGCTATTTCCTTATCTCCCATTACTAGGCTTCCAGCATCAGTTTGAAGTGGCCCAATCTCTACTTTTGCCTGTCATTTGTTTCTTATGCATTGAAAGAAACTTACTATCATTTCTAATATTACTGGCTAGCCTACCTTCATATTTGATCCTCTCCTTCCTTATTTCTCTCTTTGTTATCCTCTATTTGTTTTTGTAGCCTTCCCAATCTTCTGATTTCCCAGTGCTATTGGCCACTTTATAGGATCTCTCTTTTTCTTTAATACATTTCCTGACTTCCTTTGTCAGCCATGGCTGTCTCATCCCTCCCCGGATAATCTTTCTTTTCTTGGGGTGAACCTCTGTACAGTGTCCTCAATTATACCCACAAACTCCTGCCATCTTTGCTCTACTGTCTTCCCCACTAGGCTCTGCTTCCAGTCTATTTCCATCAGTTCCACTCTCAAGCCCTCATAATTACCTTTATTTAACTGTAACACCATTACGTCCAATTTTGCCTTCTCTCTTTCAAACTGCAGACTGAACTCTACCATATTATGATCGCTGCTTCCTAAGTGTTCCTTCACTTTAAGATTTTTTATAATATCTGGTTCATTACATAGCACTAGGTCCAGAATAGCCTGCTCCCTTGTGGGCTCCACGACAAGCTCCATGGCAAGAGGAGGTAGTGGATCCTTAATGAGTACTATACTTCAGTATTCACTACTGAGAGGGACCTTGTCATTTGTGAGAACAGTGTGAAACAAGTTGATATGCTCAAACAGGCTGATGTTATGAAGGAGGATGTTCTGAAAATGTTGAAAGACATAAGAATAGATAAGTCCCCCAGGCCAGATGGAATATATCCAAGGTTACTACAGGAAGTGAGGGAAGAGATTGCTGTGACTTTGGTGATGATGTTTGCGCTCGCACTGTCTACTGGTGTAGTGCAGATGACTGGAGGGTGGCAAATGTTCATCCCTTGTTCAAGAAAGAGAATAGGGATAATCCTAGGAATTACAGACCAATCAGCCTTATGGCTATGGTGGGCATATTATCGGAGATGGTTCTGAGAGACAGGATTTATGATTACTTGGAAAACAATAGTTTGATTAGAGACAGTCAGCACGGCTTTGCGAGGGGTAGGTCGTGCCTCACAAAAATTAAAAAGATTAAATGCTATAAACCTAAGTTATAAAAAATGTAATCTGCATGTCATACAAAACTATGAAATTTTTAAGGGCTAGCGAGAGTATTCAGAGAAATTTGGAACTTAAGATGCACTTAAAAACCAGTTACACCTAATTCAACAAGGTGTATCCTTTCGAGAGATTCATAGCGAGACTTAATGGTGCGCAGTGAAAGTTCCCACTCATTCAATAATTTCCAGTTGATTACAGACTGGGTGGATCTCAACAGTACATCCCCTGAGAAGCATAGAGTTAGTGACAGCAATTTGAAATTCCACATTATTCTGTACATAGAATGACATCTAATGCAGCTGCATCATGGTAAATGATGACAGCTTCAGTGTCATTACCACAGTGAGATTAGAGCTCAAGAGGCAAAAGGTGTATGGCTCAGTGGATGCATTACTCAACTTACTCCCATACACCACCAGAAAAGCAGAGAAAGTGTTGATTCACCATGTGCTGATCCAGGCTCGATCCAGCAATTTGCTCTGCAAATAATTTCAGGGAATAAAAGGCAAACTCCTTACACAAATGCAACAGGACTGCCAGCTAAAATTGGGATGGTAGCACCCAGAAAATGAGACGCAGATGCTGTGACTACAGTGAAGTTTCATTGAACCTACTGCCTGGAGAAGCAGTCTCTAAGTCAGGATTTTGGCCCATTTAAAATAATGATCAGAATGTTTTGGATGTTCCCAGAACTGACTGAAGATTTTGTAAACTCTAGGAACTCTCGAAAGAAAAACGAATTTCCCGCCACAAATCAATGACTCAATATGATTTCGACAAAAGCAGGAGGTTGGAAATGCTCAGCAGTGTGGCAGCAAATGGGGAGAGATGCAGAGAACTGAAAAATTTACTGTTTCTTTCTGCACACACTGATTGACTTGCTGAACATCCCTGTTACTATTGAGGCTGATTCTCAAAATGGGCCATTTGGTGCCAGGCTGGCATGTTTTGCATGTTTTTTTGGTAAGGGCAAAATCATCCCTAGTTTATCTAGTGTGTTATTTCCCAGATGTTGTAAAGGCAAAATTTTAATTTAACTTTTGTGATTTTTTTGTTCAGATTATATTGGATGTCATTGTTACCGGATGGCGTACTGTTATATTTTACTGCAAAGAGTCATTCAATTGGTCAGTTTCAGTACTGGCACTCACTACAGGCAAGATCAATTCAAATAATCAGTCTTAATCTAGGCTTTTGGGAAAAACCCATCACTTAAATGAGGCTGCCATGGATTCACTAAAAACTATTTCAAATACAAGTAAAATATGGTGGATGCTGGAAGTCTGAAACAAAAATGGAAAAATGCAGTAGGCCTGGCAGCCTCTGCGAGAAGAGGGAGTTAATGTTTTGAGTCCAATTGGACTCTTCAAAAGTCTTCAGTTCTGAAAAACCACCAAATTGGACTTGAATCGTTAACTTCAATATCTCCCAATCTAATTTCATATAGGAAAGGCAATGAGCAGAGATTGAAAACTTTAATTCAAATGATATTGGTTTATGATCCAACCTCCGCTACACTATCGTTACCTATCTCTATTTTTGCCAAAACATTATTTTATAAATTTGACACAGGACAGAAATGATAATGGCGTGAAGTTCAGAAATTTAGGGTCACAGATGGAAGTTAAACCAAGAGTATACGAATTGTGCGAAGATAATATTGTTTTTAAAGGTTTTGCTTCACCCAGATTCTGTGCTTTCACTGTTAAATCCAGTGTTTGTGCCTGGAAGAGTGATTCTTATTCCATTTCATTTTGGTGTCATGCTTTCATAGTTAATTTGCACTGCAGAACATGAAAGGCATTTTGCACCGGCATTAAACTGGAATATAAATATCTGAGCCTCTATCTTATAAAATGCTTGTGCTTATAGATTTAGAAAAAAAGGTGGGAGAATCCCCAATTCCAGCAAAAAACTAAAATTATAATTGTTGACAATTTTTTTGATAGACTGTTCACATTACCACCCCACCTTGTCTCAGTCGGTTCCCTCAACTCAGCACCGCCCTCCTAACCTGCAATCTTCTTCCTAACCTCTCCGCCCCCACCCCACTCTGGCCTATCACCCTCACCTTGACCTCCTTCCACCTATCACATCTCCATCGCCCCTCCCCCAAGTCCCTCCTCCCTACCTTTTATCTTAGCCTGCTTGGCACACTCTCCTCATTCCTGATGAAGGGCTTATGCCCGAAACGTCGAATTTCCTGTTCCTTGGATGCTGCCTGACCTGCTGCGCTTTAACCAGCAACACATTTTCAACTGTTCACATTACCTGTTTTCCTTTGTTAGCAAGCTAATTTCAGTTGACAGTAACTCGTGTGAAGAGGTTTACTTACGGGTCTGCTCTGATTGCTTGATTGATTTAAATTTTATGTCTTGGTTGGCATCGGCATGTAAAGCCCCAAACCAGTCTTTCAGTCTGGAAGCGAGATTCCTCAGCTCTTTCTCATTGCACACTGTCAAACAACAGATGAAAGCAAACACATGTTTGGATCAGTAAATGTGTCTTATAGAGACCGTATCAAAACAAATCCATTTCGTGCACTTAGGCATATTATCATAAGACTTGAGAAAAAATTTGACAAGGCTCCACATAGTGGACTGGTTAGTAAGTTAGATCACAAGGGATCTAAGTTGTGAATATAGGAGATATGGTTAGTAAGTTTGCAGATGACACCAAAATAGGTGTGTAATGCAAAATTAAGAAGATTATCTCAGAGTTCAATAGGACCTTGGTCATCGTATTGGGCCAAGGATTGGCAGATGGCGTTTCATTTAGATAAATATGAGGTGTTGCATTTTGGTAAGGCAAAACAAGGCATGGTAGAGCCCTGGGGAGTGATGCTGAACAAAGAGACCGAGGGGTGCGGGTACATAGTTCCTTGAAAGTGGACCCGCAGGTAGACAGTGAAGACGGTGTTTGACACGTTTGCCTTCATTGGTCAAAACATTGAGTATAGGAGTTGAGAGCTATGTTGTAAGTACACAGGACATTTGTTAGGCCACTTTTAAGCAACTGTGTACAATTCTGGTTTTCCTTGTATAGGAGGAATGTTGTTAACCTTGAGAGGGTGCAGAAAAGATTTACATAGATGGTGCTGGGACTTGAGGATTTGAGTTACAGGGAAAGGCTGATTAGGCTGGGGTTATTTTCCCTGGAGTGTCAGAGGCTGAAGGGTGACCTTGTGGAGGTATATAAGATCACGAAAGGCATGGAGATGATGATTTGCCAATGTCTTTTTTCTCATGTGGGAGAGTCGATAACTAGAAGGCATAGGTTTAAGGTGAGAGGGGAAGATTTAAAAATGATCTGAGGGGTAACATTTTCACATAGGCAAAAGCACAAAACCTGCTGAATGTCAGGACATTGAAGGGCAAATACATGAAGTGTGTGTTTCCAAAGTCCAGGTATATTTCATTTGTAAACGTTTCTTTGCCAATATGCAATGCATGCAGCAGGAATGTGCTGATGGTAATGTTTTAGTTAAAGGCAGATGGCAACATATTGCTGGTGCTAGCAAAACTAATATTGTCATCTCAGTGATGCAGGAGTTAGTGGCAATGACTTAAAATGTGAATGTTAAACAAAAGCATCCCATCATCTGTGGAACTCCCAAGATGTTGTGGGAAAGAGGAGCATGTACCATGTAAGTGTAATGATGTACTCTCATGAATGCAATGGTTCAGGTGTATCTGAGATAAGAAGGCGGGGGGAATGGTTGATGAACAAGAGGCATAGATGGTTGAGCTGCTGAAGGGGCATCTTTGTAGCTTGGAGCAGTTTGGGGCAATGTGATAAATGTTGAAGCACTACGGGAAAGGGGAGCAGAGTTCCGAGGAGAAGCATAAGGACACTGAGCTGGAGGAAACTCTGTGGTTGGACAGAGCTCAGCTGGGCACCAAAAGACAGACAGGATTTGATTGACACCTGATTCCAGTTGATACCAGCTGGATACAGACGACTGTCATGGACCTCAAGGTCATCGTGCCATCATTTGGTTTGCAATGTGGAGGCAAACTGCAGCCTGTGTTTGTTTTGCTTGTTTTCCCTCTTGCTGTCCATTAATAAAAGCTCATATTTAGACTTGTCTGATGGGATTGCCTGTAGGTGACGTATTTCTTCTGGACAAAGATGACCTAAAAGCATTTGGGGGGGGGGCGGTGGAGGGGGAAAGGAGTGCTGACTCAGAGAGGGTGTTTAGATGGAATGAGGCTAAGCACAGGTAAACTGTATGGTGGTGTTCATAGTGTGGCATTGTGGTTGCTATACCAATACTTTGTCAGTGATGGGCAACAGCAGTATGCCAATGCTTTTCCATGTGCACTACAGCCTTTCAAAGATGGTGTGCCTGCAAGGGATTTCCATGATATCTGGTAAGTGGTGAGGTGTTCCAGGAATGCCACGTGTAAGGTGGAGCTAGATTCAGACACGCAGGACACAATGTTGGGGGGGGGAGGGTTAGGTGGCTAATGAGACATGGAGATGCTGGAGATCAGAGTCGAAAAGTGTGGTGCTGGAAAAGCACAGCAAGAAAGGCAGTATCCAAGGAGCAGGAGAGTCGACATTTCAGGCATGAGCCCTTCATCAGGAATGAGACATGTTCGGTATGAGATGGTTCGAAATCTCCCTGGTATGACTTGGAATATCTTGTAGGAATCTGAGTAGCACATGGGAACCTATGTAAGGCCATTGCAATGCAGAAGGTACACAGCATGCTGCATAAACTGTTCCGAATGACAATTAGCATCTTTAATATAAACAGCAAGAATCCCTCCAAAAAACTCTATGGAATTCACACTTACATATTTTGGTTAAGTTTCTGCATGCAGTTTGGGACATAATCTTTAGGGGATTACTTACTGTAGATCATGTGGCGGTTATCCCCTTTTTAACTTTATAGTTATAAGAGTACAGTCCTGTCTGATTGAAGTTTCTTTTATACCTTTTTTTAGGTGTTATATCCTTTCAACCTCACACAGAAATTTAGCCATCTATCCAAACAATTTATCTCTGCAGTTATTTTTGTGTCTGCGGCAGTCATCTTTTTAAATAAAGAAGCATTTTGGAGATTAAAGGCTAAAAATATTCAGAGTATTTTGGGGTTCAGAGGCTTTGTTGCAACACGAACAATGAATATTTGTCAGGGTTGCCCCTTGGTCATAAAAGGAATAGGAGGAGGATGAGTTGCCAGTCAGAGCAGCAAGAGTTATTGTAGGGTTGGGGAAACAGAGAATGTGAAGATAATGATGTGAATTACTTCCTTCCAGCAGATACAGGGCACCATTCCTGCTCTGGACCTCCTCCACTGGACTCTTGGATATGAGAACGTGTACATCCTCTCATTCAGTTTCTGAGCCAGTGAATTAGTCATGGCACTTAGCAGCTTCAGTGAACATATCTCAACTGCTCCAGGAAAATTGCATCAAATCAGCACTTGAGTGCTAAATCACAGGTTTGTCTCATTTAACAGCTTAACAGTAAGTTTTGTTAAATTACAGTAATCAGTAATTAGAGCCAAAATTACATCATAAAACCAAACTTTAAAACAGTTTTGCTTTATTATCATAGCAATCATTTCAGTACCTTTTTCATCAACTTAATCTGAGCCGAAAATGTGTTGCTGGAAAAACGCAGCAGGTCAGGCAACATCCAAGGAGCAGGAGAATCGACGTTTCGGGCATGAGCCCTTCTTCTTCGGCTTATGCCTGAAACATCGATTTTCCTGCTCCTTGGATGCTGCCTGACCTGTTGCATTTTTCCAGCAAGACATTTTCAGCTCTGATCTCCAGCATCTGCAGTCCTCACTTTCTCCATCAACTTAATCTCCCTGGGCTCTCCAGCCAGGGAAAAGAGTCTCTCAACATTTATCTGATCAAAAACTCAAAGAATTTGTACGTTTTTAATGAGAGTGCCTTTCATTTTATTAAGCTCCATTGAATATAGGCCCATTCTACTCAATCTCTTCTCACTGGTTAGTGCTCTCTCATTCCAGCAATCAATCTGAAAGAAGCTCTGCACAAGATCATACAGAGACTATACCAACCTTCACATATCAGTCAGTCTTGTGGCACTGTTACCTTGAGAATCTGAACAGGTGCATGAATAGGAAAGATTTAGAGGGTCATTGTCAAAACACAGACAAATGGGGCTAGTGTGTGAAGTCTGATCAGCCTGAACGAGTTGGACCAAATGGTCTGTTTCCATGCTGTATGACACTAACTCTATAGGTAAGTACATGATTCTTCAGAACATTAATAATGAACATCAAGTTCCATCTGCTGCAGGACCCAGGGATCTCAACAATTGTCTCAAAACAAGTGGCAATGACTTTGAATATTTTGTAGGAATCTGAGTTCCACATGGGAACCTATGTGAGACAATTGCAGTGTAGACGCTACACAGCATGTTATATAAACTGTTCCAAACATTAATTAGGATCTTTAATATAAAAATATGCCCCTAGGTACTTAAACTTAAAATTTAATGGCTTTTTCCAAAATAATTTAACAGCTTACACATGAAACATTATGCAAATAATTATTCCCTGCCCTACCCCCCACAGAGCCCATCTTTACGTTCAAAATAGAGAACTAAAGTTCTGAGGGAGAATCTCCACCTCTTTGTATAAATGGAATTTTTATTGTACATTTACTGTAAAGATCAACTTCATGTCTTTTAATAATTAGGCAGTTAGGATTGCTAGAAATGGTAAACAAGGAACTAGTTCCTCTTTGAAATATTTTTCAATATTATAAATTAATATTTCAAAGGCATGTTCATACAAACCATGACTTGAGCAATGGATAGGTTATATGGTTGTAACAGGGTAGGTTATATAAACATGTAGTAAAAGGAGGCATAACAACGGTAGAGCAGGACTTTCAATATCTGATCTTTGTGTTCTTTTAAGGTAAAGGAACACAAACATGAAAGGATATGGCAAACAACTAGTTTAGCCATCCACTATCAGATCAGACTTGAGTCCAAAACACATGATCTTGGCTGTGAGAGTTACTCGCTATTCCAGGATTATCCTGGAATGGAAAGATAGCCTCCATTCACTGAAAACACGTTGGCAACCATCTCTCCTCTGTCTCCTCCACTCTTTCCTGCAGCAGTAAGTGCAAGGAACTCTTAATTTCCATTAAAATCAAGACCATCAAATCAACTACCAAGGCAGTGTCCCTCTCTTCCATTGAACTTACTGTGTCAAACGTCCACTAACCCACCACTCTGCTCAAGTTCACAGCTTACATCTTACTCGAGCTTTTCTGCTATCGTTACTTACTCCATCTCCAAGCTCCTCTTATTCACATGCCCAATCTCCTTGTTCCTTGACCCAATTATCACTGAACCACTGGCTGCATGACCCATCCTTTGGATTGTCTTATTAGCCAATATTTTCATAGATTTTCATTCTTTCAGTGTTGCAACAGAGGAAACTGTCCTCTACTTATCCTCCTGCGGCGTGTCTCTACTGCCACTGCACTTGTCTGTTCCATTTTCTTTGTCTAACTGTAGCCACTGAACCACCTGCAATTACTACATTCCCTGCTCCCACATCATGATGTTCCACAAAGATCTGTCCTTAACTCGCCCCTCATTTCTCATCTACATATTGCCCTTTGGCAAAATTCAAAAATGCTATACTATTTTAACATGTACGCAGATAACATCCAGATCTACCTTGCCACATCACGTCTCGAATTCTCCACTATTGCTAAAATATCGGATTGTATATCTCAGATCCAGTACTGGATGAATGGAAGGAAAAGAAAATTTACAATGTGTGAAAAAAGAACAAGGTGCCTCAGGCTGTTTCCAGAGCTATTTTTCAAATAGACCACAAATCTTCACATGGTCTCTGTGGGAGTGAAATATCTCCCGGCAGTTCTGCAATTTTTTTTTCTCTCAACACCAAGACAAAATATTCTGTTTCAACCACAAGCAATGGACAACAATTATTAATCTGCATTATTTCACCGACAGTTATATTCAAAATATTATGCTAAAAAACTTTTAATGTGTGAAGCATGTCTGATCATTTCAGTTTGTGCTGTGGCTCACACCCACAAAATCCCCAGAAACATTCCTGTAAAGGTAAGTAAGGTGCTCATCTTATTTTAAAAAGCTCTTGGATTATGTCATAAATTATATAAAAGTAAAAGCAAAATCATCAAAACAAAATAAAAATCATCAGAATAGAAGTGAGAGTGTAAGGAACAGGAATATAGGAAAAGTCCATTAATCACTTTTATTTGAAATGTAAAAGGTTGAATTTCCATTTGATTTCTCCCAACTCACCTCAATTAAGGCAGAATTCACATGACACCAGGTTATAGTCCAACAGGTTTATTTAAAATCACAAGCTTTTGGAGCGCTGCTCCTTCGGCAGGTGAAGTCATATAACTAAGGAGCAGCAGCCTGAAAGCTTGTAATTTCACATAAACCTGTTGGACTATAATCTGTTGTCGTGTGACTTCTGATTTTGCCCACCCCAGTCCAACACCAGCACCTCCACACCATCTCAATTAACCTTCGGCAACAACTAATTCTATTTTTTTTTTACCTTGCCTTGGCTTTTTTGTCTGCATGACAACAGAAGAGAAATTCATTTTCTAACTTATTTTAGTAATTTTGGCTTAACAGAACAGTAATTGTGCAGTCAAATTCTCTTATGAGAATATTAGGATATTTTTCTGCTATAATATTTAAGGGGTACATGCTACATGCTCATAACAAAATGGCCCATGTCTGCTCACACAAAATGGCCAACAAACAGAAAGGAACAGCCAGCCTTAGAATTAGAACACAAAATGGCTGACAGGAAATAAATAAGACTAACAGTCTGTTCCAGCGTTTCATTAAAGAAAATGACAACACAGAGTCATAGAGAGTCATAGAGATGTACAGCATGGAAACAGATCCTTCGGTCCAACTTGTCCATGCTGACCAGATATCCCAACCTAATCTAGTCCCACCTGCCAGCACCCGGCCCATATCCCTCCAAACCCTTCCTAATCGTATCACCATCCAGATGCCTTTTAAATGTTGCAATTGTACTAGCCTTAACCACTTCCTCTGGCGGCTCATTCCATACACATACCACCCTCTGAGTGAAAAGGTTGCCCTGTAGGTCTCTTTTATATCTTTCCTCTCTCACCCTAAACCTATGTCCTCTAATTCTGGACTCCCCAACCCAAGAGAAAAGACCTTGTCTATTTATCCTATCTATGCCCCTCATGGTTTTATAAGCCTCTATAAGGTAATCCCTCAGCCTCTGACATTCCAGGGAAAACAGCCCCAGCCTATTCAACCCCTCCCTATAGCTCAAATCCTCCAACCCTGGCAACATACTTGTAAATCTTTTCTGAACCCTTTCAAGTTTCATAATATCTTTCCCATAGGAAGGAGACCAGAATTGCACGCAATATTCCAACATCTTTGAACCAAGTTACACCAAGGTCATGAGTACCGCATTCCAGACACTACTGATAAGGGCATGTCTCTAAAATAGGCAAGCAAATAATCTTAGCCCTCATTAATGGAAAATCATTTGCCACAGTGAATGAATGAACACCAGGCATGAGATCAACCCAGTCGCCTCCTTAAATCATTGTCAGAACAACAGTTAAAGTTATTTTGTAGTTGTTTCTTTGCAATGAATTACTCTGTAATGGGTTTTAATTAGAAATTCCATTGGGAATCATAAGGATAGTTTTTAGCATAAAGAATGTACACATGTAACCAACTTTTAATAAGAGTATTAAAGAAAAAGCATTTCGATCTAGATGAGAAAGTTAATTAGCTTCAGGAAATACCATCATGTGCCCTGAACAAAATGGATCATTTACAGCCCAAAATATTAAGAGTAGGAAAAGTGGTATTTAACGTTATAGTTATAAGTAACTTCCTAACAAAAATCAATATTACAAATTTTATAGAAACTAGTTGAAACTAACTGTCTTTTGTATTTTTGCATAATTAGAATAGTGAGCAATGTAAGAGTAATAACTGAAATAAAGCAGCACATGAGATACAACAAATAATCAAATTCAAACTATCTCTACAGATAAAGCCAGCCTGAGAGGCCGGAAGGAGTATAGCAATAAACTCTGGAGTGGGAATGAACAGGATGCATAGAAAAATTCCAAGGCCGAGAGATTACAGCATCTGTTAAACACTATGAGATCATGGGAAGCTGAGGCTGTTAAATGGGTATCTATCATTAATTAGGTGTTTTACCAGATTAGGTGCATGGATGAGGAGGGAACAACTGTAGTTATGTTGTATGTAACCATTGTAATACAGAAACATATAAAAAGACTCCTCTACTGCACATGTTAGAGTGTGTCGTTGATCTATCTTCTGATCTGAACCAAAGATTAAACGAATAATTGAGTTCATACATCGAGGCCAGATTCTGAGAAGATCTTTTGACCCTTTTCCTGCTTTAACAGATTCCTGCATGAATAAACTTCCACTTGCCTGAGGTCTGCCTGCCTCCTGAGTTTTCATTCCCTGTCAGGGGAAAACACTCCTACAAATGTTAACAGGCAATCTGGGAAGAGTAAGATTTCCTGGACACGCTGGCAAACTGAGTTATTGTCAGGTATTAATTCGGAAAGTGACATAATCCTTGTAGCAACTGTTCAATTTGAAATTTTAATTTCCCGTAATGAGTTTAAAGCAATTACATGGGATTTCAAGACTTAAGATTTTATTGTAAAAGAGTTAAAGTGCAAAGTTACATAGCTGCATGAAATTACAAACTTTGCTTAGCCTTGCAAAACTTGCAGAAATTATTTGGGACTACAGATTAATTTGGGTATGGGTTACAGTTATAAGAACCAAAGCAGTGACATAAGATCTGTTAGTTTTGTTGACAATGGTAAGTATAGGATTAGATGGACTCAGCAATTGCTATTTTTTGATAAATTACCATTTTTTTGAAAAGAGGATTGAAAGAGGGAACTTGAGAGTCAAGAGGTCAGAGTAAGTACGGGACAGGATATCTCCATGTGGGGTGAAGAATAATGGAAGAAAAAGGCTCGCGTGACTTTTATTTTACCTAGTGTAAAAAGTGAGGTCTGCAGATGCTGGAGATCAGAGCTGAAAATGTGTTGCTGGTTAAAGCGCAGCAGTCAGGCAGCATCCAAGGAGCAAGAGATTCGACGTTTCGGGCTAAAGCCCTTCATCAGGAATCTGATGAAGGGCTTTAGCCCGAAACGTCGAATCTCTTGCTCCTTGGATGCTGCCTGACCTGCTGCGCTTTAACCAGCAACACATTTTCAGCTCTTTATTTTACCTAGTCATGTAAGTGCAGAATTGGAAGTATAGAGAAAAGCATGTGTTCCATCATATAACTCTTGGCGACAATAAAATGCTACGAAAACAGTAAATGTTCTAGAGATATGCTGAATTGTTGAGATGAATTTCAGGAGTCTGAGGGTGTTTTGCCCTCTATGCATACTTGCTCTGATCAATAAAATGTAGCCTGATTCACCTTACATGATCCACAATAAGTAAAAGCAACAAACTAAAAGCAACCTCTACTAAAGAATATTTATTCAGTCAATAGTATTCTAAACTACAGAAAAGGTACACTCTCTTCCCCTCAATTAATTTATGACATGACTGAAATCCCCATGGACCAGTATATTTTATAGCCTGTTCTTTGAAGAGCTGCAACTTTTACATGAACCAATCCAACATCAGTCCCAGTGATGGGGTCACGATTCTGGCTTTCGTCAAATGGTGATTTCAGTGCACATTGAATGGCATTTCTCTCACCTTTTCAAGAAATTAGGAACTGAATAGTAAGGCTGAGGTTAACACTATTTCCCACTTCTCCCTCCACTCACTGCCCACCCTTCTAGCTAATGCCAGGATAAATCTTCTGGATTCTTAAATTGCACTTAGATACACTTCTTTGACCAAGGACATTTTTGTGCCATATGTTTGCTTCGTAGTTCATAGAAAACTCGCAACCATATGTTTTTAGTGACCTCACCAGTATATAGCCTTTGTCTCTCTCTTTCTGTGAGACCTTTTTCTTTGTTTCTGATTCTGACCAAAAGCCTGCAGACCAAAATTCTAAGTACAGTCAGCATAACAGCTCTTGTCTTTGTTTACAAATGTGAATATTACATAATGTACTCTCAGGAAAATGTCAATCTGGATTTTTCTGTCTCCAGGTTAACTAAGCAATCCAGGTTTGTTACCATACAGATCACCTAAGGGATCACATGACCCTCTTTACTTCTCAATTTTTACTAAACTTGAGAAGATCTTTTAAAAGATCTCACAAATTTATTATGAATGTTCCGTTTTTACAACTGATAAGTTTTCCACATGTTCATTGTAGCTCCGCCGAATGAGAAACATAAATTCATCAGATGGAATTATTCTTAAAACCAGTGAGATACTAAGGACAACAGTAAGTAGATTTGAAAATGCCACCAGATATACACACATAAAACTGGTAAACAGCCCCTATAATTCATTATCATTTTCTCACTTCTGAATATGACTAAATGAGACTCAGTATTGTACTTCTCTATTAACAGAGGAGGTGGATAGACCTTGGTCACTTGTGACAGAATTCCTTGCCTCTCACCTGCTCTGGTAGCCACAACACTTACATAGCTAGTCCAATTCAGTTTCTGATCAATGGTCACTTTGACAGTTGGGGTTTCAGTGATAACAATGCCATCGCATGTCATGGGGCAATGGTTGATTTCTCTTGTTGGAGATTGACTGGCAGTTGTGTGGCATGAATGTTACTTGCCACTTGTAGCCCAAATTTGGCTATTGTCCAGGCTTTGCTGCATTTAGACATTAGACTGTGTCAGTATCTGAGAAGCATTGAATAGTGTTGGGTATTATGTAATCATCAGCAAACACTTACCTTATCATGGAGGGAAAGTCATTGAAACAAGTGAGGGTGATTGAGGTGAGAGTACTACCTTGAGGAACTGTTGCCATGATGTCCTGGAGCTATGATGACTGACCTCCAACAATCACAATCATCTTCCTTAGTGCCAGGTATGACTCCAGCCAGTGGAGAGATTTCCCCTGATTCCCATTGACTTCAGTTTTGCTCCTCCATGCCATGGTCAAATATGGTTGTGATATTAAGGATAGTCCCACTCACCTTGCCTTCAGAATTCAGTTCTTTTGTCCACGTTTGAATCGAGGCTGAAATAGAGCCATTGGGTCATACAGCATGGAAAGTGGCCCTGTTACTCACCATGTCTAAGCCGACCAACAAACACCAAACTAATCTATTTACCTACCTTTCAACCATAGCCTACTATGCCCTGGCATTTTATGATTTGGAGGTGCCAGTGTTGGACTGGGTTGTACAAAGTTAAAAATCTCACAACTCCAGGTTATAGTCCAACAGGTTTAGTTGTAAGCACTAGCTTTCAGAGTACTGCTCCTTCACCAGATGGTTGTGGAGTATACTCCACAACCGTGTGATGAAGGAGCAGTGCTCTGAAATCCAGTGCTTCCAAATAAACCTGTTGGACTGTAACCTGGCGTTTTAAGTCCTCATTCAGATGCTTCTGAAATGTTGCAACAATATCTGCCTCCACCTCTCTCTGAGGCAGCACATTTCATATTTCTACCATATTCTGGATGAAAACAATTTTCTCAGATCTCCTCTAAATGCGGTCAGGAGCTGGGTAACTCTAGTGATGTTCAAACTGAGATATTGATAAGCAAGTGCTGCTTAACACTTTACTGATGATCTAGACTAGACTGATGTGGAGGTTATCTGCCTGGCTGGATTGGCCCTGTTTCTTGAGTACAGGATATTGCTGGGCAATTTTTCACATTGTTGGCTAGATGCCTGTGCTGGGGCTGTCCAGGACTGCTTGGCTTGGGGCATAGCAAATTCTGGAGTACAAGCCTTGAGTATTATTGCTGGAATGTTGTCAGGGCCCATTATCTTTTCATTATTCAATGTCTTCAGCCATTTGTTGATATCACATGCAGTAAAATAAATTATCTGAAGCCTGGCATCTGATGCAGTGGAACATCAGATTCAATTGAGCTGGATCAACCAACTGGCATTTTCTAGCTGAAGATTGTTGCAAATTCTTCAGCTTTATATCTCATACTGATGAGCTGGACTCGATCACCATTGAGAACGGTGGAGTGGAGTTGCTTGCTCCAGTGAGTTGTTTAATTGTCCACCATAATTCACAACTGGATGTGGCAGGACTTAGTCAGTCAGTAGTGATGCTGCCAAGCCCTCTTTGTCACCCTCAGTGCTTCCTCAGCATGGAGGACAACTGATTCATCAGCTAAGGGAGCAATACATAATAAATGCTATGAGACTTCATGGAATGTGGAATCAAAGTCAATGCCCTCTTGTTTGAATGCCACTGTGCAGCCACTAACTTTGCTTTGTCTCAACTGCTGGTGGGACAGGACCGACCTCCAGATAAAAGTGGTACTGTCTGGGACTTTGTGTGTAAAGTATGATAATATCAGACTGTTTGACTAGGCTTTGGGACAGCTCTCCGAATTTTGGCACTAGCCCCCAGATCTTGGTCAGGAGGACTCTGCAGGGTCGAAAAGGCTGAGTTTGCATTGGCATCTTCAGTGTCTAGATAGTGGTCTTTCTGGTTTCCTTCCTTTTTATAAAACCTTTTAGCAGTTCAATAAAACTGAATGGCTTACGAGGTCATTTCAGAGGGCAGTTAAGAGTCACTTGCTGTGGGTCTGGAGGCACATGTAGGCCAGACCAGGTTAGGATGGCAGTTTTCCTTCCCAAAGGGTCATTAGTTCAATGCTAGTTGTTCATTCTCAATCACCTTGGATTTAAACATCAATGTACACTACCCTCTATCTCCAAATGACACATAATGGAGCTGCACCAGTCAGTACAGCGCAGCTCATTATGGAGAATTCTGTTTTACACTTTGGATCTAGTTCCAGTTTGACCTCATTTTGAACGTGAGCACTGCACGTATGTGAAGGATCTATGTTGGGCTCTCCTGTGAAGTTGAAATTAACTTTTAACAGCCTGCATTTTATGTATTTTTCAATGGGTAAATTTGTCTGCAGTTTGGGATCTGTAGTGAGTGCCTTGTTTTTGAGCAAGGGATCATCAGCCCCTCATTATCTTTATGGTCATAAGAGATCACAGTGTAGTCCATTTGAAATTTCTTTGGCATACTCAGATGTTACATTCCATTGATCCAACACAGAACTTGTTTAAACTTGCAATTACTTTGTCTTTGTAGCAGTCTTAGTCTTTTTTAACAAAACACATTTTGGAATTAAGGGCTAAAATTGTCCCTAGTATCTTAGGGTTGAAACCATCACCATAACATCATTTAGTGTGGCACTTGCTGTCACTAATTGACTCTCATGACTAGCTTTTAGTCTAATTATTGCTACTATGTTCATGTAACATAACTCACAAAGACTCGATTCTTGTTAGGTCAGATATCTTGATGTCTAGTAGCAGCACTAACTATTTACATTGCTCCAATATCACAGATTTACACACATGATCTTGGTTCTGCAATTACAGTTACTATACATTACTTACACATACCTGGCTGCTGAAAACACTCCCATGCTATTACAGAGTGAGAGTTAATGAAGACAAGTTGGCTACCTTCATATTGGAACATTGTGTCATGTGACTTATCTTAAAGATACAGCCTTATCTGGTCTGAAATCTATGCCATAATACAACAGCATCTGAGAAAGTTAACAGTGAAATTCACAACTGATCTTGGAGGAACTGTTTGGACGAACTTCATAGCACAGAAGCAGATAAGTGTATTGTTTTTAAGTGTGACCTGCAGAAAGTCTACAGTAGCGAGTAGAGTGGGTTCTTTCTTCATTATTTGTTTTTTTGAGAACTGTCTCTTGATTAAACTTAAAATATAAGCTGGGGCAGTGTTTTGATGAGGAATAAGATGGTGTTATTTTCTGGGTCTGCAGATTGTGAAGTAGCAAAAATGGCCTTTAGCAGAGTGATATACACTTCTTGTCAGCTGTGGGAGTTTAAAGAGAGTTTAAGGGTTACTGCGGATATCTGCAATAAATGCTGTTGGTTGCGAATCTTATCATTGATTGGAGAGACAGTTAGAAGCAATGAAGAATTTACAACAGCAACAGTATGTGATGGATGGCAGTTATAGGAAGGGGCGGGAAAGTCTCAGATACAGTCACGTAGCTGGGTTAGCTCCAGGAAAAGTAAGAGAGGTAGGCAGCTAGTGCAGGAGCCTTCTGTGGATAAACCCATTTCAAACAACTATGCTGTTAAAGAAAATGTAGGGGGTGATGGATTCTCAAGGGAATGTAGCACAAACAGCGAAGTTTCTGGTATTGAGACTGGCTCTAATGCAATGAGGGGTATGTTGGGTTCTAAGAGATCAATTGTGTTAGCGGACTCTCTAGTCCAAGGTACAGACAGATGTTCCTGTGGCCAGCAGCGAAAAATCAGAATGGTGTGTTGCTTCCCTGTTGCCAAAATCAAGGATGTCTCAGAGAAGGTGCAGAATGTTCTCAAGGGGGAGAGGGGCCAGTAAGAGGTCATTGTCCACATTGGAACCAATGACATAGGAAGAGAAAAGTTTGAGATTCTGAAGGGGGATTACAGAGAGTTAGGCAGGAATTTAAAAAGGAGGTCCTCGAGAGCAGTAATATCTGGATTACTTCCAGTGCTATGAACTAGTGGGGGCAGGAATAGGAGGATAGGGCATGGCTGAGGAGCTGGTGTATGGGGGAATGATTCACATTTTTGGATTATTGGAAGCTGTTTTGGGGTAGAAGTGACCTATACAAGAAGGACAGTTTGCACCTAAATTGGAAGGGGACTAATATACTGGTAGGGAAATTTGTTAGAGCTGCTCAGGAGGATTTAAACAAGTAAGGTGGGGGGGGGGGGCGGGAGCTGGGTCCCAGGGAGATAGTGAGAAAAGAGATCAATCTGAGACTGGTGCAGTTGAGAACAGAAGTGAGTCAAACAGTCAGGGCAAGCAGGGACAAGGTAGGACTAATAGATTAAACTGCATTTATTTCAATACAAGGGGCCTAACAGGGAAGGCAGATGAACTAAGGGCATGTTTAGGAACATGGGACTGGGATATCATAGCAATTACAAAAACATGGCTCAGGGATAGGCAGGACTGGCAGCTTAATGTTCCAGGATACAAATGCTACAGGAAGGATAGAAAGGGAGGCAAGACAGGAGAGGGAGTGGTGTTTTTGATAAGGAATAGCATTACAGCTGTGCTGAGGGAGGATATTCCTGGAAATACATCCAGGGAAGTTATTTGGGTGGAACTGAGAAATAAGAAAGGGATGATCACCTTATTGGGATTGTAATTATAGACTCCCAAATAGTCAGAGGGAAATTGAGAAACAAGCTTGTAAGGAGATCTCAGCTATCTGTAAGAATAATGGGGGTGGTAATGGTAGAGGATTTTGAATTTCCAAACATAGACTGGGACTGCCAAAGTGTTAAGGGTTTAGATGGAGAGGAATTTGTTAAGTGCGTACAAGACAATTTTCTGATTCAGTATGTGGATGTACCTACTAGAGAAGGTGCAAAACTTGACCTACTTGACTCTTGGGAAATAAGGCAGGGCAGGTGACTGAGGTGTCAGTGGGGTAACACTTTGGGGCCAGTGACCATAATCCTGTTAGTTTTAAAATAGTGATGGAAAAGAATAGACCAGATCTAAAAGTTGAAGTTCTAAATTGGAGAAAGGCCAATTTTGATGGTATAAGGCAAGAACTTTCAAAAGCTGATTGGGACAGGTATTCGCAGGTAAAGGGACGGCTGGAAAGTGGGAAGCCTTCAGAAATGGGATAACGAGGATCCAGAGAAAGTATATTCCTGTTAGGGTGAAAGTAAAGGCTGGTAGGTACAGGGAATGCTGGACAACTAAAGAAATTTAGGGTTTGGTTAAGAAAAAGAAGGAAGCATATGTCAGATATAGACAGGATAGATCGAGTGAATCCTTAGAGTATAAAGGCAGTAAGAGTACACTTAAGAAGGAAATCAGGAGGGCAAAAAGGGGACATGAGATAGCTTTGGCAAATAGAATTAAGGAGAATCCAAAGGGTTTTCACAAATACATTAAGGACAAAACAATAACTAGGGAGAGTATAGAGCTCCTCAAAGCGGCCTTTGTGTGGAGCTGCAGAAAATGGAGGTGGATACCAAACGAGTATTTTGCATCAGTGTTTACTGTGGAAAATGACATGAAAGATATAGAACGTAGGGAAATAGATGGTGACATCTTGCAAAATGTCCATATTACAGAGGAGGAAGTGCTGGGTGTCTTTATCAGGTGTACCCTCGAACTCTGTGGGAAGCTAGAGAAGTGATTGCTGGGCCTCTTGCTGAGATATTTGTATCATCGATTGTCACAGGTGAGATGCCGGAAGACTGGAGGTTGGCTAACATGGTGCCACTGTTGAAGAAGGGTGGTAAGGACAAGCCAGAGAACTATTTACCAGTGAGCCTGACGTCGGTGGTGGGCAAGTTGTAGGAGGGAATCCTGAAGGACAGGATGTACATGTATTTGGAAAGGCAAGGACTGATTAGGGATAGTCAACATGGCTTTGTGCATGGGAAATCATGTCTTACAAACTTGATTGAGTTTTTTGAAGTAACGAAGAGGATTGATGAGGGCAGAACGGTAAATGTGATCTATATGGACTTCAGTGAGCCATTTGACAAGGTTCCCCGTGGGAGACTGGTTAGCAAGGTTAGATCTCACGGAATAAAGGGAGAACTAGCCATTTGGATACAGAACTAGCTGAAAGGTAGAAGACAGAGGGTGGTGGTGGAAGGCTGTTTTTCAGGCTGGAGGCCTGCGACTAGTGGAGTGCCGGAAGGATCGGTGCAGGGTCCTCTACATTTTGTCATTTATATAAATGATTTGGATGTGAGCATAAGAGGTACAGTTAGTAAGTTTGCAGATGACACCAAAATTGGAGATGTAGTGGACAGCGAAGAAGGTTACCTCAGATTACAACAGAATCTTGATCAGATGGGCTAATGGGCCGAGAAGTGGCAGATGGAGTTTAATTTGGATAAATGCGAGGTGCTGCATTTTGGGAAAGCACCTTTATTGGTCAGAGTATTGAGTACAGGGGTTGGGAGGTCATGTTGCGGCTGTACAGGACATTGGTTAGGCCACTGTTGGAATATTGCGTGCAATTCTGGTCTCCTTCCTATCGGAAAGATGTTGTGAAACTTGAAAAGGTTGAGAAAAGGTTTACAAGGATGTTGCCAGGGTTGGAGGATTTGAGCTATAGGGAGAGGTTGAATAGGCTAGGGCTGTTTTCCCTGGAGCGTCGGAGGATGAGGGATGACCTTATAGAGGTTTACAAAATTATGAGGGGCATGGATAGGATAAATAGACAAAGTCTTTTCCCTGGGGTGGGGGAGTCCAGAACTAGAGGACATAGGTTTAGGATGAGAGGGGAAAGATATAAAAGGGGCAACATTTTCACACAGAGGGTGGTACATGTATGGAATGAGCTGCCAGTGGAGACTGGTACAATTGTAACATTTAAAAGGCATTTGGATGGGTATATGAATAGGAAGGGTTTTGAGGGATATGGGCCGGGTGCTGGCAGGTGGGACTAGATTGGGTTGGGATATCTGGTCGGCATGGTCGGGTTGGACTGAAGGGTTTGTTTCCATGCTGTACATCTCTGTTACTCTGTGACTCTATGACCTTGGCATGCCGCACGGGCATGTATCCCTACTTGGCATGATTCCTTCTGGCTTGGTATTAAACTATATATTGATGTGGGAAACTGAATGTCAGCTACAAAATTACAGTCAGTTTCCTTTACTTGGAGGAAGCAAGGTTCTTAACGAGCCTGGTTGGGAACACTCCAAATTGACGCAGGTACCCTTCTGACTCCAACCTCCTCTAAAATCGTGGCATCAGGAACGATGCTGGAAATCCAGAACTCTGGTCAGGATGGAATTTTCAGGACAATCCCTCTTAGGGCCTGAAAACCTGTCCACACTATCTGTTATCATTTCTATGGTCAGACACATGTCAGAAAAACAAAGCTGTCCCTGCATCAGTAGAAAGTTCACAAGAGAATGAGCAAAGTACTTTGAAATATCAGTTGATTTGATGCATGTGCATTTTTATAAATATTAAATTACGTCCTCTAAATAGTATGTTGCATAAATCTTTTCACAAAATGACTTAGTTATTAGACTTAAACATTGTTGTAAAGAAGGCTTATAGAATTCAAGTCTGCATAGCTGTTGGAAAAGCAATTCATCCATCAGAAGGCAGTCAAATCTAATAGCTTTTCCACCTCAGTGACTTTATAGAAAACTATTGACATTTTAATGATTGCAAGTAATATAATGAGACTAACCACTTTTATATTCAATGACAAAAATTGATCACACATGGATTAAACTGACCTGAAAATATTTTTATGAAGTGCTGACCAATTTAACATTTAAATTTTGGTTTGATTAAATATGAATATTATTGTAAGAGCAGTGAATTACAGACCTTGCTGCACCAGCATTCAGATGTTCAATTTCAGATGGTAAGAAAAAGGACATCTTTAAATGATTAAATCCATTATACCCTTCACTTGAAATCTCATGTATAATTGGTGGAAGAGGAGTCAGCTGGCAGGAAATAATTTTCATGAGTGTTTACTAAATGGCACCAGCAAATGCCGATTTCTATGCAGCGAGATAATGGAATAAATAATCTATTTTACTTATTCATTCTGCAATGATACCTATTTTGTTTCTTGAATTATCAAAAAAAACCTGCGTACAGCTTTGTCTCATTGTATTAAAACTGAAAAAATAATCCCAAGCTGTCACTCATGATGAGATCATGAAACAATGGATGGAAAGTTCAAATCAGTCAACTTTGACAACTAATCAAATAACAATGAACTAATAACATCAATATTGAATGCTCTATGCACTTTATAAACACCCTCAATTTTGATTCTTTACTGTTATTTTGATAATCAATAATAATAAATCTTGCAACCACAAAGATGATTAACCCATGTTGTAATCTTGAACTAAAATGAGGTCTTATGTGTTATAAGTGCATTTGGGAAATTTTATACCAAGTAAAGTGCTGTTTTATAATTTGTGGATCTTTGATATTCATCCCTTTGGACCTTAATAAACAATATGGCCATCAATCAAAAAGTAAAAGAAATCTGGAAATGATAGAAATATGAAACAAGAGCAGAAAATCCTGGGAATACCGAGCAGATAGGTCACTGGAGAGAATAGACAAATGTAAGATGTTAGGTGTGGACCCTTCACCAGAATAGAAGAGTTCATCAGTTCTTGTAAAAAAAAAGGGGAATAGGAATATTGCAAGCCAGAAATTTAGACATTGGTGATCCTTTCCCAGTATTCAGGGGATTGGGGAATAAAATATTATTGAGGCAGTGAGGGGTTGAGACATGGGGTAAATGCCCAAAACTATAATGTGGCATCTGTCAGAGCACTTTCCTGTTTCTCTTGTCAATGAAAAAATTTAAAGTGAAATAAAACCATACCTTCCTGGATCTCTATTTGTACATAATGCACCCACTACTAAGCAGGACTAAATGGATTGGGAATCTGCCAATGTTCCCATGTTCAGTGAAGTCCTGGGGATGCGCTCTTGCTGTGGGTATACTGCTCACTTGCTCAAAATGGCAGTGCAGTAATGGGATCTTGAGGGAAGACAGTGGGAAGATGGGCCAAGTGTCCTCTTTCTTTTAATTCCCCACCTATCCTGTTCCAACAATTTAAAGTTGGGGTCATTTTTTTTTGAGAAACAACAATGGATAAGGCCATGTATGTTCAGTAATGAGTGAAAAAAATATTTTATTAATGAGGTGTGAAAGGTGGTAGTACAATGTCAATGTCTAGTGAATACATGATGCATAGGCCGGGGTTAATGTTCTGGGGTCATGTGTTCAAATCCCACCATACCAGCCGGTGGCATTTAAATTCATATTTAATTAATCAAATAAAATCTAGCCTCTTCAAAACAACATCAAATATCATGAAACCTGTCTGGTTCGCCAATATTCTTAGGGAAGGAAATCTGCTGTATTTACCTGATGTAATTTGCATTTGTCTGATTGAATCAAGCTCATTGTGAATCAAAGGGCAGTAACTGATGGAGCTATAAATGCTGGAGTTGCCAGAGATACCAATGGAAAAATAAATGTAATAAAGGTTAACTCAGGCAACATTTTCCAAATAGTGATCATAAAATGACTGAATTTGAAATTCGGTTTGAAATAGACAAGAACGATTCACAAATTATGCTTCTTTCTTTAATTTAAGTAGTATGAACTTTGATAAATAAATTGACCACAGTGAACTGCACTGAGCTTTTAATCTATGAAACACAATCTGTCTGAACATCAGATCAGAGCTAAAGTGTTAAATTGCCAACTTGTATTCCTAAGAAATAGGCTATCGTTTTGTGTTTTTTTCAAAAGCAGCTGTTCGCTCAGAACAGAGATGGAATTAACACTTGTTAAATTCACATGTTATATTTTCTAGCAATTGACTATAAATAAGCAAAAACAAGACTGTGTTTAGGAGAAACCTGGTCTCATTAGAGTAGAGTTCAGTCTGCAGTTTGAAAGAGAGAAGGCAAAATCGGATGTAATGGTGTTACAGTTAAATAAAGGTAATTATGAGGGCATGAGAGTGGAACTGACAAAAATAGACTGGAAGCAGAGCCTAGCGGGGAAGACAGTAGAGCAAAAATGGCAGGAGTTTGTGGGTATAATTGAGGACACTGTACAGAGGTTCATCCCCAAGAAAAGAAAGATTATCCGGGGAGGAATTGGACAGCCATGGCTGACAAAGGAAGTCAGGAAATGTATTAAAGAAAAAGAGAGATCCTATAAAGTGGACAAGAGCAGTGGGAAATCAAAAGATTGGGAAGGCTACAAAAACAAACAGAGGATAACAAAGAGAGAAATAAGGAAGGAGAGGATCAAATATGAAGGTAGGCTAGCCAGTAATATTAGAAATGACAGTAAAAGTTTCTTTCAATATATAAGAAACAAATGGCAGGCAAAAGTAGACATTGGGCCACTTCAAACTGATGCTGGAAGCCTAGTGATGGAAGATAAGGAAATAGCAGGAGAACTTAACAAGTACTTTGCGTCAGTCTTCACAGAAGAAGACATGAGTAATATCCCAACAATTAAAGGGAGTCAGGGGGCTGAGTTCAATATGGTTGCATTACAAAAGAGAAAGTGTTAGAAAAGCTAAAAGGTCTTAAAATTGATAAATCTCCTGGCCCCAATGGGATACATTCTAGAGTTCTGAGAGAGGTGGCTGAGGAAATAGCGGAGGCATTGAGATCTTTCAAAAGTCACTGGAGTCAGGCAAAGTCCCGGATGATTGGAAGATTGCTGTTGTAACCCCCTTGTTCATGAAAGGATCAAGACAAAAGATGGAAAAGTACAGGCCACTTAGCCTAACCTCGGTTGTTGGTAAAATTCTAGAACCCATCATTAAGGATGGGGTTTCTAAATTCTTGGAAGAGCAGAGCCTGATTAGAACAAGTCAACATGGATTTAATAAGGGGAGGTCATGTCTGACAAACCTGTTGGAATTCTGTGAAGAGGTGACAAGCAGGTTAGACCAGGGAAACCCAGTGGATGTGGTCTATCTAGACTTCCAAAAGACCTTTGATAAGGTGCCACATGGGAGGCTGCTGAGCAAGGTGAGGGCCCATGGTGTTCAAGATGAGCTACTGGTATAGATTGAGGATTGGCTGTCTGACAGAAGGCAGAGAGTTGGGATAAAAGGGTCTTTTTCGGAATGGCAGCCGTTGACAAGCAGTGTCCTGCAGGGTTCAGTGTTGGGGCCGCAGCTGTTCACATTATATATATTAATGATCTGGATGAAGGGACTGGGGGCATTCTAGCGAAGTTTGCAAATGATACGAAGTTAGGTGGACAGGCAGGTAGTACTGAGGAAGTGGGGAGGCTGCAGAAGGATTTAGACAATTTGGGAGAGTGGTCCAGGAAATGGCTGATGGAATTTAACGTGAGCAAATGCGAGGTCTTGCACTTTGGAAAAAAGAATAAAAGCATAGACTACTTTCTAAATGGTGAGAAAATTCATAAAGCCAAAGTACAAAGGGATCCAGGAGTGCTAGTCGAAGATTCTCTAAAGTAAACATGCAGGTTGAGTCCGTGATTAAGAAGTCGAATGCAATGTTGTCACTTATCTCAAGAGGGTTGGAATATAAAAGCACTTTATAAAGCTCTGGTTAGGCCCCATTTGGAGTACTGTGTTCAGTTTTGGTCCCCACACCTCAGGAAGGACATACTGGCACTGGAGTGCGTCCAGCGGAGATTCACACAGATGATCCCTGCAATGGTAGGTCTGACATACGAGGAACGGCTGAGGATCCTGGGATTGAATTCATTGGAATTTAGACGATTAAGGGGAGATTTAATAGAAACTTACAAGTTAATACATGGCTTGGAAAGGGTGGACGCTAGGAAATTGTTTCCGTTAGGCGAGGAGACTAGGACCCGTGGACACAGCCTTAGAATTAGAGGGGGTCAATTCAGAACAGAAATGCAGAGACATTTCTTCAGCCAGAGAGTGGTGGGCCTGTGGACTTCGTTGCCGCAGAGTACAGTGGAGGCCGGGACGCTAAATGTCTTCAAGGCAGAGATTGATAAATTCTTGATGTCACAAGGAATTAAGGGCTACGGGGAGAATGCTGGTAAGTGGAGTTGAAATGCCCATCAGCCATGATTAAATAGCGGAGTGGACTCGATGGGCTGAATGGCTTTACTTCCACTCTTATGTCTTATGGTCTTATGGTCATTAAAAAAAATGTATGTTCAGTTGGGTTAAATTAAATATTTTATATAAGATTAGCATTCTCATATGAATACCTCAGCAAAAACATGCCTTTTGTGATATGGTGAAAACCAAATAATATCAAACAGTGAAATTTATGAATATATAATGGATCTTCAATTTTCGTGAAATAAAGCTAACAATTGTGTGGAATTTACCTCCATTACCCATGGCTACTTGGGTATCTTAAGGGCCTCTAGAATCTTTCAATGTGTGATTAACTTTTAGAGAGTTAAAATGTAATTTTCCAAAGAAAGGCAAAACACATTGGATATACACTTTGACTGCACTTGATGATTTGGGATCTGTGTACCATGCATCAGATACTTTTTTCATGAATAGATTGACTAGCAAGTTCCTGATTTTCTATTTATTCCTGTCTTTTTCACTTTCTTGTTCATCTGCTTTTAATGGGAACTGACAGCTGTGTCATTCATATCTCATACAGTTGTTCTGATGACCTACCACTTATTGAGCAAAGCACTCACAGTGACAGCTATCTTTAATTATCCTGTCGCTGGCTTCATCCAGGTCTATAAATACGAGGAAAAGCTTCCAAATGTTAAGCTGACATTTCTAACATTACCACATGACCATGCAGATCATTAAAACAAGGAAACAGGCCATTGTAAAGTGAAAATTACATGACAAAAGAGACAGGCTGGTCTGACAGAGATACGCAATATCTTAACAATTTAATTTAAGGTATCCACCAATTGCCAAATTTCAAAACAGCAGAAGAGAAATTACTTTTATGTGTAAACCTTAAAATTTATATATTAATGGACAATAAAAGCGGCTGGAAGTGCTTTTCACTTATTCAATTACGGAACAAAAAAAGTGTTCATTTTTATTTGCTGGCATGACTCAATGGAAACTCTCTTGCTTCTGACTTTGAAGATTTTGGACTATACGAGTGGTTAGCATCCTCTTTTAAGCTAATGTACTTTAAAAGAAAAGTTTAAAATAAATGCAATTGGGAGCTGTTGGACAAAAAGTAAACCTGAAAGAATGGAGAACAGAAAAGTATACTTTAAACAGAAGAAACATTGCGAATGTGAGAATCATCATGCACTTGCATCAAATAAATAAGGTGAGCCATTATTTTGTTTCTTACTTTGCTATTCAGATTTTAAATGTATGTTTTGCTGAATTAGCCTGATCCCACAGCAACATTTTTTTTGGGCATTTATGATGTTGTTAAAACTGAACTCAACTTGGCCACATTTGACTGAGTGTGGTATCCAAGAGCCCTAGCAAAACTAGAGTCAATCAGAATCAGGGAGAAAATTCCCTGCTGGTTAGAGTCATACCTAACACAAAGGAAGATGTCGTGGTTGGAGGTCAATCATTTCAGCTCCAGGCCAAGTCTGCAGGAGTTCCTCGGCATAGTGAGTAACCATCTTCAGCTGCTTCACCAAATACCTTCCCTCATCATAAGGTCAGAAGTGGTCATATTCAAAATGTTCAGCACTATTCACTGCCTCAGATACTGAAGCAGTCCATGCTCAAACACAGTAAGACTAGCTCGACTTGGGCACAGTGACTGAGTGGTTAGCTCTCCCACCTCAGGGGTGCCAGGGATCTGGGTTCGATTCCATACTTGGGCGACTGTGTGGGGTTTGCACATTCTCCCTATGTCTGTGTGGGTTTCCTCTAGGTCCTCCTGTTTCCTCCCAAAGACTGTGCAGATTAGGTGGATTGCCCATAGTGTCTAGGGATGTGTAGGTTAGTGTATTAGCTACGGAAAATGCAGGGTTATGGGGATAGGGTAGCGGGGTGGGTCTAGGTGGGATGATCTTCATAGGGTTGGTATGGAACCAAATGGCCTGCTTCCACTATGTAGGGATTCAATGATTCAATGAAGACTTGGACAATATCCAGACTTCAGTTGACAAATGGCAACTAACATTTCTGCTATGCAAATGCTATGCAGTGACCATTGCCAACAACAGAGAACTTAACCATTGCCCTTTGACATTCAAGGAATCCCACACTATCGACATCCTGGGAGTTTCTTGATCAGAAACTGAAATGGACAAGCCGTATAAATACTGTGGCTACAACAGCAGGTCAGAGGCCTAAGAATCCTGCAGTGGGGAACTCACCTACTGATTCCCCATATCCTACCACCATATACAAGACAGAAGTCAGGTTGGTGATGGAACACTCCCCAGTTGCCTGGATGAATGCAGCTACAACAACTCTCAAGACATTGGTACTATTTAGGATAAAGCAACACTCTGAACAGCCCAAATCTAAAAAAAATCATTCCCTCCACTACCAATGCTCAGTAGCAGCAATGTCTATTAGCTGTAAGATTAACTGCAGAAAAGTCCTTAAATAGCACTTCCAAACACATGACCCCTACTATCTAGGTGGACAAGGCCAGTAGATGGGGACACCTCCACATGATTCTCCTCCAAGCCACTCGCTACCCTGATTTGAAAATATCTCACTGTTCCTTCAAGGTCACTGGGTCAAAATCTTGGAACTCTCTCTTTTGAAGGTATTGTACACCAAATGGACTGCAGCAGTTGAAGAAGCTCACTTTCTCAAGGGAACTCTGGAAGAGCTATACTTGCAATAATTGCATTTATTAAGAAACTTGGTTGATATGTCTTTTCACTTATAATCTCATATGGGGTAAGATATTTAATTGCTGATCTCAGTTACTGAAAAATCTCTTGATTTTTTTACGTTGTGACCCATGGAGTAATGGGCCTACAGAGACAGAACACTTCTCCAGCCTTACTCATAACACCAGGTGGCAGAAGAGAGAGCCACCTGGTGTTATGAGAAAAGAGAAAAACATCTGTCATATTTGGCCAACACTATTTATCTATGTCAGCTGCGGAAGGGACTGCTGTTCATGAATTGGTCTCCACAGCTACAGCAGATGATGTTAATACTGAAATGACATATGCCTTGGACACATTCTATCATCTCCTGATGCAGATGGATGTGATCACTGGCAGCTTCAGAAATTGGTAGACACTGACTTAAAGGTCTTTTAGTTCTGCTATACTTTTCAGTATCCTACCATTTATTGTATATTTCTCTACCTTTTATCCCCTCTTGAAATGCCTTGTCCCATACTTTTCTCAATTGAATTCCATTTGCCTCTCTTCTGCCTCCCTCCTGAGTCCATTGTTATTTTATCCTGGAATCCATAGTGTCTAGGGGTTATCAGAAACAATATACATTTTTATTAAAAGTCTGCAAAGTGGCAATTTCGGAGTGTTTCATGGAGGTTTTCTCTAGCATGTTTTCTCACGCAGTTTAAGTCATTACATGTGCATCACACCTCTATGGCACCCCACTCATGGTGTGTTCACCTGCAGCAGAAGTACTCACTACTGCTGGGACCTTCCCAGATTCCTAGCACTGGTACTATATTAAGCTGCAGCTATGCAACAGATAAAGTGTGTAAGTCAGCTGGTTAGTTATCCTATTAGGAACTCAGATTGGTTTTGGGACCTGTTCAATAAAGTCAATGTGCTACCCTAAGAAATTTATTACAATTCTACATCCCATTTTCTCCTTTAAATTTTTTTTGGAGGTGGCATATTCAGCTTTTAAACTGAGATGGCATTTATATTTTTCAGTATTTATTTGCCAAAATAATAACAGTGACTAAGCTTCAAATTGTTGAATTGGCTGTAAAACATTCTGAGGTACCCTGAGGGCTTGAAAGGAGCTATAAACAAATGGAAAATTGTTCTTTTATTGTGATAAGACCTTATACATAGGAGAAGAAGTAGACCATTCACCCATCATATCTGCTTTCCCATTCAATGAGGTCATGGCTTATCTGAAAACCCTCAACCCCACTTTCCTGCTTTTTCTCCCCATAACCGTTGATTACTTTACTGATTAAAATTCTGTCCATCCCTGCCTTGAATATGCTTAACAACCCAGACTCAACAGCACTTTGAAGTGAAGCATTCCATGGATTCACTACCTTCAGAGAAAATGTTCCTCCTCATCTCTGTCTGAAATGGATGACCTTTTATTCTGTGATTATCACTTGCCCTAACGGATCATTCCGGATTCTTCTCCTTCTGCTGGAGCAGAAAGATGTCTGGGTAATCATTGACCATCCTAACCTTTTAGATTGCAGTGACATGGTGGTACCATACACCCATCTGATTTTTTTTTCTTTCTATGTCATGACAGCCTCGGTGGAATGCAATGGCACTTGATCTTGTGGTATTGCCAGAATCTCTCAGATTGTATGTATTTGAGGAAAGTCTATAAATGGACATCTTTCCCTCTCCTCAGGGCCCCAAACTATACCTATTTCTCGATTGTGGTTCAGTCAAAGGCATGCAAAATGTGTTTTACAGTTGATTTGTGTGGCTCTTTCGTTCCTTAAATTTGGGTTCCCCTCATTTTGATAGTTCAGTCCTGCAAAGCTCTACTATATCTCCCTTCCCATGGCAGTAATAGACATACCCCTGGTGAGGGAGCTCTAATTAGGAGACAAGGAAAATATACTTTGGGCAAAAATCTAGGCTCTATATCTGTTGACTGGAAACACTGCAGAGCACCAAGAATGAACTCAATTATTTGGACTAAACTGCATTATCATTAATCTACACCTTCGAACGTCCAACATTTTAGCCATTTCTCCTCTTAATTGTGCAATATTAGTATAAGTTAATTAATAGTTGATTTATACACAGTATACCAAGACCAAGAATTGGCAATTGTATCTGGTTACCTCTTAAAGGTGAATTATTTGTATCCTTGCCTTCAGTCCGGGTCTTGATTACATCTAAACAAAATAAAAATCGTGAGTACAAAACAACAGCATTCAGTGATTAATTCATTCTTGAGATAAATTTATAATAAATGGGATTTAGGCATGGTTTAAAGGTCAGCTTGTGTTGCCTATCTCTAATTGTCCTTGAACTGAAAGGTTGTTTGGTCATTTCAGAGGGCATTTAAGAGCCTCATGGAGGCCATATCAAGTAATGATAGCAGATTTTCTTACCTAAAGGCAATTTGTGAAGCAGATGGATAGATGACAATTGGCAGTGGTGTCATGGCTAACATTACCAAGGCTAATGCTAGATATTTCAATTGAATTTAACTTCCATCAGCTGACAATTTGGTATTTGAACCCTTGTCCCTCCATTATTAACGTGGGCCTCTGGCATACTAGTCCAGTAGCATTACCAGTATAAGCTGCCTCCTTCAAAAAAATCAAATGTCATACTTTATTAAAATATAATGTAGGTCGCTATGAAATAATTAAAGTTACATAATTGATTCTAAATAATAATACTCTTTCCAATCATTTATCAAGGTAAAATAATAAGGCTTCTTTGAACAATCTTTATATACAATAAAGTCCAAAAACAATAGCAAATTTAGATCTTTCTTTTCCATGTGAATCACAGAGCAATACATTAAGATCAGTGTTAAAATTGTCAGGCATGTTCCTAACTAAAGAAATCACAGAATTAATTCTAGTAACACTCATTACTATTTACATTATGTACAGATTGCGATATAATGGAAAATAAATTCTGCCTCATGTTGAGGATGTCATGAAGTATCGGACCCCATACTCAGTGAGACAATTAAGAACAAATCTAGGTGACTGCAACTTGAATTTCATGAGACTTTGGAAGCATCAGCAGCAGGATTGTATTCAAATATTATTTGTAGCCTCATAGCCCAGCAACAGTACTCTCCATTTCCATCAAGCAGGCAACTAAGCTTACTTCAATGAGAAATAGAGAAGACTATGGCAAAAACAGCACTAGATGTACTTAAACATAAGCTGCCAATTTAATGAAGCTACAACCAAGGACTGCATGCATGCTAGACAGCAAAAGCATCACGATATGGATTAAGTTAAAAACAACTGAAGAGAACAAAATATTGCAGTTCTATCACACCTAATCATGAATGATGGTGGATTGTTAAGCAACTACCAAGAGATTAGGAGGCCCCATGAAAATCTACATCCTCAACAATGGCAGAGGCCAGAACACTGATGCAAATGTAAGGCTGAAGCATTTGCAACCATCTTCAGCCAGAAGTGACATATGATTTTTTTCCATACTATCCTATTGTCCCACCATCACAGCTGCCAGTTTTCAGCCATTTTAATTCACTTCAAAGCAATATCATGAAACAGCTGAGTGTCCCGCATACAGCAATCACAATGATCCTCATAAACATCTTACTGGAGGTGCTGAAGACCTATACTCTAGAAGTAATTCCTTCTCTGCCTAAACTGTTACATTTTGACTGCAAAGTGGCATCTACAGGGCAATGTGGAAAATTATGCAGGTCTGTCCTGTCCACAAAAGGTAACATAAATTGTCCACCCAAGTGGGAGGTGGTGTCCTGGGCACTGGAGAACCAAATGCCTTGAATATGCTAAATTGCCCATAGTGTTTAGGGATGTGTAGGTTAGGTGCATTAGTCAGGGGTAAATGTGTGGAAGTGGGTTTGGGTGGGAAACTCTTTGGAGGGTCGGTGTGGAGAGTTGGGCCGAAGGGCCTATTTCCACAATGTAGGGATTCTATGATTCTATAACGTTGTTTCCCACATCTTTCCTGAAATACCATGTTTCAATCCCTCTAATCAATTAGCTCCCTGGCACAGTACTGAAACAACTCAACAAAGTTACAAATGGCATCCTTTGAAGGCAAAGTTAAAAATCACACAACGCCAGGTTATAGTCCAATAGGTTTATTTGAAAGCATGAGCTTTCAGAGTGCTGCTCCTACATTAGGTAGCTATGGGGTAGGATCAAAAGACACAGAATTTATAGCAAAAGGTTACAGTGTCATGCAACTGAAACAATATATTAAACACATCTAGATTGCTGTTAAGTCTTGGAATGTGCTGCAGGTTTCAGTTTATTTGTATGTAAATACCAGAACTTCTTTTAAGTCACATTCTTGAGATAACTCAAGGTTTTATATAAAAAAGTGACATCTCAGCTCAGACATTGCACTAAAGGTGTGAGTTTGTCTTTATCGTAATCTTGAGTCAGACTGCTTCTATTTCCAAAGTAGGAATTTATAAAATGTTACATGGATTGACTGTTTGCTGACTGTATGCTTTTTGAGCAAAATAGAATGTGTCTGCAAATACAGTTCTGCAAATGCAAATTCACCCCATAGATTTGTGTGTAAGATTTGTGTGTGTGTGTGTGCGTGCGCGCGCGCATATGTGTGCATGAGAGAGAGATAAAGAGAGAGAGAGAGGCTCCTCCACATCATGGCATGAGGGAGAGAGTGTGTGACTGTGCGCATGTGAGTGTATGAGTGTGAGACGGAGTATAAGCCTGTGAGAGCGTGTGTACATGGGTGTGAGTGTGTGTGCATATGAGAGAGAACATGTGTATGAGAGAGGGTCTGTGTGTGTGTGTGTGTGTGTGTGTGTGTGTGAGAGAGATTGTATGTGGGGTCACCTGCCATGTAACATCAACATTAGGTGCCAGTTGAGGCCATCCTCATAGGTACTGAACTTGGCTATCAGACTCTGCTCAGCCATTCTGCGCTGTTGCGTATTCCGAAGTCCACGTTGGAGGATGGTCAGCTGAAGATCTGAGGCCAAATGTCCCTGACCACTGAAGTGTTTCCCGACTGGGAGGGATCATCCCTGTTTGGCAATTGTTGTGCAGTGTCCGTTCATGCGTTGCTGTAGAATCTGCTTGGTCTCGCTAATGTACCATGCCTCATCAAAGTTAAATGATGAAGGCTTATGTCCGAAATGTCAACTCTCCTGCTCCTTGGATGCTGCCTGACCTGCTGTGCTTTCCCCAGCACCACATTTTTTTAGCCCTGACTCTCAAGCATCTGCAGTTGTCACTTTCTGAAAATGGTTGGGGTTTAAACAGAAAGAAACTTTGAAACTCCTGCAATTCTATTGATTGAGTGATGTTTGCAATATGCCTTACAAGGTTTTTATCATGAATTATATATGTTTTAATGGTACAAAATCAGCAAATAGCAATTTTCCACTAAAAAAAGTTGCCTCAATCAATATACTCAAGCTGAGGAATAAGCTTTGTTTGAAAATGCAATGATAAATCATCTTTTAAATAATAGTAAGTTATAAATTGGCTTGGAGCAGATCTGTGTTGTCAGACATCAAACTTCTATCTCAACAGAGAAGCTGAAGAAAATCCTGTACATCAAAGTGGACATGTAGATGAAATAGTGAACAAAGGATAATACTGTGAATAAAGCTTTACTTAACCCAAATGCACTTCAAAAAAAAACTAAATCGAAATATTGACATTTCAGATTCTCAATTGCAAGAGCAAAGATCAGTTGTATATTTTCCTGAGGGATAAAACATATATAGAAAGTTCATTTATCTGAAGTATTGACCCTTATCTTCCCCCTCTGTCTGACCTGTTGAGTGTTCCCAGCATCTCATGTTCCTTTTTCAGATTTCCAGCTTCTGTGGTATTTTGCTTTTACAAGAAAAGTATGTTTTAACTTGTCATAGAGTAATGCAAGAGCTGCAAATTCTTCTTGAAATTTGAACTAGCTAAATTTCACAGGAAAGACATAACGTATACTTGGAAACCAATATGTTAATTTGTTATAGAATAAATTTCTTAAGAAGGCTAAGTCAGTGGGTTTGATTTCTGGCTTGTACTAAGGTGACTTACATCAGACAAATAATTGGAGTTAAACGAGTGCTTTGAGTGCCACGATCTGAGAGGCAGAAAGACATCAGGCAGGATTGCCAATCTTTATCCTTTCCTAACAATTCCCAACAGCAAGTATTGGATGGATGTTAACTGAGGAGAGCATTATGCTTAAATTTGAAGGCCTCCATGGCTTACTAACACGTGAAGACTGTCCTTTTGGCAAAGTACAGACAATGCGATGTGAGATTCCACGCCACTAAAATCTGCAATTTTGCAATGCATAAATGTCAGCAAATCAAAAAGATAAATATTTGTAAAATGCTGATGTAAAATTAGGAAGCTACAAATCTTTTTAAAAAGTCCTACTATTTGTGACAAATCCAAGTGGCATCTCAATTTTATTTAAAAGGGCATCGACCGCTAAGCCTTCAGTTCATCTTGAATCATGTGACAGGAAAAAAATACATCAAATATAATTTACGTTGGAATGGAAGCAAATTAGTTTGACCTTTATTCTCATTGGTAGGATTAAAGATGTTCTGAAATTAGGTAATACTTCAAAATTGTCCTATTTTTCTGCAGGTGCTGATGCCAATGATGTCTCGAATAGTAATGAAATAAAATGAACACATTCTATGACTACAACTTAAAGAGTTTAACTGTTATTTTGCTGTATAAAACCCAGGGGAAGTTTATCAAAAGATCTTCCACATTTGAAAGCCTATAACTTGCAATATTTTTATTCTTGAAATATCCCAAAATTGACGTTTTTTGAATTCTGTCTTAAAGTAACACTACAAGGATGCCATTGATTCCTATTTTGCGTAATTATATTCATTGTGCTATAGTGCATGTTGGGATCTCTGTATTAAAATATCTTTGCATAAGATTGCTAAAACTGAATTGCACATGATAACAGACTCCTTAGATTGCTAGCAGGTTGCAAACAGTTTTAAATGATCATTTCCAGGTTATTACCTCATTATCTAGATTTACAAGTTGTCTAAACAATTTTACCAGCTAAATTTTTTTTGTTTATCAGCACTTTTGTACAAAATCTACTTGCGCCAGGTTTTGTTACAGCAGTTATCCAACACTTAATTCTGCATTTAATTAAATTTACTCTTGCATGTTTAGAATTTAATTGCTTTCCATACGATGATTTGCAACAATGAGCTGATAACATCAGAGTGAGGGGCCTCTGGGACCTGAGTGAACAAGGTAAACAAATTTGCATCTCCCTAAGCAATTAGATCCAAAGATTGTGAAATTAGCAGCACAAGAACTAAGAAGGTGGTGTAAATTACAATGGGTGAATTCAATGTCAAGTTAAATATGCAAAGAGAAATAAAGGGAAAGAAAAACAGGATAAAGAGAACAATAGCCAGAGGGAAATTTTAAACAGATCTTCCAGAGCAATTAAAACCTGAAGGAAGAAGTTGTGATAATTTATAAAGGCTGATTGGCAGTGACTAACACTTGGCATGTCACTAAAAGGATACTTAAAATTGAAATGGACAAGAGTTAACCTCTTGTGATGATCTTTGTTTACATCCATCACACAAATACAACAGCTTCACACAACGTCAATGCACTTTAATGAGGAGGTGGATGGTCAGATACCATTTCACTGAAGCTAATGGCATAACAGTACAATTTTCACTGCAATCTTTTTGCTATTTCAGTTTAACTACACATCAGTACTTACTTGAAGTGACAAGGTGGAATTTTTTTTTGTGTAAACCTGGATGGTACTTCCATCTAAGGCAGAACAAGTCTTCTCATGCAATTACATTCTTTTAATTTCTTTGTATATTCATATGCAGGCAAAATATCAATTTTTCTGTAGTGATGGGCTGGGGATTCTGACCCCTGCTGGGATCTTCCAGCCCCCAGCTTTCAGATGCTGGATGTAAAAGGCACCTGGATAGCACTTCACTCACTGTAACCCTTGGCCCATCACCCTCAGCCACCCTGGAGATGTTCGATACATACCAGGAAGACAGCCTCATGATTCAGCACCACATCCCTCGAGGTGTTCCTGTCAGTTATCTGCAGGAAAGGGATGTGGCCTTTCCCAGGGATAGAACAAAAGTTCTTTTTGAGTGTCCAAGGCAGCCTGGACCGAGGTGGCAGCCGAAGTCAGCAGCTGCGAGAACCAGCTGGAATGGAGAGATGGGATACTGTACCACAAAAGGAAGACTGATCTGCTGTGTCCCTCCAGGATAAGTATCACTGTTTTTGTTTGTATTTATTCATTCATGGAATGTGAGAATTTTGATTGGTCCAGCATTAAATCTCCATCCATTGTTGCCTTTGAGATGGTGTGCTGCCTTCTTGAAATGATGCCGTCCATGTGCTGGAGGTAGCACATTGCCATTAGGGAGGGAGTTCCAGGATTTTGACCCAGTGACAGCGAAGGAACAGCGATATATTTCCTCGCCAGGATGGTGAGTGGGTTGGAGGGGAACTTGCAGGTGGAATTGGTTGTGAGTTTAGAACATGCTGTCTAAGGATCTTTGGTGAATTTCTGCAGTGCAGATAGTAAACATTGCTGCTGCTGAGCGTTGGTGGGAAAGGAAGTGAATATTTATGGGTGTGCTGCTAATCAAGTAGACTGCTTTGTCCTGGAGGGTGTCAAACTTCTTGGAGTTGCACCCATCCAGGCAGGTGGCGGAATATTCCATCCCACTCCTGAGTTGTACCTGTAGATGATGAACAAGCTTTAGGAGGTGAGTTAATCTACTGCAGGATTACTACTCACTAACCTGCTTTTGTAGCCACAATGTTTATATGGATGGTCCAGTTCAGTTTCTCATCAATGATGTTGATCATAAGATCAATGCTCCATGCTCCTTTAAGTGAGAGTAGTTTACTACTTGTCTACTTGCCACTGCTTCGGACTATCACACAGGAGATTGGGCGGCAGGTTCAACATCACAGATCTTATGTATAATCAACGTTGTCATTTCATTGAAAGTACCAGTGGGTCACCAGTGGCACCACATCTTACACATCTGCCAGGGTTCACACTTCAAACCCAAAAGGAGTTACAATACTCAGCAGCACACACACTACCAGCTCAATGACCTTTCCTCACGACGAGGAGAACCTACATATCTGATAGCTTCTCAACAAAGCTTGTATGGGACAATGACACAGGACAAATGTAGCGTCTAAATGAACAGCTCATAGAAATATTCGGCCCTCACATATTATAAAGCTTCATTGATTTTCATTAACTCTAGCTTTTTGACCTCACTGAGTAACCTTCCATCCACAGTCCTTGAATTAGTAACTTCTCCAGGATAATCACAACCCTGTGTCTATCAATGCTACCAAAGTGTTTATGCAACAATGCTAATAATTCTTAAAATTTCTCATCTTCTGTAGGAGAAGAATGTACACCAGCTGAACTGAGCATGTCCAGACATGATATGGGCTGCCTGTCTTATGGTCCTGAGAAGCAGGTAGCAGAGTTTGCAGAGTTGATCAGGGAGCTGCCAGCTGCTCATTAAGTAGCAATAATTTAACAAAAAGTTGTGGAAGACTGACAGCTTCTGACACTAACAAATTCTCTGCAGCCTCCGGATCCCAGACCCTCAGGTGAGGAAAAGCCTCATTCATTAGGCCCATCCTTCAGAGCCTATTTCTGAAATTGCACCGTCAAGGCCTTCCAACTCACCTTCCAACATTCCAGTCATTGAAGAAGGGCCATTGGACCTGAAATGTGGACTCTGTTTTCTCTCCACAGATACAGTTTGACCAGCTGAGTTTCTCCAGCAATTTCAGTTTTTGTTACAGAGATTGACCTTGGTGACTAATGTACCAACTTCATTCTCCACCAGTGCAGCCATTCACCTCCGTGTATAATGTGTCTAGAATAGCTTGGCATCACATTCTGACAAGCACAGAGCTGGCAAAGGACAACAACAGAGCAGAAAGAAACAGTTGAAATCTCTTTCATTTGAAAAACTGCTGAAGAACATACTGAGCCTGGTATAGATGATGAGCCCCTGGATCAGTTATAAATTAGCTGACAAAGATGCAGAGGCAAATAGCGATACATTGGACAGAGGCACAAGAGACCATAAAGAGACTAGTGAGAAAGGGAAGAGGATCTACCTGATGTCATGGCTCTTGACATGCAAGAGCATAGCTGTCTCTATGGACCATCACTGGTTTTGTGCATGGAAACATAGAACATTGAAAGCAGGAGCATTGAGGAGCAGGAGTTGGCCATTCAGCTTTCGATCCTGCTCTGCCATTCAATATGATCATGGCTGATCATCCAACTTAATATCCTGTTTCTGTGTTTTCCCCATACCCTTTGATTCCATTAGCCCTAAAACATGAAAACATTCAAAGTTTTAGCCCTAACTGCTTTCTGTGGTAGAGATTTCCACAGGCTCACCTCTCTCTAGGTGTAGGCATTTCTCCTTGTCTCAGTCCTAAATGGCCTACCCCATATCCTGAGAATGTGTTTGCCCTGTCTAGTTCTGTTAGAATTTTATAGGTTTCTATGAGAACACCCTTATTCATTTAAACTTTAGTGAATATAATTCTAGCAGACCCAGTCTATCTTCATACGTCAGTCTTGCCATCTCAGGACTCAGTATGGTACACTCTAGGCGCATTCCCTCGATAGACAGAACATGTTCGCTCAGATAAGGAGACCAAAACTCACACAACATTACAGGTGTGGTCTCATCAAGGGCTTGTATAATTGCAGCAAGAAATCCCGGTACTCATGTATTCTATTCCTCTCACTATGAAAGCCAAAATACCATTTGCCTTCTTCACTGCCTGTTGCACCTGCATTCTTACCATCTGTGACTGGTGTACAAGGACACTCAAGTCTCACTGCAGCTCTTCCCTTCCCAATCTGTTATTATTCAGATGATAACATGTTTTCCTGTTTTTGTGTCCAAAGTGCATAACCTCATACTTACCCATATTATACTTCATCTACTACACATGTGCCCACCCAATCAACTTGTCCAAATCACACTGAAGCATCTCTGCATCTTTCTCACAGCTCACCCTCCCACTCGACTTTGTGTCATCTGGAAACTCTTCCATTTAGTTCCCCAATCTAAAGCATTAATATAAATTGTGGGTAGCTCGGTCTGAGCACTGACTCGTGTGGTACTCCACTCGTCACCGCCTGCCACTCAGAAAGCGAGTTGTTTATTTCTCTCTGCTTACCAGTTCTCTGTCCATGTCAGTGCACTTCCCCCAACCACATATGTTTTAATTTTACACGCTAATCGCTTAAGTTGGACCTTCGTTAAAACCGTCTGAAAACCCAAGTAAACCATATCCACTGGCTTTCCCTGCTCAACTCTACTAGTTACATCCTTGAAGTATTCCTGTAGATTTATCGAGCATGATTTCCTTTTGTAACTCCATTTGTAACTCCATGTCCAATCTTGCCACTGTTTTCCAAGTGTTCTGCTATTAAATCTTTTATGATAGACTCGAGCGTTTTTCCAACCACTGAAGTCAAACTAACTGATCAAGTATTCCCTGCTTTCTCTCTACCTACTTGTTAAAATATACCGTCCAAAGAATGTTGAAAGGTGACCACCAATGGGGCGGCACAGTGGCTCACTGGTTAGTACTGCTACCTCGCAGCGCCAGGAACCCAGGTTTGATTCCAGCCTAAGGCGACTGTCTGCGTAGAGTTTGCACATTCTCCCTGTGTCTGTGTGGGTTTCCTCCCACTGTCCAAAGATGTGCAGGTCAGGTGAATTGGCCATGCTAAATTGCCCATAATGATAGGTGCATTAGTAGGGAGTAGGTGAATGGGTCTGAGTGGGTTACTCTTCGGAGGGTTGGTGGGCCGAAGGGCCTGTTTCCACACTGTTGGGAATCTAATCTAATGCATTCACTAGTTTCTTAATTACTCTTGAATGTAGATTATCAGGTCCTAGGCATTAATCAGCCCCAAATCCCCTCAACTTGCTCATTCATACCATTTTCCTACTAATACTGGTTTCCTTCAGTTCCAAGCTCTCGCTAAATCCTGTTCTGAACATTTCTGGGATGTTGTTTGTTTTCTCCATTGTGAAGACAGTACCAAAGTATGTGTTTAATTAGCCTGCTATCTCCTTGTTCTCCATTATAGCTTTGTCTGTTTCTGACTGTAATGGGCCCTACATTTGTCTTCACTGATCTTTATCTCTTCACATGCTATAAAAACATCTACAGTCAGTTTGAATGGGCCCTGCATGCTTCTGAATTTGATTAGATTTCCTATAATGTAGAACCAGGGCATTTGGCCCAACAAGTCCACACCAGCCCTCTCAAGAGTAACCCACCCAGCCCCATTCCCTACACGCACCCCTGAATAATGCACCTAACACTATGGGCAATTCAGCATGGCCAATTCACCTGGCCTGCACATCTTTGGACAGTAGGCGGTAACTGGAGCACCCAGAGGAAACCCATGCAGAATGCGCAAACTCCACAAAGACAGTTGTTCAAGGCAGGAATTGAACCTGGGTCCCTGGTACCGTGAGGCAGCAGTGCTAACCACTGAGCCACCATGTCACCCTACTCAGTTAGTACTCAGTTAATCAATATCTTTGTCCTCCATTGCTGAAGTCTGAACTGCTCAGATCTGCAGCTTTTTGGCCAACTTTTATGTCCCCTGGATCTAGTATCACCCTCTATTTCCCAATTTGGCCATGGTTCCGCTATCTTTCCCTCTTTAGTTTTATGCCAGACAGGAATGAACAATTATTGTAGTTTCTTCACACATTCTTTAAATATTTGCCATTGCCTATCCATCACCATTCCTTCAAGTAACGTTCTCAAATTTATCATAACCAACACATCATAAATTGAGCCCTGCTATTCCTACAGTCATATCAAATGTCAAACTTTTTAAGGTACATACAGTACACTAATTTACTAGACTTTCAGACCAAAAGTGATAGAAATCACAGATTAGGTTTATGTGCTAATCAAGAATTATTATTTTTTACAAGTAATCAGAATATAGCTACGCATAAACTGATATAACACATTGGTATATACCATTACTAATTAAACTCATGTCCCACAGATAGATACACACACACACAAATGTATGCACACAAAATAGATTAAACAATGCTGAAGTTGCTTTGGGTAGGTATTAAACTTCTGTATTCCGTGATAACTTGAAACAAATACAATACTTTGCACTACATTTTTATGCTCTATTTCAATCCGTTTAAACTTTTGACTCTTGATGTTTTCCTTGTAGTCTACCTTGAGGGTTTATACCATGTACAGTAGTGCGAAAATGTTCTGAAGCTCCCATTTGCTGCTGTCCTGTGGGAAGCACACAACCTCTAGAAAGTGGGAACTTAAGATGGTTGGGTTTGAGCAGTGGTTTTGTATAGTGCAGGCTGTCTACATTGTGGCAAATGGATAAATTCCCCTTGCAAACTAAACTTTGTATCATATGAGCATGCTCCCCCCTACCTTGTCCACTTGCAGAGCCTTTATTGGTCAGTGCATTGGGTATATGAGTTGGGAGGTCATGTTGTGACTGGACAGGACATTAGTGAGGCTACTTCTGGAATATCCATGTACAATTCTGGTTGCTCTTTTATAGAAAGGATGTTGTCAAATGTGAGAACGTGTAGAAAAGATTTACAAAGATATTACCAGGTTTGGAGAGTTTGAATTATAGGGACAGGCTGAGTAGACTGCTGCTGTTTTCCCTGGGGTGTCGGAGGCAGAGGGGTGATCTTATAGAGGTTTATAAAATCATGAGAGACATGGATAGGGTGAATAGCTACAGTCTCTTTCCTAAGATGGTGGAGTCCAAAGCTGAAAGACACAGATTTGATGTGAGAAAGATTTAAAGGGTAACTTTTTCATGCATGATTTGGAGAAGCCGGTATTGGACTGGAGTGTACAAAGTTAAAATCACACAACACCAGGTTATAGTCCAATAGGTTTAACTGGAAGCACTAGCTTTCGGAGCGCTGCTCCTTCATCATGCGGGCCACAACAACCTAATGAAGGAGCAGCGCTCCAAAAGCTAGTGCTTCCAATTAAACCTGTTGGACCATAACCTGGTATTGTGTGATTTTTAACTTTTATCATGCAGAAGTCATGCAGAGTCTTGTGCATGTATGGAATGAGCTGCCAGAGGAAGTGGCGGAGGCTGGTACAATTACAATATTTAAAAGACATCCGGATGGGTATATGAATATGATGGGTTTAGAAGGATATGGGCCAAGTGCTGGCAAATGGGACTAGATCAGATTGGGATGTCTGGTCAGCGCGGACTGTGATTCTATAACTTCAAATTGATGCACCTACCAAGAAGCCGAACAGAAGGTTATTGATGTAAAGGAAACAACATCATTGAAAATATATGACAACCAGGATAATATTTCACCATTATAAGAAAAAACTTTTCCTTAGGGAGCAATGCCTCTGTGCCTCAATTGGTTATTACTTCAAACATTCAGGCACTCATTTGCCCTCAAATCTAGCTGTCTCAAATGTTCCCGTGTCTATCTTCAAAGTATGACTATTGTTCTGACTTCTTCCAAAATCTTGGCATTGGCACCAGCTCCCTTAGCATTTGTGCTGACTTTCCTTTCTCATCCAAGGGGGGGCAGAGGTTTATTCCATGAATGAATGATGAGTGATTTAATGTCACTTGTACTCTACAATGAACAACACACAAATACAGTGAAAAGCAACCTGCTCCCTTTTTAAGTTCTCCTGCTGTTGCTGGACGAGGTTGTACAGGATGCAACAAAAATTCGCTATTTGGGAATGCCTGTCCTGAGTGCTCCTCCTGAGGAGTCCAGTTAACAGAAATTCAACTTCAGAAGACCAACTGTGTATTCTGTGATGGCTGTAGTGAATGCATGGCCAACATTATCACATTGTTTAGCATCAATCTGGGGTTTTGCACTGGCGTCCATTAGCCATACCTTCTTGGTGTATTCCTTATCACCCACAAGACAGCTTTGGAAAGGATGAGGGTGGCACAGACATTCAAAGAGCCTGGGAGTTGTGTAGACTGTAAGCTTGTGACAGCTCCTTGGACAGCAGGCACATTCCTGCAGAAATTGTTGCCTGTAGTGACCCATGAACTGGACATTGAAGAAGTGAAATTTTTTCCTGTTCTGGAATCTGACAAGCTGCAGAGTGTGTGCAGTAGATGGCCCCTTGCGCCTGAGGCAACATAGTGACAGCTGCAACTCTCTGAGCTCAGGCACCTTGGCTTTCAGCTTCCATGGTGAACCGGGCAAACTGCATTGCTTTCCTGTAAAGGGCATAAATGAACTCATGAATGCGCTTGTGCGCTGCTGCTTTGGAGTTGACACATAGGTCCCCAGGTGAGGTCTGAAAGGGGCTGGTGGTGAGGAAACTCAGTGTCACCGTGATCTTCAGCACTGGTGGCACAGCTCTTCAAATCACATGGCTGCAGACCTGCCTGCCAAAGCTGGTAGATGGAGGTGAAGGCCTCCTTACTCACCTGCAGGGACTAACCATGCCTCTGTGTGCACCTTTATTGGCAGACTGCCTGATAACACTGAAAACCCTGTTTCCTGTCTTTGAGCAATGCTTGCTTTACCACTGCTGGAGCCCCCTGAGCCTCTGATAACTGCTTCTACTGTTGCTGGTACTCCCCTTCACCTCCTCATTAAAGCCTCAATCCAACAGTTGTGCTCCACTGTCAGCTGCAGTCTTCCTGTTGGACAGATTCATCTCCCTTGCACTCTGAGTGTGGCAGCTTCTCCCCCTTCAGAATTCCATCCAGCTCCTCTAACTAGTTTTTACAGAAGTTATGAAATACTTGCATTGTCCTTGATAGAGGGGACAGTAGGGTCACAGTCCTGCCTTAACCTTCCAAGTACCAGGATGCTTCTGAAACTGACATACCAATATTTTGGGGTCAGTTCCCCAACCACCTCCATTTCACCCTTGCATGGTGTGGTGTGGAGATCAGCCCCTAGAGTTGGTGGCTGTGAAATAAAGAATAAAGAATAATCATTATTTTCTCTGGTGAGTTTCCCAGTCTTGAAAATAGAGGATGCCTATTACCAGATCGGAGATTTATCTCAACAGGATCAGACCATCCCATTGGACATAACATCAAAATATTGTTCAGTCATATATTTCCCCTAAATACAGAAAAGATGGTCCATTTAGAAGGTAATGAAGAGATTCAAACCTTATCAGAGCACTGTCAGGCTATGAATTCCTATAAAGAAATATTAAAACATCAAGTGTTTTATGAAGCAAGATACGACAAATTTTCAATCCATCATAAGGATCTGTACACGCACAACACACTATCAGCAGAATCTCTATCTCTTTCACTTTTTTTTTACCTGCTTGTTAAGTGATGAACAGTGAGTGGGCTTTTTGGTATTCAAGTTTCTCAGAAGCAACATAATAACTAACTCCTGTGATGTATCCCATACACGCACAGGATCAGTCCTCAGCGATTAGGGATGTTTAGCAATGCCACCCTGAGAAGGAGGTAGTAAAGTAGGCCTCAGTGGCTGAATTCTTTACATGCATTTCTAACTAGAAATGACAATTCCTGAGTGACGATAATACTGTTTTATTTCCATAAAAACAGTATAATGTGAAATATAATGATTTGGAGATGCCGGTGTTGGACTGGGGTGTACAAAGTTAAAAATCACACAACACCAGGCTATAGTCCAACAGGTTAAATGGAAGCACTGGCTTTCGGAGTGCCGCTCCTTCATCAGGTGGTTGTATGATTTTTAACAGTGAAATATATTGGTTTTGTTTGAAATGTTAGTTAGCTCAATTACTGACCTGAGCAGAGAAAGAAAGTAGTGGCCAGAAAATGAAGAGGGAGTTTTGATTCTATGCTAGCTGCTGCTTACAGACAGTTGAATGTGGTAAAAACAAGTGGGATATGATTGGAGAATGTATTATTTGTTCATTCGTTATTGGACGCTTTTCCTGTATTCAAGGATCCCAGTGGAATTTCTGCAAACACAGTTTGTCAATGAAAGGAAGGGCCAATTAGCAGCTGCAGCTTCACAAGGGTAAGCATAGGGTAAACATGTCAGTTTGCTCCATGCTGTAAGTGGGGATTAGCTGGAAGAATGGCCAAAAACTAACATATGAGAAAGCATCACCTATAATCCAGAGTGTGGGTTCAATTCCAATGCCAGCTGAGGTTATCACAAAGGATTCTGCTCTCCCCTCACCTGAGGCATGGTGACCCTCAGGTTAAACAACCACCAGTCACCTCTCTCTCTAATGAGTGAGCAGCTCTACAGTCCTTTGGGACTATGGTGACATTACCTTGACATAACCTACCCAAAACACTTTCGGTAGGGCTGGGGCAGGTTCAGAAAGCTCCTGCTGAAAATATGCAGGAGCTTTTGTTTTAATATGCTAACATCTCAAATATAATTGCATTTATTTGTTGATGCTATTTTCCACTTGTATACTGTAAATACATAGCCCATTGTATTGTGAGATTCTCTGAAATCTAAACCATTAAGTGGATCAGATGGCATTTCAAATGAATAGCTTTGAAAGTATATTTTGGGAGTGATTCTTCACTCCTAACCACATGACATGGTCGATTAATCTCATTCAGATTTTTGTTTTGATATACGTTAAACAATGAATGCAAACACCACCAGTTCCTGGTTCTTCAGTTGCTCCACGGAAAAGTATTCAAGCAAAGATGTCCCTGGGAGGACAAGCTTGGGATAAAATACTTAGAATTTGTGACCTGGACAAAACGGGGACTGGAGATGCTGGAGATCAGAGTCAAAGAGTGGGGTGCTGGAAAAGCACAGCCAGTCAGGCATCATCTGAATAGCAGGAGAGTCAACGTTTCGGGCATAAGCCCTTCATCAGGAACTTGCGTCCTGAGGCATGCATAATGCATTAATATTTCATTCATTTTTTTAAACAAACTAGATTGAGAAGAATTTCTGAGTTTGAAATTGCTTCATGAAAGCGCTGAGGGGAATTTGCTCTCATATTATCATGAAGGAAATCAGGGAGGTTAGAACTGGTACTTATGCCCCATAGAGAATGAATTTTAAAACATGCAGAATATATATTCATAGCTCAAGAAGGGAATCATAAAATTGGAGGCGAGGAGCCACAATTTCCCTGTGAATTCTGGATAGCTTGACTGGTTAATTGTAACTGAGCAGAAAGAAGCAAAGTCTGTTTAACAGTGCACTGAGTTGGATCAGAGCCAAAAACAAGCTTTAATCCACAAAATTAGAAAAAAGAACAGTGATCATTAAAGGAAGAATGGAAAGAAATCACAAGACTGTAAAATGAAAAGGGAAATAAATCAAAATCTTCAACCAAATGTGTGGAAACACATTGTGGAATTCTGATGAAAGATCACTGACCCAAAACGTTAACTCAGAGCTGAATTTTACCGTGGGGGGGGTAAGAGGGTTCCCTAGTGCATTATCTCACATAATTCTTACCTCATTAGCCTCTACGGTGCCTTCATGCTATTGTGCGTCCTGCAACTGTAGGGAGTCCTTGTCACTGCTGGCACATCCTGGGACTCCAGGGGTTGACATATTACTTACACCCAACCATGCACCAGACCAAGTATTATAGTGGAATAGAAACAAAAAAACAAAGTTTCTGAGGCTGTAGATGGCATAGCTGACATATCATTTCAAATAGAAATTCACTTCCATAAATGTATTGCTATCTTACACCATCATCTGCTCAATTACTATCATTGAGACTGCAGCTACAGGAACTAAGCTCCACAGGTTACCCATCCGAGAACACTATGGGAGTGCTACACTTTCCCTAATGTCCAGTGTATCTTTACATCTTCTGATTGCTCAATGTGGGACCATCACATGCTGGGGCCTTCAAGCAGTTGGAAAACTTCACTTCTGTTAGCAAAAGCGAAGAGAAAACAAAGAAAGGGCGCATTTGCTTCTGGGCACACCAGGGACTGCTTAAACTTTCAGCAGCAATAATTTTACAGTCAATGAATAGTCACTGTATTAGAACCAAGTGTCAACTATAGCCTGCCTGGCTTGTGCTGAACTCTCCATCATGCACTACTCTAACATGATGAAGGTGACATTCTACCTGCTCATTGTCATCAAGTTCCTCCTGGGAAGACTTCTGCTGCTTTCTTAGATCTTCAGTGTACATCACATCCTCGCTTCACAGAGCACAGCATGCAAGGGCTATGGGTCACACTGTGCTTGGACTGTACTGCAAGGCGTCCCTAGATTGATCCATGCATCAAATGTCATGGTCAGAAGGTCTAGCATCTGCTTCATGATGGTCTGGGTTGAAGAATGGGCATCATTGTGTATCTCTGTTCAGTTTCGGTCAGGCAGTTACATAATAGATTCATCATAACCATGGCTTTCCTTATTTCTCAGTAATCAGCCTTATAAAGCATATATCATTGAAAGAAAGCAGAAACATTGGAGTTCTCGAGGCAGAACTCTGGCAGAATAGTTCCCAGGGTACCTGGTGCAAACTTCTTGCAAATGGTACCCTGATCACGGCTGACTTACACATTGAGGAAATGGAATTCTTTTCCATTGATGAAGTTTGCATTTCATTTGACAAGGAAATCTCAATGTGACATGTATACAAGGTATAGTGCACTGCACTTGGGAAATATAAATTACCTTGGCCAAACCTACTGCTTGGGCAAAAGTACTAGCCTCCTCATGGTAAATGAGATGAAGGGGAATGATCTGGTACAAACTATATTGATAACAGCCTTGATATGTCGAGGGTTGAGGGTTGTGAGGTCCCACATAGGTCCTCCATGGATATTTGGAAGTAGCTAGCTGTATAAAAACATAGTACAGCTGTCAGCTTGACAGGCACGACATATCCCTCACTCATCTAGACATCGTGGATGATCTACTCTGTGTGAGAAAACCTCTGGTTGGTCAACTTCTCCCGACTGCACTACGGTGCTGTCACCTGTGGAGGGTCTATCCTACCAGTGGGATAGTAATGGTGGTATCCGGGACAATGTCTGTAAGGTGTGATTCCATAAGTGTGACAATATATCAGGGTGTCGTTTGCCTAGTTTGTAGGATAGCTCATCCAGTTTTGGCACACAGCCAGCAGTTATTAGAAAGGAGGAGTTTGCAGGCCAACACTGTCGGGTTTTATGATTGTCGCTTCCACTGCCTGGGTTGACACCAAGTGGTCTGTCTTATTTCAGTTCTTCCTTTGAGATTTTGTAATTTTGATGCAACTGAATGGTTTGCTGGCCCATTTTATATGGCATTGAAGGGCCAACCACACTGTTTGGGGCTGGAGTCTGACATCGGTGGTGGGTAAGTTGTTGGGGCGATTCTGAAATTTTAAATGCATTTGGTGAGGCAAGGATTGATTAGGGATAGTCAGCAGGATTTTGTGTGAGGAAAATCAGATCTCACAAATCTGATTGAGGTTTTTTAATGAAGTAGTCAATAAGATTGATGAAGGTAGAGCTATAGATGTTGTTTACTTGGACTTTAGTAAAGTCTCTGATAAGATTCTTCATGGTAAACTAATTAATAAAGTTAGATCAGGGTGAGCTGTCAATTAAGTGCAAAATTAGCTTGATAGTAGGAGACAAAGGGTGGTGGTCCGAGGGTTTTTTTTGATTGGAGGCCTAAGAATAGTGATGTTCCACAGGGATCGGTACTAAGTCCACTTTCATTTATCATTTATATAAATGATTTGGATAAGAGTACAGGAGGCATTGTTAGTAAATTTGATGATGCCACTAAAATTGGTGTGTAGTGGAGAGGGAAGAAGATTGGTGGTGAAGTGGAGAGGGAAGAAGATTATCTAAGATTACAAAAGAGATCTTGATCAGTTGGGTCAATGGGCTGAAGAGTAGCAGATGGAATTACTTTGGATAAATACAAAGTATTGCATTTTGGTAAGCCAAACAAGGGCAGGACTTATACATTTAATGGTGGGGCTCTGGATATGTTGTAGAACAGAGAGACCTAAGCATTCAGATACATAATTTGTTGAAATTTGCATCACATGTTGACTTGATGGTGAAGAAGGCATTTAGCAGGCTTGCCTTCATTGCTTAGAACTCTGAATATTGGAGTTGGGACATCATATTGGGAATGTACAGGATGTTGGTGAGGCCTTTTCTGCAGTACTACATACAATTCTGGGCATCCTGTTATGGGAAGGATATTAATAAACTGGAGAGAGTTCAAGAAGAGATTTACCAGGTTGCAGGGTTTGTGATACAGAAATTGATGGAAAGGCTGGGACCTTTATTGACTGGAGCGTCGGAGGTTTAAGGGTGACCTTATTGAGATTTATAAATCACGAGGGGCATAGGTAAGACAAATGACAAGGGTCTTTTCCTTTGGGTTGGGGAGGTCAAATTTAGGGGGCATATTTTTAAGGCGAGATGAGAAAGATTTGGAAAGGACATGAGGAGCAAGTTTTTTTACACACAGAGTGGTTTGTGTGTGGAATGAACTGCTTGAGAAAGTGGTGGATGCAGGTACAGTTACGTTTAATAGACATTTGCCCACGTTCATGAGTGGAAAGGTTTGGAGGGATTTGTGCCAAACACAGGAAGGTGGGGCTAGTTTAATTTGGAAACATGGGTGGGGTTGGACCAAAGGTTCTGTTTCCATGTTGTAAGTCTCTATGACTACAGAGTCACAAGAATAACAGATTTTCTTCCGTAAAGCAGATTACTGAACCAAATGGGTTTTACAAGAATCAACAAAGATTATTTGTTGTTAGGTCAGTTTTTAACTCAGCCTTTACTGAATTGATTTGAAGATGCTGGCGTTGGACAGGAGTATACAAAGTTAAAAATCATACAACACCAGGTTATCCACAACCACCTGATGAAGGAGCAGCGCTCTGAAAGCTAATGCTTCCAATTAAACCTATTGGACTATAACCTGGTGTTGTGTGATTTTTAACTCTTTACTGAATTGACAATTTATCATTTGTCATGGAGGTATTCAAAACCACATGACCAGAATATTTTCTTGGGGACTCTGGCTTACAAATCCAGTGACATGTGTTACAGGTCATTCTGTTAAAACACAAATTTCATCAACGGGAATTCGCTATAACATGATTGACAAATTGGGGATGCTGTTTCTAAGTATGAATTTTTAAAACATATGTTGGATGTCACGCGATTACATCGGTAACACTTTAAGTGCTGTTTCTAAAGTGTAATTTTTCTGTAATGTGGGGTTACACAAGAACGCATTGCTTTATAGAAGAGCTGACTGTATTAGCTTGTCATAAGTGCTCTACTACTATTTCAGTGTCGTATTCCTGCTCCTTGGAAGAATGAGTAGAAACCTTTTAGACTTTGGTCTGCTCTGAAAAGAAAGATCCTCCTATATGAATGGAAAATAAGATGTTTGAAGGAATAATCATCAAACTATTGCACTCTGCACAGTAAAGCTGAAGAGCATGTCTGAAATGTAAACGAGCATGATGTTGGCACGAGGCAGAACCCATAAGCAGGAAAAGGGGAAGAAGTAATAAAGATAAAAGTGATTGCTATAATAAAATGTTGTTATTTTGGAGTCTGAAATTGAAAGTCAAGTTTAGATGAGTATACTGATGAATAAAGACCACTTGAAAAGAATTGTCAATCTCAACGCTGGAGCTGAAAAAGCAACATCAGTAATGACTTAAATGCAAATGCCACAGTGAAGGTAAAAAAGTAAACGTCAGGAATTAATCTCCCAACTTTCTATTTATTTTGAATGGTTTGTCTGAATTCTAATTCCTTTAATGTATGACCTTCTGTGCAAATCTTTTCTTCCCAAATATTTGTAAGAACAAATCTCAAAAAGTGCTAGCCCACTTTCCTGTAACATCAATTCCATGCTTTAGTTTGTGGTTGCAATGCCTTCCTTAGTTTCAGTACAACAGAAAAATCTAAATCCATTAAATTTGTTCTTGATCCTCTTGTATTAAAGACTTTAATTGTTTGTTCAATTGAACACACACTGATTTCAGCCTCTGAGACCAAGGGACTGCACTGTGCACTTGCTTGATCCTCTGAAATCCATTTCAAGGTGACAAAACATACATTTTCAAATATGTCTACCCCAATGCAGAGGGATAATTAGATTTTCTCTGGCTTTAGGAGATATCCTTCCAAGGGAGCCATCAGAAAATTTATAATCTAAGCTTTAGAAGATATATAACATTTAAAGTCATGCTATCTTATTGCTACAGCTTTACCATCGCCAAAACATCAAACGAATTTCAGTTTATCCTTGACCTCAAGAATATATCTAAATTTTTATGAAAGACAAATAATTATTATTCAGTGGACACAGCACAGAAGACAGCCTGGTCATTACAATTCTCAAGTGAGCCTATATGTAGACAGTCAGACAGAAAGATGGAATATTTCTGTGCTTACCCAAGACAAGAAGTGCCAGAAGTAAAATGGACTGCCTTAAGGACATTTTATTGCAGTCCTCAAGGAAAAACACCTTTGATCCAAACTGCACATTTGTGTGTTAAGAGACTGGGGGGTTATCCAGTGGAAATCCCTTCAGTCTCCAAGTAGAAATTCAAGAAACGCCTGTTAATGTATTATAATGGAACATCAATAAAATGACACTAAAATTTCAGTTCTATCTAAATAACTCCTCCAAAGCCTTGTCAAAATGCAGTCCAGGAGCTAGCTGCAATATCTAAGAATGCATATAAAGTATACCTTTCAAAGCAATGCACAGAAATAAAATACAGTAAGAAGATAAACACTAACTAAATAGAGCATAATTGTAAAACCAAACATAGACTGGGACTGCCATAGTGTTAAGGGTTTAGATGCAGAGGTATTTGTTAAGTGTGTACAAGAACATTTTCTGATTCAGCATGTGGGTGTACCTACTAGAGACAGTACAAAACTTGACCTACTCTTGGGAAATAAGACAGGCAGGTGACTGAAGTGTCAGTGGGGGAGCACTTTGGGGCCAGCGACCATAATTCTATAAGTTTCAAAATAGTAATGGAAAAGGATAGACCAGATCTAAAATTTGAAGTTCTAAACTGGAGAAAGACCAATTTTGACGGTATTAGGCAAGAACTTTCAAAAGCTGATTAGGGGCAAATGTTCGCAGGTAAAGGGACAGCTGGAATATGGGATGCATTCAGAAATGAGATAACGAGGATCCAGAGAAGGTATATTCCTATTAGGTGAAAGGAAAGGCTAGAAAGAATAGGGAATGCTGGATGACTAAAGAAATTGAGGGTTTGGTTAAGAAAAAGAAGGAAGCATAGATCGAGTAAATCCTTAGAAGAGTCTAAAGGCAGTAGGAGTATACTTAAGAGGGAAATCAGGAGGGCAAAAAGGGGATATAAGATAGCTTTGGCAAATTAAATTAAGGATAATCCAAAGGGTTTTTACAAACACATTAAGGACAAAAGGATAACTAGGGAGCGAATAGGGCCTTCAAAGCTGCCTTTGTGTGGAGCTGCAGAAAATGGAGGGGGACACCAAATGAGTAATTTGCATCAGTATTTACTGTGGAAAAGGACATGGAAGGTATAGAAAGTAGCGAAATAAATGGTGACATCTTGCAAAATGTCCGTATTACAGAGGAGGAAGTGCTGGATGTCTTGAAATGGGCAAAGGTAGATAAATCCCCAGGACCTGATCAGGTGTACCCAAGAACTCTGAGAGAAGCTAGAGAAGTGATTGCTGGGCCTCTTGCTGAGATATTTGTATCATCGATAGTCACAGGTGAGGTGCCGGAAGACTGGAGGTTGGTTAACATGGTGCCACTGTTTAAGAAGAATGGTAAGGACAAGCCAGGGAACTATAGACCAGTGAGCCTGACATTGGTGTTGGGCAAGTTGTTGGAGGGAATCCTGAGGGACAGGATGTACATGGATTTAGAAAGGTAAGGACTGATTAGGAATAGTCAACATGGCTTTGTGCGTGGGAAATCATGTCTCATAAACTTGATTGAGTTTTTTTGAAGAAGTAACAAAGAGGGTTGATGAGGGCAGAGTGGAAGATGTGATCTATATGCACTTCAAAGGTGTTCGAGAAGGTTCCCCGTGGGAGACTGGTTAGCAAGGTTAGAGCTCACGGAATACAGGGAGAACTAACCATTTGGATACAGAACAGGCTCAAAGGTAGAAGACAGAGGGTGGTGTTAGAGGGTTGTTTTTCAGACTGGAAGCCTGTGAGCTGTGGAGTGCCACAAGGATCTGTACTGGGCCCTCTACTTTTCGTCATTTATATAAATGATTTGGATGTGAGCATAAGAGGTATGGTTAGTAAGTTTGCAGATGACAAAATTGGAGGTTTAGTGGACAGCGAAGAAGATTACCTCAGATTACAACAGGATCTTGATCAGATGGGCCAATGGGCTGAGAAGTGGCAGATGGAGTTTAATTCAGATAAATGTGAGGTGCTGCATTTTGGGAAAGCAAAGCTGAGCAGGACTTATATACTTAATGGTAAGGTCCTAGGGAGTGTTGCTGAACAAAGAGACCTTGGAGTGCAGGTTCACAGCCTTTTGAAAGTAGAATTGCAGGTAGATAGGATAGTGAAGAAGGTGTTTGGTATGCTTTCCTTTATTGGTCAGAGTATTGAGTATAAGAGTTGGGAGGTCATGTTGCAGCTATACAGGGCATCAGTTGGCCACTGCTGGAATATTGCATGTAATTCTGGTCTCCTTCCTATCGGAAAGATGTTGTGAAGCTTGAAAGGGTTCAGAAATGATTTACAAGGATGTTGCCAGGGTTGGAGGATTTGAGCTATAGGGAAAGGCTGAACAGGCCGGTGCTGTTTTCCCTGGAGCGTTGGAGGCTGAGGGGTGACCTTATAGAGGTTTAAAAAATGGATAGAGCAAATTGATAAAGTCTTTTCCCTGGGGGGGGTGGGGGGGGGGTGGGGTGGGGGGGAGGTCTAGAACTAGAGGGCATGGTTTTAGATTAGAGTGGCGCTGGAAAAGCACAGCAGGTCAGGTAACATCCGAGAATCTAGACTCTGATTTCCAGCATTTGCAGTCCTCACGTTTGGCATAGGTTTAGAGTGAGAGGGGAAAGATATAAAAGTGACCTAAGGGGCAACATTTTCACGCAGGGCTGGTACGTGTATGGAATTGACTGCCAGAGGAAGTGGTGGAGGCTGATACAATTGCAACATTTAAAAGGCATTTGGATGGTTACATGAATAGGAAGGGTTTGTAGGGATATGAGCACAGTGCTGGCAGGAGGGATTAGATTCGGGTGGGATACCTAGTCGGCTTGGACGGGTTGGACCAAAGGGCCTGTTTCCGTGCTGTACATCTCTATGAGTTGGTATTTCACTGAAACACATGTACACAATGCTGCAGATTTGGTTTTAACAGTAAGACAAAAAAATTATTATGAAAAGAAAGTCAAAATAAAATAGAATGACAAAGTTATTTCTGTAAAATACAACTTGAAAGATTTCAACTACACAAGGCAGAACAAAATCCTATCTATCTCCACATCATCACTTTACAGTGCTCAAATACCAGAGAGAGTTCATTTCTCCGTCACATCTGTATCTTTAACTGTTTTTTTAAATTCCTGGTCTTGACAGTTGATAGCCTCTTCCTTGTTTAGTCATACAACTGAGCTTAAACTTTCTCAGTTTTGCATAATGCATTCAGGATTCTGACCAAGCGTTTCTGGTCTGGCACTTACAACCCCTATTATATGGAAGTAAGCTATTTTCTAATGGTTCTGAAATAACTCCTTTCTCCAGGAAGAACTGTTTTGACATTTGACTTCAACTAAGAGTTCTGTGAAATAAAACCATGGCTTTTCATCCTATGAGTTTTTTTGCTAATTTTTAAAACAGTGATTATTCTAAATTAAAAACAAGTGAGATTTTGGTGTTTAGTCTGCCCAATTGTAAAACTGAAACAATTTTCCAACATCACTCAAGGAACTGTTTCTCTCATATGCTTTTTTTAAAAAAAGGGTCCAGGAACACTGACATTTATTAATCATTAAACCCCTGTATGTGCACAAACCAAACAGCACAGGACATAAGTTCAATATCCAAACTAAAATTAATGACATTTATATATATCATACATCTTATATCACAATATTAAAATTGTTACATAAGCATGAATATCTTTTCTTCTTTATGCTTACTTCTTGTCATAATTTTGATCATTTCCTTTTGTATATACTTAAATTTGTAAATCTTAAATGAACTTTTGCAATGGTAAAGGAATTATGCCAACGTTAGTTATCATGCTATTGTTCCATGAATCAGGTGTTTGATTTCCAATTGATTTTTAAATGTTTCTAAAACAATTACTTTTTGTCATTTCCTTATCATCAGTTTCTGGGATTTGAAGTTTCCATATCGATTTATACATTTACAACACAAAAATTTACCACAAAACAACAAAAACAACTTATTGTTATTGATAACAAGGTGGATGGTCTCAGGCCATAATTTGATAATGATCAGCTGGGAAATTGAGAAAAGCAATGGCAGAAGGAACATATTCCCAATAAGTGTGAGGTGATAAATTTTGGGAGGTTTAAGAAGGGAAGGACATACACAAAGAATAGTACATCCCTAGGGAGTACTGAAGAATAAAAGAATCTTGTTGTGCAAGGCCATAGATTCCTGAAGGCAGACAGAGTGATGAAGGTGGCACATATGGGATACAATCATAGAGTCATATAGTGCTGAAACAGGCCCTTCTGCTCAACTTGTCCATGTCAATCATGTTTCCTAAACTGAACTCATTCCATTTGCCTGCATTTGGCTTATATCTCTCTAAACTTTTCCTATCCATGTACCTATCCAAATGTCTTTTCAATGTCGTAACTGTAACTGCCTTACCACTTTTTCTGGCAGGTCGTTCCGCATATGCACCACCCTCTGTGTGAAAAAGTTGCCCCTCAGGTCTCTTCTAATTCTTTCCCTTCTCATCTTAAACCTATGCTCTCTAATTTTGAACTCCCCTACCTTTGGGAAAAGACCGTGGCTATTCACACTATTAACGCCATTCATGATTTTATAAATCTCCTATACTCCAGGGAAAAAGACCCAGCCTCTCCTTATAACTCAAACCTTCCAGTCTCTGTAAATCCTTTTGCATCTTTTCCAGTTTAATAACACCCTTCCTAAAATTAAGTGACCAGAATTGCACATAATACTCCAAATGTGGCCTTGCTAATGTCTTGTACAGCTGTAGCATGGTGTCCCAATTCCTGTGCTCGATGCTTTAACCAATGAAGGCAAGCACGCAGATAGCCTTCTTCAACATCCTGTCTACCTGTGATGACATTTTCAAGGAATTATGCACCTGCCCCCCTTGGTCCCTCTGTTTGACAACACTCCCAAGGCCCCAATAAGTCCTGCCCTAATTTGTTTTAGCAAAATGCAACACTTTATCTGAATTAAACTCCATTTGCCATTCCTCAGCCCACTAGCACAGTTGATTGCCTTCATTGGCTCGGGCATAGAATATAGGAGCAAGGAGGTCTTGTTACAACTTTATAACACATTGGTTAAGCCACAAATGGAATATAATGTGCAGTTCTGGTGGCCACACTACTGGAAGGACATGATTGCTCTGGAGAGGGTGCATAGGATGTTGTTTGAGATGAAAAGTCTGTTATGAGGACAGATGGAATGGCTACGTTTGTTTTCTTTGGAGCAGAGGAGGCTGAGAAGAGATTTCATTGAGGTATACAAAATGATGAGAGGTATAGACAGAGTGGATCATGAGAATCTTTTCCCCGTGGCAGATACGTCTAAGACCAGAGGGCATAAATTTAAGGTGAGAAGTAAAGGGTTTGGAGGAGATCTGAGAAAAAAGTGCTCACTCAGAGGATAGTAGATACGTGGAACAGTGGCAGAGGCAGGCACTCTCCTGACTTTTAAGAAGCATCTGGATGAGTACTTCAAATGCTGGGGTAAAGGAGGCTATGGACCAATGCAGTTAAATAGGATTAGTGTGGTTTTGTGCTTGTTGATCAGCATGGACATGGTGGGTTAAACGGCCTGTTTCTACGCTGTATGATTCTATGACTAGTACAATGAATTTAAGCAAATTAGCAAGTTAGCATTGCTGCCTCACAGTGCCAAGGTCCTGCATGGGTTTCCTCCAGGTTTTCCAGTTTCATCCCACAGTCCAAAGATGTGCAGGTTAGGTGGATTGCCTATGCTAAAATGCCCATAGAGTTCAGGGATATGTAGGCTAGGTGCATTCATTAGGGGAAATGGAGAGCATTCGGGGAATGGCTCTGGGTAGGATATCCTTCTGAGGATCTATGTGGACTTGTTGGGCCAAATGGCTTGTTTCCACACTGTAGTAATTCTGTGATGAAGTTAACTCTGGAGAGTATTTTGTTTACATTGTGATTACGTTTGGTATTGAACTCGTGAAGATGATTAAGGGAAAGATCTCTGTAACTATGACAACTAATGTGGAAATGAGCAGTCATTCATGGATTTGTTAGCTATTATATTGATAGAATTTTATCCCAAATGTGTCACATATCTGTTGAGCTGACTTTTTGGAAATAGATGCAGAGGGATAGATTATTGCACCTAATGGACTGTTTTTCGTGCTGCAATTTCCATACGATTCTCTGTAACGTATCATGAGAGTAATTGAAGTCCTAATTTGTGACTGGGTTTTTCATCCTCTTCATTGACCACAAAGATTATTACATTCATTTGAACACACAGTTGTGTCATGCTGCAATAAAAAAAGACACAGTTCCAAAGTTGCCTGGAATCAAAAAGGAAGCCAATTACAAAGTTTAGAAAGAGAAACTTTATTACTTACTAACCCCAATTAAAATAATAAGTATTACACCAACCACATACAGAAACACAAGTATCATAGTCCACAAGGTGTTAGGTTTTAACCTGGGACCATGGGTCTTCTATTGACACCATCAAAAATGGAATTTGCTGGAGAAACTCAGCAGGTCTGGCAGCAGAAGAGAAAATAGAGATAACATTTCAAGTCCAATGACCCTTCTTCAGGAGTTCAAGTTTCTCCAGCATGTTCTCTTTTTGTTTGCTTCAGATCTCCAGCATCTGCAATTTGGTTTATTATTGTTCTTCAATTGATGCATTTTACCCTCAGAAGGAGCAAAATTTGTGCATATCCTTGAGTTATGAGTGAATGAATTCTTTGTCAATTTGCTTTATCACTAGATGCTGTTTCTTAAGAGGCTAAGAGGAACATAGAGAGAAAGCAAGTTTTCTAATTCTGCTGTTACAAAGCCATTGTGATAGGGTTAGGGTAAGGATTGTGTTCTACTCCCAAAAGCTGTCTCCTGAAATAATGTTTCTTTATGTGTCAGCATGCCCTGCTTCGTTGCCTTTCCCAAGTTGGGTAATCAGAAGGCGACTTTTATTCCAATATATGAAATTCCAGAAAAGTACAAATCAAACAAGAAATAAAGATCTGAATTACTTGTTTCAGATACTTTGATTAATGTCAATTCAGATTTGGCCTTGTTTGTTGATCATTTAATGGTTGGATCAACCACTATGGCCATTTTAAGTTTCCTTATTTAAAACTGTTTCAGTTCATGAAAGGTTCCAGGTATTAAGAATTAGATGATGAAAGCTGAAAATTGGCAATCCATGTTTACTGCATTTACGACAATGACTGGAACTGGTTTGAGTGGTTGAAGATGTTGATAATCAGATCAGTAGCATTGGCACATTTGCAGCTAGAACATTGTGTGCCCAGGATTCTGGATGTGGGCATTGCAATTTAATACCTGGGAATGCTGGTTTCTAACTGAGACTGGCAAAACATAATTACAATGAATGATTATAGTGTGTTGTCAAACTGGTTCCTCTCTGTTTATTCTTTTTACTGCCAAGCGCCTTTATGATTAAGAAAGGCTTCTGCAAAGCATTCTGCTGGCAACACATGACACAACCAGCCTTCACTTCTTAAAGGTAGGCTATCTTTCTTAGAGTCGAAATGCATTGAACAATCTTGGAAAAAGAGTATGGAGACACTGAGAAGTTGGTATGAAGCTGGTGGTATTGGCAGCTGGGTGAATTATTTGACTGACAGATTACTGACCACCTGGACACATGTAAGATTTTAAGGTGATATGTGTGGAGCTGGTTCTGTAAGTATTATTGGCAGGGATGTACAAGATGCAACACAGTACCAGGGGGCCTGAAGGACCACAAGAAGAAAGTGGAAGCAAGAGATCAAGGACATTGAATCCTCTCACCTGGCTCCAAGGACCTTGAAGCATTGTAATAAAAAAGTCTAAAAACCTAATTTGCAAAGGTTAGTGATTATATCTTCATCAGGCATTTACCACCATACTGCCAACGTCTTATGTGGCTCAAAGCACCACACTGCCTTCACACACCCAACAGCACCCATTGGCATTCAGGGCCTGTATCTCTTATCCAAATAGACCACTTACCAGTCACACACCTACCAATGCTGCCAGCCTCAGAGCAAACCTCTCATTGCCTCCAGTTAGTCAGGTACAGCAGGAGCATCTCTCAAACACTGCAACACAATCACTGCTACTGCATGACAACATGGCACAAAGTAGATGGAAATAGCTGGAGGATGATTCTTGCATCTCCTGAGGCCAATGGAGGAGACTGTTATGCACATCTTGAGGCTGGTAAGAATAAGGCTGTGCCATGTGGCATTGCTGAGAATGTTGAGTATGACTCTATTTTCTTATCGTAAGTTCCTTCTCAACTTGTAGCACATCCTCTTCATGCTGTCCAGTTTGATGGGGAATCAGTAAAGGGTGTGACCATCAACCTTTTCATAGTTATCCCACTCTCGTTCCCTCCCTCAATTTCCCCTTCTGAATTCCAGCTTTGAGGCACCAAACAAGCTGTGCCAGCCCAAACACAGCATCTCAAGGAAGAGGACAGAGAAGCACATCTGCGGCTAGAACATTGTGTGCCCAGCATTCTGGATGTGGGCATTGCAATTTGTACCTGCCAATGCTGGTTTCCAACTGAGGTGCACAAAATGTAATTTGAATGCCAAACAGGTTCCTCATTGTTCATTCTTTTTGCTGCCAGGTGCCTCTATCCTTAACTGCAAATGTGTTGCTGGTCAAAGCACAGCAGGCCAGGCAGCATCTCAGGAATAGAGAATTCGACGTTTCGAGCATAAGCTCCTCCTCTATCCTTAAGCAAACTTCCGTAATGCATTCTGTTGGCATTAGTGAAGAGGAGACTCGATCAGATGGTGAGGTGGCGCTGCATATATCTTGGAGGCTCAAATGAAGGAAGAATTAGCATGTCGGGGGGAGTCACTTTAACATGAATGGCTGCAGTCAACATTTCCGCTGGCTAGAGGTTCTGATTCCAGAAGTCCCTGCTCTGAGGCCTATGATCAGACAAAATAATTACAGGGAAATAATGTGACAGGAGGGTGGGCTCATGGATGAGTTGTGCTGTAGGAGCTCAGATGAAGGACCCAATGGGGTAACATCCATAAAATGATGAGAATTAGGGACAGGTGTATGTCATAAGGCCCCTCTGGCCTGTTCCACCATTCAATAGGATAATGGCTGATCTGACAGTCATGTTACCACCCCTCTGCTTTCTCCTCCACACAGTTTATCCCCTCCTCTTTCCCCCTACTCCTTTAGCTCCTTTCTCCCTTCCACCCCTTTACCCCCCCATTCCCTTTCCCACCTCCCTCTCCCCTCCACACCCTCCCTAGTCCCTCCATCCCCATAACTCCCTCCCTTCTCCACCCACTCTTTTCTCCCCTTAGTCCCCTCCACTGGTTCAATCAGTCCATGACCTCCCCCCTCCCAAAGCCACCTCTTGACCTGGCCAGGGTTGCCAGCCTCTCCATGCCCTGTGTTCTCTGCCACCCTTGGCAGGCTCTCCCTTTCTGCTGGGAGAGGTGCGGATGCCGCTGGACCACAAAGCTGAAGAGGTTGTAGAGCTCTCCAGGGACAGCAGCACCATGCCCCACACCATGATGGCAACAGAGAATATGGGCAATGACAGAGGAATGTCAGAGCACAGACAACGATGCGCGCCAAGATACTGGGAGTATTGGGTGATCTGGCAGGCAGCCTCCTGCCCCCACAGAAGGAGCAATGAAGAAGTGTAGCTCCAACTCAGCATTGAACAGGGAGCTGTCTGCAGCCTCTGCTCCATTTCTTTGCTGAGATGACACCACAGCTCCCATACGTGTTGCAACCTTTATGTTTCAGGACATTTACTCCTCTGCCTTTTCTGTGAGGATGAGAGAATCCTCTCTGGTAAATACAAGAATTCATCAAAACATCTTCATTTGAATTCCACAGTACTCCTACACATTCTACAGTAGCACACCTTCTTTAAAATTACCTTTGCTACAATTTGAGTCCTTGACCCTTTCAGGAATGGTAGTGCAAGGGCCATATTCCAGCCGGACTCATATTATTTGCTGAATGTCTGCCATCAAAATTGGTAGAAACTGCTCTCATTTGGCTCCATTCTCATCTAATCATAGCCAGGGCATCATTTGCAATGGCTTCTGTTTCTGTTCTCACACTATTAACTCGAAAGTTGCTGAAGGATCTATCCACAGTCCCTTCCTATTCCTTCTTTATGTAATGATTGTAATGAGATTAGCCAGGCAAAACTCATAGGATATGAGTACCCTGATTGGGGCTGTTATTCTGGTCCAATTAGGGAGCCCTGGTCAACAAAAAAACATGAGTGTCTGATCACGCAGCATTGCCCTCTCTTAAGAAGGGCACTGCTTATCATTGGCCAGTCGGGTGTTTCCTTTCTTCCTGGTGATAGAATATAAATAAAAACTCACACACTTGTTCTTCACTGTGTCCAACACCTGCACACACAAGACATGGGTGCAGAGGAAAAATAAGCACTACCGCTGTCAAGTGGTAGTGTGGGCGAAGAAACAAAAGAAAGAAAAGAAAAAGATTAAAGAAAAAAAAAGAACATGAATATCAGACATCCTGTTCACTCAGAGAGCTGGCTCTGAGGGGGCTGGATCAGTGTCAAGGACTCTCCATGTGTAAATAAAAGGGACTTGGTGATGGGATACCAGCCTCTATGGAGTTGTTTCAGTGGGGAGAGAGAAGAGGATGTTCCTGAAGAAATTCACTTGCCACAATTGTCACTGAGTTGTGATGAGCATTTCTGGCATCATTTCATTATTTGGGAAACTTGCCTCATTCGATCCTACTGTTGAAGCCTGGGCCCAGTATATGAAAAGCATGTGTTATACTTTCCAGGCAAATGACATTGGGGTGGATGAAGAACAATGAGCTTGACAGCATGTGGACCTGCAGCTTTTTTGGTTATTAGAAGTCTAACTTTCCCAGAGGCACCAGACACTAAGACCTTTCAAGAGTTGATGGATTTCGTTAAGGAATATTACAACCCCAAGCCTCCTCTGATTCTGAGACACTATCGGTTTTACTTGGCAATTCAAAAACAGGGGAACCCATATTGGGATTTTTGATGAGGTTAAGACAACTGGAAGAAGAATGTGACTTCTGTCTAACCATTAATGAGATGCAGAGAGACCATTTGGCATGTGGGATTAATGATGTGACCATACAAAAGTGCCTACTAGCTGAATCCCAACTTGACTTCAAACAGGCACTACCGCTGGCTTTATCAATGGAAAATGTTGCAAATAGCAGATGAGTTACAGGGTATTCTGATGGGAGAGGACACCCTCCCCACTCTGACTGAGCTTGGTGAACACCACTTGAGTGAAGGTAATTACATAACCTCATTACCTTGGATAGATCCTGAACAGAGGAACTCTAGGTCAGCCCGTAGCAAAACCTCAAAACAAGGCTAATCCTCAGCCAAATGGTTAACATTTTCTCCTGTATCCGGGCCGTCACGCCATTGTAGTTGCTGCTGGTATGCGGACTTGAAGGAGCAAAAACTTCCCAAAGGACGTAAATGCAGTAAGAGAACTCCGAGGCCAGTATCCTGGACAGTACACCACCTGGAGAGTCCACTTACATCTGGTTTGGAACAGTTAAATTAGTTAACAATATTCAAATCAAGACCAAAATAAATATCTGGTTAAACAGTCACTCGGTTCTTATGGAGGTCAATACCAGCATGACCATTTCAATGATTGTAGAACCCGTCTTGAACAAAATTCACTCTGAACTCCAACCTTTAAGTTTGCACAAGACCTCAGCTAGATGGAGAACTTATACCCGGGAACCTTTACAGATTAAGGGTATAACTTCAGTTCTGGTTTCTTATGAGAAGCAGCAAGTTCAGTTACTGCTGACTGTAGTAAAAGGCTCAGGCTCAAGTTTTGTTGCGTGAAACTGGTTGAGAAAGATTCACCTCATTTGGCTCAATATTTTTTGATTAGAAAATGGCTGCCTGAGTGAAGTCTTAATTAAATACCCGTATGTTTCTCAGGAAGGTCTAAGGACTATCAAAGAAGCCATGGCCACCTTGCATATTGACAAAAAAGCAATTCCATGATTCTACAAGGCCTGCCCTGTGCCATCGCCTTATGGGCAAAAGTAGAGACAGAAGTCAGAAGGCTGGAAAATAAAGGAATCAGCAAAACAGTACTGATAGGACAATGTCCATCGTACTGATTGTGAACCTGATGGGTGGCTGCCTTTGTGGGGATTTTAAATACAGGGTAAATCATTTTTCGCAGCTGGATACATACCCAACACCTTGTATTTGTGTAAAGTTGGAAGGGGTTGTCCTTCTCGAAGCTGGACATGTTTGGGAAGTTAAAATCCCTTCCCATAACCACCCTATTATTCTTATGGGTAACTGAGATCTCCTTAACATTTATCTCTCAATTTCCTGCTGTAGTACAAATCCAATAAGATGATCATCACTTTTTTATTTCTCCATTCCACCCAAATGACTTCCCTGGATGTAATCCCAGGAATATCCTCCCTAAATACAGCCATAATGTCATCCCTAATCAAAAAATGACACTTCCCCCTTCTCTCTTGTCCCCTTTTCTACCCTTCCTAAGGCATTTAGCTGCTAGTCCTGTCCATTCCTGAGACATGTCCCTTTAATTGCTATGATATCCCAGTTCCATATTCCTAACCATGGCCTGAGTTCATCTGCCTCACCGGTTAGGCTTCTTGTATTAAAATAAATGCAGTTTAATTTATCAGTCCTATCTTGTTCTCTACTTTGTTCTTGACAGCCTATCTGTTAGACTTACTCCTTTTCCCACTGTGCCAGTCTCAGACTGATCTCTTTCCTCACTATCTCCCTGGTTCCCATCACCAAACTCCCTTACTCATTTAAATCCTATTCCTACCTATCCTCCTATTCCTACCCTCACTAACTCACGGCACCAGTCATTTGGGTATTACTACCCTTGAGGACCTACTTTTTAAATTCCTGCCTAACTTCCTATATTCTCTCCTCAGAATCTCATCTTTGTCTCTTCCTATGTCATTAGTTCCAATGCGTACAATGTCCTCCTTCTGGTCCCTCTCTTATTTGAGAATATTCTGCACCCTCTCCAAAATGTCTTTGATTCTGACTCTTGAGAGGCAACACACCATTCTGATGTCTTGTTTTTGGCCATAGAAATGTTGCTGTGCCTCTAACTACAAAGTTGAAAAGCACAGCCGGTCAGGAGCAGGAGAGTCAACCTTTTGGGCATAAGAAGATGTTGACGTTCTTGCTCTTTAGATGTGGTCCGAACTGCTGTGCTTTTCTCGTACCACACTTTTCGGCTCTGATCTCCAGCATCTGCAGTCCTCACTTTCTCCTAGTCCTTTTGACTACAGAGTCCCCAATCACAATCAATCGCTTGGAACCTGGCATTCACCACATTACATTATAGCGAGTCTCTGTTCCAGAAACCTGTTGATCAATGCTACATTCCCCTGAGAATCCACAACCGCATACACATTCCAAAACAGCATACTTGTTGCAGATGTGGATAGCCACAGTCCTGCACAATCTGCCTCTTTCTCCTAGCTTTCCTGGAGACCACCCATCTACCTGACTGTATCTGCAGTTTATCTCCCTCCTTGTATCTGCCAACCATCACAACTCCAGCTCCTGTAAATTACTAATTGCCTCTAAATGCCGCTCCAAATGATCCATGTGAACCAACAGGATTTGCAACCAAACACACTTATTGCAGAGGATAAAAGCTTAAAAATGTGTCGCTGGAAAAGTTCAGCAGGTCAGGCAGCATCAAAGAAGAAGGAGAATCTTAATCATCAATAACATGGGAACTTTTCCTAAATTCTCAGCCAACATGAAAAACATATCACTCTACTTAAGGACATCATTGCACCTTAACAATCTTCAAATCCAGAAAATAGCACAGTCTTAGTACTCTAAAAACATGGCTTAGTACCAATGATTTTTATATTTTAAATATAAAATATTTTATATTTTTAAAGTTTATTCAACAAACAATAACAACATATAATAAAAAAAAGCCTACTCTATTTACTATTGTAGATTTACAAAAGAAAAACAGTAAGGTTACACTTTAAAAGCAGCCACTTAGCTGCTTTCCTTGCTGTTAGCTCCCACACATAGGTTTCTCCCAAGATGTGTCAATTTAACTGTTTGTTTATGTTTCTTAGAATGAACTCCAATGTCCAGAGATACTTGAAACCAGACAACAAAGGCAGCAGCAGCTGGGTCAAACAACAGTGTAGGTTTCTTCCTCAGTTCGAATCACTTCCCATGTGGTCACAACCTTTGCCTGTCTTCCTCCTTTTTAAAGTGTCCACGTCTATTTGCAGGCTTGCTGTGTTCTTCTCACAAGCTTAATTTTGTCCTAACCTTGATATCATTAGCAAATCAGGATACTTTATCCTCTCCATGTAAATCTTTAATATAGACTGTAAATAGCTGAGGGCACAGCATTGATTCTTGCAGCATTCCATTAGGTACAACTTGAAAATGCCCCACAAATACCTAACCTTAGTTTCCTTTCTGTTCTTCAGTCTATAATCCATATTAAATTTGTTACATGGACCTCAATGGTCCAAAATGGGTGTCCTAATGTTGCATCAGGAAGTTGGGCTGTGAGATGTCGATATAGCTGTGAGATGTTGAGATAGCTGTGTGATGTCGAGATAATAGACAATAGACAAAACGTGCAGGAGTAGGCCATTCTGCCCTTCGAGCCTGCACCACCATTCAATATGATCATGGCTGATCATCCTTAATCAGTATCCTGTTCCTGCCTTATCTCCATAACCCGTGATTCCACTATCCTTGAGAGCTCTATCCAACTCTTTCTTAAATGAATCCAGAGACTGGGCTTCCACTGACCTCTGGGACAGAGCATTCCACACAGCCACCACTTTCTGGGTGAAGAAGTTTCTCCTCATCTCTGTCCTAAATGGTCTACCCCATATTTTTAAGCTGTGCCCTCTGGTTCGGCACTCACCCATCAGCAGAAACATGTTTCCTGCCTCCAGAGTGTCCAATTCTTTAATAATCTTATATATCTCAATCAGATCCCCTCTCAGTCTTCTAAACGCAAGGGTATACAAGCCCAGTCACTCCAGTCTTTCAGCATAAGGTAGTCCCGCCATTCCAGGAATTGACCTCTTGAACCTACGCTGCGCTCCCTCAATAGCCAGAATGTCTTTCCTCAAATTTGGAGACCAGAACTGCACATAATACTCCAGGTGTAGTCTCACCACGGCCCTGTACGGCTGCAGAAGAACCTCTTTGCTTTTATACTCAATCCCTCTCGTTATGAAGGCCAGCATGCTATTAGCCTTCTTCACTACCTGCTGTACCTGCATGCTTACCTTCATTGACTGGTGTACAAGAACACCCAGATCTCTTTGTACTGCCCCTTTACCTAACTTGATTCTATTTATGTAGTAATCTGCCTTCCTGTTCTTGCCACCAAAGTGGATAACCATACATTTATCCACATTAAACTACATCTGCCATGCATCTGACCACTCACCTAACCTGTCCAGGTCACCTGGTAACCTCCTAACATCTTCCTCACATTTCACCCTGCCACCCAGCTTAGTATCATCAGCAAATTTGCTGATGTTATTACTAATACTATCTTCTATATCATTAATATATATTATGAAAAGCTGCGATCCCAGCACTAATCCCTGCGGTACCCTACTGATCACTGCCTGCCACTCTGAAATGGAGCCGTTTATCACTACTCTTTGTTTCCTGTCAGCCAACCAACTTTCAATCCAAGTTAGTACTTTCCCCCCCAATACGATGCGCTCTAATTTTGCTCACTAACCTCCTATGTGGGACTTTATCAAAAGTTTTCTGAAATTTCAGGTACACTACATCCACTGGATCTCCCTCGTCCATCTTCAGAGTTACATCTCAAAAAATTTCAGAAGATTAGTCAAGCATGATTTCCCCTTCATAAATCCATGCTGAATCTGACCTATCCTGTTACTACTATCCAGATGTGTCGTAATTTCATCCTTTATAATAGACTCCAGCATCTTTCCCACCACTGAGGTCAGACTTACTGGTCTATAATTTCCTGCTTTCTCTCTCCCACCTTCCTTAAAAAGTGATACAACATTAGCCATCCTCCAATCCGCAGGAACTGATCCTGAATCTATCGAACTCTGGAAAATAATCACCAACGCATCCACGATTTCTCGAGCCACCTCCTTCAGTACCCTGGGATGTAGACCATCAGGCCCCGGGGACTTATGAACCTTCAGACCTAACAGTCTCTCCAATACCAATTTCTGGCAAATATAAATTCCCTTCAGTTCAGGTCCTTCAGCCACTGTTACCTCAGGGAGATTGCTTGTGTCTTCCCCAGTGAACACAGATCTGAAGTACCAATTTAATTGTTCTGCCATTTCTTTGTTCCCCATAATATATTCCCCTGTTTCTGTCTTCAAGGGCCCAATTTTAGTCTTAATCACTTTTTTGCCTTTCACATACCTAAAAAAGCTTTTGCTATCCTCCTTTATACTTTTGGCCAGTTTACCTTCGTACCTCATTTTTTCTCTGCGTATTTCCTTCTTAGTAATGCTCTGTTGTTCTTTAAAAGCTTCCCAGTCCTCTGTTTTCCCACTTATCTTTGCTATGTTATACTTTTTCTCTTTTAACTTTATGTTTCTTAACATCCCTCGTCAGCCACAGCCACCCATGCCTCCTCCTGGGATCTTTCTTCCTTTTTGGAATGAACTGATCCTGCATCTTCTGCATTATACACAGAAATATCTGCCATTGTTCCTCCACTGTCATCCCTGCTAAGGTATTGCACCATTGAACTTTGGCCAGCTCCTCCCTCATAGCTCCATAGTTCCCTTTATTCAACTGAAATCGAGATAGCTGTCTGATGTTGAGATAGCTGTGTGGTGTCGAGATAGCTGTGTAATGTCGAAATAGCTGTCTGATGTTGAGATAGCTGTGTGGTGTCGAGATAGCTGTGTAATGTCGAAATAGCTGTCTGATGTTGAGATAACTGTGTGATATCGCAATAGCTGTCTGATGTTGAGATAGCTGTGTGATGTCGAGATACTGTGTGATGTAGAAATAGCTGTCTGATGTTGAGATAGCTCTGTGATGTCGAGGTAGCTGTGTGATGTCGAGATTGCTTTGTGATGTCGAGATTGTTGTGTGATGTCGAGATAGCTGTGTGATATCGAGATTGCTGTCTGATGTCGAGATAGCTGTGTGATGCACTCTTTTATAGCCTTCCAAAACATTCTGAGGATGTTCCTAGCAGATGTCACAGGAGTTAATACCTTGTACCCAGCAAGTGGCACTCTGCCTGTGCAGAGCTACTTCCATGGCAATGGTTTTCGTGCCCAAGGATCCTAATCTGCTACTGAATTTATCATCCAATTCATCTGTTGTGGAAATAGAAACAATGATTCTTCATCAAAATCCTGACAGTTTTTAATAACAGATTGCACTTGTTCCTTCAGAGACCAGCTAGTCGCAGATTGAGTGAAAGTCCTTGTAATCAGATTGTGTGAAGAAATTTCATACAAAACCTATTCCTGACGTCACTTCATTCTGCACTCTGATCAAGAGATTTTATGTTTCATAGTTTCAGAAAATTAAGCTTCAATGAGAATTCAAAGATACAGCATTCAATTATTAATTGGCGTATATCTCTTAAAATTTAAAATATCAAAATCAAAGAAAACACAATCCAGCTCCTTTCACTCCTGCTTACATATATCAGGTCAATCAACTTTTGGTTAATTGTCTATTCCACAATTCCCTTCAGGGTCACAAATATATATAAAACATGTATTTGGAGTCTTGTACTGTGCAGTTCAATGTGGTGAATATCTGATTGTTCACCTATAGAATTGTGATCATGCATTACACATTAAGATGAATTACTGGTTGAAATTCTGGGTGTTTATTTAGTGCATTTTCCCACCTAAATTCCAAAACTGTATTGCTTGGGAGATACATGCTGGTCATTGGAGTATAACAAGAATGGAGATAAAAATCTATCAATCATATGTGGTAGCCATTCCAAGGTAATAACATTGTGGATATTTTTGTGGGTTCCATGTCTGTCAGATAAACTAACCCTGTAATCCTATGGACTCATACTTGACCGGATTAATTAAACCCATGCCTCATTTTTTTTATAGATATGAAACCTTCTGAGTTATTATTCATTAGATAAAAACTACATGCCTGTCTTGATATTTTTAAAGTTCATTTGAAAACATCAGTATCAAGAAAACAAAATATAATGCTGGATCGCTGATTGTGAAACAAATGGTGTGGGTGAAATATGCTGTGTGACAATTTCTATATGTATGTAAACTTTGGCGTGTTGGTTTTATGGAACAGGAGACTGGATGTGACATTTTTGTTTCTGATGTCACAGTTGCAATAGTTGCATTGATTTACTCCCTTCGATATAACAAGTAGCAAGGGAGAGAATTATTCTTTCAAAGGATTATACAACTTTAGAACGCAGCATTAGAAGGTGGTGGGGAGGTGGAGCAGTCATTGAATTAAGGTTAGACCCTTGTTGTGCCATTGAATGGAAGGTCAACATCACAGGTAGATGAAATGGTTGAATTTGGAACCCAAACAGAACAGCCATGATCTTGAATGGCAGGATCAACTTGAAGGACGCAAAGCCTACTTCTCCTCATGTACTTGATTTAAACTTCCAATGTTTTAGAAAGAAATAATCACATTTTGCTAAACTTCATCATGTATCATTTGTTTTGAAATTAAGTTCTGTGATTACTTTGTAGTCAGTTTATATTACTATGCTTCTTAACTTATTAACTAAGCTATATTGTACCTGAATATGTAAGTAATTTTCAGTACCTCAGTTATAATGTAATGATCGACATTACGCATTTATATTTTTATACTGTTATGGCCAGTATTCAGGTGAGGCTCCCCAATCCATTATGACCCTGGATAAGGAAGGGATGCACTGGCTAACCTGCTTCATTCAATTCTCTCTCCTTTGGTTGCAAGAAGGTTGATCTAAAAGAAAGGATCAATTCGCTTGTGGACACCCTCCTCAATTCCAAAGTAGTTATGTTTTAAAACAGTCAATTTGACTAGTTAAATAAAGGCTGAGTTTAGTGGTTCACACAGGCGAATTATTTTTCTTCCCTTCAAGTGCTTTTCTGAAATTTCTTCATCACTTTCCAGGTGCGATATTCCATGTCTCTCTTGATCCTGGCTGTAATCTACATGAGCATTTTCCCAGATAGTCACTAAATTGCTTCTCTGGCTTTTCAGTTCTTGTATAAGGAAAACAAAAATCTGTTTTGCATAAAGGTTCAAAATGTCCAAAAGTAATTTGGGACTAGGATCACACAACCCATACATAGCAGATTGAGGCCATTTGGCCCATCAAGTCTGCACTGACCTACCGAAGAGCATCCTACTGAGACCCACACCTATCCTTATAACCCTGCATTTACCATGGCTAATACTGCACATCTTTGGACCATGGGAGGAAACCAGAGGACCCAGGGGAAACTCACACAGACACGGGGAGAATGTGCAAACTCTACACTGATAGTCACCCAAGGCTGGAATGAAACCTGGGGTCCCTCACACTGTGAGGCCTCAATGAAATATTTTAATTATATACTTTTATGTCTCATTGACAGCCCAACTTGACTCATTTCTATGTGGTTTCCTATTCTCTTTCCTTCTAAGATACTAGATGTCACAAATCCCAAACTGAAAGCCAGAGTTATTTTCTAGCTGCAGTAGCTTACCCTTGCTTCTCCAGGCCTTCAACCAACTCAATCTTCATCACGATGTCCCAACAGGTATTGTTATTTAAATCCAAAAAGGATTTCAAAGCAAAAATGGCTGGGAATGTAAACTCTCGGGATGTAATTCAGTGAATATCTGGAAAAATCCCTGGCGGATTATATTCAATCCTGAGACAGACTTTTGAATATTGCATGGAAATTCAAGCAGCAGATTGAAGGAAGAAATGTAGTTGAAAAATGAAACTGTGATCTCCTCTGGTTCCCTACGTAATGAAGGCCAGTTAGCAACTCAAGTGGAAACTTTTTCCTGGTAATAATATCCCAGATCATGAACATAACGTGAGGTAAAAGAAAGCAGTTTCAGATGAGAGAAATATGTGTGAGTTGCCTGTTCGGGAATAGATAAGTGACGGTGTTAAAAAAACAAGTGCAACCCAGGTCTAGTGAAGTGCTGAAGGTCACAGCTGAAGAACATCCACTAGGCACCCCACACTTGCAGGTCAAAGAAAAAGTCTTTTTCTCTCTCAAGTCAATTGTTGGAAGTAAAATGTAAGTCAGCAAAGCCACTGTCAGAAAGGAAAAAATACAACTCCCTTTGGCTAACCCTATTGCACCCCACAAGGCATAACTATGCTGTGTAAATAGCTTGAAAATAAATCCATACATTATTGCTGAGCTTATTTTATGTTGTATATCTTTGACCACTGTCACCACAGTGGTTTGGTATTAGATTTATATGGTAAGGCAAGTATTTGGAGATTCTAAGATGACCAAAAGTGATGTTTTTCATTGCTCTCATGAAGAAATGAGACAGGCACCAGCCTCAAAAATAGACATACTTATTACTTGCCTGACCTTTTCAGAAGGCATGAAATATTTATTTAATCTTCAGCACCAAAAAAATTGCAATTTTAGATCATTTATTTTGCTTCATATTGTTACTGTATTGCTCAATACAATATGTCATTCTTACTGATATGAATTTTGGTTTTCATCTGCAAGAGTAATCTAGTCTGTTAGTTTCAATGTACACCCTTATCATCAAAGGGAGAAAGTATGGACTGCAGATGCTGGAGATCAGAGTCAAAACTGTGGTGCTTGAAAAGCACAGCACATCAGGCAGCATCTGAGCAGCAGGAGAATTGATATTTTGGGCAAAAGCCCTTCATCAGGAATTCCTGATGAAGGGCTTATGCCTGAAATGTCGATTCTCTGTTCTTGAGATGCTGCCTCATCTGCTGTGCTTTTCCATCACCACACTCTTGACCCTTATCTTCAAAGGAAGGCCAATCTTATAAGGTTCAGAAACAAGAAATAGGCATTGGGTTGTTAACATCTGAAAACATGCTTGTTGCCTGCTCCAGCTTACTCTTACAAATTTGGTTTTCACTTGAGACGCCAGTGTCAGAGCTGACTGCCTTCAGGAAAATCAATGCTTGGCAGAATCATAGAATCCCTACAGTGTGGAAGAAGGCCATCCAGCCCACTGAGTCCACACTGCCTCTTCAAACAGCATCCCACCCAGACCTACCATCCTGCCTGTAATCCTGCATTTCCCATGGCCAATCCACCTAACCTGCACATCTTTGGATTGTGGGTGGAAATCCACACGGACATGGGGAGAATGTGCAGACGCCACACAGACAGTGGCTGGAATCAAACCCAGGACCCTGGTACTATCAGGCAGCAGTGCTAACTACTGAGTCACTGCGACAAATGAAACTTTAAAAAAAAACTTAATTATCAGAATTGCCAGATCCATGATCACTCTACAGTACTAGTTCCCATTAGCACAGTCAACAATATTGCAGGCACTCACTCTGTTCATTCCAAACCTTTTAGCTCCCTCTGAGGCCCAGGCTTTTCTCCTCCAAAACCCTGTGATCTTATCCAATAACTTACCTCAGAAAGCTTCTGTTGTTGTGACTTCTCCATAAACTTGAGGTCCAAGGCCAAGATGCTGCCTTCTTGGATTCCCCATTTGAGTGAGGGCTGTGAGTACTCTGTGGGTGAGTTACTCAGAAACGAAAGCTGCTGAACTTCTTTTGAATGAGGTTTTAACAGTTTATTAAAATTAAAATAAAAAATCCTACTGGACAATTCTTAGAAGAGTAACAACAAGTGACAACATCTACACTTGCTTTTGCTGGACATCATCCAAATGAACAGGATTAACACGGCTGTTTGCACAGCTTTTGGCAATTTCAGGTCTTTGGGATTACTCTAGGTTATAAAGTGCTTGAAACATCATGAAGATCTTGCTTAGAGATTCTTAACTTTCTCAGTTTTGATCCCAGTTTTGTGTTTTTCAGCCTGTTCTATTTTTGTTTATCGAGCAACAAAACTTAAACTTGATGGCTTTTGACAGAAGGACATTACTCAGACGTTTGATACACAGTGAAGGAAGAAGCAATTTATCTCAAACACTGCCAAACGCAAATAGCTTTGTTATTACATAAAAGATGTTATAAGCTTTATTAATTGCAAGTAGAATTGATTGGTCAATGAATTTATGCACTTACATTCCTAACTTTCATTTTTTGTAAACTCATCTAGAATCATCAAGGTCCAACTCGTCCATGGCAACCAGATATCCTAAATTAATCTAATCCTATTTGCTATATCCCTCTAAACCCATCCTATTCATAGACCCATCCAGATGCCTTTTAAATTTGTAATCATGCCAGCCTCCACCATTTCCCTGGCCGCTCATTCCATACACGTACCACCCTCTGCATGAGCAATTTGTCCCTTAGGTCTCTTTTAAATCTTACCCCTCTCATCTTAAACCGATGCCCTCTACTCTGGGGAAAAGGCCTTGGCTATTCACCCTATTTATGCTCCTCTTGATTTAATAAACTTCAATAAAGTTCACCTCTCAGTTTTCAGTGCTCCAGGGAAAATAGCTCCAGCTATTCAACTTCTCTCTATAGCTCAAACCCTCCAACCCTGGCAGAATCCTTGTAAATCTTTTCTGAACCCTTTCAAGTTTCACAGCATTCTTCACATGAATTAGATTCACAAAGAGCTCATTTTAGGATATTAGAAAGGTTTTATCCCAATAACACAGAGCTAGAAATTTCCAATGTAATTAGTCTCTTAAGCAGGTAGGAAGAATGCTCAATAAAGTTTTGGGCAGTTGAAAAATGAATTAGTAGAAATTTGCAACCCGTTTTCCACAGATGGTCAGAAGAAACCTTTTTAGGGAAATTGTTACAGAAATAGAACATAGAACAATACAGCGCGGAAACAGGCCCTTCAGCCCTCGATGTTACACCGACCTAAGCCCATCCCCCTCCACTATCCCATCTTCATCCATTTGCTTATCCAAGGATCTCCCTAATGTGCCTGAGTTAACTACATTGGCAGGCAGGGCATTCCACACCCTTACCACTCTCTGAGAAAAGAACCTGCCTCTGACAGCTGTCTTAAAACTATTACCCCTCGATTTGTAGTTATGCCCCCTCGTACAAGCTGACGTAATCATCCTAGGAAAAAGACGTTCTCTGTCTACCCTATCTAATCCTCTGATCATCTTGTATGTCTCTATCAAATCCTCTCTTAGCCTTCTTCTTTCCAATGAGAACAGACCCAAGACTCTCAGCCTTTCCTCATAAGACCTTCCCTCCAGACCAGGCAACATCCTGGTAAATCTCCTCTGCACCTTTTCCAATGCATTCAGATCCTTCCTGTAATGGGGCGACCCAGAACTATTCCAAGTGTGGCCACACCAGCATTCTGTATAGTTGTAGCATGACATTACGGCTCTGGAACTCAATCCCTCTACCAATGAAACCTAACACACTCTATGCCTTCTTAACAGCACTATCAACCTGGGTGGCAACTTCCAGGGATCCATGTACATGGACTCCAAGTTCCCTCTGCACATCTACACTACCAAGAACCTTTCCATCGACCCAGTATTCTGCCTTCCTGTTATTCTTCCCAAAGTGAATCACCTCACATTTAGCTGCATTGAACTCCATTTGCCATACCTCAGCCCAATTCTGCAGTTTATCCAAGTCCCCCTGCAACCTGCAGCATTCTTCCACACTGTCCACTAATCCAATGACTTTAGCATAATCTGCAAACTTACTAACCCATCCACCTATGCCTGCGTCTAAGTCATTTATAAAAATGATGAACAGCAGTGGTCCCAAAACACATCCTTGTGGCACACCACTAGTAACAGGACTCCAGACTGAATATTATCCATCAACCACCACTCGCTCCCTTCTTACAGAAAGCCACTTTCTAATCCAAAGTGCTAAATCACCCTCAATCCCATGCCTCTGCATTTTCTCCAACAGCCTACCATGTGGAACCTTATCAAAAGCCTTACTGAAGTCCATGTACACCACATCAACTGCTTTACCCTCATTCACATGCTTGGTCACCTTCTCAAAAAACTCAGTGAGGTTTGTGAGACATGACCTGCCCTTGTTGAAACCATGTTGACTATCTGGAATCAAATTGTTGCTTGCTAGGTGATTATAAATCCTATCTCTCATAATCCTTTCCAAAACTTTTCCTACAACAGATGTAAGCTCACTGGTCTATAATTACCTGGGTCATCTCTACTGTCCTTCTTGAACAACATTTGCAATCTTCCAGTCCTCTGGTACTAAACCTGTAGACAATGACGACTCAAAGATCAAAGCCAAAGGCTCCAAAACCACCTCCCTAGCATCTCAGAGAATCCTAGGATAAATCCCATCTGGCCCAGGGGTAAGAATGGAGAATGTTTAGCCACAAGTAGTAGGTGATGTTAAATCACCCATATAATTTGAAAAAAAAAACAGAATTACTACTTCAAGCATAGAGAAAATAATGAAGACAAAGCCAAAAAATGAGGCTGTGTAAAATCAATAGCCCAAAGAACCCTAAACTCCACAAGAAAAGATTAAATTGACCTTTTAACCTCTCAAAATTTGACTTCATAGTGCCATCGGTACAAAAACTAGTAAAGAAAGTAGAGATAGTATCGTGTGTTCAGTGTGTCCAGTATTCAATCAATTTGGCAGTCTATACTGTAACTGTACTGCACTGGTGTGTTGAACATCCACTGGAAGCTTGCACACTGCAGATCATTATGTCAAACTGTGTTGCAGGCTGACTTGACACAAGTTCCAGAAATCTGGATGCTATATGTCTTTCAAAGGTCCAGTATTAACTAATCACAACTGAACAGTATGATCTCCACAGGCACAGTCTAACACCAGCGCTATTTAAACAGGGAGTCACTTTGTTTGAAGGAGAGGTGCTTTTGACTTAGTTCTATTCCGGTCAGGTTTGTAGAAGTATTGTGCATGTAACACTGTAGAAATCACATGTCTATGGGGACAGGTAAAGGAATCGAAAATGGTTCAACACGATCAGTTAACATGTCCAATCCAACATGTAGCGAATGTCCTTTCAGAGTCTAATTGGGGTCTAAGGGACATGGGTTATGGAGAGATTTGTGGCAGATTTGGGTAAGGAGTCTGCCAAGACACCAGGAACATCTTGTTACTGATGTGCCTTTTCTAAGAGGTGGGGAAAGTTTCACATTTAGCAGCAGTGAGTTGTCAATTAGGAATGAATTTAGTTATTAAATCTCTTATTAATGCTGAAAGTTGCCATATTAATATTCAGATTTCTAACCGACCAAAAATGCAGTTGATCTTGACCTTGAGAAGTTTCAACATGGAAGTCTGAGCAAGCACCTGGTGACTTCAGATTGGCACCTGACAGCTCCTAAGAACTTCATGGTACGTCCCCAATCTATTTACACTTATACATACACCTCAGGCAGTAATGGCAACGCTGCAGCAAGGACACTGTGTGCTCTGGGACACACACCCAGCTCATGGAGTGGACCAAGCTGCATCTCCCTCCTGTTTGCTTGTTCTCATGGTGCTCACTCACTCTAACCTACCTGGATCTTCACAGCATCCTTCCCTTATGTTGCCTTGCATTGCAGTTTTTTTGCACTTTGTCCCCTCAGCCTGATACATGAGGTTTGAAATATTTCAGTAATGCCTTGCCATTTAGCACAGATACCAAGCCAGGAACATTGTCATGGCTGTCAGCAAGTCTCAGTTAATACAGGTAGCTAGTCAGAGTCAGGCCCTTCAGCAACCTTGGTGCTTCAGCGATCCAAGAAATCTTTATAATAGGATTGGTCACAACCACGTATAGAAAGTGCTGGAAAAACTCATTTCTGAAGAAGGCTTACTGGACCTGAAATGTTAACTCTGCTTTCTCTCCATAGATGCTGCCAGACTTGCTGAGTTTTTCCAGCAATTTCCATTCTTGGTTGTGACTTCCAGCATCCACAGTTCTTTGGTGTTTTTGTTTTGTATAAAAGTAGCGAGGCTTTACTAAAACTACACAAGGCACGGGTCAGACCACAGCTGGAATACTGCGAAGAGCTTTGCTCAGTAGGTCTGGCAGTTTCTGTGGAGAGAAAGTAGAGTTAACGCTTCGGGTCCAGTAACCCTTCTTCAGAAATGAGTATTTCCAGCAATTTTTGTTTTCGTTTCTCCATATTTTTATATTTCATTCCCTTTGAAATGAAAGTCAACATTTCATTTGCCTCCTTATTATTAACTTCTGTGCTATCTTTCTGTGATTTATACACAAATACTCTTAAATCACTCCCTTCCACAGCTTTCAGCAGACTTTCTCCATTTAAATAATATTCAGTTGCGATATTCTCCTTGTCAAAGTGCATTACTTCACATTTTCTCACATGATGTTCCATCTGCCAAGGTTTCACAGACCTACTCAACCTGTCTATATGTCTCTCTGTATCACTCTCACAACATGCCTGTCCACCTATTTTTGTGTCATGACACAAACTTGGCCGTAAAACGTTCACTTCTCTCATCCAAATCATTAATCTGCACATTGTTAATAATTACAGTCCCAGCACGATCACTGTGGAACACATGGGTGATGGGTACATGGGCACTGAACATTGTGAGTATATGGCAGGTCTTGGAGCCAATTTTCAAGAACTCAGCTGCTGGTTCTTACCTTTGGCTGAGGATATTCCTCGACAGTGTCTCCTTCAAGAGGTCAACTATGACCTCTCTCCTCCTGTAGACCTCTATCACTGATTTGCGCAACATCTGAAAACTCTGGAGACTTTTCTCTTCCCTGGTGCTTCTTTTATCAAGTTCCACTTGCAGTCACTTATAGGCAGTCAACAGCATTTTCCATGGTAATGAATGAAGCCTTCTCCTACTTTAGGTGGTGAGCATAGCTCATGCTACGATAATGGAAATGAGGAGGTCTGTGTGCTTCCTGCCTCAACAGGACCAACATCAGGGACCTCCATGCCTGAAAGTGGAAGCCATCCATATTTCTGTGCAAGTTTCGAACTGATACTCCAAGTTAAGAGTTTGTTTACTTGTTGCTTGTTTTCTGCTTGCTATGCTTAATGTGTTTGCACTAGACCTACACAGTTCTAATGGAAATCTGATTCATATCCCTAGAGGTAACATCACCGACTTTAATTTCATAACTTTAAAAAAAAATTTTCTATTTTAAATTCACCCTCAAGCGTCCAATCTTAAAATAAGCCTTCATATGTTTTAGAAATCAATTTGAATCAAATTATTGTCTCAGAAGTGTTATTGAATAGAAAAGTAAATTATAAATGAACACTTAAATATATTGGATTATCTTGGTGTTTTCCGTGACTTACCTGTCTTTTCACTTTTCAGCTTCACACTTTCTTGGCCAGGAAGACAAGGACAAGGTCCTTTGCATCGCAAGGTGATCTTCTTACGTGAAGAACAAGCTTGGTAATCAAGTTTGCACTGGAATTCAAGAAGGCAAAGAGTATTTTATACAACATGATCATTTTCCATTTCCAATGCATCTACATCAGAGGTCAGAAATATTGCTAGGCTCAAAAATAGGCAAGTGGAGTCAACTCAAATGGCCAACTGGATATAAAGTCCAAGGCCCATGCAATATGATCTCTCAGGCCTCATTGGCATCTGCACAGTGATCTGTAAACTCCCATTGGTGACCTCCAAGCAACTCCTAAGATAAAATGAGTTGGATATTAAGTAGCTGTCGTCAGGTTACATTCTTAGGAGAGACAACAGGAGGGAGGCCACTTGGGAGGAAGGGACAGTCCTGGCTCCCATTGGGAAACAGGTAAATGATTGGGAAGAGTTTGACAGAGCTTGGGATAATGGCATCTCATTTGATGAGAGGTCAATTACATTGTGGGGCAAAGGGGCCAGCAATAGTTGCAACCGTTTAGATATTGTGCTAGGAGGAGCACCTTTGCTTTTTCTAACTCCCCATTCAGTTAAGTATATTTGTAAAAGAGATGCATGTTTCCTGAACATGGCATGTCTGTGCTAGCTGTTATCGCAGGGTCAACCCAATCTTACATAAGGGTGTCAAGCTGGTGATAAACTCCTTATTTGAATATGAAAACGGTACAGTACCACATTTAGATATGGACCCTGCATATGTGTTTTATTGTGTGTACCAAATGATAATTGACACATTTTTGGCTTGTTATGAGTATATGTTTCTTTGCCAATTTATCATCTACTTTAACTTTCGAAGGGCCTTATCGGTTACTGGTCTGCAGCAGGTGGACATTGAAAATTGAGTTGACTCAGACACGTAGGTTTCTTTCAACTTCATCCTTAACTATTTTGACAGTCTTCTCAGTGTAGGCTGAACACACATTTTATTTTGTGTGTATTATCTCCATCTGTTACTCGGCAGAACAAATCTCACTTCCTTTCCCAAACAATGATGGTGTTTGCTAAAACCGCAATCACAGAGGGTTCACTCACTACATGTGTAGTTCCAGTGGCTGTGAGGCCACTATCAGTAACATCCCAACTAATGAAACATCAGACTCAGCCCAAAGAGAACATGGTTGTTGCTGCCTCCTGCTCACTGACTTCCTACTCTCAACTCTTCACATCCTTGATTCCAAATCCTGCTGCCTTTTCCTTTCTGCCCTGCTCACTATTCCTCTCACTTTCAAACCCTTGCTTTTCTTACTGCCCTGTTCCTGGCGAGTGGGTCAGCAAGGGGTTGCCAAAGGGCATTGAAAGGTCTGTGGAGGTTTCCATAGAAACTATGATCACAACAATGGCATCAGCAGACAGATGAACCAACCATGTGCCAGTTCAATATTAGGAGATGTAAGAAAAATAAAAACATGGAAATAGCTACCATTAAATCTTATGTTTAATGGGTTTAGAAAACTGCTTTTCAAAAGATTTACCGCCGTCTCTTATTCCCCACACTGCTGCATTTTAATTTCAAAGAAAGTTTGGAAGTATCTGCTTCTTGAGTTCTTCTAATAAGATGGCAGTTTGTGACTTTAGGATTTCTTGACTTTAGGTTTTCGGAATCATTATCCCCCCGTGGTTTCTAGGCTCTTTCCATTGCAATACAAAAAGCAAAAGAAGGTTAGATTTTCCGGCTACTGAATGTGATCAAACCAAAAATCTAGCCTGGTGTCTTTTATTTCATGCCAAGCCAGTATACAATATCCCTGAGGGTATAGAAACAAACTTCAAATCCAATACACCAGATTTTTTGCATTGATTCTGTCCTCAAATCACGAGGGGATGATGAATTGAATTATGATGTTCTTAAAAGCAGAAGTATGTGAGAAAAGAGAACTGCTTTTATTATAACAGAAGAAATTAAAGGGTGATTTGACAGAGGTGTTTAAATTATGAAGAAATTGACTCCAGTGGTTGATGGGTATAGAACAAGAGGGGATAGATATAAGATTAATTAAAAAACATCTTGGATTTCTATTGTATCTTCCACATAATAAAATGCCTCAAAGTATTTTATGGGGGCATTATAAATAATAAAATCTCCATACACAATATTAATATTTTAAAAAACTACATTTCCACATAATAGCTGTAAGGATAACATGACAAGATTTCATATGTTGAGACCTCTACTGTAATAAACAAACTAAAAGTCTGGTTGACCACACGCTACTCTTGTGGGAAGCTTATTCTCTGAATGACAGAATCATACTTTCCTTAATATTTTGAATGCAACCTATAAAACCTTATATTCATAGGTTTATTTTACACTTGCCTTGAAGTTCAAATTTCCCAAACGCAGTTCTGAATTGTGCTTAGCTCCTGGGGACTTATTGCAATTCTTTACCTTACTCAACTTGGTATCTTTTCACCCCAGATGGTCTTTCATAATAAGGATTTTTCCTGGAGATTCTTCTCTTTAATTAAAGGTAGGCAAATCTTCCAGTTTCAACTAATTCCTCATGAATGTGGTATCTCCAGTCTGAGCATGAGCACTCACTGAATGGTGAACCTTTGAGACATGTGGCCTCCAGCTTCTCTTCCTCTTTATTTCTCCCTCCCTCTTTCTGCCAGATCCTGACAGACTGGTGTTTGAGAGTTGCAGGGCTATTTTGAAACACAATCCTTTCTTAAAGCCCATGTCCATAATATTGTGAATCATGTAGAACTTATATCCAGACTGATGTACTGATTAGCTGTACTTTGGAGCCCAATTTTCTTTTCTCTTGGAACCAAATGGACAGCTTAAGGCAGAACTGTCTACAACTTTACATTCTTAACATCTTCTTGGGACTTTGGAGGTGATCACTGGAAACACAGACACTGCTGCCATTGTTTCCAATTGTGAATATTGTGCACCTTCTTCCCAGCAAATCAATCTGAGCCCATTTTTAATCTTTAGCAGCAACAGCAGCCAGATCATTTCTCAGACAGATCACATGCCCTGTTCAGATTATCCTATTCAGATGAGACATAATACAAAAATATAACACTCCTATAAACTCAAAATTCTAGCAATGAACCTCATAACTGTATTAACGATTTCATGCCAAGGTACAAAATGAGATATTGTTTTATATGCCATAGTTTTTGAATGGATACTCTCTTGGATTGCCTTTGTTAACCGTGGTCGTTCATTCTTCTTTTTGACTATTATAAACTTTTGCTGAGCAGTATGAGATATTGGCTTAAATGTCTATCACTGCCCATCCACTGATTTTCCCTTTAGTCTAATTTTCCAGCTGGATTTTGTCAATTCTTTCTTTGTTGCTCTGTGTTTCCCCTTACTTCAGTTGAGGATGCCGGTATCAAACACAGGTTGCTCTCCTTTAATCTGAATTGGATATTTAATCATGTTCTGTTCCATACTCCCTAGAGATCCCTTAATTACAAGATCTCCTATTATTCCTATCAGATTACACATTACTAGATTTAAAGTAGCCTATTCCTGGGTGAGTTCTGCAACATATTGTGCTAGGAAATAGTCCCTGATGCACTGTACAAATTCATCTTCCTTGTTGCCCTGGCTCATCTAAATTGTCCCATTCTAAAATCATCCATGACAATGTAATGCCCTTCTTACATGCTTCAATCATTTACCAATTTATACTTCATCCTAAATTGAGGCAACTTTTGCACCGAAAGTGTACTTCCACCAGTGACTTATTTTCAGTGCTATTCCTTGTTTCCACCCACACCACAATCTACTGCATCTATATCATTACTCGCCATCACACTAATACCTTCCATTGTTAATAAAGCTATCGCATATTTTTTCTCTTTTTGCCTACTTCTCTGGAATGCCAAATATCCTTGAATGTTGAGTTCTCAGTCTTAGTCACCATATAACCATGTGTACATAATAGCTATGATATCATATTCACTTATTTCTACTTGTGTCATCTGTCTTGTTCTCAAGGCTGTGCATATTCAGTTAAAAGCCTTCGGCTTTGACTTTTTACCATTAGTCACTCTTTGGTTCTTATTTCTGCTGCAGTCTTCTGTTTATATTTTTTATCCATCATACTTTGATTATCATTCATCTTTTCAATATGTCTACTCTCTTGTTGCTTTTTAATTTTTTAAACTTTCCTTCAATTCAACCCTTCCCCCACTAACTAGTTCAAAGCTTTACCACAATCTGAGTTGTATGATTCACCAGGACATTGGTACCAGCATAGATCAAATGAAGTCTGTCTCAATGGAACAGCTCTCTCTTTCCTCAGTACAAGAGGCAGTGCCTTATAAATCTAAACCCATTTCTCTCACACTTGAGACACATATTTACCTCTCTAATCCTATTTACCCTCTACCAATATGCATATGGTTCAGGCAGTAATCTGGTGATTATTACCTCTGTGAATCTGCTTTTTTAAAATTTAGCCCTGAGCTGGACACAAACCCTCAGCAGAACCTCTTCCTGAGTCCTACCTATGTCATTGGTACCTATATGGACTATGATGTTTGTATCCTTGCCCTCCCACTTCAATTTCCTGTCTACCCAGAAGAAATGCCCTGAACCTTGGCACTAGGTAGGCATCACAGCCTTTGGAACCTGCTGTTTTTCATGCAGAGAACAGTATCTATTTCCCAAACTATGATAACTCCTCTTACTACATTTCTCTTTCCTGTTGCCCATGTGAATGATGTTCTGGACCATGGTGTTGCATTCACTTTGTTCCTCCTCCTTGCACTCTGTGTCCTTCTCCTCACCAGGAGTAAGACCCTCATACCCACAGGAGAAAGGCTCTGACTGAGTCTCCTCCAAAGCGAAATCGGGATTCCTTCACCCTCCTCACTTGCAGACACACCTTTGCATGAAAACGTTGTCCCTTATGTATCTCAATCTAAATTTACGGCCTCTAGTTCTGGACTCCCCCCAACCCTTGTCTATTTAACCTATCCATGCCCCTTGATGGTAGGAAGCAGAGAGTGGTGGTGGAGAGTTGGTTTTCAGCACGGAGGCTTGTGAGCACCGGTGTTCCACAGGGATCGGCACTAAGTCCACTTTTGTTTGTCATTTATATGAATGATTTCGATAAGAATTTAGGAGACATGTTTAGTAGGTTTGTGAATGACACAAAATTGGTGGTATCATGGATAGTGAAAAAGGTTATCTAAAGGTACAATGAGGTCTTGATACAATTAGTTAAGGGGCTGAAGAGTGGCAATATGGAGTTTAATTTGGAGAAATGTGAGGTAAGGCATTTTGGTAAAACAAACAAGGGTGGGACTTATATCATTTATGGTACAGCCCTGGGTAGTGTTGCAAAACAGATAGATCTAGAGGTTCAGGTACACATTTTTAAAAAATTTACATCACATGTAGACAGGGTGATTAAGAAGGCATTTAGTGTGCTTGTCTTCATTGCTCAGACCATCGAGTGCAGGAGTTAGGATGTCATGTTGAGGTTATACAGTATGTTGGTGAGGCCTCTTCTGGAGTGAACAGTTCTGGTTGCCTTGCTGTTGGAACGATACCATTAAATTGGAGAGCATTCAGAAAGATTTACCAGGAATGGAAGGATTGAATTATATGGATGGCTGTGACTTTTTTCACTGGAGCATACAAAGTTGAAGGGTAACTTTACAGTGGTTTATAAAATATGAAGGGTATAGATAAGGTGAAAAGCAAGGGTTTTTTTGCCGTAGGGTGGGGGAGTTCAAAACTAGAGGACATATTTTTAAGGTGAGAAGAGAAAGATTTAAACAGGATATGAGAGACAACTTTTTTACACAGTGAGTGATTTGTATATGGAATGAACTGCCAGAGGAAGTGATGGATGCAGGTATAGTTACAACATTTAAAAAACATTTGGATAAGTACATGAAAGGAAAAAAATGGAGGGATATGTGTCAAACGCAGGCTAGCAGGACTCATATAGTTTGGAAACATGGATGGCGTGGACTATGTGGACCAAAGGGTCTGTTTGCCTGCTGTATGACTCTATGACTCTCTGGTGTGTTGTAGTGTCTGCAGCTCTGACCCCTGCTCATCAACTCTAAACCAAATAAAAACCAAAAGAAATGTGGATACTGTAAATCAGAATCAGAAACAGAAATTGATTGAAAAGCTCAGCAGGTCTGGCAGCATCAGTGGAAAGAAATTAAAGTTAATGTTTCAGGTCATGTGATCCATCCTCAGAACCCTTAACTCTGAACCAGAATTCCTCAAGCAGCAAACACTGACTATAACTATGTTCCCTGTGGGTCACACTGCCTCCCACCTACTACAACTGCAACACATTGCCAACACAGCCATCTTTATTCAGGTTCATTGTTCAATTTGGATGTTAAATATTCTGAAAGTGAACATCTTTACTGTACTCTTCAAGTGCAATTATGTCCCTTGCTTTAAACTACTTGCAATCGAACAGACAAGAAAGAAAGGTCCACCACTCTCCACCTGTTTTTCCATGATGCCACACTTTGGCTGTCTTGGATAGAAGCTGGTTGAAGGTGCTCTCTGTTGCTGGGTTTTAACTACCTCCACTGGCGTCCTCACACAGGTGGGTTCTCCATGTGCTGGGCCTTCCTGTCTGCCACTAGTTCTTATCTCTCACTGCTGTGCCCTTCTCACATTAGTCTGCTCTACTCTTTGAGAAGCTGCTGACCCCACTCTCTCTGTCTTGCTCTTTTTGAAGATCTCTGCTCTCTCTCTCTCACACTATTCTCCTCTCTCTCACTCTTTCACATGGAAATTGATGGCCTGTTTTCAGAAGATATTGCCTTAAGACACAGCATGAAGATGAGAAGTAGGAGCAGAACATGCCTGGGGAATACCAGAGGTCACTGGAGCAGGAGGAGAAAACAATACAGTGACTCTCTGGCTATGATTACATAGATAAAAATTAATAATTAATATCAGAACAGAGGATCAGGAATAGACCCTTAACCCCTTGAGACCATTCCCCCACTCAATTATTCATCACCGTTGAGCATCCTCACTCCATGTAACAGCCTTAGTCTGAAATGTTTTATTATTTTTGATTTATCAATGTCCACTTGTAATTTGTTGGGTCTGCTTCAGTATTGATTATTTCCCCCAGTTTGTGTCAATTAGCATACGTAGTGATGCCTTTTGCGATTAGAGAAATAAATGTCTAGCGAGCAGACTGGTGTGAAAGAAATGTGTCCTGGTTTACATTCTGGCATCAGTCCTTGGGTAAGTGGGGGCTGTGCTGTTGTGACAGTCTGTACCTGAAGCATGCTGAAATCAGTGCTTCTAGTGAGCAAAATAACTAGGGCATTAGAGAGGATTTAAACTAAACAGTGGGGATAAGGCATTAAATTTGGGAAGATGTTGTAGGTGCTTGGCAAAAACAAAAGGTACAAATATGGAAAATCATAAACAGGTACTACAGAAAGGGATAAACCATACAAATCTCAGAGTAAACCAATAGATAGCTTTGGATATTGCAAAAATAATAAATTACAGAATAATAATAATGAAAGGACAAAACAAGAGGTTTCACATCCAAATCCAAATGTCATTCAAAGCATTGCGCCATTTCAGGGAAGAGGCAAGTTACTTCAAATGTTGCTCCAGAGGGTGGTCACAATCCTCAAGTGAGACAAAGTTAGAAATACACAGGGAGACAGTGAGGACTGCAGATGCTGGAGATCAGAGCTGGACATGTATTGCTGGAAAAGCACAGCAGGTCAGGCAGCATCCAAAGAGCCGGAGATTCGACATTTCGGGATTCCTGAAGAAGGGCTCATGCCCGAAAAGTCGATTCTCCTGCTCTTTGGATGCTGCCTGACCTGCTGCGCTTTTCCAGCAACACATTTTCAGCTTAGAAATACACAACACTAGGTTATAGTCCGACAGATTTATTTGGAAGCACACTAGCTTTTGGAGCAATGCTCCTTCATTGGGTGGTTGTGGAGTATAAGATCATAAGACAGAATTTACAACAAAAGGTTACAGTGTCATAAAGTGATATGTTGAACAAACCTGGATTGTTAAGTCTGTCATCTTTTAGAATGGGTTGCAAGTTTTAGTTCATTAATAGGTAAATCCCAGAACATTTTTAAAGTTATCTTCTCGAAATAACTTAAGGTTTTATAAAAAAAAGTGACATCTCAGCTCAGACAATGCATTAAAGGAGTCTTACTGTATCTCAATCTTGAGTCAGACTGGTTCTATTTCCAAAGTAGGAATTTACGAAATAATACATGGAATGACTGCCTGCATTGACTGCCTGCAGATTGTGCAATTTTTGAGCAAAATAGAATGTATCTGCAAATATAATTCTGCAAACACAAATTCACCTGATAGACTTGTATGTGTGTTTGTGTATGCATGCATGAAAGTGTGTGTGTGTGTGAGAGTGAGAGAGAGAGAGAATGAGTCTGTGCATGTGAGTGTAATTGCACGTGAGAGAATGTATTTGCATGTGTGAAAACCTGGTAAATTATTTGTGTGGGTGTGGTCAAATATAAGCCCATGAGAGAGTGTGCGCGTGGGTGAGAGAGAGAGTATGCGTGTGTGTGCGCATGTGTCTATGTGTGTGTGTGATAGAGAGAAGAGAGAGAGAGGGTGTGTGTATGAGAGAAGATCCACGTGAGTGTGTGAGTATGTAAGATTGTGTGTGTGAGAGAGTGTATAGTGTAGTGGGGTCACGTGTAGTGTGACATGAACCCAAGGTCCCAGTTGAGGCCATTCCCAGGCTATCGGCTGTTGGCTATTGGCCTCTGCTTGGTTACTCTGCGTTGTTCCCTATCCCAAAGTCCACCTTGGAGGATGGTCACCTGAAAATCTGTGGCTGAATGTCCCTGACCGCTGAAGTGCTCCCTGACTGGAAAGGAACACTCAAGTGCAGATCCAAATTAGTCTGTGATCAGGGACAGGCAAGTGTAACTGAATATGAGGCAGGTATGAAAATCCTGGGTTTACCATTGAGGGGCCTTGGTCCCTGCAACTGTCCAAAAATTGAGGTTCTTGCAAGCAATGCAGCCAAGAGTGGGGATTGAAGGCAGGAGGACCATAGTACCTTGATACAGGGAGCCATTCCAGTAGGGAGAGGAAAAAGGAATGTAGTCAGTGTCAGGGGATAGTGTAATTAGGGGATAAATACTGATCTCTGCAGCCAAGAGCAGGACTCCCAGATGTAGCGTTGCTTGCCTGGTTCCTCGGGGCTGGTGAAGAACTTGGAGAGGGAGGGGAGGGAACAGTGTTTGTCATCCATATTAGTAACAACAACATTGATAGGACTAGAGAGGAGGTTCTGCTGAAAGATTTTAAACAGCTGCTACTCTAAGGCAATAATCTCTGAATTATTATTTGAATGAAAGGCAAACTGTCACAAGGTAAATGAAGTCAAGGAATCAAATGCATGGCTCAAAAATTAGGGTTGGTGGAATAAGTTTAGTAAGAGGATAAAGCAACATTAAAAACAGCTATTTGGATAAACTAGAGTGGAACAGGAAAGGACGAAGTATATAGACATAGAAAAACAGCTGTTAATAGAAACAGTGGGGGAAAAATAGTAAAAAGCGAAAATTAATGTTACTTGAAAGTATGTAGCATTTAGTACAAAATAAATTAATTAACAGCACAAATATAGGTTAATGGATATCTTTTAGTGAGTAGGGAGAAATAGCTACAAGGGGATCAAAATTGGAAACGAAATATTCTGGGTATATGACTTATCAAAAGGACAGGCAGGAAGGAAAAGGCGGTGTGATAGTGTTGTTGGTATGGGAAGGAATAGTAAGATAGCAAAAAATGATTTTGGATCAGAAGATGTAGAATCTATATGGGTGGAGGTAAAAATATAAAAAGGAGAAATAATAAGTCAGGAGATAATGATGGTGTGTAACAAAGGCAGTATATTAATCATGGGTGACTTCAATCTACAAGTTAGATTGGGGTAATCAGATTGGCAGAGGAAACCATGAAGAAAAATTCAAAGAGTGAATTCAGAACAGTTTTGCAGAACAAAATTTTGTGGATATGAATGTGTAATAAGGCAGATTAAATCAATGATATCAGAGATCCCCGAGGAAACAGTGACTCGTAATGTGGTAGAATTTAGCATTCAGTTTGAGAGGGAGGAAGTTGGGTCAGAAACAGCTGTGTTAAACTTAAATACAAAGGAATGAGAGCAAAGCTGCTTGGGGTGTACTTGGAAAGACATTTAGCAGCAAAGACAGTTGAGGAACAATGATAGATGTTTAAGAAAATAGTCCTTGGCTCATAGCAAAGATAGAGCCCAGTGCAGAAGAATGACTCTTAGGGAACACACTAACTAGTTAATCAGGGAAGTTAAGGAGAGCATCAAATTAAAAGAAAAACATGCAAAGTGGCAAAGATTAGTGGTAAGCAGTGTTCTCCCTCAGCTGTATGCATATGCAGCCATTCTGAGTTCCTGCACATAATGATAAGCATGATTCCAGTTCTGAAAATTGCTGTTGCACATGATTCTGCGCAGATTGAGGGGACAGATCCTGGGTGGGGAGGGTGGGGGCACAGACGGGGAAGCAGACAGTGGATGGGGGTGGAAGTGGGAGCGGATGGAGGTACAGGGTTGGGCGGAGTTGTGGGGGGTGGATGGGGGCAGACGGGGGCAGGGGTGTGGACGGGCAGGTGGATGGTGTATGGTGGTAGGAGTGGGGCGGACGGGCACTGGGTTGTGGGGATCGGATGGTGGATGGTGGATGGTGGATGGGGGCACATGGAGGCGGACTGTGGGAGGGGGTGGGAGTGGGGGGTAGACAGGGGTGTGGAGTTGGGCGCGGTTGTGGGGAGGGGCCGATGGGAGCTGATGGGGAGGCAGAGGGGGGTGTGGGTGGGATGGATGGGGTGCTGGATTGGACAGGGTTGGGGGACGAGGGATAGAGGTGAGAGCAGACCTGGGTGGGAGTGGGGGCTGATGGGGGCTCGCACCCAGTGTGCTGCTGCCTAGTCTCCTGAATGGGGAGGGGAGTTAGCAAGTGCTCGCTGTGTCAATCCCATTGAACTGATGGTGGGGGGGGGGGGGGAGTTTCAGCAATGCTGCAGGTTCCTTACACGCAAGTGCGTGTCTGCTCAGAAACAAACCCTGAGGCAGAGAGAGGGAGCAAGGCAGGCTGAGAGAGGAAAAAGGAAACTTCAGAAAACTCAGAGCCTTAGAGGAGAGGCATTGAATCAATTAACCGAATAATCAATTATCTGAACGAAACACTGCCTGCCCATCTCATTCAGATAATCAAGATTCCTCTGTATCAATAACTTGAATGAAGAAAGTGAGTGTACTATAGCCATGTTTGCAGATGACACAAAAATAACTGGAGCACAGAACATCTGCAGAGGGAAATGAATGGCCAAAAAACTGGCATATGGAATGTAACGTTGAAAACTGTGGAGTTTTGCACTTTGGCAGGAAGAATACCGCAGCTAAATTTTACTTAAATGGAAAAGGATTGCAGAGAGTACAGAACAAAGGGAATTGGGAGACCTCGTGCACGAATCACAAAAAGCTAGCATCAAAGTTTCGTGGGTAATAGGGAAGGCAAATGGAATGTTGGCCTTTATTTCTAAGGGAATGGAGAGTAAAGATAGGAGGGATTTGCAAAACAATGGAAGGCACTAGTTGACCACAGATGGAATACTATGAACAGTTTTAGGTCCCTTATCTAGGTAAGGATATATTGGCATTGGAGACAGTTCATAGAAGGTTCACTTGGCTGACACTGGAGAGGGAAAGCATTATGCGGAGAGGTTGAGCAGGTTGGGCCTGTACTCATTGGAGTTTAGAGGTGTCAGAGGTGACCTAATTGAAAGATATACAATTCTTCAGGGATTTGAGTGCCAAATGTGGAGAGGTTGGTTCCCATTATAGGAAACTCCAGGACCAGAGGGCATAATGTCTGAACTAACGGTCACACATGTAAGACAGAAATAAGGAGGAATTTATTTCCTCAGAAAGTGGTGAATCTGTAGAATTTTTTATTAGAAGGTTGTCGAGGCTGGTTCTTCATCTATACTCAAAGTTGAGGATTATTTTTAATCAGTACGGTAATGAAGTGTTGTAGGGAAAAGGCAGAAAGGAGTTGATTATTACCAGATCGGCCACATAATCATTAAATGGCAGGACAGAATTGTTAGGTTGAGTGGCCTACTTCTCCTCTTAGGTCTTAAGATTTAAAACAGTTGAACTGATAGCACAAATAGAAATAAACAAATATGTTACAATTGTGATTACTTAGACATAGTTATGTAATCACAGACATAACATATATGTTAATTAATGATGGTTTGAGCACAATAGTGATGGATGACCTAAATTCAAGAAATAGAAAGTAGATGTGCTTGGACAGATACGAGAAACAAAAAGTGCATAAACTCACTACAGGTCCCTAGCAGTAAGCACATAGTAGAATGGCTATAAAGAAGGAAATAATGGAAGCTTCTCAGAAAATTTATCATGCAAAATTTTGATCTACATAACAAGATAAAAACAATTTTAACATGATTTTATTCTGCTTTTAGTTTGAACAATAGAGGAGTGTATCCAAGACAAGTATCTTAAACTTAAATGGGGCATTCGTGAGGGTATTAATGCAGAGCTTGTTAACATGAACTAGCAAATTCAGTTACAAAATAGGTCAACGGACTTGCAGTGACACATAAGGGGATATTTCAGAATACACAGAATGGATCTAATACTACAAGAAAGCACCATTCCACAGGGAAGACCCACCAGCTGCAGTTAACAAAATAGTTAAGAACAGCATCAAACATATTGAAAAAGTATATCATTAAACAAGAATGGGCAGCTGGTCACATGACTGAACAGAATACAGAAACAGGGAAGAATGGCAAAAAAAAATGGAGTTTGTGCTGGACAGGGTCATGCAGACGTGAGATGTCTTCTTCCACCAGAGCTAACACAGAAATCCCCTAACCTACCTGTGCCAATCTGGTTGAGGTTGCCACTGGATCTGTGCAGTCTTAACCATGTGGATACATGCACAGCAATGGTGAATGACCTTCTCCATTCCACCAGACTAAGTGTCACCCTTTTCTCTCTGTTACTTCACACTCTTTCTAAGCTACTGCATCCATATCCCATTCTCACTATTGCCTGCACATTCCTCCCTCACTCTCTGTCACCTGCTCCCAACTCCCAACAGCACTAACACTGCATGCTTTCTGCACTGCCTACTCACTTATTTGGGACACTCCCCCATCTGCACAGTTGAAAGCAACAGTTGTGCGTTCATCCCCCGAAACACCTACCTCTCTCATTTCCAGAGAGATGACTAGAGGTCTAAAGCACAGAAAAGACTATTTGGCCCATCGGGTCTGGGTCAGTCAAAAATAACCACCTATTCTAATCCAGGAAAATAGGAAACAAAAACTCAAGATGGATGCTGGGCTGCTCAACACATCCCTTAAGAGATAACATATTGACCTGGGTAGAAGATTGTTTGGCTAATAGGAAAATGAGAATGAACATAAATGAATCATCTACTGATTGACATGAATGGTGTACTGTAGGGGTTAGTTCTGAGGCCTCAGCTTTTACCATTTATACAGATGGCTTAGATAAATGACTGAAAGCATGGTTATTAAATTTTGTGGCGATACAAACATAGGTTTTTTTTGGAGAAGATTTGTAGCTCAGGTTGTAAATTTGCTCACTGAGCTGGTAGATTTGTTCTCAGACGTTTCATCACCATGCCAAGTAACACCATCAGTGAGCCTCTGGTGAAGCGCTGATGTTCTGTCCGGCTTGTTATTTATCTGTCTTGGTCTGTTGTGGTGGGAGATACCATTTTCGGTTTTTTTTTGAGAGGTTGGTAAATGGGATCCAAATCGATAAGTTTTTTAATGGAGTTTTGGTTTGAATGCCAGGCCTCTGGGAATTTCTGGGCGTGTCTTTGTTTAGCTTGTTCCAGGATGGATGTATTGTCTCAGTTGAACTGATGTCACTGTTTGTGTGTATGGACACTAGTGATAGCCACCAAAAGACATGACCAACTATCACTGGTATCCATACACACAGACAAAGAGGGACACCAGTTCAACTGGGACAATACATCCATCCTGGGACATGCACAGAGACACGCATGGGATTTCCTAGAGGCCTGGCATTCAAACCAGAACTTCATTAAAAAATATATTGTTTTGGACCCCATTTACCAACCTCTCAGAAACAGAACCAGAAATGAAATCACCTACCACAACCAACTGAGACAGATAAATAGTATGTGGGGCAGAACTCCAGCACTTCATTGGAGGCTCATTGATAATACCACCTAGCATGGTGACAAAAAGTTGAGAACAAATCTACCAGCTCAGTGAGCAAACTTACAACCTGATAGATAAAAACATAATTTGTGACGATCTACTAGATTAATTCCAGAGATGAAAGGTTTGTCCTATGAGGAGGGCTTGAGATGTTTAGGCCTTCAAAGTTCGGGAGAAGATTTATAGCTCGGGTGCTCGTTATTTTGGTTCTGTTCGCCGAGCTGGGAGTTTATGTTGCAAACGTTTTGTCCCTGTCTAGGTGACATCCTCAGTGCTTGGGAGCCTCCTGTGAAGCGCTTCAGTGGTGTTTCCTCTGGCATTTATAGTGGCTTGTCTCTGCCGCTTCCGGTTGTCAGTTCTTGCTGTCCGCTGCAGTGGCCGGTATATCGAGTCCAGGTCGATGTGTTTATTGATAGAATCTGTGGATGAGTGCCATGCCTCTAGGAATTCCCTGGCTGTTCTCTGTTTGGCTTGTCCTATAATCAAAGTGTTGTCCCAGTCGAATTCATGTTGGAACCATGAACACCAACTAGCCACGAAATGACATGACCAGCTATCCTTAGTAGCCACACACTCAGATGACAAGCAACATGAATTCGACTGGGACAACACTACGACTGGCCAAACAGAGAACAGCCAGGGAATTCCTAGAGGCATGGCACTCATCCACAGATTCTATTAACAAACACATTGACCTGGACCCGATATACCGGCCACTGCAGCGGACAGCAAGAACTGACAACCGGAAGCGGCAGAGACAGGCCACTATAAATGCTGGAGGAAACACCACAGAAGCGTTTCACAGGAGGCTCCCAAGCACTGAGGATGTCACCTAGAAAGGTGACGAAACATTTGCAACACAAACTCCCAGCTCGGCGAACAGAACCACAACAATGTTTAGGCCTGCACTAGGCCTAGCAGATTTAAAACAGAGATGAGGAAGATTTCTCTCAAAGAATTGAGTTTCTGTAGAATTCACCATCCAGAATGAGATGGACATCAGTACGCTAAATAAATTTACAGATGAAATAGATTTTAATTAGCAACAGGTTAAAGGGTTAAGGGGATTGGGCAGGAAAGTGAAGTTGAGGCCAAAATGAGATCAGCCATGTTCTAAATTGTGAACAGCAGTGTCCCTAGCATGAATCTTGGTGGAATACCAAGACCCACCATCTGTGTTTGAATAATCATCCTTTACTTCCACTTTCTGTCTTGAAGCCTAGCTGTCAATTTTGTCACATCTTTTGATACCAGATTCTCTGACCTAGTATAAAGCTTTTTGAAGATGAGAGAAATTCCATCCAATGCATTATTGTTGTTTACTATCTCCATAAACTGACTCCAAAAGTTCAATGGGTTTGGTAAAGCAAGATTTTTACATTTTGAAAGCCATGCCAACTACTCAATTTTAAAATTATTCTTTTATTCTCTTCTTTAGTATAGCAATTAATTATTTTTAACCACTGATGTAAAAACAATTGGTCTATTATTTCCTGGATCTGTTCTGTTCCCTTTAAATAGGAAATATATTTGTTTATTTTTGGGCTTCTTCTAACAAATTCTTAAATATGTTTAGTAATACTTCTGTTGCTCTCCTCCAAATGTTTATAAAATCTGTGGATGCAATCCATCTGGACCAGTGGTTTATCCTCTATGAGTCTGATTAGTTAATTAAACGCATAGCCTTTTCTTTCCATTTTAAGTACATTCAATGCCATGTTTACCAGTTCCATCTCCCTGGTAAATACCAAATCAAAATTGTTATTTAATAGGTCTGCTTTTTGTTACCTGAGGTATTCGGCTGTCTGTCTGTTAATGTCCCTGATACCATCACAGCCTTCCATTTTATGAGGTGCCTGTAAAATATTTTATTATTTTATTTTATGATCCTTGATAACTTAATTTATTAATTTGCCTTTGCTTTCCCTTTCTTTTGACATGGATCCTAATTTCTTTGTATTCTCTCTTTACATGTACCCACTCGCTACCTATGTACTGAATGTAAGCCTCTTTCATAACCCTAAATTATTTCCTTATGTCTTCATTAATCCATTGAGTCTCACCAGCATTGAGTGTTTTTTCTTTTATGTTAGTGGATATATTTGTCCTGCATGGTTAAAAATAATTTTGAATATTTCCCAATGTTGTTCTATGTTTAATTATCTCTAATTACTACATATACAGTTACACCCCATCACTACAGTTTCATGGAGAGAACCAAATTACTTCTTGCCAAGGACTCTGTGGACTCAAAATAAAATTTCCAACAACAGAAAAAAATCATTATCAGAAGTAATTTGTTCTAAATGTTTGTAAGAATTACAGATGTCTCTTTAATTCCTGGATAAGAATGGACCAGCGGAAGTTCAGAGCTATTGGGTTCCCACAAATGGACAAGATGCTTGGGTTGATTAAGTTAACTGAAAACTAATTTGATTCAAAGCAGCTGCAAATTGCTCTCTGACAACCTTTAGTCTATTTCACATACAAGTTAAAGAAGGGTGCACGTTCAACAATTTGATAAATAAACTGATTGGAGATGAAATTTGAGTTCTTCAGAATCTTTAAAAGCAATGATATAAAACTGTGAATAAAACTATTTACAGGAATTTAACAGTGTTAGTATGTTTTATACTTAATCCACTGTCAATCAACTATGTTTTAAGAACATTCATGCTCACAGAGATTCAATTTGTGCAACTTAGATTTTATTTCACTTTGACAAAAACAGTCATTTCTATGTATATAATACCTATTACATAATGCAACTTCCCAAGGTGTTGGCAGGCCTATTACAAGTGTGACACTGAGTCATGTAAGGAGTTACAAAGAAATATTGCTCAAATAGGTAGGTTTTAAATAGCATCTTAAAGAAAGAAAGCAAGGTAGAGAAACACATGGGTATATGGAAGGAATTCCAGAGATTGGGACCAAGACAATGAAGGCACAACTACAAGCGGGCAATGTTGATCCTGCCATTCAGTGGTAAGATGACAGTAAACTAGCTGTAGACTATTTGCTATACTGATTTGGCTGACGGCCATGACATCTAAATGGTTCTATTGTCGGCCAAGATGACAATGCACAGGCTAGATTCCTCAAGCTCTCAGTACGAGTGCTAAATCCCCTGAGTATGCTTTCCATTACTCACTGCAACTACTTTAAGATGGTAAGCAGTTTCTTTGTTCAGTACCATGGCTGAGTCTTGGTAGGATACAATCTCATATACTACTAAACTGATCTCTGGACTAACCTTGATGTTTTCGACCAAGGTTTTCAGAGGTTTCAAAATGGACACAATGAAGCACGATTACATTTGCTCCAATTGCTCAACATTCCAGAATAATCACGAATACAAGATTATCCACAATGTTATTTCTCTACTGCAATCTGTCATCTTAAACCATATCCCATACCTTTTCCAACCTTATCTTGAACAAAATTTTGCACTTCTTTGTGTCTAAGATCAAGACCATTCAATCAACTTTATCTTTTATTTCCCACTTTTCCAAATCTACCAGAACAAACATCTTCTAATTTTTCCCACCCCCAACCCTGAAGTTGCACTGAATCTCCAGTTTCCCTCCTTTATCACCTCATGCTCTCTCCATCCAATGAAATCCATCACCCCTCTCTTGGCCCTATTGCTACTAAATTGCTGACCACCTGACTTTGCCTCCTAGTTCTCATTTTAGCTGATACTGTTAACAGTTATAGAGTCAGACCAGGGAAACAGACCTCTTGGTCCAACTCTTGCATGCCAACCAGATATCCCAATCCAATCTAGTCCCACCTGCCAGTACAAGGCCCATGTCCCTCCAAACCCTTCCTATTCATATACCCATCCAGATGCCTTTTAAATGTTGCAATTGTACCAGCCTCCACCATCTCATCTGGCAGTTCATTCCATACATATACCAAACTCTGTGTGAAAATGTTGACCCTTAGGTCTCTTTTATATCTTTCTCCTCTCACCCTATGCCCTCCAGTTCTGGACTCCCCCACCCCAGGGAAAAAAACTTTGTCTATTTATTCTATCCGTGCTCCTCATGATTTTGTAAACCTCTATAAGGTCACCCCTTAGCCTCTGATGCTCCAGGGAAAACAGCCCTAGCCTATTCAACCTCTCTCGATAGCTCAAATCCTCTAAACCCTTGCAACATCCTTGTAAATCCCTTCTGAACTCTTTCAAGTTTCACAACATCTTTCTGATAGGAAGGAGACTAGAATTGCAAGCAATTTTCAAAAGTGGTCTAACCAACGTCCTGTACAGCCGCAATATGACCTCCTAACTCCTGTACTCAATACTCTGACCAATAAAGGAAAGCATACCAAATGTCTTCTTCACTATCTTATCTACCTGCGACTCTACTTACAAGAAGCTATGAACCTGCACTCCAAGGTCTCTTTGTTTAGCAACACTCTCTTGGACCTAACCATTAAGTGTATAAGTCCTTCTAACACTTGCTTTCCCAAAATGCAGCACCTCGCATTATCAGAATTAAACTCCATCTGCTACTGCTCGGCCCAATGGTCTTTCTGATCAAGATCCCATTGTAATCTGAGGTAACCTTCTTCACTATCCACTGCACTTCCAATTTTGGTGTCGTCTGCAAACTTACCAACTGTACCTCTTATGCTCACATCCAAATCATTTATATAAATGAAGAAAAGTAGTGGACCCAGCACCGATCCTTGTGGCACTCCACTGGTCACAAGCCATCAGTCTGAAAAACAACCCTCCACCACCACCCTCTGTCTTCTACCTTTGAGCCAGTTCTGATTCCAAATGACGAGTTCTCCTTGTTTTCCATGACATCTAACTTTGCTAACCAGTCTCCAATGGGGAAGCTTGTCAAATGCCTTACTGAAGTCCATATAGATCACGTCTACCATTCTGTCCTCATCAATCCTTTTTGTTACTTCTTCAAAAAACTCAATCAAGTTTGTGAGACATGATTTCCCAAACACAAAGCCATGTTGACTACCCTTAATCAGTTCTTGCCTTTCCAAATACATGTATATCCTGTCCTTTAGGATTCCCTCCACAACTTGCCCACCACTGAGGTCAGGCTCTCTGATCTCTAGTTCCCTGGCTTGTCCGTACTACTTTTCTTAAATAGTGGCACCATGTTAGCCAACCTCTAGTCTTCCGGCATCTCACCTGTGGCTATCAATGATACAAGTATCTCAGGAAAGGGCCTAGCAATCAATTCCCTAGCTTCCCACAAAGTCCTAGAGTACACTTGATCAGATTCTGGTGATTTATCCATTTTTATGCGTTTAAAGACATCCAACATTTCCTTTTCTGTAATATGAACATCTTTCAAGTTCTCTCTCTCTTCAGTTGTTGTCTCTCTCTATCTCTGTCTCTCTATCTCTCTCTGTCTCTCTCTCTCCCCTTTATATTTGCCATTATCATCATTGACTCCACCATCCTTGTAAATTATTGCTCTACCTCCAACATTTCATTCTAGACAAACATCTTTCAATCTCTCCTAGATATTTCTCTTTCTGTTCTGAATCCATCCTGGCAGGTTTCCAAACCTGTAACAAAACGGATCTTACCAAACTCACTATTGACATCCTATGCCAATGAGACCAAAATAATCTCTTGCTTCTCATCCTTCTTGACGTGTCCATATCCTGTAGGGTGGTTAATCACAATATCCTTCACTTGTGCTTTCCCACTGTCATCCATTATGTGAGACTGCATTCATATGATTCAATTCTTATCTAATTGCCTGTAACGTCTTCTCCTGCTGCTCCAAAATCAACTCTGGTGTTCCCCAAGGATCAATCCTTGTCTCCTTCCTACTTCTTATCTGTAAGCTTTACACAGTCACGAGAGAGGGAGCACAGCTGAAGTGAGATGTGGCCTGAGTGAATATGTAATTCAGCGATTTTGGAAGCAACTTAGAAATTCAGTTCAGAGAGGAAGAGATCGTTTTTTGCATGCTTTTTGGCTCGTAGTTTGTAAGGTTTTTTTTTAAATAAGATAAATCAAACCCAGGATTGGGGCCCCAGGACAAAAAAAGTGTGACATTATACATAAAGTTCATTAGTTGGTAATAGCTGCTAATTTGACCATCTATTAGAGGCTACCTTTAGATTGAAGGTAAATAGAAGAAATGTTTACATATTACAAATGAAAAGACCAATAGGAATTTTTTTTAAAAAGAGCTCATTAAGAACTAAGTAATTAAATAGTAATGGAAGGCAATGTGTCATACCTGCATAACGTGGGAGCTAGTGGATCCCATTATGATTCATAGAAACCACATCTATAGCAAGGGTTGGTTTATTGACGTATTCCAGCTCAGAGTTAATGAGCTGTAGTCTGAACTTCAAACACTGCGACACATCAGGTAGGGGGACAGTTACCTGGATACAGTGTTTCAGGAGGCAGTCACACCTCTAACATTAACTACCACAAATTCGGTCAGTGGTCAAGGACACAAAGATGTGACTATGCGTCAGGCAACCAGAAAGAACCAGGAGGCAGTTTTGAAGGAACCTCATTCCTTGAACTTGTTTAAAAGGCTTGAGATTCTTGCTTCTTGTGTGGACAAATGTAGGGGTGGTGGTGAGGATGAGCAAACTGACCATAGCACCATGCCACAGGGAGCCATTCAAGAGGAGGCTAGAAAAGAGAAATGTAATTTTAATCGGGGCTACTTTGGTTGGGGAATACATACTTTTCTCCATGGAGAACAAAGAGTCCCAAAGGCTGTGTTGCCTGCCTGGTGTCTGGGTTCAGTGTAGCTCATCCGGGCCACAGAAGAACTTGGAGCGGGAGGACAAAGATCCAGTTGCTGTTGCCCAGGTAGGAATCAATGATATGGATAGAATGAGGAAAGGGGTCCCACGGAGGGAATATGAGCAGCTTGGGGATAAATTAAAAGCAGAACCAAAAAGCTAATAATCTCCAAATAGCTACCTGAGCCATGCGTTAATTACCACAGGGTGAACAAGATTAAACAGGAAAATGCATTGCTGAAAGTTTGATGTGGGAGAAAAAGGTCTGCATTCATGGGACAGCAGCACCAACACTGGGGAAAGAGGCAACTGTGTGTCATGCAGGGACTAGAGTCCTGATGAATCACATAACTAGAGCTGCAGATAGGCCTTTGAACAAAATACTCAGGGAGGGGGTGCAATAAGAACTGAAATTGTTGGTAAAACTCAGCAGGTTTTGCAGCATCAATGGCAAGAAGGCAGAGTTAATGTTTCGGGTCCAGTGACCCTTCTTCTGAAGCACAAAGGGACTTTGGAATCCTAGTTCAAGTTGTTCTGAAGGATAACATAGAACATTACAGCGCAGCACAAGTCCTTTGGCCCTCGATATTGCGCCATCCTGTGAAACCAATCTGAAGTCCATCTAACCTACACTATTCTATTTTTGTTCATATGACTATCCAATAACCATTTAAATGCTTAAAAGTACGCAAATCTACTACTGTTGAAGGCAGGGTGTTTCTTGCCCCTCCTACTCTTTGAATAAAGAAACTACCTCTGACATCTCTCCTATATCTATCACCTCTTAATTTAAAGCTATGCCCTTTTGTGCTAGCCATCACCATCCGAGGAAAAAGGCTCTTACTGTCCACCCTATCTAACCCTCTGATTATCTTGTAAGTCTCAATTAAGTCACCACTCAACCTTCTTCTCTTCAACAAAAACAGCCTCAAGTCCCTCTGCCTTTCCTCATAAGACCTTCCCTCCGTACCAGGCAACATCCTAGAAAATCTCCTCTAAACCCTTTCCAAAGATTCCACATCCTTCCTGTAATGCGGTGACCAGAACTGTAGGCAATACTCCAAGTGCGGCCGCACTAGAGTTGTGTACAGCTGCAGCATGACCTCATGGCCCCGAAACTCAATCCCTCCACTAGTGAAAGCTAACAACCATACGCTTTCTTCACAAACATATCACCCTCGTGGTAACTTTCAGGGATCTATGTACATTGACACCAAGGTCTCTCTGCTCAAATACCAGTACTCTGCATTCCTGTTGTTCCTTCCAAAGTGAATCATCTCACACATTTCCATATTAAACTTCATTTGCCACCTCTCAGCCCAGCTCTGCAGCTTATCTATATCTCTCTGTAACCTATAGCATACTTCTGTACTATCCACAACTCTATCTAACTTAGTGTCATCTGCAAAGTTACTTATCCATCCGTCTATGCTTTCATCCAGATTATTTATAAAACAGTAGTGGCCCTAAAACAGATCCTTGCGGTACACCACTAGTAACTGAACTCCAGGATAAACATTTCTCATCAACCACCATCCTCTGCCTTCTTTCAGCTAGCCAATTTCTGATCCAAACCACTAAATCACCCTCAAACTCATGCACCCATATTTTGTGCAATAGCCTACTGTTGGGACCCTTATCAAACACCTCACTGAAACCCACATACACCATAATTACGCACTTTCCCCTCATCCACCTGTTTGGTCACCTTCTCAAAGAACTCAATAAAGTTTGTGAGGCACGACCCACCTTCACAAAACCATGTTGACTATCCCTAATCAACTTTTTCCTTTCTAGATGATTATAAATCCTATCTGATTCACGAGGATGTTGCCAGGGTTGGAGGATTTGAGCTATAGGGCAAGGCTCAACAGGCTGGGGCTGTTTTCCCTGAAGCTTTGGAAACTAAGGGGTGGCCTTATAGAGGTTTACAAAATTATGAGGGGCATGGATAGGGTAAATAGGCAAAGTATTTTCCCTGGGGTGGGGGAGTCCAGAACTAGAGGGCATAGGTTTAGGGTGAGAGGGGAAAAATATAAAAGGGACCAAAGCGGCAACTTTTTCACACATGCTTGTACACGTGTATAGAATGAGCTGCCAGAGGAACTGGTGGAGGCTGGTAGAGTTGCAACATTTAAGAGGTGTCTGGATGGGTATATGAATGGGAAGGGTTTGGAGGGATATGGGCCGGGGGCTGGCAAGTGGGACTAGGTTGGGTTGGGGGTATCTGGTCAGCATGGACGGGTTGGACAGAAGGGTCTGTTTCCATGTTGTACATCTCTATGACTCTATATCTTATAACCTTTTCCAACACTTTATCCACAACTGAAGTAAGGCTCACTGGTCTTTAATTACCAAGGTTGTCTCTACTCCCCTTCTTGAACATGGGAACAACATTTGCTATCTTCCAGTCTTCTGACACTATTCCTGTAGACAATGACAACATAAAGATCAAAGCCAAAGGCCCAGCAATCTCCTCCCTGGCTTCCCAGAGAATCCTAGGATAAATCCCATCCAGCCCATGGGACTTAACTATTTTCACATTGCTAACACCTCCTCCTTGTGAACCTCAATCCTATCTAGTCTAGTAGCCTGTATCTCAGTATTCTCCTCGTCATCATTGTCTTTTCCTAGTGTGAATACTGACAAAAACTATTCATTTAGAGCTCCCCCTATCTCCTCTGACTCCACGCACAACTTCGCATTATTATCCTTGATTGGCCCTAACCCTACTCTAGTCATTCTTTTATTCCTGATATACCTATAGAAAGCCTTAGTGTTTTCCTTGATCCTAACAGCCAAAACTCCTCATGTTGCTCCACCAGGCTCTTCTTAACTCTTTCTTTAGGTCTTTCTTGGCAGTTAGGAAGGCAAATGCAATGTTAGTCTTCATTTCAAGAAAGCTGGAATGTAAGAGCAGAGATGCACTTCTTAGGCTGTATAAGGTTCTGCTCAGACTGCATTTGGAATGTTGTGGGCAGAAGGATGTTCTGGAATCTGAGGGAGAAATACAAGAGGAGGTGTACAAGCATGATCCTGGGGATGAAGGGCTTGTCATATGAGGAGTGGTTGAGGACTCTGGGTCTGTACTTGATGGAGTTTAGAAGGATGAGTGTGAATCTGCGTGAAACGTATAAGAAATTGAGAGGTTTGGATTGAGTGGATGTAGAGAAAATGTTTCTACTAGTTGGAGAGCGAGAACTTGAGGGCACAGCATCAGAGTGAAGGGACAATTCTTTAGAACTGAGATAAGTATGTCACTACCATTATAGACTTAATTAGTAAGTGTGTAGATGACAGCCCACCGAAGAAGTTAATTCAAATGTTCCCCAAGAGGGAACAATGGATAAACCAGAAGAGCCATGTCCTACTGAAGTCCAGCTATGAGGCATTCAGGTCAGGTGACGAAGGGGCTGGTCATTAACTTCATGAAGCAGAATGGAGGGCATGTCTCTGATTGCATTAGTGATGTTGAAGTTGAGATAGTCAAGAGCATCAAGTTTCTGTGAGTAATGATCACCAGCAATCTGTCCTGGTTCACCCATGGCGACACGACGGTCAAGAACGCACAACATTTCTACTTCAGGAGGCTAAGGAAATTTGGTGTCTTCACACAGATTCTTACCAATTTTTATTGATATACCATAGAAAGCATCCTATTTGGATGCATCATAGTGTGGTATGGCAACCACTCTTCCCAAGGTTGCAAGAAACTGTAGAGTTGTGAATGTAGCTTGGTCCATCATGCAAACCAGCCTTCTATCCATTGACTCCATCTATACTTCCCACTGTCTTGGGAAAGCAACCAACATGGATTTCTCAAATGCTACTGTTGATCTCTCTTTCTATCTCTCTCTGTCTCTCTCTCTCTCTCTCTGCACCTTCTTTGCAGTGTAACACTGCATCCTGCACTCTATTCTGCTACCCTGTTACGCTTTGTATTGTATGATCTGCCTGTGTAGCATGCAAAACAACACTTTTCACTGTGTCTTGGTACACGTTACAATAATAACTCATACTCAAACTCAAACTCAAATGCAGGAGGAATTTCTTTAACCAGAGGGTAGTCAATTTGTGGAACTCATTGCCACAGAAGGGTATTGAGGCCAAGTCATTGAGCATAAATTGGTCAAGTCAGTGATAAATATGTCCTTGATTTATAAGAGGATCGTGGAATACAGAGAGAAAGCAGGAGAATGTAGCTGAAAAATATAGCAGCCAAGACTGAATGGAGGAGCAGATTGGATGGGCCAAATGGCCTAATTTGGTCTCTTATTTTATGGTCTTATTTGCATATGGCCCTTCAACAATGTCATCTAAAATTACACATTTGTTTTCACATTTACAGTGACAACATCCCCTTTTACCTTACCATCATTGTTCTCAACTCCTTTTACTGTTGTTAACTTATCAATCTGCTTATTTGAATTCCAGTACTGATTGAACAGAAAAATATCAATACAATACTAGGATAACTGGAGCCATTATCTTTGGGTCTCAGCTCTAAACTAGTTCACAAGTTACTGACTCCATCTTCTCCCTGTCTGATATCAAACCAGATTGTTCATAACTTTATGTGGTCTTGAGAAGACCACATATCCCTGTCAACACTAACTCACATTTAATTCTGTCACATTGCCTGATTTCAATTATACTTCATTTAATCTACTGCCAAACCTCCCATTTTGGCCATTACATCTTGTTGACTTGACTATTAGGATGCATTCCTCACTCACTTGACACAGATTACTCTCTGGAAAATCAAAATACTAATGTCTATGTCCTTATTCACAAGTTCTATGTACCTAATGCTCCTCTGCTTGTTGACCTATGCTGGTTCCCAGTCAAGCAAGAACTTGACTTAAAATTGTCAACCTTAATTAAAAACCTGCCATGACCTTCCCCCTCTTTTTCTGTATAATTTCTTATGTCTAATTGTCCTCTGAGATCTCTGAATTATTTAGGTCTCTTAAGTATCCTCAATTTTAATTGCTCTGCTACTGGTGGCCTGGCTTTCAGCTTCTCAACTTCTGAATTCCATCGCTAAAATTTCTACCTTACTAGATTTCATTCTTTTTTTGAAATACTCCTTGAACACTTCAACAAAGCATTTGGTCACCTTTTCAAATAACTCTGTATGTTGCAAAACCTAATTTTACATTATCCCTATTAAGCACCTCTGAATATTTTATTATATTAAGGTACATGAATATAATTTCTTATTATTACTGCTGGATGGATGTGGGTCAGAAGCTGGTCGAAATATGGAATTCTCTGACCCTGATATCAGTACATTGCTTTTACAGGCCTGCCCTGACTTAATGAAGAAAGATTTGGTGCTGTTCTGTTGCATTTTGTCAGTGGTTTCTGCTGCAACACACAAGTAACAACAAAACATTCTAATCAGTTCTTGACTTAATTGGAGCATGCTAAAAATGTACCGTTTGTAATTTCTAAGGTGACCACAGTATATCACATGAAGCAAATTTTCCAGTGGGCTTTGGAATCCTGACATCGGGGTCAGCAGGCAGCATGGGACGGGGTGGGGGAATGGTAGCAGTAAACTATCGATGAATTCCCTAATCCAGTCTATTCAAGGGCAGAGAGTGGGCTCACTGAGCAATTAAGGACCGTGGTTGGGTCCCAAAAAGATCTCCCTTCATTGGAGAAGCAGGCTGTCTTATCAGTTCAGTGAAGGAGCAGGCACTGTAAAATGGATGAGAGAAAGAGAGCACACTAAATTGGGGGCACCCTCTCTTCAACTTTGTAAACTATAAATTAGAAAACAGCGTCTGCGGGGAGGCCAAATTGTGAAAGGGGAGCTCCTGCACGGACTGTCTGTGCTAAATGACAAGGCAATACTGGAGGACTCTGCAACTGGTAGCACCAGCTGAGGGTGCATCCTGCAAAAAGACAAGGAAATGCAGGGATGCTGTGAGTATCCAGGTAGGTTCTGAGTGAGGGAGTGCTAAAAGAGTGAGTGATCAGCCCTAAGATGCAGCCTGGTCCAATCCATGAGCTGGGTGCCTGTCCCTGTACATAAAATCCCCTTGCAGCAGCACTAACATGATGGTGTGGCCCAAAGTCCAGGTTTACTCTGCAGGAACATACTGGAAAGGTGCGATGACAACACACGGACGTTGGCCAATGTCTGTGGATGGGGGTCACAGGGGCCCCATGCTGTGACTGCTCTATTGGTACAGAGTGTCCAAGATGGAGGACCAAGAGGAACAAGTGGAGAGCTGAAATCGCCAGGCACTTGCTCTGCCTTTCATGTTGTGAATTGTCAATGTCTCATTATAGCAGCAGGTAGTAGGATAGGAAGTTGCACATTCATGAGGTGAGATTTACAGTTAATGAGGCCATTAATAAGCAATAACCCCCATTAGTGGACAACTTGCCACTCACTAGTGAGAATCTTGTCTTGATGCCAGAAACTCTGTTTGAAAATTCACAAGTTATTTTCAACATTGAGAAAGTCTTCACTGGACCTTATATGATTCGCCCAGATTGCTGGTCAAAGTATACATTGCTCAGCATCTTATAAGATTCTGCACTATAATGCAACATTATACAGTGCAGATCTTGTTAATGGAAAATACTTGAAAAGCAAAATAACTGGCGATCTGCATGTGCAATTTGGCCTACATTCCAAGTAAAAATTCTATCGACTGCTTCAGGATGGTATGTGCTTTCAAAAAAACTGTCAATTAAATACGATGGACTCTAATTGTATAAAATATTAAAACACCCAAAGATTTAATAAATCTTTTGAACTGAGCTTTCAAAAGAATGCTTGGTGTTGAGGAGTTCAGTGTAAATTAAAACAAATAATCTATTTGCATAACTTTTGCTAAGGCCATAATTCTATTATTACGTAATAACATTCCTATCTATCTGCAAAGCTGGTCTCATCCATTTGTAGGTTTTTGCTTGAACGGGACTCCATGGCAGTACATAAATGAGGTTCCTTACAAAATCCTGCCAGATGAATTAGCTTCCTTAATGCATTTTGACGTTATCTTGAGAACATGAGCTTACCGTTGTTACTACATTCAAACAGATGGCTGTTGGAGGAAAGATTAACAATGCCCTCTTCTCATGCAGTCTGCAATATAGGATTTGGGATTTCCATAATTCTACACATTTGCATTTTCACATTTTTGTGTAGCTTTTTTTTTCTGATGAATTATTCAAAAGAAATTGTATTTAAGGACGTTTATGGACTTATTTTTAAAAAGGAATTATTTTTCCCTCTGTCAAACAATAGCTATTACTGAAACCTTCTGTGGAGTAAATGTTTAACATGTTGCATTTAAGATATAACCCTGAAGAAGTAAATCATTTTACTAAGTTTCCACAGGAAGTACTTTACCTTAGAAGAGTAAGTGTGGCCATCGGAACCACAGACAGAACTGGGGTGCATCACAGCACAGGGCTTGCAATTGACCAGATTGGCTCCTCCATTCCACTGTCTGTGAAGAAGACTGTCCTTTTTCTGCCTGAGGCTGCAAATAAAAAAATGCAGTTGATTATATGAAGTGACAAAGCCTAAATGCATGCTATTCTCAATCTTCACTTTGCATTTCTGAAAATGTTCCAAAGGTGAGGTTTCAGTAACACAGCATGGAGGTACACATTCAAAGCAGTTAAATGATAATATTAAATTAATAATGTGGCATACATTTTACATACATGTGGCGGTCCCTCTGCCAACTGGGACAAGCTGCTTCTGCTGTCCCTATAAAACATGATCAGATTTCACTGTCATCAGGCACTCAACTTCCTGACACATGGATTGGCCCACCTCCGATATCTGCCACCAATCACAGGATTGGTGGCGCTTCAGAGAGAGCAGCATCACTGAGAGCAGTGGCCAGTACTGGGGTTACAGTCAGTTCCTGAGCAGTAGCTTCATTGGATGTCAGAGGGTCAAGGTTGGGGGGGTGGTCACTTTCCAAGTCGATGAGGCTCTTTCCTCTGCAGGGGCCCTTTGTGGGCAACAGTATTTACATAGGAGAGACTCCTGAACAGACAGACAGACATCCAGGGTATCCCTGATGGCCATGACATGTGGTGAGAGCCCCACCTACCACCAACGGGGTGCCAGTCGAAGCACAATGAGATTTTCAAAGTGATGATTAAAGTACTAGAAGACAGCAGATCTATCAGCCCACACCCACATCCCACAACATTCTAGCCTGCTCCAAGTCCACGCCTCCGGTCACTCAGTTTATCAGATCCATCAACAAATGTGGATCTTTGGAAATTGCACCACTTCATGCTCACTTTTCATTCAAATGTTAGTGAAGTAGACTGCATTCAGTACAAAATATTTGCTAATAAAATTAACATTGAATGCAATCTTCATATAAGGGACCCTACCAGCATTGGAGAACACACAGACACAAAATGTGGCATTGGTAGCTTTTGTTATCTTCCCTTTTTCATGTTTTAACGTAAGCCTTTCTCTAATATGGACAAAAGTTTTACAGGATTGTAATTTTAGTCATACACTGAAAGTGGCAGAATAGAATCTAATGTATCCCAAGTTTGGGAACAATGTAACTTGAATTGATCTAAACACTTATTCAAATTTGAGAAAAGACTGAGATCCTGCCATAGTTAACTAACTAGATTGTCTCTGGATAAATCTATTATTATGTGCTCAATAGAAGTGTCTATTCTTCTGGTTCACTTTTGTAGCTACTTCCTGAAAGTGTAATGTATGTAATGAGGTCAGCTAGGTCGACCTCATAGAATATGAGTTCCCTGATTTGGGCTTTTAATCTAGTCTAATCAGGGATCCCCGGCTGACAGATCAAAAAGACAAATGTCAGAGATTCTAGCACATTGAGAGTTGACTGAAAAGTTGTATGAGAGTCAACAAGCCTTCATGTGGAATTAACGGGTGGCTTGGTAATGGGATACTGGTCTCTGTGGAGTTATTTCAGGAGGAGCCAAACCTTTTTTAACTCTCTTCAGATTTTCCACAATGAGACTGCAGTTAAAAATCACACACGTGGCTCAGCAATGATTCACGATTGGCCATGAAACCCCTATTACCAGGTATATCTGGCATTAGACACACACATGATTGATGCAAGGTGATTCAGTTTACCTAGTTTTGTCCTATTGGAGAAAGCCTGGTAGTTTGTGGAATGGATATTTCCATATCTTGCGATCTATAAAGGGTTGTTGAAATGTAGAATTGTGATGACGTTAGACCACAGCCGTAACACAATGATAAAATCTGGAATTATTCCACGGCCTGTGGAATCTACAATTGTTTGAAAGTGACTCTTAAGATTTGCATCAATTATAACTTTCTTGAATAATAAGGAAAATAAGAAATACAGGTTTGTGTAACCTGGCAACCTTTTACATTAAAGCAATCCCAAGAGGAAAGGGGTTAATGTATGGACATCTTGGATGCAAAGGAGAGTTTCAAAATTTCCATATTTGAACTACAATTTGGTCCCCTAATACAAATGAAATCCTTGAAGTAACTACCAATAATTGACTTGATAGTTGGCACTGTCAAAGGAGCTATACAGAATGCTTAATATTTCCAAATGTTAACAATTTGACTTCTGAGGTCTCGAATTGAGTGGGTGGTTTTCAGATGGAGTTGTGGGCGTGGGGGTGGGTACTGCAGAAAGATCTGTCATGTCACCAGCCAACTGCCTTACAACTTACCCCCGAACCAGTCCCTATGGTACAGCAAGGGGCTGAGTGCCAAAGCCCACCCATTTTTTTTTTGTTTAAAAACTGGCAATTGAGCTTGCCAAGTCAATTGACCCCAATAGTATACCAACCAAGCTGGGTGGCACAGGATTCAGAAATAGCTTTGTGTAAAATGTGGAAAGAAAGGGGAGGGCATACATTGGGCACCCCGCCCCCCCCAACAAGAAATCATCTCCCTTACCTGCTCTTAGTCTAGCCTTCAAAACCTGTATCTCTATATTCCATTGCACCCATCTACCTCGCCCTTCCCAAGGCTCCAATTCCTTTCTGCCCTAAAAGCCAAAGTCTTACTTTTGCCTGGGATTCATTGCTTTTCTTCCTGGGCCTCCTTGCAGTTCTCTCAGCACCCACTTCTTACTTTGGAGTTCGGGTGCTGCTGGGGATTTGTGCAGATGCTACTGAATCAGATTGCAGCTCTCACTGTGAGGTGGAAGACTAACCCACATCAGGTTCAGATTTTCTGGTGTGAATTACATCTTAGAGGTGGCCTTGCTGAGTCTCAGCTGATGTGCCACCAACTCTCATTCACCCTTGCATCTCTTGCACAAAGTTGGGGCTGAATTTTCTTGGAGTTGGAACAAATGTTGACCTTTTTAGAAATATAGGATGCTGATGCATCAAGTCTTGCCAGCTTGGAAAAGGCAGAGGGTGGGAACTGCGCAAATGGGAAACCCAATCTCAGCAAGACGATTTTAAATTCATGTTTAAAGTTTGCACAGATCCTATTTTTGCTGTTTCAAGGGCTTTAGTCCACAATGTGGGAGTCACAAACTTAGCAATAAAGTATAGACACTGTTGTGCAGTTACGATTAAGTGACATGATCTGAAGTTATTTGAATTCCCAGTTTTTTATAAATGCCAAGCAGGAAGCAACTTTCAGCTGGAAAGAAAAAGAAGACTCCCACTGTTGGAATGTCATCCTGTGTAGCTTAGTAAAAAATATATTAGCCATCTATTCCTGCAGTTTCAATAAACTACTTTCTTAATGCCCCCTATGAGTTGCTATTATAGCTGAGACCAGTTCATTATGAATGTTTGTTTGAGTTAAAGAACTTTAAAACTATCTATGCTGATGGGACACGGATGTAGCTGAGTTAATGTTTTATTGGCAGTTTTGAGATGCCATTAAAGTACTGCTGTATTTTAATGAAATACTTAGTGAATAGAGTATTTGCTTAGTGTATAAATGTCTGCTTTTCTGACAGACTGGCCACTTGATGAGATTTAACTTTTTGGCATGTGTTTGATGAAGGCCTGGATATGGCATGTTGGGGGCGGGAGGGGGAGGAGGGGAGGTGGGGGAAGTGGTTGAGGGTACATGGAATTAAATTTGGAGGTGAGGGGCAAGGGCAAGGGGATGCAAGAGCCTTCTATTAAAAAAAAAGACCCAGTACAACCCATGGACAAAACCAACGTCGTCTACAAAATTCCATGCAAGGACTACGTAGGACAAACAGGAAGAAAGTTAGGCACCAGGATACACGAACACCAGCTAGCCACAAAAAGACACGACCCTCTCTCCTGCGTAGCCCTACACACGGAAGAAAAAAACACCATTTCGACTGGGACAACGCATCTATCCTGGGACAGGCTAAGCAAAGACATGCCAGACAATTCCTAGAGGCCTGGCACTCCGACCACAACGCCATAAGCAAACACGTCGATCTAGATACCATCTATCAACCCCTCAGAAAGCGAACACGAAATGATATCACCACAAACCCCAGGAATCCCATCCAGGACAAATATATAAATAGAAAGCAGGAGACAACAGCTTCACTTCACTTGGAGGTCGCCACTGATGATGTTACCTAGTCAGGTAATGAAATGTCTTGATATCAAACCTACAGCTCAGCGAGCAAACCTACATCCTAAACCTCAACCTGAGCTACAAACCTTCACAAGCCTTCTATACATCTGGACTGAAGCATCAGACAACTGAGACCAACCTTCAACAAGTTCAACACAGAACTAATTGCTTCCTTGGCAACATCTGAATTGCCTTCAGCAGTAGCTCTGTCCAGCCTTGTCTTCCTGGAACAAAACTATGGCAGGTAGGGGCCCGTTTAAAGGAGATGGGGTTGCCGAGCTTGGAAAGTTTCCAACTCAGTGAAAATCTGCACATATCTCTGACCACATTATTAATGATGCCATTTTGGAAGCTGTTTAATAAGTATCTTGGCTAAGAAGCACACTACAGTTTTATTCCATAAAACTAATTTAAAAATAGCTTGGGCAGCTGTGAGGAACATTCTGGAATGTCTGCAGTTAAAATATCTAGACTTAATTTACAATATTAAACTTATTAAAAATAATTGTTATGAAAATTAGTAGTAGCTTATTAGTCTACTGAATTGAATTCAATTTTAAAAAGAGCCTGGTTTGGTTTCTGTAAGAATTCATATTCAATACTCTGTGGTTTATGGTCTGGGATTAGTTTGCATGTATAGTTCCCTGAGAAGTTCCTCGTTGGAAGATAAGGGAAAATTTAGCTATTTAAAATTCCAGGCAGAAACTACACAATCCTATTAAATATTGGAGCTGCTTCCTGTTGCAGTAACTGAAGAACTGCTTTCCCTTTTACCAGTGTGCATCGTTACTGCAATACCTCGACTGAGCTTTGAAACATCAGGTTATTCTAAATATAAACAATATTAAGGTACCCAACAGCAAAGGTATAGAATACAGATTCTTTACTGATGGAGAGCATAAAAACTTCTTAATGGCTGCTGAGAAAATACAAATGCATATACTCTGTTCAAACTAACTGATTGGAGCATGTGTGATTTCATAAAGTCTTAGCCTTCAAAAGGATTGGAAACAATTTTAAATGTTTGTCAGATTTTCCAGAAGTGTGGGGCGGAGTGGAGGGGGTGGGAGTGGTGAGAGTGGAAAAGAAAAGACTGGTACACATTTTGTGAAAGTCCAAATTAGTCTGTGGGCCAATGCTAGAATGGCACTAGTGATTTGATGTTGCTTAAGGTTGGTGTGAGAAGGATACGCTCCTCAAAGCAATCTGGATGTTAGTTTGAAATGTGTACTTCAATGCCAGGAGCATCTGGAATATGGTGGATGAACGTGCAGCATAGGTTAGAATCTGGGATTTCGATGTTGTGGCCATTCCAGAGACATAGCGAGAGGAGGAACAGGAATGGTTGTTGCAGATTCTGGGATTTGGATGTTTCGGCAAGAACCGAGAAGGTGGTAAAAGAAGCAGGTGTGTGGCATTGTTAATCAAGGGTAGTATGACAGCAGTTTGGATAATGTTTGAGGACTCATTCACTGAGGTAGTTTGGGCTGAGGTTAGAAACAGGAAAGGAGAGGTCACCCTGTTGGGAGTTTTCTATAGGTCTCTGAATTGTGCCAGGGATGTGGAGAAAAACACAGCAAAGGTGATTCGCGATAGGAGTGAGAGTAACATGGTAGTTGTTACGGGGGCCTTTAACTTCCCCAACATTGGCTGGGAAAACAATAGTTCAAGCTGTTTAGATGGGTCAGTTTTTCTTCAATGTGTGCAGGAGGGTTTTCTGACATAGTATGTAGACAGGCCAACAAGGGGAGATGCCATATTGGATTCGGTACTGGGGAATAAACCCGGCCAAGTGTTACATTTGGAGGTCTGTGAGCTCTTTGGCGATAGTGACCATAATCTGGTTATGTTTACAATAGCAATGGGCGGGGATAGGTATATACTGCAGGGAAAAAAGGTTTAACGGGGGGAAAGATAATTATGAAGCGATTAGGCAAGATTTAGGATGCAGAGGATGGGGGAACCATGGTTTACTAAAAAAGTTGAAGCTCTTGTCAAGAGGAAGAGGAAGGCTTATGTGAGGATGAGGTGTGAAGGCTTAGTTAGGACGGGTTGAGAGTTATAAGTTAGCCAGAAAACACTTAAAGAGAGGGCAAAGAAGAGCCAGGAGGAGACATTAGAAGTTGTTGGCAGATAGGATCAAGGAAAAACCTAAGGCCTTCTCTATAGGTATATCAGCAATAGACAAATGACTAGAGTAAGAGTAGGGCTAATCAAAGATGGTTGTGGAAAATTGTGTTTGGAATCTGAGGACACAGGGGAAGTGCTTAATGAATACTTTTCGTCAACATTCACCTTGGAAAAGGGCAATGTTAGTGAGCATACGGAGATACAGGCTACAATATTAGATGGGATTGATGTTGACAACGAGGAGGTTTTAACAATTTTGGAAGGTCTGAAAATAGATAAAACCTCGGGGCCAGATGGGTTTTATCGTCAGATTTTCTGGGAAGCCAGGGAGGAGATTGCAGAGCCTTTGGTTTTGATCTTTATGTCATCGTTGCCAGAAGACCAGAGGATAGCAAATGTTGTTCCCTTGTTTAAGACGGGGAGTCAGAACAACCCTGGTAATTATAGGCCCGTGAGCCTTACTTCGGTTGTGGGTAAGGTGTTGGAAAAGGTTATAAGGGATAAGATTTATAATCATCTAGAAAGGAATAATTTGATTAGGGATAGTCAACACATTTCGTGAAGAGTAGGTCATACCTAACTAACCTTATTGAGTTCTTTGAGAAGGTGACAAAACAGGTAGGTGAAGGTAAAGCGGTTGATGTGGCATGGACTTCAGTAAGGCATTTGATAATGTTCCCCAATTGGTAGGCTATTGAACAAAATAAGGAGTTTTTGGATTGAAGGTAATTTAGCGGTTTGGATCAGAAATTGGCCAGTTGAAAGAAGACAGAGGGTGGTGGTTGATTGGAAATCTTCATCCTGGAGCCCAGTGGTATGCCACAAGTTCTGTTTTGGGGCCACTGCTGTTTGTCATTTTTATAAATGATCAGAGGTGGGTGTAGAAGGATGGGTTAGTAAATTTGTGGATGACACTAAGGTAGACAGACTTGTGGATAGTGCCGAAGGATGTTGTGGGTTACAGAAGGACATAGACAAGATGCAGAGCTGGGCTGAGAAGTGGCAAATGAAGTTCAATGCGAAAAAGTGTGAGATAGTTCACTTCAGAAGAAGTAACAGGAATACTGAGCACTGGGCTAATGGTAAAATTCTTGGCAAGTGTCGATGAACAGGGGGATCTCAGTGTCCAGGTGCATAAATCCCTGAAGGTTGCCATCCAGATTGATAGGTTTGTTAAGAAGGCATATGGTGTGTTGGCATTTATCGGTAGGGGGATTGAGTTTCGGAGCCACAAGACACTGGCAAGGCCGCACTTGGAGTTCTGGTCACCACATTATAGGAAGGCCGTAGAAGCTTTGGAAAGGGTTCAGAGGGGATTTACTAGGATGTTTCCAGGTGTGGAACAAAGGTCTTACAAGGAAAGGATGACGGGACTGAGGCTATTTTCATTGGAGAGAAGAAGGTTGAGAGGTGGCTTATTTGAGACATGTAAGATAATCACAGGGTTAGATAGTGTGGACAGTGAGAGCCTTTTTCCTCGATGGTGAAGGCTAATATGAGGGGATATAGCTTTAAATTGAGGGGTGATAGATTTAGGACAGATCTCAGAGGTAGCTTCTTTACTCAGAGAGTAGTAGGGGCATGGAATGGCCTGTCTGCAACAGTAGTAGACTTGCCAATGTTAAGGGCATTTATACGGGCATTGGATATGCATATGGATAATAATGGAATGGTGTAGGTTAGATAGGCATCAGGTTCTGGATTAGTGGTGCTGAAAGAGCACAGCAGTTCAGGCAGCATCCGAGGAGCAGTAAAATCGACGTTTCAGGCAAAAGCCCTTCATCAGGAATAAAGGCAGAGAGCCTGAAGGGTGGAGAGATAAGCTAGAGGAGGGTGGGGGTGGGGAAAAAGTAGCATAGAGTACAATAGGCGTGTGTGGGGGGAAATGAAGGTGATAGGTCGGGGACGGGGGAAGGGTGGAGTAGAAGAGCTTCAGGGCAGAGGAAATGACCTGGGAGTTGCAGTGGGAGAGGGACTCCCTGAGATTCTTGTAGAGAGAGGAGGAAAACTTCTTCAAAGCAGGCATCTTTGCAAGAGGATTCGCAGTAGGGTTGAAATCAACTAGGTTAAAAAAAATAATTGCAGATGCTGGAAACCAGATTCTGGATTAGTGGTGCTGGAAGAGCACAGCAATTCAGGCAGCATCCGAGGAGCAGTAAAATCCTCTAGCTTATCTCTCCACACTGCAGGCTCTCTGCCTTTATTCCTGATGAAGGGCTTTTGCCCGAAACGTCGATTTTACTGCTCCTCGGATGCTGCCTGAATTGCTGTGCTCTTCCGGCACCACTAATCCAGAATATGGTTTCCAGCATCTGCAGTCATTGTTTTTATCTAGATAGGCATCAGATTACTTTCACAGGGCGGCACAACATTGAGGGCTGAAGGACCTGTACTGCATTGCAAGGTTCTATGTTCTTTATGCATGACTGGTACCCCAGTGCATAAACCCCTATAAAGTGCAGTTCAGCATCCCTGGCAGGAGGTGATGTCAAGTACATTACTCTATCACCATAACCTCGGGACAGCTGTGGGTGAAGACAGCATATCTTAATGTTTATGCCAAATTGATCAAATAGTACGAGGTAAAAGATAGATGGTCCAAACCTGAACACCACAAAATGCCACCTGTTGCACATTCACCACATGCTTGAATGCTTCTGCACACATAATCCTAACACTTTTCATTAAATCTCGTGATATCTGTGCCACAGTATGGTGCTGATTCAAGTTGAAACTTACAATCGATAGCCCTCCCATACTCATGGGGCTGAGGCTGATTTTCACCCAGTGCCATCAGGTGAGTGATGTCAGTGAACATCCAATTAAAAATGTCCCCCATGTTCATTGTTGAATGAAAAATGCAGATGAGTTGTGAGTTGGGAGAGGCGGATAGATTTGAAGATTCAGAAGATTTAGTCCTGTTCAATGGGAACCACTTGCAGGCAAGGATGTGGCCCACTTATCTGACAAACTGCCTTCATTCCCATCACCCCAGTTAACTGGCCACCACTCTTAACCCTTCACCAATTAACCGCACTTTCCCACCAAAATAAAAAACACTGTCTGCTTTCCAATAGCTCGGTGACTTTTGACTAATGCTTTGCAGATGTGAAAAAAAATGACAGTATTTGCATTTGGTATTAAAAAAATTGCACAGGAAGACCTGCTAAGTACTTTACACAACTCCTGTACACAACTATACACACTACTGTGTACACACTACTACACACAACTACAGTACACAACTACTGTACATGACTACTGTACACAACTGTACACACTACTACACACAACTACAATACACAACCACTGCACACGACTACTGTACACAACTATACACACTACTACATACAACTACTGTGTACACATTACTATACACAACTACTGTACATGACTATTGTACACCACTACTGTGTACACACTACTATACACAACTACACACAACTACTATACACGACTACTATGCGCAACTACTGTTCATAACTGCTGTACACAACTATACACAACTATATACACTGCTATACCCAATGCTATACAACTATACACAACTACTATACACACTACTTTACCCAACCACTGTACACAACTATTAAACAACTACTATGCACAACTATGTCCTCTACTATACACAACTATGCACACTACTGTTCACAACTACTGTTTCCTCTTTTCCAGGTTTGAGATATTTTAGTTCTATATAGTATGCCAGTAGCTGAGAAGTGTAGATAAAGAAAATCTTTGCAACAAACAATGCCTCAGAAAGTATGCAATAAATGTAACTTGCTGCCAGCTCAATTTGCCTTGCCCATTGCCATCCATTCTTCCCATTTAAAAAGGTAACCATAGTAATGATCTCTATTACAGATGTATCCTTCACTCCATTTAAATCTGCAAGGTTTAAACTGCAACTAACTTTACGGCAAGCATGAAAGCCAAAGCTTAGCATGGAAATATGTACTGTACAAGTTAGTGTAGATCTTCAAAAATGGTTCCAACAGCCAGCAATATCTAGTGCAGACAAACGAATTCAGGAATTTTAATTGGACAGGATTGGTATCGATGGTAAACATCATTAGAAAAAGGAAAGATAATCAGAACAGTACTGAAAACTAAAGGAAATAAACATAAATTCAAATCTTAGAATCACTACAGTGCGGAAGCAGGCCCTTTAGCCCATTGAGTCCACGATGACCCTCTGAAAAGCATTTCACACAAGCCCACACCACCCCCCACATCCCTGTAACCCTGCATTTTCCATGGCGAATCCACCTAACTTGCACATCATTGGACTGTGGAAGGAAACCCAAGGAGACATGGAGAGAATGTGTAAACTCTACACAGAGTCACCTGAGGGTGGAATCAAACTCAGGTCCCTGGTGCTGTGAGGCAGCATTACTAACTACTGAGCAAATATGCCATTCATTTCATTATCATCAGGACTTACAGTTATATCCTGTGAATAGTCATAATTAGTTGATCACAATGCAACACATCCATACAGTGGTGAGATGTTTGGAATATGGTGCCTGAGGGCATTTTTACTTGTATATATGGAAGAATTATATCTTAACTCTGATCATTTTAGCCTGTTTCTAATTTTGGAATAATATTTTCAATTAATGAGGTTACCTAGATATTTTCCAAATCAACCTGTTCATAAAGTATACAATTCAGGATCAGATGGGACTCGAACCCAGACTTCTGGCTCTGATGTTGGGACACCATCAGGGTCTTTTTAATGGAGTTACCTATTTAAAGCTGAATATTGAAGCATACAAGGTACATATTTTCTGATCAAGCTATCCTGAGGCATTATTACACACCTCTGGAGCAGGTGGGACCTTGACCCTGGTCTCCTGGCCCAGGGATAAGACACTACCACTGCACCACAAGAACCCAAAGCATACGATGTAAATTATTACTGCAAATTTGAATGAGAACACCAATATTTGTAGTGGCAGTTGTAGAATAATCTTTTGATTGTATGTAGGTGGTGGGGATAACCTGAGATTGAGCTCATATAATTAGACACAAACTAAAACAATGATTTTTGAGATAAGAGCTGTACACATATAATGTGTCACTGTAAATAAGTACAAAACAGTGTAAACTTTACTACAGTTTTAGCTGCCACCAATTGTTTTTCTGAAGTAAAATGGTTACATGGATGTAAAATGCTTCAGAAATACAAATATTTTCCCCGTGGTTGCACTGATGAAAAGCCTAATGGTTAGTTTCAGATCAGTTGTGTTTGAAGATTAAATATCAAAAACTAGAAATCAAAACAGCAACTGCAGAGGCTAATGAGTTATGTTGACCATGATGTACATGTCTAGCAAAGTACCAGTCAGCAACTGACATGGTTAGAAAGACCATCATTACAGAAAGATTAAAGAATACCAAAGGAGGCAATTTAAACAGACAGCTACCTTCAAAATACTGCAATAAATTAATTCTAACCTTTACTCAATGTTGACATACATTATACCAAACAGTGCAGCTACAGTAACGACAACAGAGTTACACTCCAAACAAAAGCAGCAATGCATGACGGTTGACATTTAAATGACTGAAAACATCCACCATCAAGCCATGTTTATTCCCAAATGTTAGCCCACTATAAATTTTCTGATCTTCAACAGCAAAGATACACTCAATCCCTTCAGCAAAGTTAAAAGCTTGTGACAATCAGACGATGGCTTTTGAATTGCTTGTCGTCAGTTTATGTTAGTTAACCCCAAAATATGGTGAACATCTTTGAAAACTCATCCTGAAAAATTGAGTTTATTTACTGATGTGACCGCAAACCAATGGTGCTATGAAAATGTAAATCCATGTTTTTGAGTTTTATATTGCATTTTGAGTTGGCCTTTTTTGAAGTCATTTTGCAATTAGTATTTTTCCAGATTGACAAACACATAGATATTTCCAGACATCCACAAACAGTACATACTTTTTAATGGGATGTGGAATTCTTGGTATTATTGTCCAGCTATAATTGCCATTGAACTGTGTGACTTGATAGGTCATTGCAAAGGGCAGGTAAGAATAAACCGCATTGCTCTGGGTCTGGGGTCACGTAAATCAGAACAGTTTTTATGTCAATTAATTATAATTTCACAGTCTCCACTGTTTAGACCAGCTCTCAATTTGAGATTTTATTAACGGAATTTAAACTCCATCAGCTGCAGTGGTGAGAATTGAACACATGCCTAAACAGCATTAATCTGGAGCTCTGGATTAGATTAGATTACTTACAGTGTGGAAACAGGCCCTTCGGGCCAACAAATCCACACCGACTCGCCGAAGCGCAACCCACCCAGACCCATTCCCCTACATTTACCACTTTACCTAACACTACGGGCAATTTATCATGGCCAATTCACCTAACCTGCACATTTTTGGGTTGTGGGAATAAACTGGAGCACCCAGAGGTAACCTACGCAGACACAGGGAGAGTATGCAAACTCCACACAGTCGGTCGCTTGAGGCGGGAAATGAACCCAGGTCTCTGGCGCTGTGAGGCAGCAGTGCTAACCACTGTGCCACCATGCCGTCCAGTCATGCCACCATGTTCCTGGTGGACATTTTCATTTAGTGCCTAAAAGGTATTTGAGCTTGCAGACATTTTAGAAACCCACGGCAACTGGAGAAAAGGATGAAGCTGACCATAAAAACCCAAAGATGGAGGAAGGAAGCTCTAGAATCACAATCAATGGAAGGCCTTTGCAAATAAATGGCAGTGTCATCTACAAGAACAGGGGATGTCTCTGGATCCTCTGCTCAAAACAGAGGAGAATTAGATTATTTATCAGGCAGACCGTGAATCAGAACTCGGCCTGAAGTCACTGTGTTAAATTTATTGATTATGGGTGGTACAATTGATTGTTCAGAAGAAAACTTTATAGAGTGATTAAGTATGGATTAAAAGAAGCAGATGGAATTAAATTCTGTTATTTGTGAGGATTACCTTCTTTTCAGAAGAAATAAGGAAGCATTAATATGCAGAATACAAGTAATGCAGCAGTGGGATTTGTTGATATAAATTAAAAGCTACACTCTATTTTGCAAGGCTGCTAAAGGAAAAGCCAATGAAATTGTAGGTATCATC